>NW_028136451.1:0-710500 GCF_964662115.1 Mustela nivalis | reverse complement strand
TCTCTTTCTTCATATCTGGAAGAATTCTCCTCACGGTCTGTAGATCGGGCCTGCCATACCTACGTCCCTAAACCTAAACTGAGTTTGTGTTTTAGACTTCTGTCTCCACAGTCCTGAGGCACACACCCTGCAGGCTGGGGCCCCTGGAGCCACATCAAAACTGTGCCTTCCCTCTCCACGGGAATTCTGCCCATTCCATTGTCCATAATCATAAAATTAGGAGAAACCTCCAAAGTCCCCAAGGCCTTCACAATAGTGTAGGCCGCCTGGGACAAACAAGGGCCATCTGACACCAGCTGAGCATCTAACTCCACTAATACCTTAGATGGATGTACACAGAGAAGAAGATTCAACCGGACAGGCCGCTAGGCTCTAAATGGAGCCATTGCTTTGGTTTCCAGTTATCTCTCTTCAGAGGCCTATATTCCAATAACAGTATATGGGGGTTTCCTGAGGCACCAATCAGAACAAATCTCGTCTCCACATGGGAAACTTGTCCTTTGGAGATGTCTCAAAACCTCCGGTTAGGAGAATCCTTCAGGGCCCATGCACCAACGCCCCATTCCAAGGTCTCCATGGACACAAACCCACATTAGCATCCATCCTCAGGAGAGTCCATTTCAACTCAGCCCCCTTGGTTGCTCTGACAGAGCCAGCATATCAAACCTGTCTATTTGCTAGGAGACAACTGCAATGTGAGGCGGGCTTCCCATGCATCCATCCTAAGATCCCTGCTCTGGTGTCATTCTGTATGGTATGTACTGGAGTGATACAAAAGGTCTCAATTGTTGATCAGAAGGAATCCTTGTTGTATGGAGCATCTCACAACTCCCATTGTGGGTAAACGTCCATGGACTGGAGATGCTGTCCCCTTCATAAAGTGGCCAGAATGGACAGAAATTCAAACCTAAGCCTAGGTTTGAACCTCGCCCTGACTTCAGATTCATGATATCCCGATTCAGATCTGCAGAGGGTGCCTGCCGTGCCCTCGCCCAGAACCTAAGCCTAACATGTGTTCTCAGACTTCCGTTCTCACACTCCCCGTCCACAAGGCATCCACTTTGGAAATTCCGGAGCCACAATGCAGCACTCTGCCTGTTCTCCAGAAGAAAAACATTGCCCTTGGGGCTACCCAGAAATGCCAAATAAAGATCAACCTGCACGGAACTCAGTTGTACCCCAATTATACAATCTACCCTGGGCACTAATGCCCTGTCTGACACAGCCCAAGCTTGGACCTCCCGACCAACACCCAGACAGCTGGCTCCACGCTGAGCATATCGGACCCGACATGGTCTTAGGTCGTCATCTCTTCCCAACCTCGGTTTTCAGACTTCACAACCTAGACCTTATCTCCAATCACTGCCCAGGGGTGAATGACATGCAGAAATCAGAATTAATACTTCCCCATGGCAAGAACTCATGTGGTTGACATGTTGACTATCATTCAGTGTAGGAGAAACAAGCATGCACCATGAGTCCCCACCCATGCTTGAGTACCACAAGGGCATAAACACGCATTGTGACCCTCAGCATGAGTTCTGTCTTCAATGAAGGCCTCTTAGTGGCTGGACCATTAGAAGGCATATTGGGCTTGCCATGCCCCTAGGCCCGTATTTTTAGTTAGATTTCTTGTTGTCCAGGGCTCTGCTCTGGAATCCCTCTTTTGGTGGGACACCTTAGTTAACAAAACTGAATCCCACAGATTAACCCAAAACAATTGGGATCTGGCCAAATCCACAGAGAGAAAGACTCTTCCATGGCCCATGAGGACTCCTCGACATTCCACAGCCATCATTGACACAAAATCCAGGGGCAAAAGCCTGACAAGTGTCACACTTTCACCCTTTATTCATATCCCAAAAAGTTCTCCTCATAGTCTGTAAATCGGACCTGCCATACCTACGTCCCAAAACCTAAGCTGAGTTTGTGTTTTCAGACATCTGTCCCCACAGTCCTTGCCCACACACCCTCAAGGCTGGGCCCTTGGAGCCACACATCAGGTCTGTGCCTGCCCACTCCACAGGAATTCTGCCCATGCCATTGTCCATAATCATACAATTTAGGAGAAACCTCCAAAGTCCCCGAGGCCATCCCTATAGTGTAGGCCGCCCGGACAAACAGGAGCGGTCTGACACCAGCTGAGCAACTACCTCCATTTCATAAAATAGACAGATGTCGACAGAGAAGAAGATTGAACCAGAGAGGCTCCTAGGACCTAATTGGATGCATTGCTGTGGTTTCTATGTATCTCTCCTCAGAGGCCTGGTTCTAATACCAGCATATGTGGGTTTCCTGAGGCACCAATTAGAACAAATCTTGTCTCCACATGGAAAACTTGCTCTTTCGAGTTGTTTCAAAATCTCCGGTTAGAATCCTTTAGAGCCCTGGGGCCACCACCCCATTCCAACGTCCTCATGGACACAAACACACATTAAGACCCATCTTCAGGAGAGTCCATTTCAACTCAGCTCCCACGATTGCTCCTGCATAGCCATCAGATCGTACCTGTCTTGTGGCAGGGAGACAATTGGTGTAAGAGGCAGTCTGCTCAGGCATCCATCCTTAGAACCCGGCTCTGGAGTCATTCCATATGGGATGTCCTGGAGCCATCCAACAGTTCTCAATTTTCCCGCAGAAGGAATCCTTGCAGTTTGGAGCATCCCACAACTCCCAACGTGGGAAAACCTCCATGGCCTCGAGATTCCACCCCTTTGATGAAGGGGCCATCATGGACAGAAACTCCAACCTGCGCCTAAGTCTGATCCTCGTCCTGACTTCAGATGAATGAGATTTTGATTCGGATCTGCAGAGGGTGCCTGCCGTGCCCTCGCCCTGAAACTTAAGTCTAGCTTATGATCTCAGACTTACGTCCTCACACTCCTGGTCCCGACGCCCTTAAGTTTGGCAATTCTGGACCCACAATGTTGCACTCTGCCTGCCCACCAGAAGAAAAATGTTGCCCCAGTGAGCTTCCCTGACACAATAAATGAGGATGAACCTACATGGAACTCAACTGTACCCAAATTATACATTCTAACCTGGGCACTAATGCACTGTCTGACACAGCCTGAATCCATACCTCCTGAACAACACCCAGAAAGCTGACCGCACACTGAGCACATCGGACCCTCCATGACCTTAGGTTATCATCTCATCCCAACCTCGATTTTCTGGATTCAGAACTTAGATCTTATCTCCAGTCACTGCCCAGGGGTGAACATGATGCAGAAATCAGAATTCCTCCTTCCCCATGGAAAGAAACCTTGTGGTTCGTATGTTGTCCAAAGTTCAGTGTAGGAGAATCAAGCATGGCCCATGAGTCCCCGCCCATGCTTGATGCCTACATTGGGCACAAACATGCATTGTGACCCTCAGTGTGAGCACTGTACTCAAGTAAGACCTCTCAGTGGCTGGACCAAGGTACCCCATATGGGGATTGCCATGCCCTTAGGCCCCCAATCTTATACAGAGTTCGGGTTGTCCAGTCGCCCCTTCCTAGGGTTCTGCTCTGGAATCCCTCTTTAGTGGCACACCTGAGGTAAAAAAAAATAAAATAAAATAAAATAAAATAAAAATAAAAAACAGAATGGACTCCTCCCATCCCACGGAATGACCCCAAAATATTGGGATCATCCAAATCCCCATAGAGGAAGTCTCACCCATGGTCCATGAGGACGCCCCTACATTCCACGGCCATCAGTGACACAAAATCCAGAGTCAAAAGCCTGAGCAAGTGCCTCACACTCACTCTTTGTTCATATCCTGAAGAGTTCTGCTCAAGGTCTGTAGATCGGGCCTCCCATACCTATGTCCACAAACCTAAGACGAGTTTCTGTTTTCAGACTTCTGTCCCCACAGCTCTGACCCACACACCATCCATGCTTGAGCCCCTAGAGCCACACCTCAGGATTGTGCCTTCCCTCCCCAAAGGAATTCTGCCCATTTCATTGGCCACAAACTTGCAAATTAGGAGAAACCTCCAAAGTCTAAGTGGCCATCCCAATAGTGTAGACTGCCCAGGACAAATAGGGGCAATCTGACACCAGCTGAGGAACTACCTCCACTCAATCCCATAGACAGATGAACCGAGAGAAGAAGATTAAACCAGACAGGCCCCAGGCCCTAATCAGATCCATTGCCTTGGTTTCCAGGCATCTCTCCTCAGAGTTCTGGTTTCCAATACCAGCATATTGGGGGTTACTGAAGCACCAATGAGAACAAATCTTGTTTCCCCATGGGAAAAATGCTTCTTGGAGCTGTGTCAAAACCTCTGGTTAGGAGCATCCTTCAGAGCCCTGGTGCCACTGCCCCATTCCAAGGTCTCCATGGACACAATCCCACATTATGACCGATCCTCAGGAGAATGCATTTCAACTCAGCCCCCTCGGCTGCTACATCATAGGCAGCAATCAAACGTGCCGTTTCGCTAGGAGACAATTGGAATGCAAGGCCGGATGCCCAGGCATCCATCCTTACAACACTGCTCTGCAATTGTTCCATATGGGATGCCCTGGAGCCATCCAACAGGTTTCAACTGACCCGCAGAAAATCCTTGTGGTTTGGAGCATCTCACTACTGCCATCATGGGAAAACACCAATGGTGTGATGACCCCCCTTCATGAAGGGGCCATCATGGACAGAAACTCCAACCTGAGCCAACATATGAACCTCGCCCTGACCTCAGATGCATGAAATCTCAATTCAGCTCTGCAGAGTGTGCCTGCCATGTCCTCGCCCTGAAACCAAAGCAAAGCTTAAGTTCTCAGACTTACATCCTTGCATTCCTGGCCCCAAGGACTCCAGTTTGGCAGTTCCGGAGCCAGAATGCAGCACTCTGCCTGCCCTCCAGAAGAAAGACTTTGCCCTATGGGGCTACGGAGAAACCCCAAATAATTATCTTCTGCATGCCACTCAACTGTACCCCAATTATACAGCGTATCTGGGCACGAATGCCCTGTCTGGCACAGCCTGAGTGCAGACCTCCTGAACGACACCTAGAAAGCTGGCCCCAAACTGAACACATCGGACCCGCCATGGCCTTAGGTCGTCATCTCTTCCAAACCTCGGTTTTCAGGCTTCAGAACCTAGACTTTATCTCCAATTAGTGCCCAGAGGTGAACGTGATGCAGAAATCAAAACTCCTCCTTCCCCATGGCAAGAAACCCTGAGGTTGGCATGTCCAAGGTTCAGTGTAGGAGAAACCTGCAAGCTCAATGAAGTCCCGCCCAATATTGAGGACCACCTTGGGCACAAACACACATTGTGACCCTCAGCATGAGTCCACTATTCAAGTAACGTCTCTCAGTGGCTGGACCAAGAATCTGCATATGGGGCTTGCCATGCCCATAGGACCCCAGGCCTAACCAGAGGGTGGGTATTCCAGTTGTATGTACCCAGTGCTCTGCTCTAGAATCCCTCTATTGTGGGGACACATGAGGCAGAAAACAGGACTCCTCCCTTCCCACAAAATGACCCCAATCTCTTGGGAGCCGGACAAATCACCAGAGAGGGAGACTTCCATGGCCCATGAGACCATGCTTACATTAAATGACCATCATGAATACAACATCCAGAGACATAAGCCTGAATGACCGCCTCTCACTCGCCTTACTTTCTAATCACAATGAGCTCCCCTCACGGACTGTAGATCACTCCTGCCATAACCTCAGCCCCAAACCTCAGCCGAGTTTGTGTTTTTGGATGTCTGTCCCCACAGCCCTGGCCCACACAGCCGCCAGGCTGGGGCCTCTGGAGCCACACCACAGGACTGTCCTGCTCTCTCCAAGGAGACTATGCCCATTCCATTGCCCATAACCCCACAGAATATAAGAAACCTCAAGGCCCCCGAGGACATCCCACTACTATAAGCCTCTCTGGACAAAGGCATCCTGACACTAGCTGAGCAACTACCTCCATGCAGAAACACAGACAGATGTCGGCAGAGACAGTAGATTGAACCAGACAGGCCCCTGGGCCCTAATCTGAACTCTTGCTTTGGTTTCCAGGTGTCACTCCTCAGAGGCCTGGGTTTGAATACCAGCATCTGGGGCTTTCCTGAGACACCAAACAGAACAACTATCGTCTACACATGGGAAGCTTCATTGTTGGAGCTGTGTCAAACCCTTTGGTTTGGAGAAACCTGCAGAGTCCCTGAGCCACCGCCACATTCCAAGGTCTCCATGGCCACCAACCCACAGAATGACTCATCCTCAGGAGAGTCCATTTCAACTCAGCCCTCTGAGAAACCCGCCCAAGAGCCTGCAGATTGAGCCTGCCTTGCCCCAAGCAGCCAGTGGGAATGTGAGGTGGCATTTGCAGACATTCATGCTTAGACCCCTTCTCTCGAGTCTTTCTGTAGGGTTCATCCTAGAACCATCTCATAGTACTCGACTGTCCTACAGAGGAAACCTTGATGTTTGGGGCAGCTCATAACTCCCAGCGTTGGGAAACCCCCCTGGCCTCATGACGCCCCCACCCCCTTCAGGAAGGGGCCATAATGGACACAAACTCCAACCTGAGGCAAAGTCTGATACTCGCCCTGACCTCAGATGCAGGAGATCTCGATTCAGTCTCTGCAGAGTGCGCCTGCCATGCCCTCGGCCCCAAACCTAACGCTAGCTTGTGTTTTCAGACTTCCCTCTTCACACTCCTGGCAAACAAGCCCTCCAGACTGGGAATTCCAGAACCACAACACAGTTTTCTGCCTGCCCACCAGAAGAAAAACGTTGCCCTATGGGGCTCTCCAGAAACCACAAATGAGAACCAACCTGCTCTGGCCTCGACCGCACCCTAACTGGAAAGGCTACCCTGGTCAGTAGTGCTCTGTCTGACACAGCCTGACGTCCCGACAGACAAGGAAACAACTGGCTGCACACTAAGCACATCAGACAGGCAATGGCCTTATGCCGTCATCTCTTCCCAACCTGGGTTTTCAGACATCTGACCCTAGATATTATATCAAATCCTGGCAAACGTGGGTAACTGAAGCACAAATCAGATCTTCTCCTTCCCCATGGCTGGAAAGCTTGCTTTTGGCATGGAGTCATACCTTCAGTGTAGGAGAAACCTTCATGGCCCCTGAGGCCAAGCCTAAACTTGAGTGCCTCCTTGGGTACAAACTCGCATTGGGACCATCAGCATGGGCCCCATGTCGAAGTAAGGTCTCTCAGGGCCTGGACTAAGAGCCCGCATATGGGGCTTGCCAAGCCCCTATGATTCCAATCTTCACAAGAGCTCGAGTATTCCATTTGCTCGAACCCAGGACTGTGATCTGGAGTCCCTCTCCTGGAAGAACACCTGAGCCAGACAGCAGGACTCCACCCTTCCCACAAAATGTCCCCAAAATCTTAAGAGCTGGACCAACTCCTCAGAGAGGGAGACTCTTCCATAGCCCCTGAGGTCACCCCTACATTCCACGGCTATGGGAGACAAAACATCCAAAGACAAAAGCTTGCGTGACTGCCTCCCATTTGCCCTTCTTTCATAAGCTGAGGATCTCCTCTCACGGTCTGTGGGTCCATCCTGCCATGCTCTCGGCTCCGCACCCAAGCCGAGTTTGTGTTTTCAGAATTCTGTGCCCACAGCCCGGACCCACACACCCTCCAGGCTAGGGCCTATGGAGACACACTGAAGGACTGTGCCAGTCCTCTCCAAGAAAACTGTACCCAATCCATTGGCCACAACCCTAGAGATTAGGAAAATCCAATAATGTCTCCAAGGCCATGCCTCGGCCATGGACTAAGAGGGGCACTCTGACACCAGCTGAGCAACTATGTTCACTTAGATACTCAGACAGTGTCCCCAGAGACAGAAGATTGAAACGGACAGGCATCTAGGCTCTAATCTGAACCCTAGCTTTGGTTTCCAGGTGTCTCTACTCAGATAACTGGTTTGAAGACCAGTATCTGGGGCTTTTCTGAGGCACCAAAGAGAACCTGTCTCATCTCCACATAGGGATCTCTTTTTAATTGGAGCAATATTACACCCTTCAGTTAGGCGAATACTTCATGGCCCCTGAGCTGCCAACATATTCCAAGGTCTCCATGCACACAAACCCACATTATGACCCATCCGCAGGAGAGTCCATTTCAATTCAGCCCCCTAGTTAGCTCGCCCCAGAGCCAGTAGTTCAAACATGTCTTGTCACAAAGAGCCAATGGGAATGTGAGGTATGCTGTACAGGCATCCATCCTTCGAATCCTGCTCTCCAGTCTTTCCGTATGGGACATCCTGGAGCCATTCAACAGGACTCGACTGTCCAGCAGATGGAAAGCTTGTGGTATGGGTCAACGCACAAACTAGAGTTTGTGCTGGTGTCTAAGGTGCTGTGCAGGATTCTCCAATCTTGAGGGTTTGGCACAGGTCGAAGGGCATGGTTTCCTACTGGGGACAGGAGATATTCTATTGTGTGGCTCAGGGACCACATGTTGTATCCTAAGTTGGTATTTCAGAACAGGACCCTGAGGACAGATGCCTGAAAACCTAATCTAGTGTTCCAATGACGTCCTAGGAGCATGTCAGGTACAATCTTCTGACCCAGGAACATTGAAATGGCTGTCTGCTTGGATGTAGGTGATCAGGGCGTTTCAGACTGGCATTTGTGTCCAGTGCTGCCGACAATATTGGGTTGGGCTCAGGGCTCTTGCGTGTTTCTCCTAAACTGGAAGGTTTGGGCAGGTTTGACGGGCACAGTTTCCTTGGGGATGGCAGGCCTAGTCATGTGTTGTGGATCCAGAGACCCTGTCCTGGAGGGCATATGAGCCATGGTTTTGGGAGAGAAGTCTGCAAACACAAATGTGGGTTATGGTTAGTGGAAAGGTGATCACAGGCCCAATGAGTAGATCTGGAGTGCAGCTTGTCAGGAGTTGTAATTAGGGTGACTGGAAGGCAGTAGCACAGGCTTTTCTCTCTATATTGTGTGTCCAGGATGGCCTTGGAATGCAGGTATAGTCTCATGGGTCCATGGGAAACTTTTCCTCTCTATGGATCTGTGCAGCTCATAGTTTGGTGGCTTTTTTGGGGAAGGGAAGAGTGTTGTTTTCCATCTTATGGGTGCCCCAAAACAGGGATTCCAGATACAGGCTCTTTTTCTGGGCATCTGGGACTTCCCACCAAGGGTTAGGATTTGCACCTAGGGGTGTATGAGGCCTGCAATGCGGGATCATGATGGTGCAACTGAGAGGGATTGTTTGAAAGCTTGCTCAGGCTGAGTCTCACAATGCCTGTTTGCTCCCATGGCGGCCCTCAGGAGTGGGAGTGGTCTCATTGGTCATATATCTGGCTCCCTCTTAGAGAGTTGGACACCCAACCCAACAGCCAAATGTCCTGCCATGAGGAAGGATGAGTTCTCTTCCGTCAGGTTCCTCTGTGCTTCAGGTTGCCCCATTGGCAGGGTTTCCAGCAAGGTTTCGAGATAGGTGCCTGAATACCAAGGATGGGTGGAGATGACGTACTTGGGCCATAGCAATCCCAAATGCTAGATATGAGGCCTAAAACTCGGTCGGGGCTCAGGCTCTGTCAGACACAGCGCTAGTGGCCATGGCAGCCTTTATATGAGAGTAGATTCGAGGGCGGAGCAGATTGATCCTCATGTGGAGTTTCTTGGGAAGATTCCCAGGCATTTGTTCATTCAATAGGGAAGGCAGAATGCTGTGTTGTGGCTCCAGATTTCCCAATCACGAGAGCTTGGGGACCAGTCAGTTTTAGGTGGAATTGTAAACAAAAGCTATGGTTCAATTCAGTGCCAAGCAGAAGGCAGTTCCAATTTGTAGCAGTTTACTCGAGACATCCAGCACTGGAATAAGGGTGGATGTCAGATGCTTGCTCACACTAGAGTTTTTGTTTATGATGACCGACAAGTGGAGGGGTGGTATAAAGAGGCCATGGAGGAGTTCACATGCTGAGGCCTGTGAACTGCTGCAAAAAGTAACATTTCTTTGTACAGAGTAGGTGAAGTCTGGTTTGTTTACTCTAGGTTTCCCCATGTGGAAAGTTTGTGAAGAAGAGCTCTCCGGCATGGATGCCAGGAAAGCACACCTCCATTGACAATTGCAGCTGAGGAACATGGCAGATTCGTTCTGGTGGCTCTGGGACAAAGTGCCAAGGCCTTGAGTTGACATGGGATCTCTTGCAGATGGGTCACAATGCTTGTTTGTTACCAGGGAGAACTTAGAATGTGCTGGTTGCTAAGGTGCCATGCAGGATTCTCCTACCCTGAGGGTTTGGCACAGGTCGAAGAGCATGGTATTCTTCTGGGGACAGGGGATGTTCTGTCGTGTGGCTCAGAGACCACATGATGTGTCATAGATTGGTATTTCAGAACAGGCCCCTGAGGACAGATGCCTAAAAACCTAATGGGGTTCCATTGAGAGCCTACTGGCATTTTAGGTTCAATCGTCTATCTCACGATCATTGACTTGGCTATTTCCCTGGATGTAGGTGATAAGGGTGTTTCAGACTGCGCATTTCCATCCCGAGTGGCCGGCAATATTGGTGTGGGCTCAGGGGCCACACAGGTTTCTCCTAATCTGGAAGGTTTGGGCAAATCTGATATGCACAGTGTCCTTGGGGTTGGCAGCCAGAGTTCTGTGGTGTGGCTCCAGAGATCACATTCTGGTGGGCATGTGAGCCATGGTTTTGGGAGAGAAGTCTGCAAACACAAATACAAATTAGGGTGAGTGGCGAGGTGATCACAGGCCCAATGCGTAGACCTGGAGGGAAGCTCGTCATGAACTATAATTAGGGAGACTGGAAGGCAGTAGCACAGGCTTTTCTCTCTGGATTGTGTGTCCAGGATGGCCTTGGAATGCAGGTGTGGTCTCATGGGTCCATGGAAGTCTTTTCCTCTCTATGGATCCTGGTGGCTCTCCATAGTTTGGTGGCTTTTTCGGGGAAGGGGAGAGTGATGTTTTCCACCTTATGGGTGCCCCAAAACAGGGATTCCAGAGACGGGCTCTGGTTCAGGGCATCTGGGACATCACAACAAGTGCTAGGATTTGGGCTTAGGGCATATTAGGCCTGCAATGCGGGTTCATGGTGGTGCAACAGAGAAGGATTGTTTGAAAGCATGCTCAGGCTGAGGGTCACAAGGCCTGTTTGCCTCCAGGGCATCCCTGAGGAGTTTGTGTGGTCTCACTGGACTTGTAAATGACTCCCCCTTTCAGGGTTGAACACCCTTTTTAACAGCCAAGTTTCCTGATATGAAGAAGGAGGAGTTCTCTATTGTGCTTCAGGATGCCCCATTATCAGGGATTCCAGCAAAGGTCTGGGGACAGGTGCCTGAATACCAAGGATGGGTAGAGATGAAATACTTGAGCCATGGCATTTCCAAATACTAGATGTGGGGCTCAAACTCTGGTGACTGACACTAGGTCTGGGCTCAGGCTCTGTCAGACACAGCACTAGTGGCCAGGGCAACCTATAAATGAGCGTCCCTCCGATATAGGGCCGAGCAGATTGATCCTCATGTGGGGTTTCTGGCCAGACTCACCAGGCACTTGTTTCTATCGGGAAGGCAGAATGCTGTGTTGTGTCTCCATAATTCGCTATCAAGAAGGCTTGGGGACCAGTCGGGTGAGGAAGGAATTGTAAACACAAGCTACAGTTCAATTCACTGCCAAGCGGAAGGCAGTTCCTGTGTCCAGCAGCTTTTTCGAGATATCCAGCACCTTAGTAAGGGAGGACGTCGGATATTTGCTCACACTAGAGTTTGTGTCTATGATGACTGACAAATGGAGGGGTGGCGTCAAGAAGCCATGGAGGGATTTTCACGTTGAGACTCATGAGCTGCTCCAAATAGCAAGGTTTCGTTCTACTGGACAGGTGGAGTGTGGTTTATTTGCTCCAGGGTCCCCCATGTGGAAAGTTTGGGTAGCAGAGCTCTACCGCATGGATGCCTGGAATGTTCAACTTCATTGACCATTGCAACTGAAGAACATGGCAGCTTTATTCTGGTGTCTCTGTAGCAAAGTACCAAGTCCTTGATTTGACATGGAATCTCTTGCAGATGGGCCACACAGCTGGTTTGTTACCAGGTAGATCTTAGAATGTGCTGGTGGCTTAGTAGTTGTGCAGGAATCTACTACTCTGGGATTTTGCACAGATTGTAGGGCACGGTTTCCTTCTGGGGACAGGAGATGTTCTGTTGTGTGGCCCAGCCACCACATGTTGTATCATAAGTTCGCATTCTAAAACAGGCCTCTGAGGACACATGTCTGAAAACCGAATCAATGGTTCCAATGACGTCCTAGGGGCATGTTAGGTTCATTATTCTGACTCAGGACCATTGACTTGGCTGTGTTCCTGGATGTAGGAGATCAGGGTATTTCAGACTGTGCATTTGTGTTCAGAGCGGCCGCCGAAATTGGGGTAGGCCCAGAGGCCTTGTAGGTTTCTCCTAATCTAGACAGTTTGGGCAACTGTGATGGGAACAGTTTCCTTGTGGATGGCAGGGACAGTCCTGCAGTGTGGATCCAGAGACCCCATCCTGGAGGGCATGTGTGCCATGGTTTTGGTAGATAAGTCTGCAAACACAAATTCGAATTAGGGTGAGTGGCGAGGTGATCACAGGCCCAATGCATATACCTTGAGAGCAGCTCATCTGGAACTGTAATTAGGGTGAATGGAAGGCAGTAGCACAGGCTTTTCTCTCCGGATTGTGTGTCCAGGATGGCCTCGGAATGCAGGTGTGTTCTCATGGGTCCATGGGAGACATTGCCTCTCTATGGATCCTGGTGGCTCCTCATAATTTGGTGACATTTTTGGGGAAGGGATGAGTGCTGTTTTCCATCTGAAGGGTGCACCAAAACAAAAATTCCAGAGATGGTCTCTGGGTCTGGGCACCTCGAAAATCCCACCAAGTGTTATGATTTGAACCTACAGGCATACCAGGCCTGAAATGAGGGATCATTGTGGTGAATCTGAGAGGGATTTTTTGAAAGCATGCTCAGGGTGAGGGTCACAATGCCTGTTTGTGCCAAGGGTAGTCCTCAGGAGTGTGTGTGGTGTCATTGATGTTGTAACTGGCTCCCCCTTTGAGGGTAGAACACCCATCCCAAAAGCCAGGTTTATTGCCATGGGGAAAGAAGATTTCTCTATTGTGCTTCAAGTTCCCTAATTGGCAGGGATCCCTGCCAAGGTCTGGGGACAGGTGCCTGAATATCAAGGATGGGTAGAGATGACATACTTGGGCCATGGCAATCCCAAATGCTAGATATGGGGCCTGCTCTCTAGTGGCTGAAACTCAGTAGAGCTCAGGCTCTGTCAGACACGGCACTAGTGGCCATGGCAGCCAATAAATCGGTGTTGACTCGAGGGCCGACCTGAATGATCCTCATGTGGGTTTTCAGGGCAGACTCACCAGGCATTTCTTCATTCGAT
This sequence comes from Mustela nivalis, assembly GCF_964662115.1. Taxonomy (NCBI): domain Eukaryota; kingdom Metazoa; phylum Chordata; class Mammalia; order Carnivora; family Mustelidae; genus Mustela; species Mustela nivalis. The sequence continues at coordinate 697,120 of NW_028136451.1, read as the reverse complement.
GGGGAAGGCAGAATGCTGCGTTGTGGCCCCAGATTTCCCTATCAAGAGGGCTTAGGGACCAGTCAGGTGAGGATGGAATTGTAAACACAAGCTATGGTTCAATTCAGTGCCAAGTGGAAGGCAGTTCCAATGTGCAGTGGTTTATTCAAGACATCCAGCACCGGGATAAGGGTGCATGTCAGATGTTTGCTTAGACTGGAGTTTGTGTCTATGATGACCAACCAATGGAGTGGTGGCATCAAGAGGCCATGGAGCAGTTTACACGCTGAGGCCTGTGAGTTGATCCAAACATAAGGTTTCCTTCTACTGGACAGGGGAGGTCTGGTTTGTTTACACCAGGTTCCCCCATGTGCAAAGTTTGGGTAGCATAGTACTCGCACGTGGATACTGGAAAGCACACCTACATTGACCATTGCACCTAAGGAACATGGCAGGTTCTTCCTGGTTGCTCTAGGGCAAAGTACCAAGGCCTGGATTCTAATGAAGTTGGGTCACAATGCAGTTTTCTTACCACGGAAATCTTACTATGTGCTGGTGGCTAAGGGGCCATGTATGATTAGTCTATCCTGATGGTTTGACACCGGTCGAAGAACATGGTTTCTTTCTGGGTATCGGAGATGTTCTGTTGTGGGGCTCACGGACCAAATGTTGTATCATAAGTTGGTATTCCAAAACAGGCCTCTGAGGACAGATGCCTAAAAACTTCATCTAGGGTTCCAATGAAGTCCAAGGGGAATTTCAGGTTGAATCATCAGACTCAGGACCATTGACTTCGGTGTCTGCTTATATGTAGGCAACCAGGGTGTTTCTGACTGTGCCTTTGTGTACAGAGTGGCCTCCAATATTGGGGTGGGCTCTGGGGCCTTGCAGGTTTCTCCTAATCTTGAAGGTTTAGGCAAATTTGTGGGCACGGTTTCCTTGGGGGTGGCAGGCACAGTCCTGTGGTGTGGCTCCAGAGACTCCATCGTGGAGGGCATGTAAGCCATGGTTTTGGGAGAGAAGTCTGCAATCACAAACTCGGATTAGGTTGAGTTGCGAGGTGATCGTAGGCCCAATGCATAGACCTGGAGGGCAGATCGTCAGGAACTGTAAATCACGTACCTCGAAGGCACTAGCACTGGCTTTTGTATCTGGATTGTGTGTCCATGATAGCCTTGGAATGCAGGTGTGTTCTAATGTTTCCATGAGAGTATTTTCCTCTCTACGGATCCTGGAAGCTCCCAATAGTATGGTGGCTTTCTCATTTGAATGGAAGAGTGCTGTTTTCAATCTTAGATGTTCCCCAAAAAGGGATTCCAGAGAAGGGCTGTGAGTCTGGGTGCTTGGAAAATCCCACCAGGATTAGGATTTGGGCCTAGGGGAGTACCAGGCCTACAATGTGTGACTTGGAGGTACAACTGAGAGCGTTTGTTTGAAAGCATGCTAGTCTGAGTGTCACAATGCCTGATGTGATTAGGGCAGCCCTTATGAGTGGGAGTTGTCTCCTTGGCCATGCAGCTGGCTACCACTTTAATGTAGGACACCCATCCCAACTACCAGGATTCCTGCCATGGAAAAGGAAGAATTCTCTATTGTGCCTCAGGTTCCCCCATTAGCAGGTATTCTAGCAAATGTCTGGGGACAGATGCCTGAATACCAAGGATGGGTAGAGATGAGGGACCTGAGACATGGCCAGTCTCACATGCCTGACTCTCTGAGTAGCTGACATGAATTGAGCACTCAGGCTCTGTCAGAAACAGAACTAGTGGTCAGGGCTGAGTATGAATCAGGGATCCCTCAAGGGCTGAGCAGATTGATCCTCATGCAGAGTTTCTGGGCAGAATCACCATGCCCTTCTTCTTTTTAAGGGGAAGGCAAAAAGCTGCGTTGTGGCCCCAGAATTCCCTATCAAGCGGGCTTGGGGACCAGTAGGGTGAGGATGGAATTGTAAACTCAAGCTAAGGTTCAATTCAGTGCCAAGCAAAAGGCAGTTCCATTGTGCAGTGTCTGATTCCAGATATCCAGCACCTGAGTAAAGGTGAAAGTCAGACATTTCCTCATGCTGGAGTTTATGTCTATGATGACCGATGAATGGAGGGGTGGCGTCAAGAGGCCATGGAGGATTTCACATGCTGGGGCTTGTGAGATGCTTCTAACAGCAAAGTTTCCTTCTACCAGACAGGGGGAGTCTGGTTTATTTGCTCCAGGGTCCCCCATGTGGAAAGTTTGGGTAGCAGAGCACTCCCACGTGGATGCCTGAAAAGCACACCTCCATTAAAATTGCAGCTGAGAAACATGGCCAATTCGTTCTGGTGGCTCTTGGGCGAATTACCAAGGCCTGGAGTTGACATGAAGTCTCATGAAGATGGGTCATAATGCAGGTTTGTTACCATGGAGACCTTACAGTGTGCTGGTGGCTAAGGGACCATGTAGGATTCATCTACCCTGAGGGTTTGACACTGGTCAAAGGGCACGGTTTCCTTCTCGGACAAGAGATGTTCTGATGTGGGGCTAACGGACCAAATGTATCATAATTTGGTATTGCAGAACAGGCCTCTGAGGATAGATGCCTGAAAATTTAATCTAGGGTTCCAATAAAATCCTAACGGAATGTCAGGTTCAATCCTCTGACTCAGTATCATTGACTTCAAAGTCTGCCTAGATGTAGGTGATCAGGGTGTTCCAGACTGTGCATTTGTGTACAGAGTGGCAACCAGTATTGGGGTGGGCTCAGGGGCCTTGCAGGTTTCTCCTAATCTGGAAAGATAGGGCAATTTGATGGGTACAGTTTCCTTGGCAATGGTGGTCACAGTCCTGTGGTGTGGCTCCAAAGACCCCATGCTGGAGGGCATGAGAGCCATGGTTTTCGGAGGGAAGTCTGCAAACACAAATGCGGGTTAGGTTTAGTGGCGAAGTGATTGTAAGCCCAATGCATACTCCTGGAGGGAAGCTCCGTGTGAAATGTAAATCGCATGCCTCAAAGGAGGTAGCACAGGCTTTTTTATCTGGATTGTGTATCCACGATGGACTAAGAATGCAGGTGTGGTCTCAGGTGTCCATGGGTGATATTTCCTCTCAAGTATCCTGGCGGCTCCTTATAATGTGGTGGCTTTCTCAGAGAGGAAAGAGTTCTGTTTTCCATATTAAGGGTGTCCCATAACAGGGATTGCAGAGAAGTGCTCTGGCTCTGGGCACCTGGAAATACCCACCAAGGGTTATGATTTGGGCATAGGGGCTTACCAGGCCTCCAATGCAAGTCCTGGAGATACAACTGAGAGCGTTTGTTTGAAAGCATGCTCAGGCTGAGGGTCACTATGCAAGCTTTTGCATAGGGTGGCCCTCAGGAATGGGGGTGGTCTCAATGGCCATTCAGTAGGCTAACACTCTGAGTGTTGGACACCCTTCCGAACTTACAGGAATCCTGCCATGGGGAATGAGGATTTACCTATTGTGATTCAGGTTCCCTCATTGGTAGGGATTCCAGGAAAGGTCTGGGGACACATGCCTGAATACCAAGGATGGGTAAAGATGACGGCTCTGTTCCGTGGCCAGTCTAACATGCGGGATATGGGCCCCGCCTTCTAGGTGGCTGACACGAGGTCGGGGCTTAGGCTCTGTCAGACACAACACTAGGGGCCAGGGCTGTCTATAATTCAGGGTTCCCTCAAGGGACAAGTAGATTGATCATAATGTGGAGTTTCTGGGCAGACTCACCAGGCCCTTCTTCTTTCTATTGGGAAGGCAGAATGCTGTGTTGTGGCTGCAGAATTCCCTATCATGAGGGCTTGTGGACCAGTAGGGTGAGGATGGAATTGTAAACCCAAGCTATGAATAAATTCAGTGACAAGCGAATGGCATTTCCAGTGTGCAGCGGCTGATTCAAATATCCAGCACCTGAGTAAGCGCAGACGTCATATGTTTGCTCAAGCTGGAGTTTGTGTCTATAATGACCGAGAAATGGAGAGGAGTTGAAAAGAGGTCATAGAGAATTTCCCACACTTGAGCTTGTGAGATGCTCCAAACAGCCAGGTTTCCTTCTACAGGACAGGGCAGTCAGATTTGTTTGCTCGAGAGTCCCCCATGTGGAAAGTTTGGGTAGCAGAGCACTCCCACATGGATGCCTGGAAAGCACACTTCCACTGAACATTGCAGCTGAGGAACATGGCAGGTTCTTTCTGAAGGCTCTGGGGTGAAGTACCAAGGCCTGTAGTTGACATGGAATCTCATGAAGATGGCTCACAATGCTGGCTTGTTACCAGTGAGATCTTAGAATCTGCTGGTGGCTACGGGCCAAGTAGGATTCATCTACCCTGAGGGTTTGACACAGTTCCAAGAGCACGGCTTCCATCTAGAGAAAGGAGATGTTCTGTTGTGGGGATCAGGGACCATATGTTGTATCTTAAGTTGGTACTCCAGAACAGGTCTCTGATTACAGATGCCTGAAAACCTAATCAGGGGTTACAATGAGGTCATAGGAGCATGTCAGGTTCAATCTTCTGACTGAGAAACACTGACTTGGGTATCTGCCTGGATTCAGGTGATCAGCGTATTTCAGACTGCACATTTGTGTCCAGAGGGGCCTCCAGTATTGGGGTGGGCTCAGGGGCCTTGCAGGTTTCTCCTTATCTCGAAGTTTTAGGCAAATGTGACGGACACATTTTCCTTGGGGATGGCAGGCACAGTCCTTTGGTGTGGCTCCAGAGACCCCATCCTGGAGGAAATATGAGCCATGGTTTCGGGATAGAAGTCTGTAAGCACAAACTCGGGTTAAGGTTAGCGGTGAGGTGATCGCAGGCCCAATGCATAGACCTGGAGGGCAGCTCGTCTGGAACTATAAATTAGTTGCCTTGAAGGTGGTAGCACAGGCTTGTGTATCTGGCTTTTGTGTCCAGGATGGCCTCGGTATACAGGTGTGGTCTCATGGATCCATGGGAGATTTTTCCTCTCAAGGATCCTAGCGGCTCCCTATACTATGGTGGCTTTCTTGGCGAAGGGGAGAGTGCTATTTTCCATCTTAGGGGTGTCCCAAAACAGGGATTCCAGAGACAGGCTGTGTTTCTGGGCCCCTGAAAAATCCCACCAGGTGTTAGGATTTGTGCTTAGGGGCATATCAGGCCTGCAAATTTGGATTCTGGAATGCAACTGAGAGTGTTTGTTTGAAAGCATGCTCATGTTGGGGGTCACAATGCCTGCTTGTGTCCAGGGCGGCCCTCATGAGTGGGCGGGTTATCATTGGCCATTCAGCTGGCTACCACTCTGAGGTCTGGAAACCCATCCCAAGAGCCATCATTCCTGCCATGGGGAAGGAGGATTTCCCTATTGTGCTTCTGGTTCCCCCATTGGCAGGGATTTCAGCAAATGTCTGGGGACAGATGCCTGAATCAAGAATGGGTAGAGATGACAGCCCTGGGACATGGCTGGTCTCACATTCTGGAGTTGGAGCCCAGTCTCTGGGTCCTGACACGAGGTCAGAGACGAGGTTCTGTCAGACTCAGCGCTAGTGGCCAGGTAAACCTATAAATGGGGTTCACTCGAGGGTCGAGTAGATTTATCCTCATGTAGGGTTTCTGGGCAGTCTCTCCAGGCTGTTTTTTCTTGCTATGGGGAAGGCAGAATGCTGTGTTGTGGCTTCAGAATTCCCTATCAAGAGAGCTTACTGAACACCAGGGTGAGGATGGAATTGCAAACCCAAGCTACTTTTTTTTTTTTCAAGATTTTATTTATTTGTCAGAGAGCGAGCGAGAGCAAGCACAGGCAGACAGAGTGGAAGGCAGAGTCAGACGGAGAAGCAGGCTCCCTGCGGAGCAAGGAGCCTGATGTGGGACTCGATCCCAGGACGCTGGGATCATGACCTGAGGCGAAGGCAGCTGTTTAACCAACTGAGCCACCCAGGCGTCCCGCCAAGCTACTTTTAAATTCAGTGCCAAGCATAAGGCAATTCCAGTGTGTAGCAGCTTATTCAAATATCCAGCACTTGAGTAAGTGCAGATGTCAGTTGATTGCTCACGCTGGAGTTAGTGTCTATGATGACCAACAAATGGATGGGTGGCCTCAAGAGGCCATGGAGGATTACCCACACTCAGGCTTGAGATACTCCATACAGCAAAGATCCCTTTTACCGTACAGGGGAGTCTGGTTTGTTTCCTCCAGGGTTCCCCATGTGGAAAGTTGGTATCAGAGCACTCCCGCTGGATGCCTGGAAAGTACACCTACATTGACCATGGCAGCAGAGGAACAAGGCAGTTTCATTCTGGTGGGTCTGGGCCGAAGTACCAAGGGCTGGAGTTGTCATGGAGTCTCATGAAGATGGGTCACAATGCTGGTATGTTGTCAGGGAGATCATAGAATGTGCTGGTTGCCAGGGGGCCTTGAAGGATTCATCTACCCAGAGTGTTTGACACAGGTCCAGAGCACAGCTTTCTTCTAAGGACAGGAGATGTTCTTTTGTGTGGCTCAGTGACCATATTGTATCATACATTGATATTCAGAACAGCCTTCTGAGTACAGATACCTGAAATCCTATTCTAGTGTTCCAGTGAATCCTAGGAGCATGTCAGGTTCAATCTTCTGTCTGAGGACCATTGACTTGGATATCAGCCTGGATGTAGGTGATATGGTGTGTCAGACTGTGCATTTGCGTCCAGAGTGGCCTCCAATATTGGGCTGGGCTTAGGGGCCTTGCAGGTTTCTCCTAATCTAGAGGGTTTGTTTAATAGTGACAATCACAGTTTCCTTTGGGAAGACAGGTACAATTCCGTGGTGTGGCTCCAGTTATCACAAACTGGAGGGCATGTGAGCCATGGTTTTGGGAGGGAAGTCTGAAAACACAAACTTGGGTTAGGGTTAGTGGCAAGGTTATCACAGGCCCAATGCATAGACATGGATGGCAGCTCTTCAGGAACTGTTAATCGGGTGACTCAAAGGCAGAATCACAGGCTTTTTTCTCTGTATTGTGTGCAGGATGGCCTCAGAATGCAGTTGTGGCCTCATGGGTCCATGGGAGATTTTTCCTCTCTAAGGATCCTGGTGGCTCCCAATAGTTGGTGGCTTTTTCGGGGAAGGGAAGAGTGCTGTTTTTCATGTTAGGGGTGCCCCAAAATATGGATTCCAGAGACGGACTCTGGGTTTGGTCCCCTGGAAAATCCCACCAAGTGTTAGGATTTGGGCCTAGTGGCTTACCAGGCCTGCATGCAGGATCCTGGAGGTGCAACTGAGAGGTCTTGTTTGAAATCATTCTCAGGCTGAGGGTCACAATACTTGCTTATGCCCAGGTGGCCCTCATGAGTGGGCGTGGTCACATTGGCCATGCAGCTGGCTCCCACTTTGAGGGTTGGAAAACCATCCCAACAGCCAGAATCCTGCCATGGGGAAAGAGGAGTTCTCTATAGTGCTTCAGGTTCCCCCATTAGCGGGGATTCCAGCAAAGGTCTGGGGACAGAGGCCTGAATACCAAGGATGGGTAAAGATAATGGACATGGGCCATGGCCAGTATCAAATCGTGGATATTGGCCCTGATCACTGGGTGGCTGACACTAGGTCTTGGCTCAGGCTCTGTCAGACACAGCACTAGTGCCCAGGGCAGCCTATAAATTGGGGTTCCCTCAAGTGCCGAGCAGATTGATCCTCATGTATGGTTTCTGGGCAGACTCACCAGGCCCCTCTTGTTTGTAAGGGGAAGGCAGAATGCTGCTTTGTGGCTCTAGAATTCACTATCAAGATGGCTTGTGGACCAGGAGGCTGAGGATGGAATTGTAAACCTAAGCTATGGTTACATTCTGTATCAAGCAAAAGGAATTTCCAGTGTGCAATGTTTGAATCCAATATTCAGCACTTGAGTGAGGGTGGATGTCAGATATTTGCTCATGCTGGAGTTTGTGTCTATGATGACACAAAAATGGAGGGGTGGCGTCAAGAGGTTATGGAGGATTTCCCAATCTGGTGTTTTTGAGATGCTCCAAACAGCAAGGTTTCCTTCTACCAGACAGGGGCAGTCTGATTTGTTTCCTCCATGGTTCCCCATGTCGAAAGATCGGATAACATAGATCTCCCACATGGGTGACTGGAAAGCACACCTTCATTGACCATGACAGCGAAGGAACATGGCATCTGGTGGCTTTGAGGCGAAGAAATAAAGACTGGATTGGACATGGAACCTCATGAAGATGGGTCAAAATGTTGGTTTGTTACCAGGGAGATCTTAGAATGTGCTGGTGGTTAATGGGCCATGCAGGATTCATCTAGCCTGAGGATTTGACACAGGCCCAAGAGCCCGGATTGCTTCTGGGGGCAGGAGATATTCTGTTGTGGGGCTCAGCGGCCATATGTTGTATCATAAATTGGTAATCCAGAACAGGTCTCTGAGGACAGAAGCCTGAAAACCTAATAAAGGGTTTGAATGAGGCCCTAGGGGAATGTCATTCAATCTTCTGACTCAGGATCATTGACTCTGGTGTCTGACTGGATGCAGGTGATGAGGGTGTTTCAGACTGTGCATTTGTGTCCAGAGTGGCATCCAATACTAGGGTTGGCTCATGTTTCTTGCAGGTTTCTCCTTATATGGGGTTTTTGGACAACTGTGATGGGCAGTTTCCTTGGGGATTGCAGGAACTGTCCTGTGGTGTGACTCCAGAGACCCCATCCTGGAGGACATGTGCGCCATGATTTTGAGAGAGAAGTCTGCAAACACAAACTTAGGTTAGGGTTAGTGGCAAGGTGATCATAGTCCCAATCCATAGACCAGGAGGGCAGCAAGTCTGGAACTGTAAATCACGTAACTCAAAGGTGGTAGCACAGGTAATTGTATCTGGATTTAATTTCCAGAATGGCCTTTATTGCAGGTGTTGTCTCAAGAGTCCATGGGAGATTTCTCCTCTCAAGGATCCTGGCGGTTCTCAATAGTTTGTTGGATTTCTCCGGGAAGGGATGAGTACTGTTTTCCAGCTTAGGCGTGCCCCAAAACAGGCATTCCAGAGATGAGCTCTGGGTCTAAGTGCTTGGAAAATCCCACCAAGGGTTAATATTTAGGCCTAGGGCCATACCAGGCCTGAAATGCGGGATCCTGGAGGTGCAACTGAGAGCGTTTGTTTGAAAGTATGGTCAAGCTGAGGGTCCCAATGCCTGCTTGTGCCCCGGAGGCCATCAGGATTGGGCGATGTCTACTCAGCCATGCAGCCAGTTCCCATTCCTAGTGTTGGACACCCATCCAAAAGCCAGGATTCCTGCCATGGCGAAGGATGAATTCTCTATTGTGCTTCAGGTCCCCCCATTGGTAGGGATTCCAGCTAAGATCTAGGGGACAGATGCCTGAATACCAAGGATGGGTAGTAATGACAGCCCTGGGCCATGGCCGGTCTCACATGGTTAATGTGGGCCCCACCCTCTGGGTTGCTGACACGAGGTAGGGGCTCAGGCTCTGTCAGACACAGCACTAGTGGCTAGGGCAAACTATAAATAGGGGTTCCCTCCTGGGCTGAGTATATTGATCTTCATGTGCAGTTTATGGGCAGACTCACCAGGTCCTTCTATCTATGAAGAAGGCAGAATGTTGCGTTGTGGCTCCAGAATTCCCTATCAAGAGATATGGCAGACCAGTAGGGTGAGGATGAAATTGTAGTCTGAAGCTAAGCTTAAATTCATTGCAAAGCGAAAGGCAGTTCCAGTGTGCAGCAGCTGATTCCAATATCAGCGCCTGAATATGGGCGGATGTCAGATGTTTGCTCAGGCTGGAGTTTGTGTCTATGATGACCAACAAATGGAGAGGTGGCGTCAAGAGGCCATGGAGGTTTCCCACCCTGGGGCTCAGGGGCCATAATTTGTATCATAAGTTGGTATTCCAGAAGAGGCCTCTGAGGACAGGTGCCTGAAAAGTTAATCCCTCTTCCAATGAGGTCCTAGGGCCATGTCAGGTTCAATTATCTGACTCAGGACCATTGATTTGGGTGTCTGCCTGGATGGAGGTGATCAGGGTGTTTCAGACTGTGCATTTGCATCCAGAGCAGCCTCCAATATTGGGATGTGCTCAGGAGCCTTCCGGGTTTCTCCTAATCAGGAGGGTTTGGGCAACTGTGATGGGCCCAGTTTCCTTGGGGATGGCAAGCACAGTCTTGTGGTGTGACTCTAGGGGCCCCATCCTGGAGGACATGTGAGCTATTGTTTTTAGAGAGAGATCTGCAAACACAAACTCGGGATAAGGTTAATGGAGAGGTGTTCACAGTCCCAATCCAAAGATCTGGAGGGCAGCACGTCAGGAACTGTAAATCAGGTGACTCGAAGCCAGTAGCACAGTCTCTTGTATCTGGATAGCATATCCACGCTGGCCTCGGAATACAGGTGTGGACTCATGGGACCATGGGAGATTCTTCTTCTCAAGGATCCTGGGGGATCCCATTAGTTTGGTGGCTTTCTCAGGGAAGTGAAGAGTGCTGTTTTCCATCTTAGGGATGCCTCAAAACAGGGATTCCAGTGACGGCTCAGGGTATGTGCACATGGAACATCCCACGATGTGTTAGGATTTGGGCTTAAGGGCATATCAGGCCTGCAATGCAGGATCCTGGAGGTGCAACTAAGAGCATTTTTTTGAAGGCTTGATCAAGCTGAGGGTTACAATGGCTACTTGTGCCCAGGGCAGCCCTCATGAGTGGGCATTGTCTCCTTGGCCATGCAGCTGGCTCCCACTTTGAGGTTTGGACACTCATATCAACAGCCAGGATTCCTACCATGGGGAAGGAGGAGTTCTCTATTGTGCTTTAGGTTACCCCATTGGTAGGGATTACATAAAAGGTCTGGGGACAGGTGCCTGAATACCAAGGATGGGTAGAGATGATGGACTTGGGCCCTGGCCAATCTCACATGCTGGATATGGGCTCATATCTCTGGGTGCCTGAAACTAGGTCTTGGCTCAGGCTCTGTCAGACACAGTACTAGTACTAATACTAGTACTAGTGCCCAGGACAGCCTATAAATCAAGGTTCCATCGAGTGCCAAGTAGATTGAACCTCATGTGGAGTTTCTGGGAAGATTCACCAGGCCCTATTTCTTTCTAGTGGGAATGGAGAATGTTGCCTTGTGGCTCCAAATTCCCTCTCTAGAGGGCTTGCAGACCAGGAGGCTGAGGATGGAATTCTAAACCCAAGCTATGGATAAATTCAGTGTCAAGTGAAACGCAGTTCCAGTGTGCAGTGGTGGAAAAGAAAATGCAGAATCTAAATAACGGCAGATTTTAGATGTTTTCTCATGCTGGAGTTTTTGTCTATGATTACTGACAAATGGAGGGGTTGTGTCAAGGGCCATGGAGGATTTCTCCTGCTGGTGCTTCTGAGATGCTCCAAACAGAGGGTTCCCTTCTACTGGTCAGTGGCAGTCTGGTTTGTTTGCTCCAGGGTCCCACATGTGGAAAGAATAAGTAGAAGAGCACTCCCACATGGATGCCTGGAAAGCACACCTCCACTGACCATATCAGGTGAGGAACATGGCAGGTTCATTCTGGTGGCTCTGGGGCGAATTACCAAGGACTTGAAGTGACATGGAATCTCATGAAGATGGATCACAATGCTGTTTGTTTGTTACCAGAGAGATCTTAGAATGTGCTGGGGGCTAAGGGGCTGTGCATAATTCATATACCCCGACCCTTGACACAAGTTGAAGAGCACGAATTCCATCTGGGGACAGGAGATATTCTATTGTGGGGTTCAGGGACCAATCTTCTGACTCAGGACCATTGACTTGGGTGTCTTCCTGGATGGAGGTGATCAGGGTGTTGCACACTGTGCATTTGTGTCCAGAGTGGCCTCCAGTATTGGACTGGGCTCAGGGGACTTGCAGGTCTCTCCTAATCTGGAGGGTTTGGGCAACTGTGATTGACACAGTTTCATTGGGGATAGCAGGATCTTTCCTGTGGTGTGGCTACAGAGACCCATCATAGAGGGCATGTGAGCCATGGTTTTGGGAAAGAAGTCTGCAAACACAAACTTGGGGTAGGGTTAATGGCGAGGTGATCACAGGCCCAATGCGTAGGTCTGTAGGGCAGCTCATCTGGAACTGTAAACCAGGTGATTCGAAGGTGGTAGCACAGTCTCTTGTATCTGGATGGTGTGTCCAGGATGTCCTCGGAATGAAGGTGTGGTCTTATGGAGCCCTGGGAGATTTTTCCTCTCTACGCATCCTGGCAGCTCCTAATAGTTTTCTCAGGGGAGGGAAGATTGCTGTTTTCCATCATAGGGGTGCTTCAAAACAGAGATTCCAGAGACGGGCTCTGGTTATGTTGGCATGGAAAATCCCACGAAGTGTTAGGATTTGGTCCTAAGGGCATACCAGGCCTGCGATGCGGGACCCTGCAGAAACAACTGAGAGCATTTGTTTGAATGCATGCTAAGGTTGAGGGACACAATGCCTGCTTTGGCCCAGGCGGCCCTTATGATTGGGCGTTGTCTCATTGGCCATGCACCTGGTTCTAATTCTGAGGGTTGGGCACCCATAGCAACAGCCAGGCTTCCTGCCATGGGGAAGGAGGAGTTCTCAATTGTGCTTCAGATTCCCCCACTGGTAGGGATTCCAGCAAAGGTCTGGGATAGTTGCCGGAATACCAAGGATGGGTAGAGATGACTGGGCCATGGCCAGTCCCACATGCTGGATAAGGGCCCCACACTCTGGGTGGCTGACACGAGGTTGGGGCTCAGGCTCTCTCAGACACAGCGCTAGTGGCCAGCACAAAGTATAAATCAGGGTTCCCTCGAGGGCCAAGTAGATTGATGTTCATGGGGAGTTTCTGGGCAGACTCACCAGGCCCTTCTTTCTATGGGGAAGGCAGAATGTTGCGTTTTGTCTCCCTAATTCCCTCTCAAGAGGACTTGCGGTCCAGTAGGGTGAGGATGGAATTGTAAACCCAAACTATGCAAGAATACAGTGTCAAGTGAAAGGTATTTCCAGTGTGCGTGACTGATTCGAATATCCATCACCTGAGTAAGAGCAGATGTCAGATGTTTGCTCATGCTGGAATTTGTGTCTATGATGACTAACAAATGGAGGGTTGGCATCAAGAGAATGTGGAGGACTTCCCAGGCTGGGGCTTGTGAGATGCTCCAAACAACCAAGGTTTCCTTCAACCTGACAGGAGCAGTCTTATTTGTTTGCTCTAGGGTTCCCTATGTGGAATTTTTGTGTAGCAGAGAACTACCTCTTGGATGCCTAGAAAGCACACGTCCATTGACCTTTGTACCTGAGGAACATGGCAGATTCGTTTCATGGCTCTTGGGCAAAGTACCAACACCTTGAGTTGGCATCAAGTCTCAGGAAGTTGGGTCACAATGCTGGTTTGTTACCAGGGAGATCATAGAAGGTGCTGGGGCTAATGGGTCATGCAGGATCCATCTACCCTGAAAGTTGGACATAGATCCAAGAGCACATTTTCCTTCTGGAGACAGGAGATGTTCTGTTGTGGGAATCAGGGACCACATGTTGTATCATAACTTGGTATTCCAGAACAGGACTCTGAGAACAGATGTCTGAAGACCCAATCTAGGGTTCCAGTGAAGTCCTAGGGGCATGTCAGGTTCAATCATCTGACTCAGAACCATTGACTTGGCTTTCTGCCTCGATGGAGGTGCTCAGGGTGTTTCAGACTGCACGTTTGCATCCAGAGCAACCTCCAATATTGGGGTGGGTTCAGGGGCCTGGCAGGTTTCTCCTAATCTGGAGGGTTTGGACAACCTGATGGGCACAGTTTTCTTGGGGATGGCAGGAACTTTCCTGTGATGTGGCTTGAGGGACCACATCTTGGTGGGCATGTAAGCCATGGTTTTGGGAGAGAAGTCGGCAAACACAAACTGGGGTTATGGTTAGTGTCGAGATGATCACAGGCCCAATGCATAGACATGGAGGGCAGCTCGTCAGGAAATGTAAATAGGATGACTCGAAGGCGGTAGCAAAGACTTTTCTCTCTGGATTGTGTGGACAGGATGGCCTCGGAATGCAGGTTTGTTTTCATGGGTCCATTTGAGATTTTTTCTCTCTAAGGATCCTGGCGGCTCCCAATAGTTTGGTGCCTTTCTCAGGGAAGGGAAGAGTGCTGTTTTCCATCTTAATGGTGCCCCAAACAGGGATTCTGAGACGGACTCTGGGTCTGGGCACCTGGAAAATCCCACCAAGGGTTAGGATTTGGGCCTAGGGGCATACCAGGCCTGCAATGCAGGTACTGGAGGAGCAACTGAGAGTGTTTGTTTGAAAACATGCTCAGGCTGAGGATCACCATGCCTGCCTGTGCCCATGTCGGCCCTCAGGAGTGGGCATGGTCTCCTTGGCCATGCAGCTGGCTCCCACGCTGAGGGTTGGACAACCAATATTCCTGCCATGGGGAAGGAGGTGTTCTCTATTGTGTTTCAGGTTCGCCATTGGCAGGAATTCCAGCAAAGTTTGGGGGACAGATGACTGGATACCAAGGATGGGTACAGATGATGGCCCAGGGCCATGGCCGATCTCTCATGCTAAATATGGGCCCTCAACTCTGGGTGGCTGACACGAGGTCGGGGCTTAGACTCTGTCAGACACAGCACTAGTGGTCAGGGAAATCTATTAATCAGGGTTGCCTCGTGGTCTGAGTAGATTGATCCTCATGTGAGGTTTCTGGGCAGACTCAACAGGTCCTTCTTCTTTCTATGTGGAAGGCAGAATACTGCATTGTGGCTCCAGAATTCCCTATCAAGAGATATTGTGGACCAGTGTGGTGAGGATAGAATAGTAATACAAAGCTATGGTTAAGTTCAGTGAAAAGCAAAAGGCAGTTCCAGTGTGCAGCTGCCGTTTCGAATATCCAGCACCTGAGTAAGGGTGGATGTCAGATGTTTGCTCACACTGGAGTTTGTGTCTGTGATTACCCACAAATGGAAGGGTGGCGTCAAGAGGCCATGGAGGATTTCCCATGCTGGGGCTTGTGAGATGCTCCAAATAGCAAAGTTTCTTTCTACCGGACAGGAGAAGTCTGGTTTGTTTTTTCTGGTTTCTCCATGTGGAAAGTTTTGTAGCAGAGAACCCCACAGGGATGCCTGGAAATCACCCCTCCATTGACCATTGCACCTGAGGAACATGGCAGGTGCATTCTGGTGGCTCTGGGGCAATATATCGAGACCTTAAGTTGACATGGAGTCTCATGAAGATGGGGCACAATGATGGTTTGTTACCAGGAATATCATAGAATGTGCTGGTTGCTAAGGGGCCATTCAGGATCCAAATACCCTAAGGGTATGACACAATTCCAGGAGCATGGCTTCCTTTTTGGGGAGGACATATTCTGTTCTGTGGCTCAGGGACTATATATTTTATCATAAGTTGATATTCCAGAGCAGGCCTCTGATGACAGATACCTGTAAACCTAATCTAGTGTGCCAATGAAGTCCTCGGGGCATGTCAGGTTCAATCTTCTGACTCAGGAGCATTGACTTGGGTGTCTGCCTGTATGGAGGTGATCAGGGTGTCTCAGACTGTGCATTTGTGCCCAGAGCGGCCTCCATTATTTGGCTGCGCTCAGGGGCCTTGTAGGTTTCTCCTAATCTAAAGGTATCGGGCAAAAGTGATGGGCACAGATTCCTTGAGGATCTCATGCACAGTCTTGTGGTGTGGCTTCAGATGCCAGAACCTGGAGGTCATGTGAGCCATGGTTTTAGGAAGGAAGTCTGCAAACACAAACTCAGTTTAGGTTAATGGCAAGGTGATTGCAGGCCCAATGCATAGACCTGGAAGGCAGCTCGTCAGGAACTGTAAATCCGATGACTCAAAGGTGATAGCACATGATATGTATCTGGATTGTATGTCCAGGATGGCCTCGGAATGCAGGTGTGTTCTCATGGGTCTATGGCAGATTTTTCCACTCAAGGATCCTGGTGGCTACCATGAGTTTGGTGACTATCTCGGGGAAGGGAAGAGTGTTGTTTTCCATATTAAGGGTCCCCCAAAATAGGGATTCCAGAGATGGGCTCTGTGTCTGGGCCCCTGTAAAATCCCACCAGGGTTAGGATTTGGGCCTAGGTGTGTACTAGGCCTGCAATTCGGGGCCCCAGAGATGCAATTGAGAGCGTTTGGTTGAAAGCATGCTCAGGCTGAGGTCACAATGCCTGCTTGTGCCCGGGGAAGCCATCATGAGTGCACATGGTCTCCTTGGCCATGGAGCTGCCTTCCACTTTGAGGGTTGAGCAACTATCCCAACTGTCAGAATACCTTCCATGGGGAAGGAGGAGTTCTCTATTGTGCTTCAGGTTCCCCCAATGGCAAGGATTTCAGCAAAGGTGTGGGTACAGATGCCTGAATACCAAGAATAGAAGAGAAGACAGACTTGGGCCATAGCTGGTCTCACATGCTGTATATGGGCCCTGATCTCTCAGTGGCTGACACTAGGTCCTGGCTCTGGCTATGTCAGACACAGCACTAGTGCCCAGGGCAGCCTATGAATCAGGGTTCCGTCTAGCACCGAGAAGATTGACCATCATATGGAGTTTCTGGGCAGACTCTCCAGGCCCTTTTTCTTTATATGGGGAAGGCAGAATATTGTGTTGTAGCTCCAGAATTCCCTCACAATAGGGCTTGTGGACCAGTAGGCTGAGGATGGAATTGTAAACCCAAGCTATGGCTTAATTCAGTCAAACTAAAGGCAATTCCAGTGTGCAGCGATCGAATTGAAATCCAGCACCTGAGTAAGGGCGGATGTCAGATGTTTGCTCATGCTGGAGTTTGTGTCTATGATGACTGACAAATGGAGTGGTGGCTTCAAGAGGAAATGGAGGATTTCCCACGCTGGGGCTTGTGAGATGCTCCAAACAGAAGGTTTCCTTCTACCGGACAGGGGCATTCTGTTTTTTTGTCTCAAGGGTCCCCGCCAATTGCAAAGTTTGTGTAGCAGAGCACCCCCGTATGGTTGCCTGGAAACCACACCTCCACTGACCATTGCAGCTTAGGAACATGGCAAGTTCATTCTGGTGGCTCTAGGGCGAAGTACTAAGGGCTTATTTTTACATGGAATGTCATGAACATGGGTAACAATGCTGTTTTGTTACCTGGGAATTCTTAGCCTGTCATCTGTACACATCCTTGGTATTAAGGCAACTTTCCACAGACCTTTCCTGTAACCCTGCCAATGGGGGAACCTGAAGCACAATAGAGAACTCCTCTTTCCATTGCAGGAAGCCTGGCTGTTGCAATGGGTGTCCAACCCTCAAAGTGGGATCCAGCTATATGGCCAATGAGACTACGCCCTCTCCTGAGGGCCCCCCTGGGCACAAAGAGGCATGATGACCCTCAGCCTGAGCATGCTTTCAAACAAGCCCTCTCTGTTACACCATTAGGATCCTGCATTGCAGTCCTGGAATGCCCCTAGGCCCAAATCCTAACACTTGGTGGGATATCCGGGCACCCAGACCCAGAGCCCATCTCTGGAATCCCTCTTTTGGCATAAGCCTAAGTTGGAAAACAGCATTCTTCCCTGTTTTGGAGCACCCCTAAGATGGAAAAGAGCACTCTTTTCTTCTCTGAAAAACCACCAATCTATGGAGATCCACCAGGATTCTTAGAGAGAAAAGTCTCCCATTGAACCATGAGACCACGTCTACATTCAGAGCCCATCCTGGACACACAATCCAGATAGAAAAGCCTGTGCTACCAGCTTTCAGTCACCCTAATTACAGTTCCTGACGTGATGCCTTCTAGGTCTATGCATTGGACCTGCGATCACCTTGCCACTATCCCTTACCCAAATTTGTGTTTGCAGACTTCCCTCCCAAGACCATGGCTCTCATATCCTCAAGGAGGTGGTCTCTGAAGCCTTACCACAGGACTGGGCCTGCCATCCCCAAGGAAACTGTGCCCATCACAGTTCCCCAAAGCCTCCAAGTTAGGAGAAACCTGCAAGGCCCCTGAGCCCACCCCAATAGTGGAAGTGGCTCTGGATGCAAATGCACAGTCTGAAACACCCTGATCACCTACATCCAGTCAGACAACCATATCAATGGTCCTTAGTAAGAAAATGGAACCTGATGGGCACCAAGGACATCATTGGATCTCTAGATTAGGTTGCCAGCATCAATCCTCAGAGGCCTGTTCTTGAATACCAAGTCAGGATACAACATATGTACCCTGAGCCACAAAACAGAACATCTCCTCTCCCAAGATGGAAACTGTGCACATCGACCTGTGCCAAACCCTCAGCGTGGCCCATAGCCACCAATACATTCTAAGACCTCCCTTGTAACAAACCAGTTTTGGGACACATCTGTAAGAGATACCAAGTCAACTCAAGGCCTTGGTACTTGGCACCAGAACCACCAAAACGAACCTGTCATGTTCCTCAGCTGCAATGGTCATTGGACGTGTGCTTTCCAGTCATCCATGCGGGAGGGCTCTGCTACGCAAACTTCCACTTGAGGGACCCTGGAGGAAAAAAAAAAAAACAGACTCCTCCTGTCCATTAGAAGGAAACCTTGTTGTTTGGAGCATCTCACAATCTTAAGCGTGGGTAATCCTCCATTGCCTCCTGACGCCACCCCTCCATTAGTCGTCATCCTAGACACAAACTCCAGTGTGAGCAAATATCTGACATCTGCCCTTACTCAGGTGCTGGATATCTCGTATAAGCTGCTGCACATTGAAACTGACTTCAGCTTGGCACTCAATTTAAGCATAGCTGGTGTATACAATTGCATTCTCACCCTATTTGTCACCAAACCCTCTTGATAGGGAATTCTGGATCCATAAGGCAGCATTCTGCCTGCCCCACAGAAAGAAGTGCTTCGTGAGTCTCGCCAGAAACCCTACATGAGGATCAATTTACTCGGCCCTGGAGAGAACCCCAATATATAGACTTCTCTGGCCACTAGTGCTGTGTCTGACACAGCCTGAGCTCAGACCTCGTGTCAGCCACCCAGAGAGCGGGGCCCATATCCAGCATGTGAGAACGGCCATGGCCCAAATCTGTCATCTCTATGCATCCTTGGTATTCAGGCATCTGTCCCCAGACCTTTGCTGTAATCCCTGCCTATGGGGGAACATGAAGCACAATAGATATTTCCTCCTTCCCCATGGCTGGAAACCTGGCCATTGGAATGTGTGTCCATCCCTCAGTGTGGGAGCCAGAAAATGGACAATGGGACCACGCCCACTCCTGAGGGCCACCCTGGGCACAAACAGGCATTGTAATGCTCAGCCTGAGCATGCTTCCAAACAAGCCCTCTCAGTTGCACCACCAAGATCCTGCATTGCAGGCCTGGTCTGCCCATAAGCCCAAATCCCAACCCTTGGTGGGATTTTCCAGGCGCCTAGACCCAGAGCCCATCTCTGGAATCCCTGTTTTGGGGCACACCTAAGATCGAAAATAGCAGTCTTCCCATACCAAAAAGTCATCAAAATATTGGGAGCCGCCTGTATCCTTAGAGGAAAAATCTCCCATGGACCCATGAGGCCACAGCTACATTCTGACGTCACCCTAGACACACAATCCAGATATAAAAGCCTGTGCTTCCGCCTTCGGGTCATTCCAGTTACTGTTCCTGACGAGTAGCCTTCCAGGTCTACACATTGCCCTGCGATAACCTAGCCACTAAACCTAACCCAAGTTTGTGTTTGCAGACTTCCCTCCCAGAACCATGGCTCACATGCCCTCCAGGGTGGAGTCTCTGGAGCCACACCACAGGACTGTGCTTGCCATCCCCATGGAAATTGTGCATGTCAGTTAACCAAACCCTCCAGAGTTGGTTGAAACATTCAAGGCCCCTGTGGCCACCCCAATATTGGAGGTTACTCTGGACATAAGTGCACAGTCTGAAACTCCCTGATCACCTACATCCTGGCAGACACCCAAGTCAACTGTCCTAAGTCTGAAGATTGAACCTCTCATGCCCCTGGGACTCATTGGAACCCTAGATTAGGTTGTCGGGCATCTGTCTTCAGAGGCCTGTTCTTGAATAGGAACTTATGATACGGCATGTGGTCCCTGAGCCACAAAACACTACATCTCCTGTCCCCAGAAGGTAACCGTGCTCTTCGACCTGTGTTAAACCCTCAGGGTAGGAGAATCCTGCAGGCACCTTAGCCACCAACACATTCTAAGATCTACCTGGTAAAAAAAAAACCAGCATTGTAACCCATCTTCAAGAGATTCCATGTCAACTCAAGACCTTGGTGCTTCGCCCCAGAAGCACCGAAAAGAACCTGCATGTTCCTCAGCTGCATTGGTCAATGGAGGTGTGCTTTCCAGGCATCCATGTGGAAGGGCTCTGCTACCCATACTTTTCACATGGGGGGCCCTGCAGAAAACATACCAAACTCTAACTGTCCAGTAGAAAAAACAACCTTGCTGTTTGGAGCATCTCACATGCATCAGCCTCTTGATGCCACTCCTCCATTCGGTCATCAGAGACACAAACTCCAGTGTGCGTAAACATCTGAAATCCACCTTTACTCAGGTGCTGGATATTTCATTTGTTGGCCACGATAGATACAAACTCTATCATGAGCAGACATCTGACCCTCGCCTGTACTCAGATGCTGGAGATCTCGAAAAAAAACCACTGCACATTGGAACGGCCATGTTCTCGGCACTGAGATTAAGCATAGATTGTGTTTTCTGCCTTCTGTTCTCACACTCCTCGCCTTCAAGTCCCCCATATTGGGAATTTGGGAGCCACAATGCAGCCTTCTGCCTGCCCACCAGAAAAAAGAGGTGCCCTATGGGTCTGCGTGCAACTCCATATAAGGTTCCACCAGCACAGCCCTCTATAGCACCACAATATCATAGGCCACCTTGTGAACTAATGCTCTGTCTGACACAGCTCGAGCCCCGACCTCCTGGTAGCCACCTAGATAGCGGGACCCATATCTGGCAGGTGTGACCTGCCTTGACCTGAGTCCTTCATCTCAAACCAACCTGGTTATTCACGTACCAGTCCCAGAACATAGCTCAAATTACTGTGCATGGGGGAATCTGAAGCACAAAAGAGTACTCCTCCTTCCTCATAGAAGGAAAATTAAATGTTGATATGGTGGTCCAACCCTCATATTGGGATCCAGGTGCATGGAACAAGAGCCAATGCCCACTCAGGATGGGCATCTGCGCAAAAACAGGCATTGTGACCCTTACCCTGAGACCCATTTCCAACAAGTCTCCATGGGAGCTGAACCAAAGCCCCACAGAGCCAGGCAGTCAAGCCTCTAGGCCCAAATACTAAGCCTTTGTAGGGTTATCCAGGCACAGGGACCTATAACCCATCTCTGGAATCCCTGTGTTGACGGGAACCGTGAAACAGTAAACCACGCTCTCTCCTTCGCAGTGAGACACCAAACTCTTGGGTGCTAGGCAGAATCCCCAGAGAGGTAGAATATTCCATGGAAACATGAGGACACACCACCATTCCAAGGCCATCCTAGACACAATCCAGACAGAAAAGCCTTTGCTCCTGCCTCCCAGCCACACGAATTTCAAATCCTGAGGAGCTGCCCTCAGCGTCTGCAGATCGGGGCTGCCATCACCTCCCTCCTAATTGATACACAATTTTGTGTCTGAAGACTTTGGTCCCAGAGCCCTTAACCACATTCCCTGCAGGATGGGGCTGACAGAACCACACTACATCACTGGGCCTGATCTCTGGATGAAATTCTGCCGTCTCAGTTGCACAAACCCTCCAGATTAGGAAAAGCCTGCAAGGCCCCTGAGCCCACCCCAATTTCATAGGCCACTCTGGAAAAAATGCACAGTCTGACACAGCCTGAGCATCTACCTCCAGGAAGACTCACAGGTCAAAGTCCCTAAGTCCGAAGGTTGAGGATGACATGCCCCTACAACCTCATAAGAACCCTAGCCTAGATATTCAGGCCTCTGTGCCCAGAGGCCTGGTCTTGAAATCCAACATATGATCCGACATGTGGTCCCTGAGCCATACAAGAGAACCCCTCCTGTCCCGAGAAGGGAACCTGGCTCCTGGGAACTGGGTCTAACCCTCAGTTTGGAGAATCCTGCATGGCCACAGACCCACAACCACATTCTTTTTTTTTTATATAGATTTTATTTATTTATTTGACAGAGAGAGATCACAAGTAGGCATAGAGGAAGGCAGAGAGAGAGAGAGGAAGAAGCAGGCTCCCTGCTGAAGCAGAGAGCCCGATGCGGGACTCAATCCCAGGACCCTGAGATCATGACCTGAGCCGAAGGCAGTGGCTTAGCCCAGTGAGCCACCCAGGCACCCTCACCACCACATTCTAAGGTCTCCCTGGACACCAAGCAGCATTGTGACTCATTAGACTGAGAACATCCGTCAACTTAGATCACTTGGAAATTTGAACAAAAACCAGCAGATCAAGCCTGCAATGTTCCTCAGCTGCAATGGTCATGCAAGGAAGACTTCCCAGGCCCCCATTCAGAGACCTCTGCTGTCGAATCTGTCTATAAGGGGGACCCTGGAGCCTTGTAAGCGGACTTCCCCTGTCCCACAGTAGGACACCTTGCTGTTTGGAGCAGCTCACAAGGTCCTGCTTGGGAAAATCTCCAAGAATTCTTGAGGCCACCCCACAATTCGTTGACCATCATGGATGCAAACCCAGCGTGAGCAGACATCTGACCCTCGCCCATACTCAGGTGCTGGAAATCTCGAAACAACCACTGCACAATGGAATGGTCCTGTGGTCGGCACTGAGCTTATCCGTGGCTTGTGTTTTCAGACTTCTGTCTTCACACTCCTCTCCTACAAGCCCTCCATATTGGGAATTCTGAAGCCACAGTGCAGCTTTCTGCCTGCCCACCAGAAAGAAGAAGTGCCCTATGGGTCTTCGCAGAAACCCACATGAGGATCCTCCTGCACGGCCCTCAATGGCACCCCAATATAATAGACCGACCTCTGCATAAATTGTCTGTCTGACATCGCCTGATCCCCGACCTCCTGTCAGCCACCCAGATAGTGGGCCCCATATCCTCCAGGTGGGTCCAACCTTTGCCCGAGGCCATCATCTTGAAGCAACCTGGATATTCAGGTACCTGTCCCAGACTTAGCTCAAATTCCTGCCCATAGGGGACTCGGAAGCACAAAAGAGTGCTCCTCCTTCCCCATGGCCAGAAAACTGAATGTTGAGATGGCTGTACAACCCTGAGTGGGAACCAGGTGCATGGTCCATGAGACCACGCCTACACAGGATGGGCAGCTGGGCACAAACAGGCATTGTGACCCTCAGAATGAGACCCCTTTCCAAAGATCCCCCTTGGGATCTGGACCAGGAACCCAAATCGAAGCTTTGGTTAAGTTTTCCCAGTGTCTGGACCCAGAAACCATCTCTGGAATCCCTGTTTGGACAGGATCCCAGAGATGGAATACAGTCTTTTCCTCTTCCCCAGAAAGAAATCAAACTCTTGGGTGCCAAGCAGAATCACCAGAGTGGAAGAATATCCCATGGACACATGAGGTCACCCCTCCATTTAGTGGCCATCCTAGACACAAAATCCAGACAGAAAAGCCTGTGCTCCTCCCTCCCAGCCACCTGAATTTCAAATCCCGAGGAGCTTCCCTCAGGGTCTTCAGATTCGGACTGCCATCACCTCACTCCTATCTCTTATCCGAGGTTGTGTCTAAAGTCTTTGGTCCCAAAGTCCTGACACACATGACCTCCAGGATGGGGCCTCGAGAAACACATGACATCACTGGCCCTGCTCTCCTGAGGAAACCCTGCCCATCTCAGTTTCCCAAAATGTCCAGATTAGGAGAAAACTGCAAGGCCCCTGACTGCACCCCAATATCATAGGCCACTCTGGAAAAAGTGCACAGCCTGACACAGCCTCAGCACCTACCTCCAGGATGACATGCAGGCCAATGGCACTTAGTCCGAAGATTGAAACTTCCATGGCCCTAAAACCTCATCAGAACCCTAGCTTATGTTTTGAGGTCTCTCTCCCTAGAGGGCTGTTCTGGAAATTCAAGCATATGGTCCAACCTGTGGTCCGTGAGCCATACAAGAGCACACCTCCTGTCCCAAGAAGGAAACCTGGCTCCTGGGTACTGGGTCTAATCCTAAGGATAGAGAATCCTCAATGGTCAGAGAGCCGCCACCACATTCTAAGGTCTCCCTGGACACCAAGCAGCATTGGGACCTGTTAGACTGAGAACTTCCATCAACGCAAATCACTTGGAACTTGGAATCAGTGTCATTGATTCAAGCTTACCCTGTTCCTCACTGCAATGGTAACAAGAGATTGGCTTCCCAGGCCTCCATTCAGAGAGCATTGCTATCGAATCTTCCATATGGGGGACCCTGGAGCCCTGTAAGAAGACTTCTGCTGTCCCTTAGTAGGACACCTTGATGTTTGGAGCAGCTCACAAGCTCCAGCTTGGAAAAACCTCCAAGAATTCTTGAGGCCTCCCCACAATTTGTTGGCCATCATGGATACAAACTCCAGCGTGAGCAGACATCTTCCCCTCGCCCAGGTGCTGAAGATCTCGAAACAACTGCTGTACATTGGAATAGACATGTGCTCGGCACTGAGCGTAACCGTAGCTTATGTTTTCATACTTCTGTCCTCACACTCCTCGCCTGCAAACCCTCCAACTTGGATATTCTGGAGCCGTAATGCAGCCATCTGCCTGCTCACCAGATAGAAGAAGTGAAAAAAGGGTCTGTGCAAAAATCCCCCATGAGGATCCAGTTGCACAGCTCTCAAAAGCACCCCAATATCATAGGCCGAACTCTCCACGAATGTTCTGTCTGACACAGCTCGAGCCCGAGCTCCTGACAGCCACCCAGAAAGCAGGCCTCATTTTCTGCAGGTGGGTCCTGCCTTGGCCCGAGGACCTCATCTCAAAGTGAACTGGGTATTCAGGCCCCTGTCCCAGAACTTAGCTCAAATTCCTGCCCGTGGGGGAACCTGAAGCATAAAAAAGTACACCTCCTTCCCCATGGCAGGAAAACTGAATGTTGAGATGGCAGTCCAACCCTCAGAGTGGGAGCCAAGTGCATAGCCCATGAGGTCACACCCACTCAGCATGGGCATCTGGGCAAAAACAGGCATTGTGACCCTCAGAATGAGACCCATTTCCAACAAGAACACTCGGGAGCTGTACCAGGAAAACATAGAGCAGGACCCTAGGCCCAAATCCTAAGCCTTGTTGCGGTGATCCAGGCTCCAGAATCCAGGACCCATCTCTGGAATGGCTGTTTGGACGGGATCCCTGACTCATAAAACTGCGCTCCTCCCATCCCCCAGAAATACACCAAACTCTTGGGTGCCGAGCAGAATTCCCAGAGAGGTAGAATCTCACATGGACCCATGAGGCCACCCCTCCATTTCGTGGCCATCATAGACAAACAAGTCAGACAGAAAAGACTGTGCTCCTGCCTCACAGCCGTCCGAATTTCATATCTGGAGATGCTTCGCTCAGGGTCTGCAGATTGGGTCTGCCATCACCTCGAGCTTAACTCTTACCCGAGTTTGTGTCTGAAGACTTTGGACCCAGAGTCCTGACCCATATGCCCTCCAGGATGGGGCCTCCAGGAACACACAACAGCACTGGGCCAGCTCTCCCAAGGAATGTCAGCCTGTCTCAGTTTCCCAACCCACCAGATTAAGAGAAAATTTCAAGGCCCCTAATACCACCCCAATTCCATAGGAAGCTCCAGAAAAAATGCATAGTCTGACACAGCCTCAGAATATACCTCCAGGAAGACACCCAGGTCAATGGGAAGGGATGAAATGGCCTAACCCATGGCAGGTTCGATGTGCTGGGTGTGAAGCCAACTGTCTCAATGTCTCTCACAAGGTCTGGGCTCAGGCTATGTAAGACAGAGCATAGTGTTTAGGGTAGCCTATGCAATTGGGGTGTTGCCGAGGGCTGAGCAGGTTGATTTTCATTTGGGGTTTCTGAGAAATGCCATAGACAATGTTTTTCTTTGGGGGGCAGGCAGAGTGCTTCGTTCTGGAACCAGAATTCCCAATCATGAGGGCTTTTGGGCCAGGAGTGCTAGGGTAGAGTCTGAAAACAAAACATAGGGTGAGGTGGGGAGCAGGCCCACTCTGCAAAGGCTGAAAGGATATCTCATGCATCTGAAGTCAGGCTGAGGATCAGACATTGGCTGAGGTTGGATTGTGCCCTTGATGGCACCTTCATGAAGCAGGTGCCTCATGAGGCCAACGAAGTTTTCCCACGCTGAGTTTGGAGGTTGCCACAAACCACAAGGTTTCCTTCTGCGAGACAGTCGAGTCCTGTTGAATGGCTCCAGTACATACCATACGGAAGGACTGGAGAGGAGGGTTCAAAGGATGGATCCCTGAACAACATGCCTCGCATTCTCTTTGGCCATTAACGACAAGATATGTTTGTTCTGCTGGCTCTGGGGCAAGCTAACCAGTGGGCTGAGTTGAAATGGCCTCTCCTGAGGATGCGTCATAATGTGGGTTTCTGTCCATGGAGACCTTGGAATGTGATGGTTGTACTGTGGCCCTGCGGAATTCTCCGACCAGAAGGGTTTGATACAGATCCAGTAAGAAAGCACTCCATGTGGAGACGAGAGAGGTTTGGTTTGGAGCCTCAGAAAAACCTAATATGCTGGTATACGAAACCAGTCCTCTGAGGACAGACACATGAAAACTAAAGCTAAGGTTCATATTAAAGCCTAAGGGCCTGTCCATTTCAATCTTCTGTCTCTGGGGATACTGTCTGAAAGTCTAAGTGGTGATAATGGCTCAGCTGGTGTCAGAGTGCCCCTTATAGTCCAGGGCAGCCTACACTATCAGGATGGCCTCAGGGGCCTTGGAACTTTTCCCTAACCGGTAGGGTTGTGGTCAATGGATTGGGCACACTTTCCTTGGAGATGGCAGGCACAATTTTTCACTGTGGCTCCAGATGCCCTAGCCTGGAGGGTGTGTGGGTCCAGGCTGTGGGCACATAAGTCTGAAAACAAAAACTCAGCTTATGAGTGGCGCCGAGGGTATGGCAAGCCGGATGTACAGATAAAGAGTGAGCTCCTTGGCTTGTGAATCAAGGGCGAGATTCCTTCAGGCTTTTGTCTCTGGATGCGTCCAGGATAGCCGTGGATTGTAGGGGGTGGCCTCAGTGACTGTGGACGAGTAACCTCTCTGAGGATTTGTCCCAGCTAACAGGAGTTTGGGGTCATTTTGTGGGAAGGGTGGAGTCCTGTTGTCTGGCTCATGTGTCTCTCCAAGAAAGTGATTCCAGAGCAGAGCCCCAGGAACAGGGGGGAGACTGGAAAACTCAAACACTGGTGAGGATTGGGTGTATAGGGGCTTGGCACGCCCCATATGAGGGCTCTTGGTCAAGGCCCTGACAGGCCTTTCTTTGATATTGGGCTCATGCTGAGGGTCACAGAGTGAATTTGTGCCCAAGGCAGCACTCAAGTTTGGGCGTGGTTTAAGGGGAAATGAAGGTTTCTCCCACCCTGAAGGTGTGACTCCATGCCAAGAGCAAGCCTTACAGCCATGGGGAAGAAGGAGTTCTGATTTGTGCTTCAGATTCCCAGTGTGTGGGGAATTGATATAATATCTGGGTTTAGATATCGGAAAACCAAGGTTAGGAAGAGATAACGGCATAAGACCATGGCATGTCAGAAGTGCTAGGTGTGTGGCCAGCTGTCTCCTTGCCTGTCTGGACGTCTGGCATCAGGCTGTGAAAGGCAGAGCATTAGTGCCCAGAGCAGCCTATTAAATCTGAGTGCCGTCGAGGCAAGAGCAGGTTGGTCCTCATCTGGGTTTTATGGAAAGCCCTCAAGAAAACGTTTTCTACCGGTGTGCAGTAACTTTGCAGGCTTGTGGTTCTGCAATTCCTACTCTGGAGGGATTGTTTGCCAGGAGTGTGAGGAAGGAAGTCTGAAAACACAAGCTAGCGTGAGGTTTGGGACCGAGGGCACGGCAGGCAACTCTGCAGAGGCTGAATCAAGATCTCCTGCATTGCGGTCATGTCTACTATGAGACGTGCTTCAAGCTAGAGTTTTTGACCATGATGGCCTCTCCCTGAAGGATATAGGGGCTTCATGAGGCCCGGCAGGTTTGCCGATTTCTCCTACACTGAAGGTTTGACTCACGGCCAGCAGCAAGGTTTCTTGCCATGGGGAAGGAGGGGTTCTGACTTATGCATCAGATGCCCCCCTGTGCAGGGATTGGAGATAAGGTCTAGGTTCCGATGACTGAAAACCCAGGTTGGGAATGGATGGTGGCCAAAGGCAGTGGCGGGTCCAATGTGCTGGGTGTGCAGCCAGCTGTGTCGGTGTCTGTTGGAAGGTCTGGGCTCAGGCTTTTGTGAAAGAGCATCAGTGTTTAAGGTAGCCTATGCAATTGGGGTGTTGCCGAGGGCAAAGCAGTTTGATCCTCATTTGGGGTTTCTGTGCAGCACCATAGACAATGTTTTTCTCCTGGGAGGCAGGCAGAGTGCTTCATTGTGGCCCCAGAATTCCCAGTAGGGAGGGTTTGTGGGACAGGAGTGTGAGGACAGAAGTCTGAAAACACAAGCTAGTGTGAGGATTGGTTCCAAGGGCAGAGCAGGCCCACTCTGCAGAGGCTGAATCAAAATCTCCTGCATCTGAAGTCAGGCTGAGGATCAGACGTTGGCTGAGACTGGAGTATGTGTCCATGATGGCACCTTCATGAAGCGGGGGTATCATGAGGCCAAGGAAGTGTTCCCACGCTGAGTTTGGAGGATGCCCCAAACCACAAGGTTTCCTTCTGCGGGACATTCGAGTCCTGTTGCATGGCTCCAGGACATACCATACGGAAGGACAGGAGAGCAGGGTTCGAAGGATGGATCCCTGTACAGCATGCCTCGCATTCCCCTTGGCCATAAGCAACAAGATTTGTTTGATCTGCTGCCTCTGGGGCACGCTACCCAGGGGGCTGTGTTGAAAAAGCCTCTCCTGAGGATGCGTCATAATGTGCATTTGGGGTCCATGGAGACCTTGGAATGTGCTGGTTGTTCAGTGGCCCTGCGGAACTCTCCTACCTGAAGGGTTTGATACATCCCCATTAAGAAAGCTCCCCATGTGGAGACGAGAGAGGTTTGGTTTGGTGCCTCAGAAAAGCCCCGTGTGCTTGTCTACGAAAGCAGTCCTCTGAGGACAGACACATGGAAACCAAAGCTAAGGTTCAGATTAGGGCCTGGGGGACTGTCCATTTCAACCTTCTGTCTCTGGGGACACTGTCTGAGAGTCTAAGTGGAGATAGCTGCTCCGCTGGTGTCAGAGAGCCCCTCTTAGTCCAGGGTGGCCTCCACTATTGATGGCCTCAGGGGCTTGGAGCTTTTCCCTAACCAGTAGGGTTGTGGTCAATGGATTGGGCACACTTTCCTTGGAGAGGACAGGCACAATTTTTCGCTGTGGCTCCACAGGCCCTAGCCTGGATGTTGTGTGTGTCCAGGCTGTGGGCACAGAAGTCTGAATACACAAACTCAGCTTAAGAGTGGTGGCTAGGGTATGGCAGGCCTGATGTAGCCCGAGAGGGAGCTCCTGGGCCTCTGAAACAAGGGCGAGTGGGAGGCATTCCTTCAGGCTTTTGTCTCTGTATGTTGTGTCCGGGATAGCCGTGGATTGGAGGGGTGGCCTTAGGGACTGTGGAGGGGTATCCCTCTCTTGGGATTTGTCCCAGCTCCCACGACTTTGGGGTCATTTTGTGGGAAGGGTGGAGTCGTGTAGTCTGGCTCATGGGTTTCTCCAAGAAAGGGATTCAAGGGCAGAGCCCCAGGTACAGGTGGGGCGACTGGAAAATTCAAACCCTGTTGAGGATTGGGTGCATAGGGGTTTGGCAAGCCCCATATGGGGGCTCTTGCTCTAGGCCCTCACAGGCCTTTCTTTCACATGGGGCTCATGCTGAGGGTCACAGTGTGAATTTGTGCACAAGCAGCACTCAAGTTTGGGCGTGGCATCAGGGGCCATGAAGGTTTCTCCCACCCTGAAGGTGTGACTCCATGCCAAGAGCAAGCTTTACAGCCATGGGGAAGGAGGAGTTCTGTTTTGTGCTTGCGATACCCAGCTGTGTGGAGAATTGATATAATGTCTAGGTTCAGATATCTGAAAACCAAGGTTAGGATGAGGTGACGGCATAAGGCCATGGCGTGTCCGAAGTGCTGGGTGTGCGGCCAGCTGTCTCCTTGTCTGTCTGGACGTCTGGCTTCAGGCTGTGTCAGGCAGAGCATGAGTGCCCTGAGCAGCCTATCCAGATCAAGTACCATCGAGGCTCGAGCAGGTTGATCCTCATCAGGGTTTTCTGGAGAGCCCCACAGGGAAATGTTTTTCTTCTGTTGGGCAGACACTGGGCTGGGTTTTGGTTCTGGAGTTCCTAGTCCGGAGGGCTTGTTTGCCAGGAGTGTGAGGAAGGAAGTCTGAAAACACAAGCTACCATGAGGTTTGGGACCAAGGGCACGGCAGGGCCACTCTGCAGAGGCTGAATCGAGTTCTCCTGCACTGAGCTCATGTCAACCATGAGACGTGCCTCAGGCTAGAGTTTTTGTCCAGCATGGCCTCTTCCTGAAGGGTGTGGGGGCTACATGAGGCCAGGGAGGTTTGCCTACGATGGGATTTGTGAACTGCTCCAAACCTCAAGGTTTTTCCTTCTGCACGACAGTCGAGTTTTATTGGATGGTTCCAAGAGGCCCCATACGGAAAGACTCGAGAGCAGGTGTCTAAGCATGGATGCCTGGAAACGCCACCTCATATTCCCACTCTTTAGTCAGGACAAGGCAGGCTCAATCTGCAGGCTCCTGGGTGAGCTACCCAGAGGGGAAAGTTGGAATGGACTCTCCTGAAGATGAGTCCTACTGTGGCTTGGTGGCCTGGGAGACCTTGGAATGTGGAGGTGGCTCAGGGACTCTGCAGGATTCTCCAACATGAGGTTTTTGACACGGCTCCAACAAGGAAACTTCCCATGTGGAGACGAGAGGAGTTCTATTCAGTGACTCAGGAAAGCCCCATACCCTGTTCTTCGAACCAAAGCCTCTGAGGATTGACACCTGGTAACCACGCAAGAGTTGAGATTAGGGCCTAAGGGCCTGTCCTGCTCAACCTTCTATCTCTGTTGACATCTGTGTGCATGCCTTCGTGGAGGTAGCTGCTCAGCTTGTGTCCAAATGCCCCTGTGAGTCCAGGGAGGCTCCCAGTAGTGGGATGTCCTCGGGGGCCTTGAGGTTTCTCATATTCTGGAGGTGTTTGTCCAAAGGAATGGACACAGTTTCCCAGGAGACAGGAGGCATAGTCCTGTGGAATGGGTCCAGAGGACCAAGCCAAGAGGCTGTGTTTGCCAGGGATGTGGGGTCAGATGGCTGAAAAAGCAAACTTGGCTCAGCTAGGGGCCAAGGTAATGGCAGGCCTGATCTCCAACCCGTGAGGGGAGATCCTCTGGATATCAAAGGAGAGCAAGTGAGAGGCAGTCGCTCAGGCTTTTGTATCTGGGTGTTGCGTTCACAGTGGCCGTTCATGGTTGGGGTTGCTTCAGGGGCCAAGGAACAGCCTTCCTCTCGGGGAATTGTCCAAGCTCCCAAGTGTTTGGATTCATTCTGTGGGAAGGGAAGAGTACTGTTTTCTGCCACAGGGGACCCCCCAGGAGAGGGACTCTAGAGCTCAGCAGTGGGTTCCCTCAACTGGAATACAAACCATCTAGTTAGTCCTGGGTGCCTATGGGCAAGGCAAGCCACATAAGCGGGCTTTTGGTCCAGTCACTGAGAGGCGTTACTTGAATAAAGTACTCACGCTGAGGTTCACAATGTGTGTTTGTGCCCAAGGCGGCCCTCACGCTTGGGGTGGCCTCATGGGCCATGCCCTTTTCTCCTACACTGAAGGATTGACTCACTGCCAGCAGCAAGGTTTCTTGCCATGGGGAATGAGGGGTTCTGACTTGTGCATCAGGTTCCCCCTGTGCAGGGATTGGAGATAAGGTCTAGGTTCCGATGACTGAAAACCCAGGTTGGGAATGGATGGTGGCCTAAGGCAGTGGCGGGTCCAATGTGCTGGGTGTGCAGCCAGCTGTGTTGGTGTCTGTTGGAAGGTCTGGGCTCAGGCTTTTGCGACAGAGCATCAATGTTTAAGGTAGCCTATGCAATTGGGGTGTTGCCGAGGGCCAAGCAGTTTGATCCTCATTTGGGGTTTCTGTGCAGCACCATAGACAATGTTTTTCTCCTGGGAGGCAGGAAGAGTGCTTCAGTGAGGCCCCAGAATTCCCAGTAGGGAGGGTTTGTGGGCCAGGAGTGTGAGGACGGAAGTCTGAAAACACAAGCTAGGGTGAGGATTGGAGCCAAGGGCAGAGCAGGCCCAATCTGCAGAGGCTAAATCAAAATCTCCTGCATCTGAAGTCAGGCTGTGGATCAGACGTTGGCTGAGACTGGAGTATGTGTCCATGATGGCACCTTCATGAAGCGGGGTTATCATGAGGCCAAGGAAGTGTTCCCACGCTGAGTTTGGAGGATGCCCCAAACCACAAGGTTTCCTTCTGCGGGACATTCGAGTCCTGTTGCATGGCTCCAGGACATACCATACGGAAGGACTGGAGAGCAGGGTTCGAAGGATGGATCCCTGTACAGCATGCCTCGCATTCCCCTTGGCCATAAGCGACAAAATATGTTTGATCTGCTGCCTCTGGGGCACGCTACCCAGGGGGCTGAGTTGAAATGGCCTCTCCAGAGGATGCGTCATAATGTGCGTTTGTGTCCATGGAGACCTTGGAATGTGCTGGTTGTTCAGTGGCCCTGCGGAACTCTCCTACCTGAAGGGTTTGATACATCCCCAGTTAGAAATCTCCCCATGTGGAGACGAGAGAGGTTTGGTTTGATGCCTCAGAAAAGCCCCGTGTGCCGGTCTACGAAAACAGTCCTCTGAGGACGGACACATGGAAACCAAAGCTAAGGTTCAGATTAGGGCCTGGGGGCCTGTCCATTTCAACCTTCGGTCTCTGGGGACACTGAGAGTCTAAGTGGAGATAGTTGCTCCGCTGGTGTCAGAGAGCCCCTCTTAGTCCAGGGTGGCCTATACTATTGATGGCCTCAGGGACCTTGGAGCTTTTCCCTAACCTGTAGGGTTGTGGTCAATGGATTGGGCACACTTTCCTTGGAGAGGGCAGGCACAATCTTTCGCTGTTTAGATCAGAGGCCCTAGCCTGGATGTTGTGTGGGTCCAGGCTGTGGGCACAGAAGTCGGAATACACAAACTCAGCTTATGAGTGGCGCCTAGGGTATGGCAGGCCGGATGTACAGCCCGAGAGGGAGCTCCTGGGCCTCTGAAACAAGGGCGAGTGGGAGGCGTTCCTTCAGGCTTTTGTCTCTGGATGTTGTGTCCGGGATAGCCGTGGATTGGAGCGGTGGCCTCAGGTACTGTGGACGAGTATCCCTCTCTGGGGATTTGTCCCAGCTCCCAAGAGTTTGGGGTCATATTTTGGGAAGGTTGGAGTCGTGTTGTCTGGCTCATGGGTCTCTCCAAGAAAGGGATTCCAGAGCGGAGCTCCAGGTACGGGCCGGGCGACTGGAAAATTCAAACCGTGGTTAGGATTGGGTGCATAGGGGCTTGGCAAGCCCCATATGTGGGCTCTTGGTCCAGGCCCTGACAGGCCTTTCTTTGACATGGGGCTCATGCTGAGGGTCACAGTGTGAATTTGTGCCCAAGCATCACTCAAGTTTGGGCGTGGCATCAGGGGCCATGAAGGACTCTCCCACCATGAAGGTGTGACTCCAAGTCAAGAGCAAGCTTGACAGCCATGGGGAAGGAGGAGTTCTGTTTTGTGCTTGCTATACCCAGCTGTGTGGAGAATTGATATAATGTCTAGGTTCAGATATCTGAAAACCAAGGTTAGGATGAGGTGACGGCATAAGACCATGGCGTGTCCGAAGTGCTGGGTGTGCGGCCACCTGTCTCCTTGTCTGTCTGGACGTCTGGCTTCAGGCTGTGTCAGGCAGAGCATGAGTGCCCAGAGCAGCCTATCCAGTTTGGGTAACGTCGAGGCCCGAGCAGGTTGATCCTCATCTGGGTTTTCTGGAGAACCCCACAGGGAAACGTTTTTCTTCCGTTGGGCAGACACTGGGCTGGGTTTTGGTTCCGGAGTTCCTAGTCCGGAGGGCTTGTTTGCCAGGAGTGTGAGGAAGGAAGTCGGAAAACACAAGCTAGCGTGAGGTTTGGGACCGAGGTCACGGCATGCCCACTCTGCAGAGGCTGAATCGAGATCTCCTGCACTGAGGTCATGTCAACTATGAGACGTGCCTCAGGCTAGAGTTCTTGTCCAGCATGGCCTCTTCCTGAAGGGTGTGGGGGCTTCATGAGGCCAGAAAGTTTTGCCTACGATGGGATTTGTGAACTGCTCCAAAACTGAATGTTACCTTCTGCACGACAGTCGAGTCCTATTGGATGGTTCCAAGAGGCCCCATATGGAAAGACTCGAGAGCAGGTGTCTAAGCATGGATGCCTGGGAACGCCACCTCATATTCCCACTCTTTAGTCAGGACAAGGCAGGCTCAATCTGCGGGCTCCTGGGTGAGCTACCCAGAGGGGAGAGTTGAAATGGACTCTCCTGAAGATGAGCCCAACTGTGGCTTGGTGCCCTGGGAGACGTTGGAATGTGGAGGTGGCTCAGGGACTCTGCAGGATTCTCCAACATGAGGTGTTTGACACGGCTCCAACAAGGAAACTTCCCATGTGGAGACGAGAGGAGTTCTGTTCCTTGCCTCAGGAAAGCCCCATACCCTGTTCTTCGAACCAAAGCCTCTGAGGAGTGACACCTGGAAACCAAAGCAAGAGTTGAGACTACGGGCTAAAGGTAATGGCAGGACTGATCTCCAGTCCGTGAGGGGAGATCCTCTGGATATCAAAGGAGGGCAAGTGGGAGGCAGTCACTCAGGATTTTGTCTCTGGGTGTTGCGTTTACAGTGTCCGGTCAGGGTAGGGGTTGTCTCAGAGGCCGAGGAAGAGCCTTCCTCTCAGGGGATTGTCCAAGCTCCCAAGTGTTTGTGTTCATTCTGTGGGAATGAAGAGTACTGTTTCCTGCCACAGGGGAACCCCCAGGAGAGGGACTCTAGAGCACAGCAGTGGGTTCCCTCAACTGGAATACACACCATCTAGTTAGTTCTGGGTGCCTATGGGCATGGCAAGCCACATATGCGGGCTCTTGGTCCAGTCACTGAGAGGCGTTACTTGAATAAGGTACTCACGCTGAGGGTCACAATGTGTGTTTGTGCCCAAGGCGGCCCTCACGCTTGGGCGTGGCCTCATGGGCCATGCCGTTTTCTCCTACACTGAAGGTTTGACTCACTGCCAGCAGCAAGGTTTCTTGCCAGGGGGAAGGAGGGGTTCTGACTTGTGCATCAGGTTCCCCCCTGTGCAGGGATTGAAGATAAGGTCTAGGTTCCGATGACTGAAAACCCAGGTTGGGAATGGATGGTGGCCTAAGGCAGTGGCGTGTCCAATGTGCTGGGTGTGCAGCCAGCTGTGTCGGTGTCTGTTGGAAGGTCTGGGCTCAGGCTATTTGCGACAGAGCATCACTGTTTAAGGTAGCCTATGCAATTGGGGTGTTGCCGAGGGCCAAGCTGTTTGATCCTCATTTGGGGTTTCAGGGCAGCGCCATAGAAAATGTTTTTCTCCTGGGAGGCAGGCACAGTGCTTCATTGTGGCCCCAGAATTCCCAGTAGGGAGGGTTTGTGGGCCAGGAATGTGAGGAAAAAGTCTGAAAACACAAGCTAGTGTGAGGATTGGAACCAAGGGCAGAGCAGGCCCACTCTGCAGAGGCTGAATCAAAATCTCCTGCATCTGAAGTCAGGCTGAGGATCAGACGTTGGCTGAGGCTGGAGTATGTGTCCATGATGGCACCTTCATGAAGTGGGGGCCTCATGAGGCCAAGGAAGTTTTCCCACGCTGAGTTTGGAGGTTGCCCCAAACCACAAGGTTTCCTTCTGCGGGACATTCGAGTCCTGTTGCATGGCTCCAGGACATACCATATGGAAGGACTGGAGAGCAGGGTTCGAAGGATGGATCCCTGTACAGCATGCCTCGCATTCCCATTGGCTATTAGCGACAAGATATGTTTGATCTGCTGCCTCTGGAACACGCGACCCAGGGGGCTGAGTTGAAATGGCCGCTCCTGAGGATGCGTCATAATGTGCGTTTGGGTCCATGGAGACCTTGGAATGTGCTGGTTGTTCAGTGGCCCTGCGGAACTCTCCTACCTGAAGTGTTTGATACATCCCAGTAAGAAAGCTGCCCATGTGGAGATGAGAGATGTTTGGTTTGGTGCCTCAGAAAAGCCCCATGTGCTGGTCTACGAAAAAGGTCCTCTGAGAACGGAAACATGGAAACCAAAGCTAAGGTTCAGATTAGGGCCTGGGGGCCTGTCCATTTCAACCTTCTGTCTCTGGGGACACTGTCTGAGAGTCTAAGTGGAGATAGTTGCTCCGCTGGTGTCAGAGAGCCCCTCTTAGTCCAGGGGGGCCTACACTATTGATGGCCTCAGGGGCCTTGGAGCTTTTCCCTAACCTGTAGTGTTGTGGTCAATGGATTGGGCACACTTTCCTTGGAGAGGGCAGGCACAATCTTTCGCTGTGGCCCTAGAGGCCCTAGCCTGGAGGTGTGTGGGTCCAGGCTGTGGGCACAGAAGTCTGAATACACAAACTCAGCTTAGGAGTGGCGCCTAGGGTATGGCAGGCCCGATGTACAGCCCGAGAGGGAGCTCCTGGGCCTCTGAAACAAGGGCGAGTGGGAGGCGTTCCTTCAGGCTTTTGTCTCTGGATGTTGTGTCCGGGATAGCCGTGGATTGGAGCGGTGGCCTCAGGTACTGTGGACGAGTATCCCTCTCTGGGGATTTGTCCCAGCTCCCAAGAGTTTGGGGTCATTTTGTGGGAAGGGTGGAGTCGTGTTGTCTGGCTCATGGGTCTCTCCAAGAAAGGGATTCCAGAGCAGAGCTCCAGGTATGGGCGGGGCGACTGGAAAATTCAAACCGTGGTGAGGATTGGGTGCATAGGGGCTTGGCAAGCCCCATATGTGGGCTCTTGGTCCAGGCCCTGACAGGCCTTTCTTTGACATGGGGCTCATGCTGAGGATCACAGTGTGAATTTGTGCCCAAGCAGCACTCAAGTTTGGGCGTGGCATCAGGGGCCATGAAGGTTTCTCCCACCCTGAAGGTGTGACTCCATGCCAAGAGCAAGCTTGACAGCCATGGGGAAGGAGGAGTTCTGTTTTGTGCTTGCTATACCCAGCTGTGTGGAGAATTGATATAATGTCTAGGTTCAGATATCTGAAAACCAAGGTTAGGATGAGGTGACGGCATAAGACCATGGCGTGTCCGAAGTGCTGGGTGTGCGGCCAGCTGTCTCCTTGTCTGTCTGGACGTCTGGCTTCAGGCTGTGTCAGGCAGAGCATGAGTGCCCAGAGCAGCCTACCCAGTTCGGGTACCGTCGAGGCCCGAGCAGGTTGATCCTCATCTGGGTTTTCTGGAGAGCCCCACAGGGAAACGTTTTTCTTCCGTTGGGCAGACACTGGGCTGGGTTTTGGTTCTGGAGTTCCTAGTCCGGAGGGCTTGTTTGCCAGGAGTGTGAGGAAGGAAGTCTGAAAACACAAGCTAGCGTGAGGTTTGGGACCGAGGTCACGGCAGGCCCACTCTGCAGAGGCTGAATCGGGATCTCCTGCACTGAGGTCATGTCAACTATGAGACGTGCCTCAGGCTAGAGTTCTTGTCCAGCATGGCCTCTTCCTGAAGGGTGTGGGGGCTTCATGAGGCCAGAAAGTTTTGCCTATGATGGGATTTGTGAACTGCTCCAAAACTGAAGGTTACCTTCTGCACGACAGTCGAGTCCTATTGGATGGTTCCAAGAGGCCCCATATGGAAAGACTCGAGAGCAGGTGTCTAAGCATGGATGCCTGGGAACGCCACCTCATATTCCCACTCTTTAGTCAGGACAAGGCAGGCTCAATCTGCGGGCTCCTGGGTGAGCTACCCAGAGGGGAGAGTTGAAATGGACTCTCCTGAAGATGAGTCCTACTGTGGCTTGGTGGCCTGGGAGACCTTGGAATGTGGAGGTGGCTCAGGGACTCTGCAGGATTCTCCAACATGAGGTGTTTGACACGGCTCCAACAAGGAAACTTCCCATGTGGAGACGAGAGGAGTTCTGTTCCGTGCCTCAGGAAAGCCCCATACCCTGTTCTTCGAACCAAAGCCTCTGAGGAGTGACACCTGGAAACCAAAGTAAGAGTTGAGACTACGGCCTAAAGGCCTGTCCGGCTCAACCTTCTATCTCTGTTGTCATCTGTGTGCATGCATTCATGGATGTAGCTGCTCAGCTTGTGTCCGAATGTCCCTGTGAGTCCAGTGAGGCTCCCAGTAGTGGGATGTCCTCGGAGGCCTTGAGGTTTCTCATATTCTGGAGGTGTGTGGCCAAAGGAATGGACACAGTTTCCCAGGAGAGAGCAGGCACGGTCCTGTGGTATGGCTCCAGAGGACCCAGCCTAGAGGCTCTGTTTGCCAGGGCTGTGGGGACAGATGTCTGAAAAAGCAAACTTGGCTCAGCTAGGGGCCAATGTAATGGCAGGCCTGATCTCTAGTCCGTGAGGGGAGATCCTCTGGAAATCAAAGTAGGGCAAGTGGGAGGCAGTCACTCAGGATTTTGTCTCTGGGTGTTGCGTTTACAGTGTCCGGTCAGGGTAGGGGTTGTCTCAGAGGCCGAGGAAGAGCCTTCCTCTCAGGGGATTGTCCAAGCTCCCAAGTGTTTGTGTTCATTCTGTGGGAATGAAGAGTACTGTTTCCTGCCACAGGGGAACCCCCAGGAGAGGGACTCTAGAGCACAGCAGTGGGTTCCCTCAACTGGAATACACACCATCTAGTTAGTCCTGGGTGCCTATGGGCATGGCAAGCCACATATGCGGGCTCTTGGTCCAGTCACTGAGAGGCGTTACGTGAATAAGGTACTCACGCTGAGGGTCACAATGTGTGTTTGTGCCCAAGGCGGCCCTCACGCTTGGGCGTGGCCTCATGGGCCATGCCGTTTTCTCCTACACTGAAGGTTTGACTCACTGCCAGCAGCAAGGTTTCTTGCCAGGGGGAAGGAGGGGTTCTGACTTGTGCATCAGGTTCCCCCCTGTGCAGGGATTGGAGATAAGGTCTAGGTTCCGATGACTGAAAACCCAGGTTGGGAATGGATGGTGGCCTAAGGCAGTGGCGGGTCCAATGTGCTGGGTGTGCAGCCAGCTGTGTCGGTGTCTGTTGGAAGGTCTGGGCTCAGGCTATTTGCGACAGAGCATCACTGTTTAAGGTAGCCTATGCAATTGGGGTGTTGCCGAGGGCCAAGCAGTTTGATCCTCATTTGGGGTTTCTGGGCAGCGCCATAGACAATGTTTTTCTCTTGGGAGGCAGGCACAGTGCTTCATTGTGGCCCCAGAATTCCCAGTAGGGAGGGTTTGTGGGCCAGGAGTGTGAGGACGGAAGTCTGAAAACACAAGCTAGTGTGAGGATTGGAACCAAGGGCAGAGCAGGCCCACTCTGCAGAGGCTGAATCAAAATCTCCTGCATCTGAAGTCAGGCTGAGGATCAGACATTGGCTGAGGCTGGAGTATGTGTCCATGATGGCACCTTCACGAAGTGGGGGCCTCATGAGGCCAAGGAAGTTTTCCCACGCTGAGTTTGGAGGTTGCCCCAAACCACAAGGTTTCCTTCTGCGGGACATTCGAGTCCTGTTGCATGGCTCCAGGACATACCATACGGAAGGACTGGAGAGCAGGGTTCGAAGGATGGATCCCTGTACAGCATGCCTCGCATTCCCATTGGCTATTAGCGACAAGATATGTTTGATCTGCTGCCTCTGGAACACGCGACCCAGGGGGCTGAGTTGAAATGGCCTCTCCTGAGGATGCGTCATAATGTGCGTTTGGGTCCATGGAGACCTTGGAATGTGCTGGTTGTCCAGTGGCCCTGCGGAACTCTCCTACCTGAAGTGTTTGATACATCCCAGTAAGAAAGCTGCCCATGTGGAGATGAGAGATGTTTGGTTTGGTGCCTCAGAAAAGCCCCATGTGCTGGTCTACGAAAACAGTCCTCTGAGAACGGAAACATGGAAACCAAAGCTAAGGTTCAGATTAGGGCCTGGGGGCCTGTCCATTTCAACCTTCTGTCTCTGGGGACACTGTCTGAGAGTCTAAGTGGAGATAGTTGCTCCGCTGGTGTCAGAGAGCCCCTCTTAGTCCAGGGGGGCCTACACTATTGATGGCCTCAGGGGCCTTGGAGCTTTTCCCTAACCTGTAGTGTTGTGGTCAATGGACTGGGCACACTTTCCTTGGAGAGGGCAGGCACAATCTTTCGCTGTGGCCCTAGAGGCCCTAGCCTGGAGGTGTGTGGGTCCAGGCTGTGGGCACAGAAGTCTGAATACACAAACTCAGCTTATGAGTGGCGCCTAGGGTATGGCAGGCCGGATGTACAGCCCGAGAGGGAGCTCCTGGGCCTCTGAAACAAGGGCGAGTGGGAGGCGTTCCTTCAGGCTTTTATCTCTGGATGTTGTGTCCGGGATAGCCGTGGATTGGAGCGGTGGCCTCAGGTACTGTGGACGAGTATCCCTCTCTGGGGATTTGTCCCAGCTCCCAAGAGTTTGGGGTCATTTTGTGGGAAGGGTGGAGTCGTGTTGTCTGGCTCATGGGTCTCTCCAAGAAAGGGATTCCAGAGCAGAGCTCCAGGTACGGGCGGGGCGACTGGAAAATTCAAACCGTG
The DNA here is from genome assembly GCF_964662115.1 of Mustela nivalis. Lineage (NCBI taxonomy): Eukaryota > Metazoa > Chordata > Mammalia > Carnivora > Mustelidae > Mustela > Mustela nivalis. The sequence goes on along the minus strand of NW_028136451.1, from coordinate 656,484 downwards.
GTGAGGATTGGGTGCATAGGGGCTTGGCAAGCCCCATATGTGGGCTCTTGGTCCAGGCCCTGACAGGCCTTTCTTTGACATGGGGCTCATGCTGAGGATCACAGTGTGAATTTGTGCCCAAGCAGCACTCAAGTTTGGGCGTGGCATCGGGGGCCATGAAGGTTTCTCCCACCCTGAAGGTGTGACTCCATGCCAAGAGCAAGCTTGACAGCCATGGGGAAGGAGGAGTTCTGTTTTGTGCTTGCTATACCCAGCTGTGTGGAGAATTGATATAATGTCTAGGTTCAGATATCTGAAAACCAAGGTTAGGATGAGGTGACGGCATAAGACCATGGCGTGTCCGAAGTGCTGGGTGTGCGTCCAGCTGTCTCCTTGTCTGTCTGGACGTCTGGCTTCAGGCTGTGTCAGGCAGAGCATGAGTGCCCAGAGCAGCCTATCCAGTTCGGGTACCGTCGAGGCCCGAGCAGGTTGATCCTCATCTGGGTTTTCTGGAGAGCCCCACAGGGAAACGTTTTTCTTCCGTTGGGCAGACACTGGGCTGGGTTTTGGTTCCGGAGTTCCTAGTCCGGAGGGCTTGTTTGCCAGGAGTGTGAGGAAGGAAGTCTGAAAACACAAGCTAGCGTGTGGTTTGGGACCGAGGTCACGGCATGCCCACTCTGCAGAGGCTGAATCGGGATCTCCTGCACTGAGGTCATGTCAACTATGAGACGTGCCTCAGGCTAGAGTTCTTGTCCAGCATGGCCTCTTCCTGAAGGGTGTGGGGGCTTCATGAGGCCAGAAAGTTTTGCCTACGATGGGATTTGTGAACTGCTCCAAAACTGAAGGTTACCTTCTGCACGACAGTCGAGTCCTACTGGATGGTTCCAAGAGGCCCCATATGGAAAGACTCGAGAGCAGGTGTCTAAGCATGGATGCCTGGGAACGCCACCTCATATTCCCACTCTTTAGTCAGGACAAGGCAGGCTCAATCTGCGGGCTCCAGGGTGAGCTACCCAGAGGGGAGAGTTGAAATGGACTCTCCTGAAGATGAGTCCTACTGTGGCTTGGTGGCCTGGGAGACCTTGGAATGTGGAGGTGGCTCAGGGACTCTGCAGGATTCTCCAACATGAGGTGTTTGACACGGCTCCAACAAGGAAACTTCCCATGTGGAGACGAGAGGAGTTCTGTTCCGTGCCTCAGGAAAGCCCCATACCCTGTTCTTCGAACCAAAGCCTCTGAGGAGTGACACCTGGAAACCAAAGTAAGAGTTGAGACTACGGCCTAAAGGCCTGTCCGGCTCAACCTTCTATCTCTGTTGTCATCTGTGTGCATGCATTCATGGATGTAGCTGCTCAGCTTGTGTCCGAATGCCCCTGTGAGTCCAGTGAGGCTCCCAGTAGTGGGATGTCCTCGGAGGCCTTGAGGTTTCTCATATTCTGGAGGTGTGTGGCCAAAGGAATGGACACAGTTTCCCAGGAGAGAGCAGGCACGGTCCTGTGGTATGGCTCCAGAGGACCCAGCCTAGAGGCTCTGTTTGCCAGGGCTGTGGGGACAGATGTCTGAAAAAGCAAACTTGGCTCAGCTAGGGGCCAATGTAATTGCAGGCCTGATCTCTAGTCCGTGAGGGGAGATCCTCTGGAAATCAAAGTAGGGCAAGTGGGAGGCAGTCACTCAGGATTTTGTCTCTGGGTGTTGCGTTTACAGTGTCCGGTCAGGGTAGGGGTTGTCTCAGAGGCCGAGGAAGAGCCTTCCTCTCAGGGGATTGTCCAAGCTCCCAAGTGTTTGTGTTCATTCTGTGGGAATGAAGAGTACTGTTTCCTGCCACAGGGGAACCCCCAGGAGAGGGACTCTAGAGCACAGCAGTGGGTTCCCTCAACTGGAATACACACCATCTAGTTAGTTCTGGGTGCCTATGGGCATGGCAAGCCACATATGCGGGCTCTTGGTCCAGTCACTGAGAGGCGTTACTTGAATAAGGTACTCACGCTGAGGGTCACAATGTGTGTTTGTGCCCAAGGCGGCCCTCACGCTTGGGCGTGGCCTCATGGGCCATGCCGTTTTCTCCTACACTGAAGGTTTGACTCACTGCCAGCAGCAAGGTTTCTTGCCAGGGAAAAGGAGGGGTTCTGACTTGTGCATCAGGTTCCCCCCTGTGCAGGGATTCGAGATAAGGTCTAGGTTCCGATGACTGAAAACCCAGGTTGGGAATGGATGGTGGCCTAAGGCAGTGGCGGGTCCAATGTGCTGGGTGTGCAGCCAGCTGTGTCGGTGTCTGTTGGAAGGTCTGGGCTCAGGCTATTTGCGACAGAGCATCACTGTTTAAGGTAGCCTATGCAATTGGGGAGTTGCCGAGGGCCAAGCAGTTTGATCCTCATTTGGGGTTTTTGGGCAGCGCCATAGACAAGGTTTTTCTCCTGGGAGGCAGGCACAGTGCTTCATTGTGGCCCCAGAATTTCCAGTAGGGAGGGTTTGTGGGCCAGGAGTGTGAGGACGGAAGTCTGAAAACACAAGCTAGTGTGAGGATTGGAACCAAGGGCAGAGCAGGCCCACTCTGCAGAGGCTGAATCAAAATCTCCTGCATCTGAAGTCAGGCTGAGGATCAGACGTTGGCTGAGGCTGGAGTATGTGTCCATGATGGCACCTTCATGAAGTGGGGGCCTCATGAGGCCAAGGAAGTTTTCCCACGCTGAGTTTGGAGGTTGCCCCAAACCACAAGGTTTCCTTCTGTGGGACATTCGAGTCCTGTTGCATGGCTCCAGGACATACCATACGGAAGGACTGGAGAGCAGGGTTCGAAGGATGGATCCCTGTACAGCATGCCTCGCATTCCCATTGGCTATTAGCGACAAGATATGTTTGATCTGCTGCCTCTGGAACACGCGACCCAGGGGGCTGAGTTGAAATGGCCTCTCCTGAGGATGCGTCATAATGTGCGTTTGGGTCCATGGAGACCTTGGAATGTGCTGGTTGTTCAGGGGCCCTGCGGAACTCTCCTACCTGAAGTGTTTGATACATCCCAGTAAGAAAGCTGCCCATGTGGAGATGAGAGAGGTTTGGTTTGGTGCCTCAGAAAAGCCCCATGTGCTGGTCTACGAAAACAGTCCTCTGAGAACGGAAACATGGAAACCAAAGCTAAGGTTCAGATTAGGGCCTGGGGGCCTGTCCATTTCAACCTTCTGTCTCTGGGGACACTGTCTGAGAGTCTAAGTGGAGATAGTTGCTCCGCTGGTGTCAGAGAGCCCCTCTTAGTCCAGGGGGGCCTATACTATTGATGGCCTCAGGGGCCTTGGAGCTTTTCCCTAACCTGTAGTGTTGTGGTCAATGGACTGGGCACACTTTCCTTGGAGAGGGCAGGCACAATCTTTCGCTGTGGCCCTAGAGGCCCTAGCCTGGAGGTGTGTGGGTCCAGGCTGTGGGCACAGAAGTCTGAATACACAAACTCAGCTTATGAGTGGCGCCTAGGGTATGGCAGGCCGGATGTACAGCCCGAGAGGGAGCTCCTGGGCCTCTGAAACAAGGGCGAGTGGGAGGCGTTCCTTCAGGCTTTTGTCTCTGGATGTTGTGTCCGGGATAGCCGTGGATTGGAGCGGTGGCCTCAGGTACTGTGGACGAGTATCCCTCTCTGGGGATTTGTCCCAGCTCCCAAGAGTTTGGGGTCATTTTGTGGGAAGGGTGGAGTCGTGTTGTCTGGCTCATGGGTCTCTCCAAGAAAGGGATTCCAGAGCAGAGCTCCAGGTACGGGCGGGGCGACTGGAAAATTCAAACCGTGGTGAGGATTGGGTGCATAGGGGCTTGGCAAGCCCCATATGTGGGCTCTTGGTCCAGGCCCTGACAGGCCTTTCTTTGACATGGGGCTCATGCTGAGGATCACAGTGTGAATTTGTGCCCAAGCAGCACTCAAGTTTGGGCGTGGCATCGGGGGCCATGAAGGTTTCTCCCACCCTGAAGGTGTGACTCCATGCCAAGAGCAAACTTGACAGCCATGGGGAAGGAGGAGTTCTGTTTTGTGCTTGCTATACCCAGCTGTGTGGAGAATTGATATAATGTCTAGGTTCAGATATCTGAAAACCAAGGTTAGGATGAGGTGACGGCATAAGACCATGGCGTGTCCGAAGTGCTGGGTGTGCGTCCAGCTGTCTCCTTGTCTGTCTGGACGTCTGGCTTCAGGCTGTGTCAGGCAGAGCATGAGTGCCCAGAGCAGCCTATCCAGTTCGGGTACCGTCGAGGCCCGAGCAGGTTGATCCTCATCTGGGTTTTCTGGAGAGCCCCACAGGGAAACGTTTTTCTTCCGTTGGGCAGACACTGGGCTGGGTTTTGGTTCTGGAGTTCCTAGTCCGGAGGGCTTGTTTGCCAGGAGTGTGAGGAAGGAAGTCTGAAAACACAAGCTAGCGTGTGGTTTGGGACCGAGGTCACGGCATGCCCACTCTGCAGAGGCTGAATCGGGATCTCCTGCACTGAGGTCATGTCAACTATGAGACGTGCCTCAGGCTAGAGTTCTTGTCCAGCATGGCCTCTTCCTGAAGGGTGTGGGGGCTTCATGAGGCCAGAAAGTTTTGCCTACGATGGGATTTGTGAACTGCTCCAAAACTGAAGGTTACCTTCTGCACGACAGTCGAGTCCTATTGGATGGTTCCAAGAGGCCCCATATGGAAAGACTCGAGAGCAGGTGTCTAAGCATGGATGCCTGGGAACGCCACCTCATATTCCCACTCTTTAGTCAGGACAAGGCAGGCTCAATCTGCGGGCTCCAGGGTGAGCTACCCAGAGGGGAGAGTTGAAATGGACTCTCCTGAAGATGAGTCCTACTGTGGCTTGGTGGCCTGGGAGACCTTGGAATGTGGAGGTGGCTCAGGGACTCTGCAGGATTCTCCAACATGAGGTGTTTGACACGGCTCCAACAAGGAAACTTCCCATGTGGAGACGAGAGGAGTTCTGTTCCGTGCCTCAGGAAAGCCCCATACCCTGTTCTTCGAACCAAAGCCTCTGAGGAGTGACACCTGGAAACCAAAGTAAGAGTTGAGACTACGGCCTAAAGGCCTGTCCGGCTCAACCTTCTATCTCTGTTGTCATCTGTGTGCATGCATTCATGGATGTAGCTGCTCAGCTTGTGTCCGAATGCCCCTGTGAGTCCAGTGAGGCTCCCAGTAGTGGGATGTCCTCGGAGGCCTTGAGGTTTCTCATATTCTGGAGGTGTGTGGCCAAAGGAATGGACACAGTTTCCCAGGAGAGAGCAGGCACGGTCCTGTGGTATGGCTCCAGAGGACCCAGCCTAGAGGCTCTGTTTGCCAGGGCTGTGGGGACAGATGTCTGAAAAAGCAAACTTGGCTCAGCTAGGGGCCAATGTAATGGCAGGCCTGATCTCTAGTCCGTGAGGGGAGATCCTCTGGAAATCAAAGTAGGGCAAGTGGGAGGCAGTCACTCAGGATTTTGTCTCTGGGTGTTGCGTTTACAGTGTCCGGTCAGGGTAGGGGTTGTCTCAGAGGCCGAGGAAGAGCCTTCCTCTCAGGGGATTGTCCAAGCTCCCAAGTGTTTGTGTTCATTCTGTGGGAATGAAGAGTACTGTTTCCTGCCACAGGGGAACCCCCAGGAGAGGGACTCTAGAGCACAGCAGTGGGTTCCCTCAACTGGAATACACACCATCTAGTTAGTCCTGGGTGCCTATGGGCATGGCAAGCCACATATGCGGGCTCTTGGTCCAGTCACTGAGAGGCGTTACTTGAATAAGGTACTCACGCTGAGGGTCACAATGTGTGTTTGTGCCCAAGGCGGCCCTCACGCTTGGGCGTGGCCTCTTGGGCCATGCCGTTTTCTCCTACACTGAAGGTTTGACTCACTGCCAGCAGCAAGGTTTCTTGCCAGGGGGAAGGAGGGGTTCTGACTTGTGCATCAGGTTCCCCCCTGTGCAGGGATTGGAGATAAGGTCTAGGTTCCGATGACTGAAAACCCAGGTTGGGAATGGATGGTGGCCTAAGGCAGTGGCGGGTCCAATGTGCTGGGTGTGCAGCCAGCTGTGTCGGTGTCTGTTGGAAGGTCTGGGCTCAGGCTATTTGCGACAGAGCATCACTGTTTAAGGTAGCCTATGCAATTGGGGAGTTGCCGAGGGCCAAGCAGTTTGATCCTCATTTGGGGTTTCTGGGCAGCGCCATAGACAAGGTTTTTCTCCTGGGAGGCAGGCACAGTGCTTCATTGTGGCCCCAGAATTTCCAGTAGGGAGGGTTTGTGGGCCAGGAGTGTGAGGACGGAAGTCTGAAAACACAAGCTAGTGTGAGGATTGGAACCAAGGGCAGAGCAGGCCCACTCTGCAGAGGCTGAATCAAAATCTCCTGCATCTGAAGTCAGGCTGAGGATCAGACGTTGGCTGAGGCTGGAGTATGTGTCCATGATGGCACCTTCATGAAGTGGGGGCCTCATGAGGCCAAGGAAGTTTTCCCACGCTGAGTTTGGAGGTTGCCCCAAACCACAAGGTTTCCTTCTGTGGGACATTCGAGTCCTGTTGCATGGCTCCAGGACATACCATACGGAAGGACTGGAGAGCAGGGTTCGAAGGATGGATCCCTGTACAGCATGCCTCGCATTCCCATTGGCTATTAGCGACAAGATATGTTTGATCTGCTGCCTCTGGAACACGCGACCCAGGGGGCTGAGTTGAAATGGCCTCTCCTGAGGATGCGTCATAATGTGCGTTTGGGTCCATGGAGACCTTGGAATGTGCTGGTTGTTCAGGGGCCCTGCGGATCTCTCCTACCTGAAGTGTTTGATACATCCCAGTAAGAAAGCTGCCCATGTGGAGATGAGAGAGGTTTGGTTTGGTGCCTCAGAAAAGCCCCATGTGCTGGTCTACGAAAACAGTCCTCTGAGAACGGAAACATGGAAACCAAAGCTAAGGTTCAGATTAGGGCCTGGGGGCCTGTCCATTTCAACCTTCTGTCTCTGGGGACACTGTCTGAGAGTCTAAGTGGAGATAGTTGCTCCGCTGGTGTCAGAGAGCCCCTCTTAGTCCAGGGGGGCCTATACTATTGATGGCCTCAGGGGCCTTGGAGCTTTTCCCTAACCTGTAGTGTTGTGGTCAATGGACTGGGCACACTTTCCTTGGAGAGGGCAGGCACAATCTTTCGCTGTGGCCCTAGAGGCCCTAGCCTGGAGGTGTGTGGGTCCAGGCTGTGGGCACAGAAGTCTGAATACACAAACTCAGCTTATGAGTGGCGCCTAGGGTATGGCAGGCCGGATGTACAGCCCGAGAGGGAGCTCCTGGGCCTCTGAAACAAGGGCGAGTGGGAGGCGTTCCTTCAGGCTTTTGTCTCTGGATGTTGTGTCCGGGATAGCCGTGGATTGGAGCGGTGGCCTCAGGTACTGTGGACGAGTATCCCTCTCTGGGGATTTGTCCCAGCTCCCAAGAGTTTGGGGTCATTTTGTGTGAAGGGTGGAGTCGTGTTGTCTGGCTCATGGGTCTCTCCAAGAAAGGGATTCCAGAGCAGAGCTCCAGGTACGGGCGGGGCGACTGGAAAATTCAAACCGTGGTGAGGATTGGGTGCATAGGGGCTTGGCAAGCCCCATATGTGGGCTCTTGGTCCAGGCCCTGACAGGCCTTTCTTTGACATGGGGCTCATGCTGAGGATCACAGTGTGAATTTGTGCCCAAGCAGCACTCAAGTTTGGGCGTGGCATCGGGGGCCATGAAGGTTTCTCCCACCCTGAAGGTGTGACTCCATGCCAAGAGCAAACTTGACAGCCATGGGGAAGGAGGAGTTCTGTTTTGTGCTTGCTATACCCAGCTGTGTGGAGAATTGATATAATGTCTAGTTTCAGATATCTGAAAACCAAGGTTAGGATGAGGTGACGGCATAAGACCATGGCGTGTCCGAAGTGCTGGGTGTGCGTCCAGCTGTCTCCTTGTCTGTCTGGACGTCTGGCTTCAGGCTGTGTCAGGCAGAGCATGAGTGCCCAGAGCAGCCTATCCAGTTCGGGTACCGTCGAGGCCCGAGCAGGTTGATCCTCATCTGGGTTTTCTGGAGAGCCCCACAGGGAAACGTTTTTCTTCCGTTGGGCAGACACTGGGCTGGGTTTTGGTTCCGGAGTTCCTAGTCCGGAGGGCTTGTTTGCCAGGAGTGTGAGGAAGGAAGTCTGAAAACACAAGCTAGCATGTGGTTTGGGACCGAGGTCACGGCATGCCCACTCTGCAGAGGCTGAATCGGGATCTCCTGCACTGAGGTCATGTCAACTATGAGACGTGCCTCAGGCTAGAGTTCTTGTCCAGCATGGCCTCTTCCTGAAGGGTGTGGGGGCTTCATGAGGCCAGAAAGTTTTGCCTACGATGGGATTTGTGAACTGCTCCAAAACTGAAGGTTACCTTCTGCACGACAGTCGAGTCCTATTGGATGGTTCCAAGAGGCCCCATATGGAAAGACTCGAGAGCAGGTGTCTAAGCATGGATGCCTGGGAACGCCACCTCATATTCCCACTCTTTAGTCAGGACAAGGCAGGCTCAATCTGCGGGCTCCAGGGTGAGCTACCCAGAGGGGAGAGTTGAAATGGACTCTCCTGAAGATGAGTCCTACTGTGGCTTGGTGGCCTGGGAGACCTTGGAATGTGGAGGTGGCTCAGGGACTCTGCAGGATTCTCCAACATGAGGTGTTTGACACGGCTCCAACAAGGAAACTTCCCATGTGGAGACGAGAGGAGTTCTGTTCCGTGCCTCAGGAAAGCCCCATACCCTGTTGTTCGAACCAAAGCCTCTGAGGAGTGACACCTGGAAACCAAAGTAAGAGTTGAGACTACGGCCTAAAGGCCTGTCCGGCTCAACCTTCTATCTCTGTTGTCATCTGTGTGCATGCATTCATGGATGTAGCTGCTCAGCTTGTGTCCGAATGCCCCTGTGAGTCCAGTGAGGCTCCCAGTAGTGGGATGTCCTCGGAGGCCTTGAGGTTTCTCATATTCTGGAGGTGTGTGGCCAAAGGAATGGACACAGTTTCCCAGGAGAGAGCAGGCACGGTCCTGTGGTATGGCTCCAGAGGACCCAGCCTAGAGGCTCTGTTTGCCAGGGCTGTGGGGACAGATGTCTGAAAAAGCAAACTTGGCTCAGCTAGGGGCCAATGTAATGGCAGGCCTGATCTCTAGTCTGTGAGGGGAGATCCTCTGGAAATCAAAGTAGGGCAAGTGGGAGGCAGTCACTCAGGATTTTGTCTCTGGGTGTTGCGTTTACAGTGTCCGGTCAGGGTAGGGGTTGTCTCAGAGGCCGAGGAAGAGCCTTCCTCTCAGGGGATTGTCCAAGCTCCCAAGTGTTTGTGTTCATTCTGTGGGAATGAAGAGTACTGTTTCCTGCCACAGGGGACCCCCCAGGAGAGGGACTCTAGAGCACAGCAGTGGGTTCCCTCAACTGGAATACACACCATCTAGTTAGTCCTGGGTGCCTATGGGCATGGCAAGCCACATATGCGGGCTCTTGGTCCAGTCACTGAGAGGCGTTACTTGAATAAGGTACTCACGCTGAGGGTCACAATGTGTGTTTGTGCCCAAGGCGGCCCTCACGCTTGGGCGTGGCCTCATGGGCCATGCCGTTTTCTCCTACACTGAAGGTTTGACTCACTGCCAGCAGCAAGGTTTCTTGCGAGGGGGAAGGAGGGGTTCTGACTTGTGCATCAGGTTCCCCCCTGTGCAGGGATTGGAGATAAGGTCTAGGGTCCGTTGACTGAAAACCCAGGTTGGGAATGGATGGTGGCCTAAGGCAGTGGCGGGTCCAATGTGCTGGGTGTGCAGCCAGCTGTGTCGGTGTCTGTTGGAAGGTCTGGGCTCAGGCTATTTCCGACAGAGCATCACTGTTTAAGGTAGCCTATGCAATTGGGGTGTTGCCGAGGGCCAAGCAGTTTGATCCTCATTTGGGGTTTCTGGGCATCGCCATAGACAAGGTTTTTCTCTTGGGAAGCAGGCACAGTGCTTCATTGTGGCCCCAGAATTCCCAGTAGGGAGGGTTTGTGGGCCAGGAGTGTGAGGACGGAAGTCTGAAAACACAAGCTAGTGTGAGGATTGGAACCAAGGGCAGAGCAGGCCCACTCTGCAGAGGCTGAATCAAAATCTCCTGCATCTGAAGTCAGGCTGAGGATCAGACGTTGGCTGAGGCTGGAGTATGTGTCCATGATGGCACCTTCATGAAGTGGGGGCCTCATGAGGCCAAGGAAGTTTAACCACGCTGAGTTTGGAGGTTGCCCCAAACCACAAGGTTTCCTTCTGCGGGACATTCGAGTCCTGTTGCATGGCTCCAGGACATACCATACGGAAGGACTGGAGAGCAGGGTTCGAAGGATGGATCCCTGTACAGCATGCCTTGCTTTCCCATTGGCTATTAGCGACAAGATATGTTTGATCTGCTGCCTCTGGAACACGCGACCCAGGGGGCTGAGTTGAAATGGCCTCTCCTGAGGATGCGTCATAATGTGCGTTTGGGTCCATGGAGACCTTGGAATGTGCTGGTTGTTCAGTGGCCCTGCGGAACTCTCCTACCTGAAGTGTTTGATACATCCCAGTAAGAAAGCTGCCCATGTGGAGATGAGAGATGTTTGGTTTGGTGCCTCAGAAAAGCCCCATGTGCTGGTCTACGAAAACAGTCCTCTGAGAACGGAAACATGGAAACCAAAGCTAAGGTTCAGATTAGGGCCTGGGGGCCTGTCCATTTCAACCTTCTGTCTCTGGGGACACTGTCTGAGAGTCTAAGTGGAGATAGTTGCTCCGCTGGTGTCAGAGAGCCCCTCTTAGTCCAGGGGGGCCTACACTATTGATGGCCTCAGGGGCCTTGGAGCTTTTCCCTAACCTGTAGTGTTGTGGTCAATGGACTGGGCACACTTTCCTTGGAGAGGGCAGGCACAATCTTTCGCTGTGGCCCTAGAGGCCCTAGCCTGGAGGTGTGTGGGTCCAGGCTGTGGGCACAGAAGTCTGAATACACAAACTCAGCTTATGAGTGGCGCCTAGGGTATGGCAGGCCGGATGTACAGCCCGAGAGGGAGCTCCTGGGCCTCTGAAACAAGGGCGAGTGGGAGGCGTTCCTTCAGGCTTTTGTCTCTGGATGTTGTGTCCGGGATAGCCGTGGATTGGAGCGGTGGCCTCAGGTACTGTGGACGAGTATCCCTCTCTGGGGATTTGTCCCAGCTCCCAAGAGTTTGGGGTCATTTTGTGGGAAGGGTGGAGTCGTGTTGTCTGGCTCATGGGTCTCTCCAAGAAAGGGATTCCAGAGCAGAGCTCCAGGTACGGGCGGGGCGACTGGAAAATTCAAACCGTGGTGAGGATTGGGTGCATAGGGGCTTGGCAAGCCCCATATGTGGGCTCTTGGTCCAGGCCCTGACAGGCCTTTCTTTGACATGGGGCTCATGCTGAGGATCACAGTGTGAATTTGTGCCCAAGCAGCACTCAAGTTTGGGCGTGGCATCAGGGGCCATGAAGGTTTCTCCCACCCTGAAGGTGTGACTCCATGCCAAGAGCAAGCTTGACAGCCATGGGGAAGGGGGAGTTCTGTTTTGTGCTTGCTATACCCAGCTGTGTGGAGAATTGATATAATGTCTAGGTTCAGATATCTGAAAACCAAGGTTAGGATGAGGTGACGGCATAAGACCATGGCGTGTCCGAAGTGCTGGGTGTGCGTCCAGCTGTCTCCTTGTCTGTCTGGACGTCTGGCTTCAGGCTGTGTCAGGCAGAGCATGAGTGCCCAGAGCAGCCTATCCAGTTCGGGTACCGTCGAGGCCCGAGCAGGTTGATCCTCATCTGGGTTTTCTGGAGAGCCCCACAGGGAAACGTTTTTCTTCCGTTGGGCAGACACTGGGCTGGGTTTTGGTTCCGGAGTTCCTAGTCCGGAGGGCTTGTTTGCCAGGAGTGTGAGGAAGGAAGTCTGAAAACACAAGCTAGCGTGAGGTTTGGGACCGAGGTCACGGCATGCCCACTCTGCAGAGGCTGAATCGGGATCTCCTGCACTGAGGTCATGTCAACTATGAGACGTGCCTCAGGCTAGAGTTCTTGTCCAGCATGGCCTCTTCCTGAAGGGTGTGGGGGCTTCATGAGGCCAGAAAGTTTTGCCTACGATGGGATTTGTGAACTGCTCCAAAACTGAAGGTTACCTTCTGCACGACAGTCGAGTCCTATTGGATGGTTCCAAGAGGCCCAATATGGAAAGACTCGAGAGCAGGTGTCTAAGCATGGATGCCTGGGAACGCCACCTCATATTCCCACTCTTTAGTCAGGACAAGGCAGGCTCAATCTGCGGGCTCCTGGGTGAGCTACCCAGAGGGGAGAGTTGAAATGGACTCTCCTGAAGATGAGTCCTACTGTGGCTTGGTGGCCTGGGAGACCTTGGAATGTGGAGGTGGCTCAGGGACTCTGCAGGATTCTCCAACATGAGGTGTTTGACACGGCTCCAACAAGGAAACTTCCCATGTGGAGACGAGAGGAGTTCTGTTCCGTGCCTCAGGAAAGCCCCATACCCTGTTCTTCGAACCAAAGCCTCTGAGGAGTGACACCTGGAAACCAAAGTAAGAGTTGAGACTACGGCCTAAAGGCCTGTCCGGCTCAACCTTCTATCTCTGTTGTCATCTGTGTGCATGCATTCATGGATGTAGCTGCTCAGCTTGTGTCCGAATGCCCCTGTGAGTCCAGTGAGGCTCCCAGTAGTGGGATGTCCTCGGAGGCCTTGAGGTTTCTCATATTCTGGAGGTGTGTGGCCAAAGGAATGGACACAGTTTCCCAGGAGAGAGCAGGCACGGTCCTGTGGTATGGCTCCAGAGGACCCAGCCTAGAGGCTCTGTTTGCCAGGGCTGTGGGGACAGATGTCTGAAAAAGCAAACTTGGCTCAGCTAGGGGCCAATGTAATGGCAGGCCTGATCTCTAGTCCGTGAGGGGAGATCCTCTGGAAATCAAAGTAGGGCAAGTGGGAGGCAGTCACTCAGGATTTTGTCTCTGGGTGTTGCGTTTACAGTGTCCGGTCAGGGTAGGGGTTGTCTCAGAGGCCGAGGAAGAGCCTTCCTCTCAGGGGATTGTCCAAGCTCCCAAGTGTTTGTGTTCATTCTGTGGGAATGAAGAGTACTGTTTCCTGCCACAGGGGAACCCCCAGGAGAGGGACTCTAGAGCACAGCAGTGGGTTCCCTCAACTGGAATACACACCATCTAGTTAGTCCTGGGTGCCTATGGGCATGGCAAGCCACATATGCGGGCTCTTGGTCCAGTCACTGAGAGGCGTTACGTGAATAAGGTACTCACGCTGAGGGTCACAATGTGTGTTTGTGCCCAAGGCGGCCCTCACGCTTGGGCGTGGCCTCATGGGCCATGCCGTTTTCTCCTACACTGAAGGTTTGACTCACTGCCAGCAGCAAGGTTTCTTGCCAGGGGGAAGGAGGGGTTCTGACTTGTGCATCAGGTTCCCCCCTGTGCAGGGATTGGAGATAAGGTCTAGGTTCCAATGACTGAAAACCCAGGTTGGGAATGGATGGTGGCCTAAGGCAGTGGCGGGTCCAATGTGCTGGGTGTGCAGCCAGCTGTGTCGGTGTCTGTTGGAAGGTCTGGGCTCAGGCTATTTGCGACAGAGCATCACTGTTTAAGGTAGCCTATGCAATTGGGGTGTTGCCGAGGGCCAAGCAGTTTGATCCTCATTTGGGGTTTCTGGGCAGCGCCATAGACAAGGTTTTTCTCTTGGGAGGCAGGCACAGTGCTTCATTGTGGCTCCAGAATTCCCAGTAGGGAGGGTTTGTGGGCCAGGAGTGTGAGGACGGAAGTCTGAAAACACAAGCTAGTGTGAGGATTGGAACCAAGGGCAGAGCAGGCCCACTCTGCAGAGGCTGAATCAAAATCTCCTGCATCTGAAGTCAGGCTGAGGATCAGACGTTGGCTGAGGCTGGAGTATGTGTCCATGATGGCACCTTCATGAAGTGGGGGCCTCATGAGGCCAAGGAAGTTTTCCCACGCTGAGTTTGGAGGTTGCCCCAAACCACAAGGTTTCCTTCTGCGGGACATTCGAGTCCTGTTGCATGGCTCCAGGACATACCATACGGAAGGACTGGAGAGCAGGGTTCGAAGGATGGATCCCTGTACAGCATGCCTCGCATTCCCATTGGCTATTAGCGACAAGATATGTTTGATCTGCTGCCTCTGGAACACGCGACCCAGGGGGCTGAGTTGAAATGGCCTCTCCTGAGGATGCGTCATAATGTGCGTTTGGGTCCATGGAGACCTTGGAATGTGCTGGTTGTTCAGTGGCCCTGCGGAACTCTCCTACCTGAAGTGTTTGATACATCCCAGTAAGAAAGCTGCCCATGTGGAGATGAGAGATGTTTGGTTTGGTGCCTCAGAAAAGCCCCATGTGCTGGTCTACGAAAACAGTCCTCTGAGAACGGAAACATGGAAACCAAAGCTAAGGTTCAGATTAGGGCCTGGGGGCCTGTCCATTTCAACCTTCTGTCTCTGGGGACACTGTCTGAGAGTCTAAGTGGAGATAGTTGCTCCGCTGGTGTCAGAGAGCCCCTCTTAGTCCAGGGGGGCCTACACTATTGATGGCCTCAGGGGCCTTGGAGCTTTTCCCTAACCTGTAGTGTTGTGGTCAATGGACTGGGCACACTTTCCTTGGAGAGGGCAGGCACAATCTTTCGCTGTGGCCCTAGAGGCCCTAGCCTGGAGGTGTGTGGGTCCAGGCTGTGGGCACAGAAGTCTGAATACACAAACTCAGCTTATGAGTGGCGCCTAGGGTATGGCAGGCCGGATGTACAGCCCGAGAGGGAGCTCCTGGGCCTCTGAAACAAGGGCGAGTGGGAGGCGTTCCTTCAGGCTTTTGTCTCTGGATGTTGTGTCCGGGATAGCCGTGGATTGGAGCGGTGGCCTCAGGTACTGTGGACGAGTATCCCTCTCTGGGGATTTGTCCCAGCTCCCAAGAGTTTGGGGTCATTTTGTGGGAAGGGTGGAGTCGTGTTGTCTGGCTCATGGGTCTCTCCAAGAAAGGGATTCCAGAGCAGAGCTCCAGGTACGGGCGGGGCGACTGGAAAATTCAAACCGTGGTGAGGATTGGGTGCATAGGGGCTTGGCAAGCCCCATATGTGGGCTCTTGGTCCAGGCCCTGACAGGCCTTTCTTTGACATGGGGCTCATGCTGAGGATCACAGTGTGAATTTGTGCCCAAGCAGCACTCAAGTTTGGGCGTGGCATCAGGGGCCATGAAGGTTTCTCCCACCCTGAAGGTGTGACTCCATGCCAAGAGCAAGCTTGACAGCCATGGGGAAGGGGGAGTTCTGTTTTGTGCTTGCTATACCCAGCTGTGTGGAGAATTGATATAATGTCTAGGTTCAGATATCTGAAAACCAAGGTTAGGATGAGGTGACGGCATAAGACCATGGCGTGTCCGAAGTGCTGGGTGTGCGTCCAGCTGTCTCCTTGTCTGTCTGGACGTCTGGCTTCAGGCTGTGTCAGGCAGAGCATGAGTGCCCAGAGCAGCCTATCCAGTTCGGGTACCGTCGAGGCCCGAGCAGGTTGATCCTCATCTGGGTTTTCTGGAGAGCCCCACAGGGAAACGTTTTTCTTCCGTTGGGCAGACACTGGGCTGGGTTTTGGTTCCGGAGTTCCTAGTCCGGAGGGCTTGTTTGCCAGGAGTGTGAGGAAGGAAGTCTGAAAACACAAGCTAGCGTGTGGTTTGGGACCGAGGTCACGGCATGCCCACTCTGCAGAGGCTGAATCGGGATCTCCTGCACTGAGGTCATGTCAACTATGAGACGTGCCTCAGGCTAGAGTTCTTGTCCAGCATGGCCTCTTCCTGAAGGGTGTGGGGGCTTCATGAGGCCAGAAAGTTTTGCCTACGATGGGATTTGTGAACTGCTCCAAAACTGAAGGTTACCTTCTGCACGACAGTCGAGTCCTATTGGATGGTTCCAAGAGGCCCCATATGGAAAGACTCGAGAGCAGGTGTCTAAGCATGGATGCCTGGGAACGCCACCTCATATTCCCACTCTTTAGTCAGGACATGGCAGGCTCAATCTGCGGGCTCCTGGGTGAGCTACCCAGAGGGGAGAGTTGAAATGGACTCTCCTGAAGATGAGTCCTACTGTGGCTTGGTGGCTTGGGAGACCTTGGAATGTGGAGGTGGCTCAGGGACTCTGCAGGATTCTCCAACATGAGGTGTTTGACACGGCTCCAACAAGGAAACTTCCCATGTGGAGACGAGAGGAGTTCTGTTCCGTGCCTCAGGAAAGCCCCATACCCTGTTCTTCGAACCAAAGCCTCTGAGGAGTGACACCTGGAAACCAAAGTAAGAGTTGAGACTACGGCCTAAAGGCCTGTCCGGCTCAACCTTCTATCTCTGTTGTCATCTGTGTGCATGCATTCATGGATGTAGCTGCTCAGCTTGTGTCCGAATGCCCCTGTGAGTCCAGTGAGGCTCCCAGTAGTGGGATGTCCTCGGAGGCCTTGAGGTTTCTCATATTCTGGAGGTGTGTGGCCAAAGGAATGGACACAGTTTCCCAGGAGAGAGCAGGCACGGTCCTGTGGTATGGCTCCAGAGGACCCAGCCTAGAGGCTCTGTTTGCCAGGGCTGTGGGGACAGATGTCTGAAAAAGCAAACTTGGCTCAGCTAGGGGCCAATGTAATGGCAGGCCTGATCTCTAGTCCGTGAGGGGAGATCCTCTGGAAATCAAAGTAGGGCAAGTGGGAGGCAGTCACTCAGGATTTTGTCTCTGGGTGTTGCGTTTACAGTGTCCGGTCAGGGTAGGGGTTGTCTCAGAGGCCGAGGAAGAGCCTTCCTCTCAGGGGATTGTCCAAGCTCCCAAGTGTTTGTGTTCATTCTGTGGGAATGAAGAGTACTGTTTCCTGCCACAGGGGAACCCCCAGGAGAGGGACTCTAGAGCACAGCAGTGGGTTCCCTCAACTGGAATACACACCATCTAGTTAGTCCTGGGTGCCTATGGGCATGGCAGGCCACATATGCGGGCTCTTGGTCCAGTCACTGAGAGGCGTTACTTGAATAAGGTACTCACGCTGAGGGTCACAATGTGTGTTTGTGCCCAAGGCGGCCCTCACGCTTGGGCGTGGCCTCATGGGCCATGCCGTTTTCTCCTACACTGAAGGTTTGACTCACTGCCAGCAGCAAGGTTTCTTGCCAGGGGGAAGGAGGGGTTCTGACTTGTGCATCAGGTTCCCCCCTGTGCAGGGATTGGAGATAAGGTCTAGGTTCCGATGACTGAAAACCCAGGTTGGGAATGGATGGTGGCCTAAGGCAGTGGCGGGTCCAATGTGCTGGGTGTGCAGCCAGCTGTGTCGGTGTCTGTTGGAAGGTCTGGGCTCAGGCTATTTGCGACAGAGCATCACTGTTTAAGGTAGCCTATGCAATTGGGGTGTTGCCGAGGGCCAAGCAGTTTGATCCTCATTTGGGGTTTCTGGGCAGCGCCATAGACAATGTTTTTCTCTTGGGAGGCAGGCACAGTGCTTCATTGTGGCCCCAGAATTCCCAGTAGGGAGGGTTTGTGGGCCAGGAGTGTGAGGACGGAAATCTGAAAACACAAGCTAGTGTGAGGATTGGAACCAAGGGCAGAGCAGGCCCACTCTGCAGAGGCTGAATCAAAATCTCCTGCATCTGAAGTCAGGCTGAGGATCAGACGTTGGCTGAGGCTGGAGTATGTGTCCATGATGGCACCTTCATGAAGTGGGGGCCTCATGAGGCCAAGGAAGTTTTCCCACGCTGAGTTTGGAGGTTGCCCCAAACCACAAGGTTTCCTTCTGCGGGACATTCGAGTCCTGTTGCATGGCTCCAGGACATACCATACGGAAGGACTGGAGAGCAGGGTTCGAAGGATGGATCCCTGTACAGCATGCCTCGCATTCCCATTGGCTATTAGCGACAAGATATGTTTGATCTGCTGCCTCTGGAACACGCGACCCAGGGGGCTGAGTTGAAATGGCCTCTCCTGAGGATGCGTCATAATGTGTGTTTGGGTCCATGGAGACCTTGGAATGTGCTGGTTGTTCAGTGGCCCTGCGGAACTCTCCTACCTGAAGTGTTTGATACATCCCAGTAAGAAAGCTGCCCATGTGGAGATGAGAGAGGTTTGGTTTGGTGCCTCAGAAAAGCCCCATGTGCTGGTCTACGAAAACAGTCCTCTGAGAACGGAAACATGGAAACCAAAGCTAAGGTTCAGATTAGGGCCTGGGGGCCTGTCCATTTCAACCTTCTGTCTCTGGGGACACTGTCTGAGAGTCTAAGTGGAGATAGTTGCTCCGCTGGTGTCAGAGAGCCCCTCTTAGTCCAGGGGGGCCTACACTATTGATGGCCTCAGGGGCCTTGGAGCTTTTCCCTAACCTGTAGTGTTGTGGTCAATGGATTGGGCACACTTTCCTTGGAGAGGGCAGGCACAATCTTTCGCTGTGGCCCTAGAGGCCCTAGCCTGGAGGTGTGTGGGTCCAGGCTGTGGGCACAGAAGTCTGAATACACAAACTCAGCTTAGGAGTGGCGCCTAGGGTATGGCAGGCCCGATGTACAGCCCGAGAGGGAGCTCCTGGGCCTCTGAAACAAGGGCGAGTGGGAGGCGTTCCTTCAGGCTTTTGTCTCTGGATGTTGTGTCCGGGATAGCCGTGGATTGGAGCGGTGGCCTCAGGTACTGTGGACGAGTATCCCTCTCTGGGGATTTGTCCCAGCTCCCAAGAGTTTGGGGTCATTTTGTGGGAAGGGTGGAGTCGTGTTGTCTGGCTCATGGGTCTCTCCAAGAAAGGGATTCCAGAGCAGAGCTCCAGGTACGGGCGGGGCGACTGGAAAATTCAAACCGTGGTGAGGATTGGGTGCATAGGGGCTTGGCAAGCCCCATATGTGGGCTCTTGGTCCAGGCCCTGACAGGCCTTTCTTTGACATGGGGCTCATGCTGAGGATCACAGTGTGAATTTGTGCCCAAGCAGCACTCAAGTTTGGGCGTGGCATCAGGGGCCATGAAGGTTTCTCCCACCCTGAAGGTGTGACTCCATGCCAAGAGCAAGCTTGACAGCCATGGGGAAGGAGGAGTTCTGTTTTGTGCTTGCTATACCCAGCTGTGTGGAGAATTGATATAATGTCTAGGTTCAGATATCTGAAAACCAAGGTTAGGATGAGGTGACGGCATAAGACCATGGCGTGTCCGAAGTGCTGGGTGTGCGGCCAGCTGTCTCCTTGTCTGTCTGGACGTCTGGCTTCAGGCTGTGTCAGGCAGAGCATGAGTGCCCAGAGCAGCCTATCCAGTTCGGGTACCGTCGAGGCCCGAGCAGGTTGATCCTCATCTGGGTTTTCTGGAGAGCCCCACAGGGAAACGTTTTTCTTCCGTTGGGCAGACACTGGGCTGGGTTTTGGTTCCGGAGTTCCTAGTCCGGAGGGCTTGTTTGCCAGGAGTGTGAGGAAGGAAGTCTGAAAACACAAGCTAGAGTGAGGTTTGAGACCGAGGTCACGGCAGGCCCACTCTACAGAGGCTGAATCGGGATCTCCTGCACTGAGGTCATGTCAACTATGAGACGTGCCTCAGGCTAGAGTTCTTGTCCAGCATGGCCTCTTCCTGAAGGGTGTGGGGGCTTCATGAGGCCAGAAAGTTTTGCCTACGATGGGATTTGTGAACTGCTCCAAAACTGAAGGTTACCTTCTGCACGACAGTCGAGTCCTATTGGATGGTTCCAAGAGGCCCCATATGGAAAGACTCGAGAGCAGGTGTCTAAGCATGGATGCCTGGGAACGCCACCTCATATTCCCACTCTTTAGTCAGGACAAGGCAGGCTCAATCTGCGGGCTCCTGGGTGAGCTACCCAGAGGGGAGAGTTGAAATGGACTCTCCTGAAGATGAGTCCTACTGTGGCTTGGTGGCCTGGGAGACCTTGGAATGTGGAGGTGGCTCAGGGACTCTGCAGGATTCTCCAACATGAGGTGTTTGACACGGCTCCAACAAGGAAACTTCCCATGTGGAGACGAGAGGAGTTCTGTTCCGTGCCTCAGGAAAGCCCCATACCCTGTTCTTCGAACCAAAGCCTCTGAGGAGTGACACCTGGAAACCAAAGTAAGAGTTGAGACTACGGCCTAAAGGCCTGTCCGGCTCAACCTTCTATCTCTGTTGTCATCTGTGTGCATGCATTCATGGATGTAGCTGCTCAGCTTGTGTCCGAATGCCCCTGTGAGTCCAGTGAGGCTCCCAGTAGTGGGATGTCCTCGGAGGCCTTGAGGTTTCTCATATTCTGGAGGTGTGTGGCCAAAGGAATGGACACAGTTTCCCAGGAGAGAGCAGGCACGGTCCTGTGGTATGGCTCCAGAGGACCCAGCCTAGAGGCTCTGTTTGCCAGGGCTGTGGGGACAGATGTCTGAAAAAGCAAACTTGGCTCAGCTAGGGGCCAATGTAATGGCAGGCCTGATCTCTAGTCCGTGAGGGGAGATCCTCTGGAAATCAAAGTAGGGCAAGTGGGAGGCAGTCACTCAGGATTTTGTCTCTGGGTGTTGCGTTTACAGTGTCCGGTCAGGGTAGGGGTTCTCTCAGAGGCCGAGGAAGAGCCTTCCTCTCAGGGGATTGTCCAAGCTCCCAAGTGTTTGTGTTCATTCTGTGGGAATGAAGAGTACTGTTTCCTGCCACAGGGGAACCCCCAGGAGAGGGACTCTAGAGCACAGCAGTGGGTTCCCTCAACTGGAATACACACCATCTAGTTAGTCCTGGGTGCCTATGGGCATGGCAAGCCACATATGCGGGCTCTTGGTCCAGTCACTGAGAGGCGTTACGTGAATAAGGTACTCACGCTGAGGGTCACAATGTGTGTTTGTGCCCAAGGCGGCCCTCACGCTTGGGCGTGGCCTCATGGGCCATGCCGTTTTCTCCTACACTGAAGGTTTGACTCACTGCCAGCAGCAAGGTTTCTTGCCAGGGGGAAGGAGGGGTTCTGACTTGTGCATCAGGTTCCCCCCTGTGCAGGGATTGGAGATAAGGTCTAGGTTCCGATGACTGAAAACCCAGGTTGGGAATGGATGGTGGCCTAAGGCAGTGGCGGGTCCAATGTGCTGGGTGTGCAGCCAGCTGTGTCGGTGTCTGTTGGAAGGTCTGGGCTCAGGCTATTTGCGACAGAGCATCACTGTTTAAGGTAGCCTATGCAATTGGGGTGTTGCCGAGGGCCAAGCAGTTTGATCCTCATTTGGGGTTTCTGGGCAGCGCCATAGACAATGTTTTTCTCTTGGGAGGCAGGCACAGTGCTTCATTGTGGCCCCAGAATTCCCAGTAGGGAGGGTTTGTGGGCCAGGAGTGTGAGGACGGAAGTCTGAAAACACAAGCTAGTGTGAGGATTGGAACCAAGGGCAGAGCAGGCCCACTCTGCAGAGGCTGAATCAAAATCTCCTGCATCTGAAGTCAGGCTGAGGATCAGACGTTGGCTGAGGCTGGAGTATGTGTCCATGATGGCACCTTCATGAAGTGGGGGCCTCATGAGGCCAAGGAAGTTTTCCCACGCTGAGTTTGGAGGTTGCCCCAAACCACAAGGTTTCCTTCTGCGGGACATTCGAGTCCTGTTGCATGGCTCCAGGACATACCATACGGAAGGACTGGAGAGCAGGGTTCGAAGGATGGATCCCTGTACAGCATGCCTCGCATTCCCATTGGCTATTAGCGACAAGATATGTTTGATCTGCTGCCTCTGGAACACGCGACCCAGGGGGCTGAGTTGAAATGGCCTCTCCTGAGGATGCGTCATAATGTGCGTTTGGGTCCATGGAGACCTTGGAATGTGCTGGTTGTTCAGTGGCCCTGCGGAACTCTCCTACCTAAAGTGTTTGATACATCCCAGTAAGAAAGCTGCCCATGTGGAGATGAGAGAGGTTTGGTTTGGTGCCTCAGAAAAGCCCCATGTGCTGGTCTACGAAAACAGTCCTCTGAGAACGGAAACATGGAAACCAAAGCTAAGGTTCAGATTAGGGCCTGGGGGCCTGTCCATTTCAACCTTCTGTCTCTGGGGACACTGTCTGAGAGTCTAAGTGGAGATAGTTGCTCCGCTGGTGTCAGAGAGCCCCTCTTAGTCCAGGGGGGCCTACACTATTGATGGCCTCAGGGGCCTTGGAGCTTTTCCCTAACCTGTAGTGTTGTGGTCAATGGATTGGGCACACTTTCCTTGGAGAGGGCAGGCACAATCTTTCGCTGTGGCCCTAGAGGCCCTAGCCTGGAGGTGTGTGGGTCCAGGCTGTGGGCACAGAAGTCTGAATACACAAACTCAGCTTATGAGTGGCGCCTAGGGTATGGCAGGCCGGATGTACAGCCCGAGAGGGAGCTCCTGGGCCTCTGAAACAAGGGCGAGTGGGAGGCGTTCCTTCAGGCTTTTGTCTCTGGATGTTGTGTCCGGGATAGCCGTGGATTGGAGCGGTGGCCTCAGGTACTGTGGACGAGTATCCCTCTCTGGGGATTTGTCCCAGCTCCCAAGAGTTTGGGGTCATTTTGTGGGAAGGGTGGAGTCGTGTTGTCTGGCTCATGGGTCTCTCCAAGAAAGGGATTCCAGAGCAGAGCTCCAGGTACGGGCGGGGCGACTGGAAAATTCAAACCGTGGTGAGGATTGGGTGCATAGGGGCTTGGCAAGCCCCATATGTGGGCTCTTGGTCCAGGCCCTGACAGGCCTTTCTTTGACATGGGGCTCATGCTGAGGATCACAGTGTGAATTTGTGCCCAAGCAGCACTCAAGTTTGGGCGTGGCATCAGGGGCCATGAAGGTTTCTCCCACCCTGAAGGTGTGACTCCATGCCAAGAGCAAGCTTGACAGCCATGGGGAAGGAGGAGTTCTGTTTTGTGCTTGCTATACCCAGCTGTGTGGAGAATTGATATAATGTCTAGGTTCAGATATCTGAAAACCAAGGTTAGGATGAGGTGACGGCATAAGACCATGGCGTGTCCGAAGTGCTGGGTGTGCGGCCAGCTGTCTCCTTGTCTGTCTGGACGTCTGGCTTCAGGCTGTGTCAGGCAGAGCATGAGTGCCCAGAGCAGCCTATCCAGTTCGGGTACCGTCGAGGCCCGAGCAGGTTGATCCTCATCTGGGTTTTCTGGAGAGCCCCACAGGGAAACGTTTTTCTTCCGTTGGGCAGACACTGGGCTGGGTTTTGGTTCCGGAGTTCCTAGTCCGGAGGGCTTGTTTGCCAGGAGTGTGAGGAAGGAAGTCTGAAAACACAAGCTAGAGTGAGGTTTGAGACCGAGGTCAAGGCAGGCCCACTCTACAGAGGCTGAATCGGGATCTCCTGCACTGAGGTCATGTCAACTATGAGACGTGCCTCAGGCTAGAGTTCTTGTCCAGCATGGCCTCTTCCTGAAGGGTGTGGGGGCTTCATGAGGCCAGAAAGTTTTGCCTACGATGGGATTTGTGAACTGCTCCAAAACTGAAGGTTACCTTCTGCACGACAGTCGAGTCCTATTGGATGGTTCCAAGAGGCCCCATATGGAAAGACTCGAGAGCAGGTGTCTAAGCATGGATGCCTGGGAACGCCACCTCATATTCCCACTCTTTAGTCAGGACAAGGCAGGCTCAATCTGCGGGCTCCTGGGTGAGCTACCCAGAGGGGAGAGTTGAAATGGCCTCTCCTGAAGATGAGTCCTACTGTGGCTTGGTGGCCTGGGAGACCTTGGAATGTGGAGGTGGCTCAGGGACTCTGCAGGATTCTCCAACATGAGGTGTTTGACACGGCTCCAACAAGGAAACTTCCCATGTGGAGACGAGAGGAGTTCTGTTCCGTGCCTCAGGAAAGCCCCATACCCTGTTCTTCGAACCAAAGCCTCTGAGGAGTGACACCTGGAAACCAAAGTAAGAGTTGAGACTACGGCCTAAAGGCCTGTCCGGCTCAACCTTCTATCTCTGTTGTCATCTGTGTGCATGCATTCATGGATGTAGCTGCTCAGCTTGTGTCCGAATGCCCCTGTGAGTCCAGTGAGGCTCCCAGTAGTGGGATGTCCTCGGAGGCCTTGAGGTTTCTCATATTCTGGAGGTGTGTGGCCAAAGGAATGGACACAGTTTCCCAGGAGAGAGCAGGCACGGTCCTGTGGTATGGCTCCAGAGGACCCAGCCTAGAGGCTCTGTTTGCCAGGGCTGTGGGGACAGATGTCTGAAAAAGCAAACTTGGCTCAGCTAGGGGCCAATGTAATGGCAGGCCTGATCTCTAGTCCGTGAGGGGAGATCCTCTGGAAATCAAAGTAGGGCAAGTGGGAGGCAGTCACTCAGGATTTTGTCTCTGGGTGTTGCGTTTACAGTGTCCGGTCAGGGTAGGGGTTGTCTCAGAGGCCGAGGAAGAGCCTTCCTCTCAGGGGATTGTCCAAGCTCCCAAGTGTTTGTGTTCATTCTGTGGGAATGAAGAGTACTGTTTCCTGCCACAGGGGAACCCCCAGGAGAGGGACTCTAGAGCACAGCAGTGGGTTCCCTCAACTGGAATACACACCATCTAGTTAGTCCTGGGTGCCTATGGGCATGGCAAGCCACATATGCGGGCTCTTGGTCCAGTCACTGAGAGGCGTTACGTGAATAAGGTACTCACGCTGAGGGTCACAATGTGTGTTTGTGCCCAAGGCGGCCCTCACGCTTGGGCGTGGCCTCATGGGCCATGCCGTTTTCTCCTACACTGAAGGTTTGAATCACTGCCAGCAGCAAGGTTTCTTGCCAGGGGGAAGGAGGGGTTCTGACTTGTGCATCAGGTTCCCCCCTGTGCAGGGATTGGAGATAAGGTCTAGGTTCCGATGACTGAAAACCCAGGTTGGGAATGGATGGTGGCCTAAGGCAGTGGCGGGTCCAATGTGCTGGGTGTGCAGCCAGCTGTGTCGGTGTCTGTTGGAAGGTCTGGGCTCAGGCTATTTGCGACAGAGCATCACTGTTTAAGGTAGCCTATGCAATTGGGGTGTTGCCGAGGGCCAAGCAGTTTGATCCTCATTTGGGGTTTCTGGGCAGCGCCATAGACAAGGTTTTTCTCTTGGGAGGCAGGCACAGTGCTTCATTGTGGCCCCAGAATTCCCAGTAAGGAGGGTTTGTGGGCCAGGAGTGTGAGGACGGAAGTCTGAAAACACAAGCTAGTGTGAGGATTGGAACCAAGGGCAGAGCAGGCCCACTCTGCAGAGGCTGAATCAAAATCTCCTGCATCTGAAGTCAGGCTGAGGATCAGACGTTGGCTGAGGCTGGAGTATGTGTCCATGATGGCACCTTCATGAAGTGGGGGCCTCATGAGGCCAAGGAAGTTTTCCCACGCTGAGTTTGGAGGTTGCCCCAAACCACAAGGTTTCCTTCTGCGGGACATTCGAGTCCTGTTGCATGGCTCCAGGACATACCATACGGAAGGACTGGAGAGCAGGGTTCGAAGGATGGATCCCTGTACAGCATGCCTCGCATTCCCATTGGCTATTAGCGACAAGATATGTTTGATCTGCTGCCTCTGGAACACGCGACCCAGGGGGCTGAGTTGAAATGGCCTCTCCTGAGGATGCGTCATAATGTGCGTTTGGGTCCATGGAGACCTTGGAATGTGCTGGTTGTTCAGTGGCCCTGCGGAACTCTCCTACCTGAAGTGTTTGATACATCCCAGTAAGAAAGCTGCCCATGTGGAGATGAGAGATGTTTGGTTTGGTGCCTCAGAAAAGCCCCATGTGCTGGTCTACGAAAACAGTCCTCTGAGAACGGAAACATGGAAACCAAAGCTAAGGTTCAGATTAGGGCCTGGGGGCCTGTCCATTTCAACCTTCTGTCTCTGGGGACACTGTCTGAGAGTCTAAGTGGAGATAGTTGCTCCGCTGGTGTCAGAGAGCCCCTCTTAGTCCAGGGGGGCCTACACTATTGATGGCCTCAGGGGCCTTGGAGCTTTTCCCTAACCTGTAGTGTTGTGGTCAATGGACTGGGCACACTTTCCTTGGAGAGGGCAGGCACAATCTTTCGCTGTGGCCCTAGAGGCCCTAGCCTGGAGGTGTGTGGGTCCAGGCTGTGGGCACAGAAGTCTGAATACACAAACTCAGCTTATGAGTGGCGCCTAGGGTATGGCAGGCCGGATGTACAGCCCGAGAGGGAGCTCCTGGGCCTCTGAAACAAGGGCGAGTGGGAGGCGTTCCTTCAGGCTTTTGTCTCTGGATGTTGTGTCCGGGATAGCCGTGGATTGGAGCGGTGGCCTCAGGTACTGTGGACGAGTATCCCTCTCTGGGGATTTGTCCCAGCTCCCAAGAGTTTGGGGTCATTTTGTGGGAAGGGTGGAGTCGTGTTGTCTGGCTCATGGGTCTCTCCAAGAAAGGGATTCCAGAGCAGAGCTCCAGGTACGGGCGGGGCGACTGGAAAATTCAAACCGTCGTGAGGATTGGGTGCATAGGGGCTTGGCAAGCCCCATATGTGGGCTCTTGGTCCAGGCCCTGACAGGCCTTTCTTTGACATGGGGCTCATGCTGAGGATCACAGTGTGAATTTGTGCCCAAGCAGCACTCAAGTTTGGGCGTGGCATCAGGGGCCATGAAGGTTTCTCCCACCCTGAAGGTGTGACTCCATGCCAAGAGCAAGCTTGACAGCCATGGGGAAGGGGGAGTTCTGTTTTGTGCTTGCTATACCCAGCTGTGTGGAGAATTGATATAATGTCTAGGTTCAGATATCTGAAAACCAAGGTTAGGATGAGGTGACGGCATAAGACCATGGCGTGTCCGAAGTGCTGGGTGTGCGGCCAGCTGTCTCCTTGTCTGTCTGGACGTCTGGCTTCAGGCTGTGTCAGGCAGAGCATGAGTGCCCAGAGCAGCCTATCCAGTTCGGGTACCGTCGAGGCCCGAGCAGGTTGATCCTCATCTGGGTTTTCTGGAGAGCCCCACAGGGAAACGTTTTTCTTCCGTTGGGCAGACACTGGGCTGGGTTTTGGTTCTGGAGTTCCTAGTCCGGAGGGCTTGTTTGCCAGGAGTGTGAGGAAGGAAGTCTGAAAACACAAGCTAGCGTGAGGTTTGGGACCGAGGTCACGGCATGCCCACTCTGCAGAGGCTGAATCGGGATCTCCTGCACTGAGGTCATGTCAACTATGAGACGTGCCTCAGGCTAGAGTTCTTGTCCAGCATGGCCTCTTCCTGAAGGGTGTGGGGGCTTCATGAGGCCAGAAAGTTTTGCCTACGATGGGATTTGTGAACTGCTCCAAAACTGAAAGTTACCTTCTGCACGACAGTCGAGTCCTATTGGATGGTTCCAAGAGGCCCCATATGGAAAGACTCGAGAGCAGGTGTCTAAGCATGGATGCCTAGGAACGCCACCTCATATTCCCACTCTTTAGTCAGGACATGGCAGGCTCAATCTGCGGGCTCCTGGGTGAGCTACCCAGAGGGGAGAGTTGAAATGGACTCTCCTGAAGATGAGTCCTACTGTGGCTTGGTGGCCTGGGAGACCTTGGAATGTGGAGGTGGCTCAGGGACTCTGCAGGATTCTCCAACATGAGGTGTTTGACACGGCTCCAACAAGGAAACTTCCCATGTGGAGACGAGAGGAGTTCTGTTCCGTGCCTCAGGAAAGCCCCATACCCTGTTGTTCGAACCAAAGCCTCTGAGGAGTGACACCTGGAAACCAAAGTAAGAGTTGAGACTACGGCCTAAAGGCCTGTCCGGCTCAACCTTCTATCTCTGTTGTCATCTGTGTGCATGCATTCATGGATGTAGCTGCTCAGCTTGTGTCCGAATGCCCCTGTGAGTCCAGTGAGGCTCCCAGTAGTGGGATGTCCTCGGAGGCCTTGAGGTTTCTCATATTCTGGAGGTGTGTGGCCAAAGGAATGGACACAGTTTCCCAGGAGAGAGCAGGCACGGTCCTGTGGTATGGCTCCAGAGGACCCAGCCTAGAGCCTCTGTTTGCCAGGGCTGTGGGGACAGATGTCTGAAAAAGCAAACTTGGCTCAGCTAGGGGCCAATGTAATGGCAGGCCTGATCTCTAGTCCGTGAGGGGAGATCCTCTGGAAATCAAAGTAGGGCAAGTGGGAGGCAGTCACTCAGGATTTTGTCTCTGGGTGTTGCGTTTACAGTGTCCGGTCAGGGTAGGGGTTGTCTCAGAGGCCGAGGAAGAGCCTTCCTCTCAGGGGATTGTCCAAGCTCCCAAGTGTTTGTGTTCATTCTGTGGGAATGAAGAGTACTGTTTCCTGCCACAGGGGAACCCCCAGGAGAGGGACTCTAGAGCACAGCAGTGGGTTCCCTCAACTGGAATACACACCATCTAGTTAGTCCTGGGTGCCTATGGGCATGGCAAGCCACATATGCGGGCTCTTGGTCCAGTCACTGAGAGGCGTTACTTGAATAAGGTACTCACGCTGAGGGTCACAATGTGTGTTTGTGCCCAAGGCGGCCCTCACGCTTGGGCGTGGCCTCATGGGCCATGCCGTTTTCTCCTACACTGAAGGTTTGACTCACTGCCAGCAGCAAGGTTTCTTGCCAGAGGGAAGGAGGGGTTCTGACTTGTGCATCAGGTTCCCCCCTGTGCAGGGATTGGAGATAAGGTCTAGGTTCCGATGACTGAAAACCCAGGTTGGGAATGGATGGTGGCCTAAGGCAGTGGCGGGTCCAATGTGCTGGGTGTGCAGCCAGCTGTGTCGGTGTCTGTTGGAAGGTCTGGGCTCAGGCTATTTGCGACAGAGCATCACTGTTTAAGGTAGCCTATGCAATTGGGGTGTTGCCGAGGGCCAAGCAGTTTGATCCTCATTTGGGGTTTCTGGGCAGCGCCATAGACAATGTTTTTCTCTTGGGAGGCAGGCACAGTGCTTCATTGTGGCCCCAGAATTCCCAGTAGGGAGGGTTTGTGGGCCAGGAGTGTGAGGACGGAAGTCTGAAAACACAAGCTAGTGTGAGGATTGGAACCAAGGGCAGAGCAGGCCCACTCTGCAGAGGCTGAATCAAAATCTCCTGCATCTGAAGTCAGGCTGAGGATCAGACGTTGGCTGAGGCTGGAGTATGTGTCCATGATGGCACCTTCATGAAGTGGGGGCCTCATGAGGCCAAGGAAGTTTTCCCACGCTGAGTTTGGAGGTTGCCCCAAACCACAAGGTTTCCTTCTGCGGGACATTCGAGTCCTGTTGCATGGCTCCAGGACATACCATACGGAAGGACTGGAGAGCAGGGTTCGAAGGATGGATCCCTGTACAGCATGCCTCGCATTCCCATTGGCTATTAGCGACAAGATATGTTTGATCTGCTGCCTCTGGAACACGCGACCCAGGGGGCTGAGTTGAAATGGCCTCTCCTGAGGATGCGTCATAATGTGCGTTTGGGTCCATGGAGACCTTGGAATGTGCTGGTTGTTCAGTGGCCCTGCGGAACTCTCCTACCTGAAGTGTTTGATACATCCCAGTAAGAAAGCTGCCCATGTGGAGATGAGAGATGTTTGGTTTGGTGCCTCAGAAAAGCCCCATGTGCTGGTCTACGAAAACAGTCCTCTGAGAACGGAAACATGGAAACCAAAGCTAAGGTTCAGATTAGGGCCTGGGGGCCTGTCCATTTCAACCTTCTGTCTCTGGGGACACTGTCTGAGAGTCTAAGTGGAGATAGTTGCTCCGCTGGTGTCAGAGAGCCCCTCTTAGTCCAGGGGGGCCTACACTATTGATGGCCTCAGGGGCCTTGGAGCTTTTCCCTAACCTGTAGTGTTGTGGTCAATGGACTGGGCACACTTTCCTTGGAGAGGGCAGGCACAATCTTTCGCGGTGGCCCTAGAGGCCCTAGCCTGGAGGTGTGTGGGTCCAGGCTGTGGGCACAGAAGTCTGAATACACAAACTCAGCTTATGAGTGGCGCCTAGGGTATGGCAGGCCGGATGTACAGCCCGAGAGGGAGCTCCTGGGCCTCTGAAACAAGGGCGAGTGGGAGGCGTTCCTTCAGGCTTTTGTCTCTGGATGTTGTGTCCGGGATAGCCGTGGATTGGAGCGGTGGCCTCAGGTACTGTGGACGAGTATCCCTCTCTGGGGATTTGTCCCAGCTCCCAAGAGTTTGGGGTCATTTTGTGGGAAGGGTGGAGTCGTGTTGTCTGGCTCATGGGTCTCTCCAAGAAAGGGATTCCAGAGCAGAGCTCCAGGTACGGGCGGGGCGACTGGAAAATTCAAACCGTGGTGAGGATTGGGTGCATAGGGGCTTGGCAAGCCCCATATGTGGGCTCTTGGTCCAGGCCCTGACAGGCCTTTCTTTGACATGGGGCTCATGCTGAGGATCACAGTGTGAATTTGTGCCCAAGCAGCACTCAAGTTTGGGCGTGGCATCAGGGGCCATGAAGGTTTCTCCCACCCTGAAGGTGTGACTCCATGCCAAGAGCAAGCTTGACAGCCATGGGGAAGGGGGAGTTCTGTTTTGTGCTTGCTATACCCAGCTGTGTGGAGAATTGATATAATGTCTAGGTTCAGATATCTGAAAACCAAGGTTAGGATGAGGTGACGGCATAAGACCATGACGTGTCCGAAGTGCTGGGTGTGCGGCCAGCTGTCTCCTTGTCTGTCTGGACGTCTGGCTTCAGGCTGTGTCAGGCAGAGCATGAGTGCCCAGAGCAGCCTATCCAGTTCGGGTACCGTCGAGGCCCGAGCAGGTTGATCCTCATCTGGGTTTTCTGGAGAGCCCCACAGGGAAACGTTTTTCTTCCGTTGGGCAGACACTGGGCTGGGTTTTGGTTCTGGAGTTCCTAGTCCGGAGGGCTTGTTTGCCAGGAGTGTGAGGAAGGAAGTCTGAAAACACAAGCTAGCGTGAGGTTTGGGACCGAGGTCACGGCATGCCCACTCTGCAGAGGCTGAATCGGGATCTCCTGCACTGAGGTCATGTCAACTATGAGACGTGCCTCAGGCTAGAGTTCTTGTCCAGCATGGCCTCTTCCTGAAGGGTGTGGGGGCTTCATGAGGCCAGAAAGTTTTGCCTACGATGGGATTTGTGAACTGCTCCAAAACTGAAGGTTACCTTCTGCACGACAGTCGAGTCCTATTGGATGGTTCCAAGAGGCCCCATATGGAAAGACTCGAGAGCAGGTGTCTAAGCATGGATGCCTAGGAACGCCACCTCATATTCCCACTCTTTAGTCAGGACATGGCAGGCTCAATCTGCGGGCTCCTGGGTGAGCTACCCAGAGGGGAGAGTTGAAATGGACTCTCCTGAAGATGAGTCCTACTGTGGCTTGGTGGCCTGGGAGACCTTGGAATGTGGAGGTGGCTCAGGGACTCTGCAGGATTCTCCAACATGAGGTGTTTGACACGGCTCCAACAAGGAAACTTCCCATGTGGAGACGAGAGGAGTTCTGTTCCGTGCCTCAGGAAAGCCCCATACCCTGTTGTTCGAACCAAAGCCTCTGAGGAGTGACACCTGGAAACCAAAGTAAGAGTTGAGACTACGGCCTAAAGGCCTGTCCGGCTCAACCTTCTATCTCTGTTGTCATCTGTGTGCATGCATTCATGGATGTAGCTGCTCAGCTTGTGTCCGAATGCCCCTGTGAGTCCAGTGAGGCACCCAGTAGTGGGATGTCCTCGGAGGCCTTGAGGTTTCTCATATTCTGGAGGTGTGTGGCCAAAGGAATGGACACAGTTTCCCAGGAGAGAGCAGGCACGGTCCTGTGGTATGGCTCCAGAGGACCCAGCCTAGAGCCTCTGTTTGCCAGGGCTGTGGGGACAGATGTCTGAAAAAGCAAACTTGGCTCAGCTAGGGGCCAATGTAATGGCAGGCCTGATCTCTAGTCCGTGAGGGGAGATCCTCTGGAAATCAAAGTAGGGCAAGTGGGAGGCAGTCACTCAGGATTTTGTCTCTGGGTGTTGCGTTTACAGTGTCCGGTCAGGGTAGGGGTTGTCTCAGAGGCCGAGGAAGAGCCTTCCTCTCAGGGGATTGTCCAAGCTCCCAAGTGTTTGTGTTCATTCTGTGGGAATGAAGAGTACTGTTTCCTGCCACAGGGGAACCCCCAGGAGAGGGACTCTAGAGCACAGCAGTGGGTTCCCTCAACTGGAATACACACCATCTAGTTAGTCCTGGGTGCCTATGGGCATGGCAAGCCACATATGCGGGCTCTTGGTCCAGTCACTGAGAGGCGTTACGTGAATAAGGTACTCACGCTGAGGGTCACAATGTGTGTTTGTGCCCAAGGCGGCCCTCACGCTTGGGCGTGGCCTCATGGGCCATGCCGTTTTCTCCTACACTGAAGGTTTGACTCACTGCCAGCAGCAAGGTTTCTTGCCAGGGGGAAGGAGGGGTTCTGACTTGTGCATCAGGTTCCCCCCTGTGCAGGGATTGGAGATAAGGTCTAGGTTCCGATGACTGAAAACCCAGGTTGGGAATGGATGGTGGCCTAAGGCAGTGGCGGGTCCAATGTGCTGGGTGTGCAGCCAGCTGTGTCGGTGTCTGTTGGAAGGTCTGGGCTCAGGCTATTTGCGACAGAGCATCACTGTTTAAGGTAGCCTATGCAATTGGGGTGTTGCCGAGGGCCAAGCAGTTTGATCCTCATTTGGGGTTTCTGGGCAGCGCCATAGACAATGTTTTTCTCTTGGGAGGCAGGCACAGTGCTTCATTGTGGCCCCAGAATTCCCAGTAGGGAGGGTTTGTGGGCCAGGAGTGTGAGGACGGAAGTCTGAAAACACAAGCTAGTGTGAGGATTGGAACCAAGGGCAGAGCAGGCCCACTCTGCAGAGGCTGAATCAAAATCTCCTGCATCTGAAGTCAGGCTGAGGATCAGACGTTGGCTGAGGCTGGAGTATGTGTCCATGATGGCACCTTCATGAAGTGGGGGCCTCATGAGGCCAAGGAAGTTTTCCCACGCTGAGTTTGGAGGTTGCCCCAAACCACAAGGTTTCCTTCTGCGGGACATTCGAGTCCTGTTGCATGGCTCCAGGACATACCATACGGAAGGACTGGAGAGCAGGGTTCGAAGGATGGATCCCTGTACAGCATGCCTCGCATTCCCATTGGCTATTAGCGACAAGATATGTTTGATCTGCTGCCTCTGGAACACGCGACCCAGGGGGCTGAGTTGAAATGGCCTCTCCTGAGGATGCGTCATAATGTGCGTTTGGGTCCATGGAGACCTTGGAATGTGCTGGTTGTTCAGTGGCCCTGCGGAACTCTCCTACCTGAAGTGTTTGATACATCCCAGTAAGAAAGCTGCCCATGTGGAGATGAGAGATGTTTGGTTTGGTGCCTCAGAAAAGCCCCATGTGCTGGTCTACGAAAACAGTCCTCTGAGAACGGAAACATGGAAACCAAAGCTAAGGTTCAGATTAGGGCCTGGGGGCCTGTCCATTTCAACCTTCTGTCTCTGGGGACACTGTCTGAGAGTCTAAGTGGAGATAGTTGCTCCGCTGGTGTCAGAGAGCCCCTCTTAGTCCAGGGGGGCCTACACTATTGATGGCCTCAGGGGCCTTGGAGCTTTTCCCTAACCTGTAGTGTTGTGGTCAATGGACTGGGCACACTTTCCTTGGAGAGGGCAGGCACAATCTTTCGCGGTGGCCCTAGAGGCCCTAGCCTGGAGGTGTGTGGGTCCAGGCTGTGGGCACAGAAGTCTGAATACACAAACTCAGCTTATGAGTGGCGCCTAGGGTATGGCAGGCCGGATGTACAGCCCGAGAGGGAGCTCCTGGGCCTCTGAAACAAGGGCGAGTGGGAGGCGTTCCTTCAGGCTTTTGTCTCTGGATGTTGTGTCCGGGATAGCCGTGGATTGGAGCGGTGGCCTCAGGTACTGTGGACGAGTATCCCTCTCTGGGGATTTGTCCCAGCTCCCAAGAGTTTGGGGTCATTTTGTGGGAAGGGTGGAGTCGTGTTGTCTGGCTCATGGGTCTCTCCAAGAAAGGGATTCCAGAGCAGAGCTCCAGGTACGGGCGGGGCGACTGGAAAATTCAAACCGTGGTGAGGATTGGGTGCATAGGGGCTTGGCAAGCCCCATATGTGGGCTCTTGGTCCAGGCCCTGACAGGCCTTTCTTTGACATGGGGCTCATGCTGAGGATCACAGTGTGAATTTGTGCCCAAGCAGCACTCAAGTTTGGGCGTGGCATCAGGGGCCATGAAGGTTTCTCCCACCCTGAAGGTGTGACTCCATGCCAAGAGCAAGCTTGACAGCCATGGGGAAGGGGGAGTTCTGTTTTGTGCTTGCTATACCCAGCTGTGTGGAGAATTGATATAATGTCTAGGTTCAGATATCTGAAAACCAAGGTTAGGATGAGGTGACGGCATAAGACCATGACGTGTCCGAAGTGCTGGGTGTGCGGCCAGCTGTCTCCTTGTCTGTCTGGACGTCTGGCTTCAGGCTGTGTCAGGCAGAGCATGAGTGCCCAGAGCAGCCTATCCAGTTCGGGTACCGTCGAGGCCCGAGCAGGTTGATCCTCATCTGGGTTTTCTGGAGAGCCCCACAGGGAAACGTTTTTCTTCCGTTGGGCAGACACTGGGCTGGGTTTTGGTTCCGGAGTTCCTAGTCCGGAGGGCTTGTTTGCCAGGAGTGTGAGGAAGGAAGTCTGAAAACACAAGCTAGCGTGAGGTTTGGGACCGAGGTCACGGCATGCCCACTCTGCAGAGGCTGAATCGGGATCTCCTGCACTGAGGTCATGTCAACTATGAGACGTGCCTCAGGCTAGAGTTCTTGTCCAGCATGGCCTCTTCCTGAAGGGTGTGGGGGCTTCATGAGGCCAGAAAGTTTTGCCTACGATGGGATTTGTGAACTGCTCCAAAACTGAAGGTTACCTTCTGCACGACAGTCGAGTCCTATTGGATGGTTCCAAGAGGCCCCATATGGAAAGACTCGAGAGCAGGTGTCTAAGCATGGATGCCTGGGAACGCCACCTCATATTCCCACTCTTTAGTCAGGACAAGGCAGGCTCAATCTGCGGGCTCCTGGGTGAGCTACCCAGAGGGGAGAGTTGAAATGGACTCTCCTGAAGATGAGTCCTACTGTGGCTTGGTGGCCTGGGAGACCTTGGAATGTGGAGGTGGCTCAGGGACTCTGCAGGATTCTCCAACATGAGGTGTTTGACACGGCTCCAACAAGGAAACTTCCCATGTGGAGACGAGAGGAGTTCTGTTCCGTGCCTCAGGAAAGCCCCATACCCTGTTGTTCGAACCAAAGCCTCTGAGGAGTGACACCTGGAAACCAAAGTAAGAGTTGAGACTACGGCCTAAAGGCCTGTCCGGCTCAACCTTCTATCTCTGTTGTCATCTGTGTGCATGCATTCATGGATGTAGCTGCTCAGCTTGTGTCCGAATGCCCCTGTGAGTCCAGTGAGGCTCCCAGTAGTGGGATGTCCTCGGAGGCCTTGAGGTTTCTCATATTCTGGAGGTGTGTGGCCAAAGGAATGGACACAGTTTCCCAGGAGAGAGCAGGCACGGTCCTGTGGTATGGCTCCAGAGGACCCAGCCTAGAGGCTCTGTTTGCCAGGGCTGTGGGGACAGATGTCTGAAAAAGCAAACTTGGCTCAGCTAGGGGCCAATGTAATGGCAGGCCTGATCTCTAGTCCGTGAGGGGAGATCCTCTGGAAATCAAAGTAGGGCAAGTGGGAGGCAGTCACTCAGGATTTTGTCTCTGGGTGTTGCGTTTACAGTGTCCGGTCAGGGTAGGGGTTGTCTCAGAGGCCGAGGAAGAGCCTTCCTCTCAGGGGATTGTCCAAGCTCCCAAGTGTTTGTGTTCATTCTGTGGGAATGAAGAGTACTGTTTCCTGCCACAGGGGAACCCCCAGGAGAGGGACTCTAGAGCACAGCAGTGGGTTCCCTCAACTGGAATACACACCATCTAGTTAGTCCTGGGTGCCTATGGGCATGGCAAGCCACATATGCGGGCTCTTGGTCCAGTCACTGAGAGGCGTTACTTGAATAAGGTACTCACCCTGAGGGTCACAATGTGTGTTTGTGCCCAAGGCGGCCCTCACGCTTGGGCGTGGCCTCATGGGCCATGCCGTTTTCTCCTACACTGAAGGTTTGACTCACTGCCAGCAGCAAGGTTTCTTGCCATGGGGAAGGAGGGGTTCTGACTTGTGCATCAGGTTCCCCCCTGTGCAGGGATTGGAGATAAGGTCTAGGTTCCGATGACTGAAAACCCAGGTTGGGAATGGATGGTGGCCTAAGGCAGTGGCGGGTCCAATGTGCTGGGTGTGCAGCCAGCTGTGTCGGTGTCTGTTGGAAGGTCTGGGCTCAGGCTATTTGCGACAGAGCATCACTGTTTAAGGTAGCCTATGCAATTGGGGTGTTGCCGAGGGCCAAGCAGTTTGATCCTCATTTGGGGTTTCTGGGCAGCGCCATAGACAATGTTTTTCTCTTGGGAGGCAGGCACAGTGCTTCATTGTGGCCCCAGAATTCCCAGTAGGGAGGGTTTGTGGGCCAGGAGTGTGAGGACGGAAGTCTGAAAACACAAGCTAGTGTGAGGATTGGAACCAAGGGCAGAGCAGGCCCACTCTGCAGAGGCTGAATCAAAATCTCCTGCATCTGAAGTCAGGCTGAGGATCAGACGTTGGCTGAGGCTGGAGTATGTGTCCATGATGGCACCTTCATGAAGTGGGGGCCTCATGAGGCCAAGGAAGTTTTCCCACGCTGAGTTTGGAGGTTGCCCCAAACCACAAGGTTTCCTTCTGCGGGACATTCGAGTCCTGTTGCATGGCTCCAGGACATACCATACGGAAGGACTGGAGAGCAGGGTTCGAAGGATGGATCCCTGTACAGCATGCCTCGCATTCCCATTGGCTATTAGCGACAAGATATGTTTGATCTGCTGCCTCTGGAACACGCGACCCAGGGGGCTGAGTTGAAATGGCCTCTCCTGAGGATGCGTCATAATGTGCGTTTGGGTCCATGGAGACCTTGGAATGTGCTGGTTGTCCAGTGGCCCTGCGGAACTCTCCTACCTGAAGTGTTTGATACATCCCAGTAAGAAAGCTGCCCATGTGGAGATGAGAGATGTTTGGTTTGGTGCCTCAGAAAAGCCCCATGTGCTGGTCTACGAAAACAGTCCTCTGAGAACGGAAACATGGAAACCAAAGCTAAGGTTCAGATTAGGGCCTGGGGGCCTGTCCATTTCAACCTTCTGTCTCTGGGGACACTGTCTGAGAGTCTAAGTGGAGATAGTTGCTCCGCTGGTGTCAGAGAGCCCCTCTTAGTCCAGGGGGGCCTACACTATTGATGGCCTCAGGGGCCTTGGAGCTTTTCCCTAACCTGTAGTGTTGTGGTCAATGGACTGGGCACACTTTCCTTGGAGAGGGCAGGCACAATCTTTCGCTGTGGCCCTAGAGGCCCTAGCCTGGAGGTGTGTGGGTCCAGGCTGTGGGCACAGAAGTCTGAATACACAAACTCAGCTTATGAGTGGCGCCTAGGGTATGGCAGGCCGGATGTACAGCCCGAGAGGGAGCTCCTGGGCCTCTGAAACAAGGGCGAGTGGGAGGCGTTCCTTCAGGCTTTTGTCTCTGGATGTTGTGTCCGGGATAGCCGTGGATTGGAGCGGTGGCCTCAGGTACTGTGGACGAGTATCCCTCTCTGGGGATTTGTCCCAGCTCCCAAGAGTTTGGGGTCATTTTGTGGGAAGGGTGGAGTCGTGTTGTCTGGCTCATGGGTCTCTCCAAGAAAGGGATTCCAGAGCAGAGCTCCAGGTACGGGCGGGGCGACTGGAAAATTCAAACCGTGGTGAGGATTGGGTGCATAGGGGCTTGGCAAGCCCCATATGTGGGCTCTTGGTCCAGGCCCTGACAGGCCTTTCTTTGACATGGGGCTCATGCTGAGGATCACAGTGTGAATTTGTGCCCAAGCAGCACTCAAGTTTGGGCGTGGCATCAGGGGCCATGAAGGTTTCTCCCACCCTGAAGGTGTGACTCCATGCCAAGAGCAAGCTTGACAGCCATGGGGAAGGAGGAGTTCTGTTTTGTGCTTGCTATACCCAGCTGTGTGGAGAATTGATATAATGTCTAGGTTCAGATATCTGAAAACCAAGGTTAGGATGAGGTGACGGCATAAGACCATGGCGTGTCCGAAGTGCTGGGTGTGCGGCCAGCTGTCTCCTTGTCTGTCTGGACGTCTGGCTTCAGGCTGTGTCAGGCAGAGCATGAGTGCCCAGAGCAGCCTATCCAGTTCGGGTACCGTCGAGGCCCGAGCAGGTTGATCCTCATCTGGGTTTTCTGGAGAGCCCCACAGGGAAAAGTTTTTCTTCCGTTGGGCAGACACTGGGCTGGGTTTTGGTTCCGGAGTTCCTAGTCCGGAGGGCTTGTTTGCCAGGAGTGTGAGGAAGGAAGTCTGAAAACACAAGCTAGAGTGAGGTTTGAGACCGAGGTCACGGCAGGCCCACTCTACAGAGGCTGAATCGGGATCTCCTGCACTGAGGTCATGTCAACTATGAGACGTGCCTCAGGCTAGAGTTCTTGTCCAGCATGGCCTCTTCCTGAAGGGTGTGGGGGCTTCATGAGGCCAGAAAGTTTTGCCTACGATGGGATTTGTGAACTGCTCCAAAACTGAAGGTTACCTTCTGCACGACAGTCGAGTCCTATTGGATGGTTCCAAGAGGCCCCATATGGAAAGACTCGAGAGCAGGTGTCTAAGCATGGATGCCTGGGAACGCCACCTCATATTCCCACTCTTTAGTCAGGACAAGGCAGGCTCAATCTGCGGGCTCCTGGGTGAGCTACCCAGAGGGGAGAGTTGAAATGGACTCTCCTGAAGATGAGTCCTACTGTGGCTTGGTGGCCTGGGAGACCTTGGAATGTGGAGGTGGCTCAGGGACTCTGCAGGATTCTCCAACATGAGGTGTTTGACACGGCTCCAACAAGGAAACTTCCCATGTGGAGACGAGAGGAGTTCTGTTCCGTGCCTCAGGAAAGCCCCATACCCTGTTCTTCGAACCAAAGCCTCTGAGGAGTGACACCTGGAAACCAAAGTAAGAGTTGAGACTACGGCCTAAAGGCCTGTCCGGCTCAACCTTCTATCTCTGTTGTCATCTGTGTGCATGCATTCATGGATGTAGCTGCTCAGCTTGTGTCCGAATGCCCCTGTGAGTCCAGTGAGGCTCCCAGTAGTGGGATGTCCTCGGAGGCCTTGAGGTTTCTCATATTCTGGAGGTGTGTGGCCAAAGGAATGGACACAGTTTCCCAGGAGAGAGCAGGCACGGTCCTGTGGTATGGCTCCAGAGGACCCAGCCTAGAGGCTCTGTTTGCCAGGGCTGTGGGGACAGATGTCTGAAAAAGCAAACTTGGCTCAGCTAGGGGCCAATGTAATGGCAGGCCTGATCTCTAGTCCGTGAGGGGAGATCCTCTGGAAATCAAAGTAGGGCAAGTGGGAGGCAGTCACTCAGGATTTTGTCTCTGGGTGTTGCG
Organism: Mustela nivalis; assembly: GCF_964662115.1. Classification (NCBI taxonomy): domain Eukaryota; kingdom Metazoa; phylum Chordata; class Mammalia; order Carnivora; family Mustelidae; genus Mustela; species Mustela nivalis. Next base: position 617,328 of record NW_028136451.1, on the reverse strand, counting down.
TTTACAGTGTCCGGTCAGGGTAGGGGTTGTCTCAGAGGCCGAGGAAGAGCCTTCCTCTCAGGGGATTGTCCAAGCTCCCAAGTGTTTGTGTTCATTCTGTGGGAATGAAGAGTACTGTTTCCTGCCACAGGGGAACCCCCAGGAGAGGGACTCTAGAGCACAGCAGTGGGTTCCCTCAACTGGAATACACACCATCTAGTTAGTCCTGGGTGCCTATGGGCATGGCAAGCCACATATGCGGGCTCTTGGTCCAGTCACTGAGAGGCGTTACTTGAATAAGGTACTCACCCTGAGGGTCACAATGTGTGTTTGTGCCCAAGGCGGCCCTCACGCTTGGGCGTGGCCTCATGGGCCATGCCGTTTTCTCCTACACTGAAGGTTTGACTCACTGCCAGCAGCAAGGTTTCTTGCCAGGGGGAAGGAGGGGTTCTGACTTGTGCATCAGGTTCCCCCCTGTGCAGGGATTGGAGATAAGGTCTAGGTTCCGATGACTGAAAACCCAGGTTGGGAATGGATGGTGGCCTAAGGCAGTGGCGGGTCCAATGTGCTGGGTGTGCAGCCAGCTGTGTCGGTGTCTGTTGGAAGGTCTGGGCTCAGGCTATTTGCGACAGAGCATCACTGTTTAAGGTAGCCTATGCAATTGGGGTGTTGCCGAGGGCCAAGCAGTTTGATCCTCATTTGGGGTTTCTGGGCAGCGCCATAGACAATGTTTTTCTCTTGGGAGGAAGGCACAGTGCTTCATTGTGGCCCCAGAATTCCCAGTAGGGAGGGTTTGTGGGCCAGGAGTGTGAGGACGGAAGTCTGAAAACACAAGCTAGTGTGAGGATTGGAACAAAGGGCAGAGCAGGCCCACTCTGCAGAGGCTGAATCAAAATCTCCTGCATCTGAAGTCAGGCTGAGGATCAGACGTTGGCTGAGGCTGGAGTATGTGTCCATGATGGCACCTTCATGAAGTGGGGGCCTCATGAGGCCAAGGAAGTTTTCCCACGCTGAGTTTGGAGGTTGCCCCACACCACAAGGTTTCCTTCTGCGGGACATTCGAGTCCTGTTGCATGGCTCCAGGACATACCATACGGAAGGACTGGAGAGCAGGGTTCGAAGGATGGATCCCTGTACAGCATGCCTCGCATTCCCATTGGCTATTAGCGACAAGATATGTTTGATCTGCTGCCTCTGGAACACGCGACCCAGGGGGCTGAGTTGAAATGGCCTCTCCTGAGGATGCGTCATAATGTGCGTTTGGGTCCATGGAGACCTTGGAATGTGCTGGTTGTTCAGTGGCCCTGCGGAACTCTCCTACCTGAAGTGTTTGATACATCCCAGTAAGAAAGCTGCCCATGTGGAGATGAGAGAGGTTTGGTTTGGTGCCTCAGAAAAGCCCCATGTGCTGGTCTACGAAAACAGTCCTCTGAGAACGGAAACATGGAAACCAAAGCTAAGGTTCAGATTAGGGCCTGGGGGCCTGTCCATTTCAACCTTCTGTCTCTGGGGACACTGTCTGAGAGTCTAAGTGGAGATAGTTGCTCCGCTGGTGTCAGAGAGCCCCTCTTAGTCCAGGGGGGCCTACACTATTGATGGCCTCAGGGGCCTTGGAGCTTTTCCCTAACCTGTAGTGTTGTGGTCAATGGACTGGGCACACTTTCCTTGGAGAGGGCAGGCACAATCTTTCGCTGTGGCCCTAGAGGCCCTAGCCTGGAGGTGTGTGGGTCCAGGCTGTGGGCACAGAAGTCTGAATACACAAACTCAGCTTATGAGTGGCGCCTAGGGTATGGCAGGCCGGGTGTACAGCCCGAGAGGGAGCTCCTGGGCCTCTGAAACAAGGGCGAGTGGGAGGCGTTCCTTCAGGCTTTTGTCTCTGGATGTTGTGTCCGGGATAGCCGTGGATTGGAGCGGTGGCCTCAGGTACTGTGGACGAGTATCCCTCTCTGGGGATTTGTCCCAGCTCCCAAGAGTTTGGGGTCATTTTGTGGGAAGGGTGGAGTCGTGTTGTCTGGCTCATGGGTCTCTCCAAGAAAGGGATTCCAGAGCAGAGCTCCAGGTACGGGCGGGGCGACTGGAAAATTCAAACCGTGGTGAGGATTGGGTGCATAGGGGCTTGGCAAGCCCCATATGTGGGCTCTTGGTCCAGGCCCTGACAGGCCTTTCTTTGACATGGGGCTCATGCTGAGGATCACAGTGTGAATTTGTGCCCAAGCAGCACTCAAGTTTGGGCGTGGCATCAGGGGCCATGAAGGTTTCTCCCACCCTGAAGGTGTGACTCCATGCCAAGAGCAAGCTTGACAGCCATGGGGAAGGAGGAGTTCTGTTTTGTGCTTGCTATACCCAGCTGTGTGGAGAATTGATATAATGTCTAGGTTCAGATATCTGAAAACCAAGGTTAGGATGAGGTGACGGCATAAGACCATGGCGTGTCCGAAGTGCTGGGTGTGCGGCCAGCTGTCTCCTTGTCTGTCTGGACGTCTGGCTTCAGGCTGTGTCAGGCAGAGCATGAGTGCCCAGAGCAGCCTATCCAGTTCGGGTACCGTCGAGGCCCGAGCAGGTTGATCCTCATCTGGGTTTTCTGGAGAGCCCCACAGGGAAAAGTTTTTCTTCCGTTGGGCAGACACTGGGCTGGGTTTTGGTTCCGGAGTTCCTAGTCCGGAGGGCTTGTTTGCCAGGAGTGTGAGGAAGGAAGTCTGAAAACACAAGCTAGAGTGAGGTTTGAGACCGAGGTCACGGCAGGCCCACTCTACAGAGGCTGAATCGGGATCTCCTGCACTGAGGTCATGTCAACTATGAGACGTGCCTCAGGCTAGAGTTCTTGTCCAGCATGGCCTCTTCCTGAAGGGTGTGGGGGCTTCATGAGGCCAGAAAGTTTTGCCTACGATGGGATTTGTGAACTGCTCCAAAACTGAAGGTTACCTTCTGCACGACAGTCGAGTCCTATTGGATGGTTCCAAGAGGCCCCATATGGAAAGACTCGAGAGCAGGTGTCTAAGCATGGATGCCTGGGAACGCCACCTCATATTCCCACTCTTTAGTCAGGACAAGGCAGGCTCAATCTGCGGGCTCCTGGGTGAGCTACCCAGAGGGGAGAGTTGAAATGGACTCTCCTGAAGATGAGTCCTACTGTGGCTTGGTGGCCTGGGAGACCTTGGAATGTGGAGGTGGCTCAGGGACTCTGCAGGATTCTCCAACATGAGGTGTTTGACACGGCTCCAACAAGGAAACTTCCCATGTGGAGACGAGAGGAGTTCTGTTCCGTGCCTCAGGAAAGCCCCATACCCTGTTCTTCGAACCAAAGCCTCTGAGGAGTGACACCTGGAAACCAAAGTAAGAGTTGAGACTACGGCCTAAAGGCCTGTCCGGCTCAACCTTCTATCTCTGTTGTCATCTGTGTGCATGCATTCATGGATGTAGCTGCTCAGCTTGTGTCCGAATGCCCCTGTGAGTCCAGTGAGGCTCCCAGTAGTGGGATGTCCTCGGAGGCCTTGAGGTTTCTCATATTCTGGAGGTGTGTGGCCAAAGGAATGGACACAGTTTCCCAGGAGAGAGCAGGCACGGTCCTGTGGTATGGCTCCAGAGGACCCAGCCTAGAGGCTCTGTTTGCCAGGGCTGTGGGGACAGATGTCTGAAAAAGCAAACTTGGCTCAGCTAGGGGCCAATGTAATGGCAGGCCTGATCTCTAGTCCGTGAGGGGAGATCCTCTGGAAATCAAAGTAGGGCAAGTGGGAGGCAGTCACTCAGGATTTTGTCTCTGGGTGTTGCGTTTACAGTGTCCGGTCAGGGTAGGGGTTGTCTCAGAGGCCGAGGAAGAGCCTTCCTCTCAGGGGATTGTCCAAGCTCCCAAGTGTTTGTGTTCATTCTGTGGGAATGAAGAGTACTGTTTCCTGCCACAGGGGAACCCCCAGGAGAGGGACTCTAGAGCACAGCAGTGGGTTCCCTCAACTGGAATACACACCATCTAGTTAGTCCTGGGTGCCTATGGGCATGGCAAGCCACATATGCGGGCTCTTGGTCCAGTCACTGAGAGGCGTTACTTGAATAAGGTACTCACCCTGAGGGTCACAATGTGTGTTTGTGCCCAAGGCGGCCCTCACGCTTGGGCGTGGCCTCATGGGCCATGCCGTTTTCTCCTACACTGAAGGTTTGACTCACTGCCAGCAGCAAGGTTTCTTGCCATGGGGAAGGAGGGGTTCTGACTTGTGCATCAGGTTCCCCCCTGTGCAGGGATTGGAGATAAGGTCTAGGTTCCGATGACTGAAAACCCAGGTTGGGAATGGATGGTGGCCTAAGGCAGTGGCGGGTCCAATGTGCTGGGTGTGCAGCCAGCTGTGTCGGTGTCTGTTGGAAGGTCTGGGCTCAGGCTATTTGCGACAGAGCATCACTGTTTAAGGTAGCCTATGCAATTGGGGTGTTGCCGAGGGCCAAGCAGTTTGATCCTCATTTGGGGTTTCTGGGCAGCGCCATAGACAATGTTTTTCTCTTGGGAGGCAGGCACAGTGCTTCATTGTGGCCCCAGAATTCCCAGTAGGGAGGGTTTGTGGGCCAGGAGTGTGAGGACGGAAGTCTGAAAACACAAGCTAGTGTGAGGATTGGAACCAAGGGCAGAGCAGGCCCACTCTGCAGAGGCTGAATCAAAATCTCCTGCATCTGAAGTCAGGCTGAGGATCAGACGTTGGCTGAGGCTGGAGTATGTGTCCATGATGGCACCTTCATGAAGTGGGGGCCTCATGAGGCCAAGGAAGTTTTCCCACGCTGAGTTTGGAGGTTGCCCCAAACCACAAGGTTTCCTTCTGCGGGACATTCGAGTCCTGTTGCATGGCTCCAGGACATACCATACGGAAGGACTGGAGAGCAGGGTTCGAAGGATGGATCCCTGTACAGCATGCCTCGCATTCCCATTGGCTATTAGCGACAAGATATGTTTGATCTGCTGCCTCTGGAACACGCGACCCAGGGGGCTGAGTTGAAATGGCCTCTCCTGAGGATGCGTCATAATGTGCGTTTGGGTCCATGGAGACCTTGGAATGTGCTGGTTGTTCAGTGGCCCTGCGGAACTCTCCTACCTGAAGTGTTTGATACATCCCAGTAAGAAAGCTGCCCATGTGGAGATGAGAGAGGTTTGGTTTGGTGCCTCAGAAAAGCCCCATGTGCTGGTCTACGAAAACAGTCCTCTGAGAACGGAAACATGGAAACCAAAGCTAAGGTTCAGATTAGGGCCTGGGGGCCTGTCCATTTCAACCTTCTGTCTCTGGGGACACTGTCTGAGAGTCTAAGTGGAGATAGTTGCTCCGCTGGTGTCAGAGAGCCCCTCTTAGTCCAGGGGGGCCTACACTATTGATGGCCTCAGGGGCCTTGGAGCTTTTCCCTAACCTGTAGTGTTGTGGTCAATGGACTGGGCACACTTTCCTTGGAGAGGGCAGGCACAATCTTTCGCTGTGGCCCTAGAGGCCCTAGCCTGGAGGTGTGTGGGTCCAGGCTGTGGGCACAGAAGTCTGAATACACAAACTCAGCTTATGAGTGGCGCCTAGGGTATGGCAGGCCGGATGTACAGCCCGAGAGGGAGCTCCTGGGCCTCTGAAACAAGGGCGAGTGGGAGGCGTTCCTTCAGGCTTTTGTCTCTGGATGTTGTGTCCGGGATAGCCGTGGATTGGAGCGGTGGCCTCAGGTACTGTGGACGAGTATCCCTCTCTGGGGATTTGTCCCAGCTCCCAAGAGTTTGGGGTCATTTTGTGGGAAGGGTGGAGTCGTGTTGTCTGGCTCATGGGTCTCTCCAAGAAAGGGATTCCAGAGCAGAGCTCCAGGTACGGGCGGGGCGACTGGAAAATTCAAACCGTGGTGAGGATTGGGTGCATAGGGGCTTGGCAAGCCCCATATGTGGGCTCTTGGTCCAGGCCCTGACAGGCCTTTCTTTGACATGGGGCTCATGCTGAGGATCACAGTGTGAATTTGTGCCCAAGCAGCACTCAAGTTTGGGCGTGGCATCAGGGGCCATGAAGGTTTCTCCCACCCTGAAGGTGTGACTCCATGCCAAGAGCAAGCTTGACAGCCATGGGGAAGGAGGAGTTCTGTTTTGTGCTTGCTATACCCAGCTGTGTGCAGAATTGATATAATGTCTAGGTTCAGATATCTGAAAACCAAGGTTAGGATGAGGTGACGGCATAAGACCATGGCGTGTCCGAAGTGCTGGGTGTGCGGCCAGCTGTCTCCTTGTCTGTCTGGACGTCTGGCTTCAGGCTGTGTCAGGCAGAGCATGAGTGCCCAGAGCAGCCTATCCAGTTCGGGTACCGTCGAGGCCCGAGCAGGTTGATCCTCATCTGGGTTTTCTGGAGAGCCCCACAGGGAAAAGTTTTTCTTCCGTTGGGCAGACACTGGGCTGGGTTTTGGTTCCGGAGTTCCTAGTCCGGAGGGCTTGTTTGCCAGGAGTGTGAGGAAGGAAGTCTGAAAACACAAGCTAGAGTGAGGTTTGAGACCGAGGTCACGGCAGGCCCACTCTACAGAGGCTGAATCGGGATCTCCTGCACTGAGGTCATGTCAACTATGAGACGTGCCTCAGGCTAGAGTTCTTGTCCAGCATGGCCTCTTCCTGAAGGGTGTGGGGGCTTCATGAGGCCAGAAAGTTTTGCCTACGATGGGATTTGTGAACTGCTCCAAAACTGAAGGTTACCTTCTGCACGACAGTCGAGTCCTATTGGATGGTTCCAAGAGGCCCCATATGGAAAGACTCGAGAGCAGGTGTCTAAGCATGGATGCCTGGGAACGCCACCTCATATTCCCACTCTTTAGTCAGGACAAGGCAGGCTCAATCTGCGGGATCCTGGGTGAGCTACCCAGAGGGGAGAGTTGAAATGGACTCTCCTGAAGATGAGTCCTACTGTGGCTTGGTGGCCTGGGAGACCTTGGAATGTGGAGGTGGCTCAGGGACTCTGCAGGATTCTCCAACATGAGGTGTTTGACACGGCTCCAACAAGGAAACTTCCCATGTGGAGACGAGAGGAGTTCTGTTCCGTGCCTCAGGAAAGCCCCATACCCTGTTGTTCGAACCAAAGCCTCTGAGGAGTGACACCTGGAAACCAAAGTAAGAGTTGAGACTACGGCCTAAAGGCCTGTCCGGCTCAACCTTCTATCTCTGTTGTCATCTGTGTGCATGCATTCATGGATGTAGCTGCTCAGCTTGTGTCCGAATGCCCCTGTGAGTCCAGTGAGGCTCCCAGTAGTGGGATGTCCTCGGAGGCCTTGAGGTTTCTCATATTCTGGAGGTGTGTGGCCAAAGGAATGGACACAGTTTCCCAGGAGAGAGCAGGCACGGTCCTGTGGTATGGCTCCAGAGGACCCAGCCTAGAGCCTCTGTTTGCCAGGGCTGTGGGGACAGATGTCTGAAAAAGCAAACTTGGCTCAGCTAGGGGCCAATGTAATGGCAGGCCTGATCTCTAGTCCGTGAGGGGAGATCCTCTGGAAATCAAAGTAGGGCAAGTGGGAGGCAGTCACTCAGGATTTTGTCTCTGGGTGTTGCGTTTACAGTGTCCGGTCAGGGTAGGGGTTGTCTCAGAGGCCGAGGAAGAGCCTTCCTCTCAGGGGATTGTCCAAGCTCCCAAGTGTTTGTGTTCATTCTGTGGGAATGAAGAGTACTGTTTCCTGCCACAGGGGAACCCCCAGGAGAGGGACTCTAGAGCACAGCAGTGGGTTCCCTCAACTGGAATACACACCATCTAGTTAGTCCTGGGTGCCTATGGGCATGGCAAGCCACATATGCGGGCTCTTGGTCCAGTCACTGAGAGGCGTTACTTGAATAAGGTACTCACCCTGAGGGTCACAATGTGTGTTTGTGCCCAAGGCGGCCCTCACGCTTGGGCGTGGCCTCATGGGCCATGCCGTTTTCTCCTACACTGAAGGTTTGACTCACTGCCAGCAGCAAGGTTTCTTGCCATGGGGAAGGAGGGGTTCTGACTTGTGCATCAGGTTCCCCCCTGTGCAGGGATTGGAGATAAGGTCTAGGTTCCGATGACTGAAAACCCAGGTTGGGAATGGATGGTGGCCTAAGGCAGTGGCGGGTCCAATGTGCTGGGTGTGCAGCCAGCTGTGTCGGTGTCTGTTGGAAGGTCTGGGCTCAGGCTATTTGCGACAGAGCATCACTGTTTAAGGTAGCCTATGCAATTGGGGTGTTGCCGAGGGCCAAGCAGTTTGATCCTCATTTGGGGTTTCTGGGCAGCGCCATAGACAATGTTTTTCTCTTGGGAGGCAGGCACAGTGCTTCATTGTGGCCCCAGAATTCCCAGTAGGGAGGGTTTGTGGGCCAGGAGTGTGAGGACGGAAGTCTGAAAACACAAGCTAGTGTGAGGATTGGAACCAAGGGCAGAGCAGGCCCACTCTGCAGAGGCTGAATCAAAATCTCCTGCATCTGAAGTCAGGCTGAGGATCAGACGTTGGCTGAGGCTGGAGTATGTGTCCATGATGGCACCTTCATGAAGTGGGGGCCTCATGAGGCCAAGGAAGTTTTCCCACGCTGAGTTTGGAGGTTGCCCCAAACCACAAGGTTTCCTTCTGCGGGACATTCGAGTCCTGTTGCATGGCTCCAGGACATACCATACGGAAGGACTGGAGAGCAGGGTTCGAAGGATGGATCCCTGTACAGCATGCCTCGCATTCCCATTGGCTATTAGCGACAAGATATGTTTGATCTGCTGCCTCTGGAACACGCGACCCAGGGGGCTGAGTTGAAATGGCCTCTCCTGAGGATGCGTCATAATGTGCGTTTGGGTCCATGGAGACCTTGGAATGTGCTGGTTGTTCAGTGGCCCTGTGGAACTCTCCTACCTGAAGTGTTTGATACATCCCAGTAAGAAAGCTGCCCATGTGGAGATGAGAGAGGTTTGGTTTGGTGCCTCAGAAAAGCCCCATGTGCTGGTCTACGAAAACAGTCCTCTGAGAACGGAAACATGGAAACCAAAGCTAAGGTTCAGATTAGGGCCTGGGGGCCTGTCCATTTCAACCTTCTGTCTCTGGGGACACTGTCTGAGAGTCTAAGTGGAGATAGTTGCTCCGCTGGTGTCAGAGAGCCCCTCTTAGTCCAGGGGGGCCTACACTATTGATGGCCTCAGGGGCCTTGGAGCTTTTCCCTAACCTGTAGTGTTGTGGTCAATGGACTGGGCACACTTTCCTTGGAGAGGGCAGGCACAATCTTTCGCTGTGGCCCTAGAGGCCCTAGCCTGGAGGTGTGTGGGTCCAGGCTGTGGGCACAGAAGTCTGAATACACAAACTCAGCTTATGAGTGGCGCCTAGGGTATGGCAGGCCGGGTGTACAGCCCGAGAGGGAGCTCCTGGGCCTCTGAAACAAGGGCGAGTGGGAGGCGTTCCTTCAGGCTTTTGTCTCTGGATGTTGTGTCCGGGATAGCCGTGGATTGGAGCGGTGGCCTCAGGTACTGTGGACGAGTATCCCTCTCTGGGGATTTGTCCCAGCTCCCAAGAGTTTGGGGTCATTTTGTGGGAAGGGTGGAGTCGTGTTGTCTGGCTCATGGGTCTCTCCAAGAAAGGGATTCCAGAGCAGAGCTCCAGGTACGGGCGGGGCGACTGGAAAATTCAAACCGTGGTGAGGATTGGGTGCATAGGGGCTTGGCAAGCCCCATATGTGGGCTCTTGGTCCAGGCCCTGACAGGCCTTTCTTTGACATGGGGCTCATGCTGAGGATCACAGTGTGAATTTGTGCCCAAGCAGCACTCAAGTTTGGGCGTGGCATCAGGGGCCATGAAGGTTTCTCCCACCCTGAAGGTGTGACTCCATGCCAAGAGCAAGCTTGACAGCCATGGGGAAGGAGGAGTTCTGTTTTGTGCTTGCTATACCCAGCTGTGTGGAGAATTGATATAATGTCTAGGTTCAGATATCTGAAAACCAAGGTTAGGATGAGGTGACGGCATAAGACCATGGCGTGTCCGAAGTGCTGGGTGTGCGGCCAGCTGTCTCCTTGTCTGTCTGGACGTCTGGCTTCAGGCTGTGTCAGGCAGAGCATGAGTGCCCAGAGCAGCCTATCCAGTTCGGGTACCGTCGAGGCCCGAGCAGGTTGATCCTCATCTGGGTTTTCTGGAGAGCCCCACAGGGAAAAGTTTTTCTTCCGTTGGGCAGACACTGGGCTGGGTTTTGGTTCCGGAGTTCCTAGTCCGGAGGGCTTGTTTGCCAGGAGTGTGAGGAAGGAAGTCTGAAAACACAAGCTAGAGTGAGGTTTGAGACCGAGGTCACGGCAGGCCCACTCTACAGAGGCTGAATCGGGATCTCCTGCACTGAGGTCATGTCAACTATGAGACGTGCCTCAGGCTAGAGTTCTTGTCCAGCATGGCCTCTTCCTGAAGGGTGTGGGGGCTTCATGAGGCCAGAAAGTTTTGCCTACGATGGGATTTGTGAACTGCTCCAAAACTGAAGGTTACCTTCTGCACGACAGTCGAGTCCTATTGGATGGTTCCAAGAGGCCCCATATGGAAAGACTCGAGAGCAGGTGTCTAAGCATGGATGCCTGGGAACGCCACCTCATATTCCCACTCTTTAGTCAGGACAAGGCAGGCTCAATCTGCGGGCTCCTGGGTGAGCTACCCAGAGGGGAGAGTTGAAATGGACTCTCCTGAAGATGAGTCCTACTGTGGCTTGGTGGCCTGGGAGACCTTGGAATGTGGAGGTGGCTCAGGGACTCTGCAGGATTCTCCAACATGAGGTGTTTGACACGGCTCCAACAAGGAAACTTCCCATGTGGAGACGAGAGGAGTTCTGTTCCGTGCCTCAGGAAAGCCCCATACCCTGTTCTTCGAACCAAAGCCTCTGAGGAGTGACACCTGGAAACCAAAGTAAGAGTTGAGACTACGGCCTAAAGGCCTGTCCGGCTCAACCTTCTATCTCTGTTGTCATCTGTGTGCATGCATTCATGGATGTAGCTGCTCAGCTTGTGTCCGAATGCCCCTGTGAGTCCAGTGAGGCTCCCAGTAGTGGGATGTCCTCGGAGGCCTTGAGGTTTCTCATATTCTGGAGGTGTGTGGCCAAAGGAATGGACACAGTTTCCCAGGAGAGAGCAGGCACGGTCCTGTGGTATGGCTCCAGAGGACCCAGCCTAGAGGCTCTGTTTGCCAGGGCTGTGGGGACAGATGTCTGAAAAAGCAAACTTGGCTCAGCTAGGGGCCAATGTAATGGCAGGCCTGATCTCTAGTCCGTGAGGGGAGATCCTCTGGAAATCAAAGTAGGGCAAGTGGGAGGCAGTCACTCAGGATTTTGTCTCTGGGTGTTGCGTTTACAGTGTCCGGTCAGGGTAGGGGTTGTCTCAGAGGCCGAGGAAGAGCCTTCCTCTCAGGGGATTGTCCAAGCTCCCAAGTGTTTGTGTTCATTCTGTGGGAATGAAGAGTACTGTTTCCTGCCACAGGGGAACCCCCAGGAGAGGGACTCTAGAGCACAGCAGTGGGTTCCCTCAACTGGAATACACACCATCTAGTTAGTCCTGGGTGCCTATGGGCATGGCAAGCCACATATGCGGGCTCTTGGTCCAGTCACTGAGAGGCGTTACTTGAATAAGGTACTCACGCTGAGGGTCACAATGTGTGTTTGTGCCCAAGGCGGCCCTCACGCTTGGGCGTGGCCTCATGGGCCATGCCGTTTTCTCCTACACTGAAGGTTTGACTCACTGCCAGCAGCAAGGTTTCTTGCCAGGGGGAAGGAGGGGTTCTGACTTGTGCATCAGGTTCCCCCCTGTGCAGGGATTGGAGATAAGGTCTAGGTTCCGATGACTGAAAACCCAGGTTGGGAATGGATGGTGGCCTAAGGCAGTGGCGGGTCCAATGTGCTGGGTGTGCAGCCAGCTGTGTCGGTGTCTGTTGGAAGGTCTGGGCTCAGGCTATTTGCGACAGAGCATCACTGTTTAAGGTAGCCTATGCAATTGGGGTGTTGCCGAGGGCCAAGCAGTTTGATCCTCATTTGGGGTTTCTGGGCAGCGCCATAGACAATGTTTTTCTCTTGGGAGGCAGGCACAGTGCTTCATTGTGGCCCCAGAATTCCCAGTAGGGAGGGTTTGTGGGCCAGGAGTGTGAGGACGGAAGTCTGAAAACACAAGCTAGTGTGAGGATTGGAACCAAGGGCAGAGCAGGCCCACTCTGCAGAGGCTGAATCAAAATCTCCTGCATCTGAAGTCAGGCTGAGGATCAGACGTTGGCTGAGGCTGGAGTATGTGTCCATGATGGCACCTTCATGAAGTGGGGGCCTCATGAGGCCAAGGAAGTTTTCCCACGCTGAGTTTGGAGGTTGCCCCAAACCACAAGGTTTCCTTCTGCGGGACATTCGAGTCCTGTTGCATGGCTCCAGGACATACCATACGGAAGGACTGGAGAGCAGGGTTCGAAGGATGGATCCCTGTACAGCATGCCTCGCATTCCCATTGGCTATTAGCGACAAGATATGTTTGATCTGCTGCCTCTGGAACACGCGACCCAGGGGGCTGAGTTGAAATGGCCTCTCCTGAGGATGCGTCATAATGTGCGTTTGGGTCCATGGAGACCTTGGAATGTGCTGGTTGTTCAGTGGCCCTGCGGAACTCTCCTACCTGAAGTGTTTGATACATCCCAGTAAGAAAGCTGCCCATGTGGAGATGAGAGAGGTTTGGTTTGGTGCCTCAGAAAAGCCCCATGTGCTGGTCTACGAAAACAGTCCTCTGAGAACGGAAACATGGAAACCAAAGCTAAGGTTCAGATTAGGGCCTGGGGGCCTGTCCATTTCAACCTTCTGTCTCTGGGGACACTGTCTGAGAGTCTAAGTGGAGATAGTTGCTCCGCTGGTGTCAGAGAGCCCCTCTTAGTCCAGGGGGGCCTACACTATTGATGGCCTCAGGGGCCTTGGAGCTTTTCCCTAACCTGTAGTGTTGTGGTCAATGGACTGGGCACACTTTCCTTGGAGAGGGCAGGCACAATCTTTCGCTGTGGCCCTAGAGGCCCTAGCCTGGAGGTGTGTGGGTCCAGGCTGTGGGCACAGAAGTCTGAATACACAAACTCAGCTTATGAGTGGCGCCTAGGGTATGGCAGGCCGGATGTACAGCCCGAGAGGGAGCTCCTGGGCCTCTGAAACAAGGGCGAGTGGGAGGCGTTCCTTCAGGCTTTTGTCTCTGGATGTTGTGTCCGGTATAGCCGTGGATTGGAGCGGTGGCCTCAGGTACTGTGGACGAGTATCCCTCTCTGGGGATTTGTCCCAGCTCCCAAGAGTTTGGGGTCATTTTGTGGGAAGGGTGGAGTCGTGTTGTCTGGCTCATGGGTCTCTCCAAGAAAGGGATTCCAGAGCAGAGCTCCAGGTACGGGCGGGGCGACTGGAAAATTCAAACCGTGGTGAGGATTGGGTGCATAGGGGCTTGGCAAGCCCCATATGTGGGCTCTTGGTCCAGGCCCTGACAGGCCTTTCTTTGACATGGGGCTCATGCTGAGGATCACAGTGTGAATTTGTGCCCAAGCAGCACTCAAGTTTGGGCGTGGCATCAGGGGCCATGAAGGTTTCTCCCACCCTGAAGGTGTGACTCCATGCCAAGAGCAAGCTTGACAGCCATGGGGAAGGAGGAGTTCTGTTTTGTGCTTGCTATACCCAGCTGTGTGGAGAATTGATATAATGTCTAGGTTCAGATATCTGAAAACCAAGGTTAGGATGAGGTGACGGCATAAGACCATGGCGTGTCCGAAGTGCTGGGTGTGCGGCCAGCTGTCTCCTTGTCTGTCTGGACGTCTGGCTTCAGGCTGTGTCAGGCAGAGCATGAGTGCCCAGAGCAGCCTATCCAGTTCGGGTACCGTCGAGGCCCGAGCAGGTTGATCCTCATCTGGGTTTTCTGGAGAGCCCCACAGGGAAACGTTTTTCTTCCGTTGGGCAGACACTGGGCTGGGTTTTGGTTCCGGAGTTCCTAGTCCGGAGGGCTTGTTTGCCAGGAGTGTGAGGAAGGAAGTCTGAAAACACAAGCTAGCGTGAGGTTTGGGACCGAGGTCACGGCATGCCCACTCTGCAGAGGCTGAATCGGGATCTCCTGCACTGAGGTCATGTCAACTATGAGACGTGCCTCAGGCTAGAGTTCTTGTCCAGCATGGCCTCTTCCTGAAGGGTGTGGGGGCTTCATGAGGCCAGAAAGTTTTGCCTACGATGGGATTTGTGAACTGCTCCAAAACTGAAGGTTACCTTCTGCACGACAGTCGAGTCCTATTGGATGGTTCCAAGAGGCCCCATATGGAAAGACTCGAGAGCAGGTGTCTAAGCATGGATGCCTGGGAACGCCACCTCATATTCCCACTCTTTAGTCAGGACAAGGCAGGCTCAATCTGCGGGCTCCTGGGTGAGCTACCCAGAGGGGAGAGTTGAAATGGACTCTCCTGAAGATGAGTCCTACTGTGGCTTGGTGGCCTGGGAGACCTTGGAATGTGGAGGTGGCTCAGGGACTCTGAAGGATTCTCCAACATGAGGTGTTTGACACGGCTCCAACAAGGAAACTTCCCATGTGGAGACGAGAGGAGTTCTGTTCCGTGCCTCAGGAAAGCCCCATACCCTGTTCTTCGAACCAAAGCCTCTGAGGAGTGACACCTGGAAACCAAAGTAAGAGTTGAGACTACGGCCTAAAGGCCTGTCCGGCTCAACCTTCTATCTCTGTTGTCATCTGTGTGCATGCATTCATGGATGTAGCTGCTCAGCTTGTGTCCGAATGCCCCTGTGAGTCCAGTGAGGCTCCCAGTAGTGGGATGTCCTCGGAGGCCTTGAGGTTTCTCATATTCTGGAGGTGTGTGGCCAAAGGAATGGACACAGTTTCCCAGGAGAGAGCAGGCACGGTCCTGTGGTATGGCTCCAGAGGACCCAGCCTAGAGCCTCTGTTTGCCAGGGCTGTGGGGACAGATGTCTGAAAAAGCAAACTTGGCTCAGCTAGGGGCCAATGTAATGGCAGGCCTGATCTCTAGTCCGTGAGGGGAGATCCTCTGGAAATCAAAGTAGGGCAAGTGGGAGGCAGTCACTCAGGATTTTGTCTCTGGGTGTTGCGTTTACAGTGTCCGGTCAGGGTAGGGGTTGTCTCAGAGGCCGAGGAAGAGCCTTCCTCTCAGGGGATTGTCCAAGCTCCCAAGTGTTTGTGTTCATTCTGTGGGAATGAAGAGTACTGTTTCCTGCCACAGGGGAACCCCCAGGAGAGGGACTCTAGAGCACAGCAGTGGGTTCCCTCAACTGGAATACACACCATCTAGTTAGTCCTGGGTGCCTATGGGCATGGCAAGCCACATATGCGGGCTCTTGGTCCAGTCACTGAGAGGCGTTACTTGAATAAGGTACTCACCCTGAGGGTCACAATGTGTGTTTGTGCCCAAGGCGGCCCTCACGCTTGGGCGTGGCCTCTTGGGCCATGCCGTTTTCTCCTACACTGAAGGTTTGACTCACTGCCAGCAGCAAGGTTTCTTGCCAGGGGGAAGGAGGGGTTCTGACTTGTGCATCAGGTTCCCCCCTGTGCAGGGATTGGAGATAAGGTCTAGGTTCCGATGACTGAAAACCCAGGTTGGGAATGGATGGTGGCCTAAGGCAGTGGCGGGTCCAATGTGCTGGGTGTGCAGCCAGCTGTGTCGGTGTCTGTTGGAAGGTCTGGGCTCAGGCTATTTGCGACAGAGCATCACTGTTTAAGGTAGCCTATGCAATTGGGGTGTTGCCGAGGGCCAAGCAGTTTGATCCTCATTTGGGGTTTCTGGGCAGCGCCATAGACAATGTTTTTCTCTTGGGAGGCAGGCACAGTGCTTCATTGTGGCCCCAGAATTCCCAGTAGGGAGGGTTTGTGGGCCAGGAGTGTGAGGACGGAAGTCTGAAAACACAAGCTAGTGTGAGGATTGGAACCAAGGGCAGAGCAGGCCCACTCTGCAGAGGCTGAATCAAAATCTCCTGCATCTGAAGTCAGGCTGAGGATCAGACGTTGGCTGAGGCTGGAGTATGTGTCCATGATGGCACCTTCATGAAGTGGGGGCCTCATGAGGCCAAGGAAGTTTTCCCACGCTGAGTTTGGAGGTTGCCCCAAACCACAAGGTTTCCTTCTGCGGGACATTCGAGTCCTGTTGCATGGCTCCAGGACATACCATACGGAAGGACTGGAGAGCAGGGTTCGAAGGATGGATCCCTGTACAGCATGCCTCGCATTCCCATTGGCTATTAGCGACAAGATATGTTTGATCTGCTGCCTCTGGAACACGCGACCCAGGGGGCTGAGTTGAAATGGCCTCTCCTGAGGATGCGTCATAATGTGCGTTTGGGTCCATGGAGACCTTGGAATGTGCTGGTTGTTCAGTGGCCCTGCGGAACTCTCCTACCTGAAGTGTTTGATACATACCAGTAAGAAAGCTGCCCATGTGGAGATGAGAGAGGTTTGGTTTGGTGCCTCAGAAAAGCTCCATGTGCTGGTCTACGAAAACAGTCCTCTGAGAACGGAAACATGGAAACCAAAGCTAAGGTTCAGATTAGGGCCTGGGGGCCTGTCCATTTCAACCTTCTGTCTCTGGGGACACTGTCTGAGAGTCTAAGTGGAGATAGTTGCTCCGCTGGTGTCAGAGAGCCCCTCTTAGTCCAGGGGGGCCTACACTATTGATGGCCTCAGGGGCCTTGGAGCTTTTCCCTAACCTGTAGTGTTGTGGTCAATGGACTGGGCACACTTTCCTTGGAGAGGGCAGGCACAATCTTTCGCTGTGGCCCTAGAGGCCCTAGCCTGGAGGTGTGTGGGTCCAGGCTGTGGGCACAGAAGTCTGAATACACAAACTCAGCTTATGAGTGGCGCCTAGGGTATGGCAGGCCGGATGTACAGCCCGAGAGGGAGCTCCTGGGCCTCTGAAACAAGGGCGAGTGGGAGGCGTTCCTTCAGGCTTTTGTCTCTGGATGTTGTGTCCGGGATAGCCGTGGATTGGAGCGGTGGCCTCAGGTACTGTGGACGAGTATCCCTCTCTGGGGATTTGTCCCAGCTCCCAAGAGTTTGGGGTCATTTTGTGGGAAGGGTGGAGTCGTGTTGTCTGGCTCATGGGTCTCTCCAAGAAAGGGATTCCAGAGCAGAGCTCCAGGTACGGGCGGGGCGACTGGAAAATTCAAACCGTGGTGAGGATTGGGTGCATAGGGGCTTGGCAAGCCCCATATGTGGGCTCTTGGTCCAGGCCCTGACAGGCCTTTCTTTGACATGGGGCTCATGCTGAGGATCACAGTGTGAATTTGTGCCCAAGCAGCACTCAAGTTTGGGCGTGGCATCAGGGGCCATGAAGGTTTCTCCCACCCTGAAGGTGTGACTCCATGCCAAGAGCAAGCTTGACAGCCATGGGGAAGGAGGAGTTCTGTTTTGTGCTTGCTATACCCAGCTGTGTGCAGAATTGATATAATGTCTAGGTTCAGATATCTGAAAACCAAGGTTAGAATGAGGTGACGGCATAAGACCATGGCGTGTCCGAAGTGCTGGGTGTGCGGCCAGCTGTCTCCTTGTCTGTCTGGACGTCTGGCTTCAGGCTGTGTCAGGCAGAGCATGAGTGCCCAGAGCAGCCTATCCAGTTCGGGTACCGTCGAGGCCCGAGCAGGTTGATCCTCATCTGGGTTTTCTGGAGAGCCCCACAGGGAAACGTTTTTCTTCCGTTGGGCAGACACTGGGCTGGGTTTTGGTTCTGGAGTTCCTAGTCCGGAGGGCTTGTTTGCCAGGAGTGTGAGGAAGGAAGTCTGAAAACACAAGCTAGCGTGAGGTTTGGGACCGAGGTCACGGCATGCCCACTCTGCAGAGGCTGAATCGGGATCTCCTGCACTGAGGTCATGTCAACTATGAGACGTGCCTCAGGCTAGAGTTCTTGTCCAGCATGGCCTCTTCCTGAAGGGTGTGGGGGCTTCATGAGGCCAGAAAGTTTTGCCTACGATGGGATTTGTGAACTGCTCCAAAACTGAAGGTTACCTTCTGCACGACAGTCGAGTCCTATTGGATGGTTCCAAGAGGCCCCATATGGAAAGACTCGAGAGCAGGTGTCTAAGCATGGATGCCTGGGAACGCCACCTCATATTCCCACTCTTTAGTCAGGACAAGGCAGGCTCAATCTGCGGGCTCCTGGGTGAGCTACCCAGAGGGGAGAGTTGAAATGGACTCTCCTGAAGATGAGTCCTACTGTGGCTTGGTGGCCTGGGAGACCTTGGAATGTGGAGGTGGCTCAGGGACTCTGCAGGATTCTCCAACATGAGGTGTTTGACACGGCTCCAACAAGGAAACTTCCCATGTGGAGACGAGAGGAGTTCTGTTCCGTGCCTCAGGAAAGCCCCATACCCTGTTCTTCGAACCAAAGCCTCTGAGGAGTGACACCTGGAAACCAAAGTAAGAGTTGAGACTACGGCCTAAAGGCCTGTCCGGCTCAACCTTCTATCTCTGTTGTCATCTGTGTGCATGCATTCATGGATGTAGCTGCTCAGCTTGTGTCCGAATGCCCCTGTGAGTCCAGTGAGGCTCCCAGTAGTGGGATGTCCTCGGAGGCCTTGAGGTTTCTCATATTCTGGAGGTGTGTGGCCAAAGGAATGGACACAGTTTCCCAGGAGAGAGCAGGCACGGTCCTGTGGTATGGCTCCAGAGGACCCAGCCTAGAGGCTCTGTTTGCCAGGGCTGTGGGGACAGATGTCTGAAAAAGCAAACTTGGCTCAGCTAGGGGCCAATGTAATGGCAGGCCTGATCTCTAGTCCGTGAGGGGAGATCCTCTGGAAATCAAAGTAGGGCAAGTGGGAGGCAGTCACTCAGGATTTTGTCTCTGGGTGTTGCGTTTACAGTGTCCGGTCAGGGTAGGGGTTGTCTCAGAGGCCGAGGAAGAGCCTTCCTCTCAGGGGATTGTCCAAGCTCCCAAGTGTTTGTGTTCATTCTGTGGGAATGAAGAGTACTGTTTCCTGCCACAGGGGAACCCCCAGGAGAGGGACTCTAGAGCACAGCAGTGGGTTCCCTCAACTGGAATACACACCATCTAGTTAGTCCTGGGTGCCTATGGGCATGGCAAGCCACATATGCGGGCTCTTGGTCCAGTCACTGAGAGGCGTTACTTGAATAAGGTACTCACGCTGAGGGTCACAATGTGTGTTTGTGCCCAAGGCGGCGCTCACGCTTGGGCGTGGCCTCTTGGGCCATGCCGTTTTCTCCTACACTGAAGGTTTGACTCACTGCCAGCAGCAAGGTTTCTTGCCAGGGGGAAGGAGGGGTTCTGACTTGTGCATCAGGTTCCCCCCTGTGCAGGGATTGGAGATAAGGTCTAGGTTCCGATGACTGAAAACCCATGTTGGGAATGGATGGTGGCCTAAGGCAGTGGCGGGTCCAATGTGCTGGGTGTGCAGCCAGCTGTGTCGGTGTCTGTTGGAAGGTCTGGGCTCAGGCTATTTGCGACAGAGCATCACTGTTTAAGGTAGCCTATGCAATTGGGGTGTTGCCGAGGGCCAAGCAGTTTGATCCTCATTTGGGGTTTCTGGGCAGCGCCATAGACAATGTTTTTCTCTTGGGAGGCAGGCACAGTGCTTCATTGTGGCCCCAGAATTCCCAGTAGGGAGGGTTTGTGGGCCAGGAGTGTGAGGACGGAAGTCTGAAAACACAAGCTAGTGTGAGGATTGGAACCAAGGGCAGAGCAGGCCCACTCTGCAGAGGCTGAATCAAAATCTCCTGCATCTGAAGTCAGGCTGAGGATCAGACGTTGGCTGAGGCTGGAGTATGTGTCCATGATGGCACCTTCATGAAGTGGGGGCCTCATGAGGCCAAGGAAGTTTTCCCACGCTGAGTTTGGAGGTTGCCCCAAACCACAAGGTTTCCTTCTGCGGGACATTCGAGTCCTGTTGCATGGCTCCAGGACATACCATACGGAAGGACTGGAGAGCAGGGTTCGAAGGATGGATCCCTGTACAGCATGCCTCGCATTCCCATTGGCTATTAGCGACAAGATATGTTTGATCTGCTGCCTCTGGAACACGCGACCCAGGGGGCTGAGTTGAAATGGCCTCTCCTGAGGATGCGTCATAATGTGCGTTTGGGTCCATGGAGACCTTGGAATGTGCTGGTTGTTCAGTGGCCCTGCGGAACTCTCCTACCTGAAGTGTTTGATACATCCCAGTAAGAAAGCTGCCCATGTGGAGATGAGAGAGGTTTGGTTTGGTGCCTCAGAAAAGCCCCATGTGCTGGTCTACGAAAACAGTCCTCTGAGAACGGAAACATGGAAACCAAAGCTAAGGTTCAGATTAGGGCCTGGGGGCCTGTCCATTTCAACCTTCTGTCTCTGGGGACACTGTCTGAGAGTCTAAGTGGAGATAGTTGCTCCGCTGGTGTCAGAGAGCCCCTCTTAGTCCAGGGGGGCCTACACTATTGATGGCCTCAGGGGCCTTGGAGCTTTTCCCTAACCTGTAGTGTTGTGGTCAATGGACTGGGCACACTTTCCTTGGAGAGGGCAGGCACAATCTTTCGCTGTGGCCCTAGAGGCCCTAGCCTGGAGGTGTGTGGGTCCAGGCTGTGGGCACAGAAGTCTGAATACACAAACTCAGCTTATGAGTGGCGCCTAGGGTATGGCAGGCCGGATGTACAGCCCGAGAGGGAGCTCCTGGGCCTCTGAAACAAGGGCGAGTGGGAGGCGTTCCTTCAGGCTTTTGTCTCTGGATGTTGTGTCCGGGATAGCCGTGGATTGGAGCGGTGGCCTCAGGTACTGTGGACGAGTATCCCTCTCTGGGGATTTGTCCCAGCTCCCAAGAGTTTGGGGTCATTTTGTGGGAAGGGTGGAGTCGTGTTGTCTGGCTCATGGGTCTCTCCAAGAAAGGGATTCCAGAGCAGAGCTCCAGGTACGGGCGGGGCGACTGGAAAATTCAAACCGTGGTGAGGATTGGGTGCATAGGGGCTTGGCAAGCCCCATATGTGGGCTCTTGGTCCAGGCCCTGACAGGCCTTTCTTTGACATGGGGCTCATGCTGAGGATCACAGTGTGAATTTGTGCCCAAGCAGCACTCAAGTTTGGGCGTGGCATCAGGGGCCATGAAGGTTTCTCCCACCCTGAAGGTGTGACTCCATGCCAAGAGCAAGCTTGACAGCCATGGGGAAGGAGGAATTCTGTTTTGTGCTTGCTATACCCAGCTGTGTGCAGAATTGATATAATGTCTAGGTTCAGATATCTGAAAACCAAGGTTAGGATGAGGTGACGGCATAAGACCATGGCGTGTCCGAAGTGCTGGGTGTGCGGCCAGCTGTCTCCTTGTCTGTCTGGACGTCTGGCTTCAGGCTGTGTCAGGCAGAGCATGAGTGCCCAGAGCAGCCTATCCAGTTCGGGTACCGTCGAGGCCCGAGCAGGTTGATCCTCATCTGGGTTTTCTGGAGAGCCCCACAGGGAAACGTTTTTCTTCCGTTGGGCAGACACTGGGCTGGGTTTTGGTTCTGGAGTTCCTAGTCCGGAGGGCTTGTTTGCCAGGAGTGTGAGGAAGGAAGTCTGAAAACACAAGCTAGCGTGAGGTTTGGGACCGAGGTCACGGCATGCCCACTCTGCAGAGGCTGAATCGGGATCTCCTGCACTGAGGTCATGTCAACTATGAGACGTGCCTCAGGCTAGAGTTCTTGTCCAGCAAGGCCTCTTCCTGAAGGGTGTGGGGGCTTCATGAGGCCAGAAAGTTTTGCCTACGATGGGATTTGTGAACTGCTCCAAAACTGAAGGTTACCTTCTGCATGACAGTCGAGTCCTATTGGATGGTTCCAAGAGGCCCCATATGGAAAGACTCGAGAGCAGGTGTCTAAGCATGGATGCCTGGGAACGCCACCTCATATTCCCACTCTTTAGTCAGGACAAGGCAGGCTCAATCTGCGGGCTCCTGGGTGAGCTACCCAGAGGGGAGAGTTGAAATGGACTCTCCTGAAGATGAGTCCTACTGTGGCTTGGTGGCCTGGGAGACCTTGGAATGTGGAGGTGGCTCAGGGACTCTGCAGGATTCTCCAACATGAGGTGTTTGACACGGCTCCAACAAGGAAACTTCCCATGTGGAGACGAGAGGAGTTCTGTTCCGTGCCTCAGGAAAGCCCCATACCCTGTTCTTCGAACCAAAGCCTCTGAGGAGTGACACCTGGAAACCAAAGTAAGAGTTGAGACTACGGCCTAAAGGCCTGTCCGGCTCAACCTTCTATCTCTGTTGTCATCTGTGTGCATGCATTCATGGATGTAGCTGCTCAGCTTGTGTCCGAATGCCCCTGTGAGTCCAGTGAGGCTCCCAGTAGTGGGATGTCCTCGGAGGCCTTGAGGTTTCTCATATTCTGGAGGTGTGTGGCCAAAGGAATGGACACAGTTTCCCAGGAGAGAGCAGGCACGGTCCTGTGGTATGGCTCCAGAGGACCCAGCCTAGAGGCTCTGTTTGCCAGGGCTGTGGGGACAGATGTCTGAAAAAGCAAACTTGGCTCAGCTAGGGGCCAATGTAATGGCAGGCCTGATCTCTAGTCCGTGAGGGGAGATCCTCTGGAAATCAAAGTAGGGCAAGTGGGAGGCAGTCACTCAGGATTTTGTCTCTGGGTGTTGCGTTTACAGTGTCCGGTCAGGGTAGGGGTTGTCTCAGAGGCCGAGGAAGAGCCTTCCTCTCAGGGGATTGTCCAAGCTCCCAAGTGTTTGTGTTCATTCTGTGGGAATGAAGAGTACTGTTTCCTGCCACAGGGGAACCCCCAGGAGAGGGACTCTAGAGCACAGCAGTGGGTTCCCTCAACTGGAATACACACCATCTAGTTAGTCCTGGGTGCCTATGGGCATGGCAAGCCACATATGCGGGCTCTTGGTCCAGTCACTGAGAGGCGTTACGTGAATAAGGTACTCACGCTGAGGGTCACAATGTGTGTTTGTGCCCAAGGCGGCCCTCACGCTTGGGCGTGGCCTCATGGGCCATGCCGTTTTCTCCTACACTGAAGGTTTGACTCACTGCCAGCAGCAAGGTTTCTTGCCAGGGGGAAGGAGGGGTTCTGACTTGTGCATCAGGTTCCCCCCTGTGCAGGGATTGGAGATAAGGTCTAGGTTCCGATGACTGAAAACCCAGGTTGGGAATGGATGGTGGCCTAAGGCAGTGGCGGGTCCAATGTGCTGGGTGTGCAGCCAGCTGTGTCGGTGTCTGTTGGAAGGTCTGGGCTCAGGCTATTTGCGACAGAGCATCACTGTTTAAGGTAGCCTATGCAATTGGGGTGTTGCCGAGGGCCAAGCAGTTTGATCCTCATTTGGGGTTTCTGATCAGCGCCATAGACAATGTTTTTCTCTTGGGAGGCAGGCACAGTGCTTCATTGTGGCCCCAGAATTCCCAGTAGGGAGGGTTTGTGGGCCAGGAGTGTGAGGACGGAAGTCTGAAAACACAAGCTAGTGTGAGGATTGGAACCAAGGGCAGAGCAGGCCCACTCTGCAGAGGCTGAATCAAAATCTCCTGCATCTGAAGTCAGGCTGAGGATCAGACGTTGGCTGAGGCTGGAGTATGTGTCCATGATGGCACCTTCATGAAGTGGGGGCCTCATGAGGCCAAGGAAGTTTTCCCACGCTGAGTTTGGAGGTTGCCCCAAACCACAAGGTTTCCTTCTGCGGGACATTCGAGTCCTGTTGCATGGCTCCAGGACATACCATACGGAAGGACTGGAGAGCAGGGTTCGAAGGATGGATCCCTGTACAGCATGCCTCGCATTCCCATTGGCTATTAGCGACAAGATATGTTTGATCTGCTGCCTCTGGAACACGCGACCCAGGGGGCTGAGTTGAAATGGCCTCTCCTGAGGATGCGTCATAATGTGCGTTTGGGTCCATGGAGACCTTGGAATGTGCTGGTTGTTCAGTGGCCCTGCGGAACTCTCCTACCTGAAGTGTTTGATACATCCCAGTAAGAAAGCTGCCCATGTGGAGATGAGAGAGGTTTGGTTTGGTGCCTCAGAAAAGCCCCATGTGCTGGTCTACGAAAACAGTCCTCTGAGAACGGAAACATGGAAACCAAAGCTAAGGTTCAGATTAGGGCCTGGGGGCCTGTCCATTTCAACCTTCTGTCTCTGGGGACACTGTCTGAGAGTCTAAGTGGAGATAGTTGCTCCGCTGGTGTCAGAGAGCCCCTCTTAGTCCAGGGGGGCCTACACTATTGATGGCCTCAGGGGCCTTGGAGCTTTTCCCTAACCTGTAGTGTTGTGGTCAATGGACTGGGCACACTTTCCTTGGAGAGGGCAGGCACAATCTTTCGCTGTGGCCCTAGAGGCCCTAGCCTGGAGGTGTGTGGGTCCAGGCTGTGGGCACAGAAGTCTGAATACACAAACTCAGCTTATGAGTGGCGCCTAGGGTATGGCAGGCCGGATGTACAGCCCGAGAGGGAGCTCCTGGGCCTCTGAAACAAGGGCGAGTGGGAGGCGTTCCTTCAGGCTTTTGTCTCTGGATGTTGTGTCCGGGATAGCCGTGGATTGGAGCGGTGGCCTCAGGTACTGTGGACGAGTATCCCTCTCTGGGGATTTGTCCCAGCTCCCAAGAGTTTGGGGTCATTTTGTGGGAAGGGTGGAGTCGTGTTGTCTGGCTCATGGGTCTCTCCAAGAAAGGGATTCCAGAGCAGAGCTCCAGGTACGGGCGGGGCGACTGGAAAATTCAAACCGTGGTGAGGATTGGGTGCATAGGGGCTTGGCAAGCCCCATATGTGGGCTCTTGGTCCAGGCCCTGACAGGCCTTTCTTTGACATGGGGCTCATGCTGAGGATCACAGTGTGAATTTGTGCCCAAGCAGCACTCAAGTTTGGGCGTGGCATCAGGGGCCATGAAGGTTTCTCCCACCCTGAAGGTGTGACTCCATGCCAAGAGCAAGCTTGACAGCCATGGGGAAGGAGGAGTTCTGTTTTGTGCTTGCTATACCCAGCTGTGTGCAGAATTGATATAATGTCTAGGTTCAGATATCTGAAAACCAAGGTTAGGATGAGGTGACGGCATAAGACCATGGCGTGTCCGAAGTGCTGGGTGTGCGGCCAGCTGTCTCCTTGTCTGTCTGGACGTCTGGCTTCAGGCTGTGTCAGGCAGAGCATGAGTGCCCAGAGCAGCCTATCCAGTTCGGGTACCGTCGAGGCCCGAGCAGGTTGATCCTCATCTGGGTTTTCTGGAGAGCCCCACAGGGAAACGTTTTTCTTCCGTTGGGCAGACACTGGGCTGGGTTTTGGTTCTGGAGTTCCTAGTCCGGAGGGCTTGTTTGCCAGGAGTGTGAGGAAGGAAGTCTGAAAACACAAGCTAGCGTGAGGTTTGGGACCGAGGTCACGGCATGCCCACTCTGCAGAGGCTGAATCGGGATCTCCTGCACTGAGGTCATGTCAACTATGAGACGTGCCTCAGGCTAGAGTTCTTGTCCAGCAAGGCCTCTTCCTGAAGGGTGTGGGGGCTTCATGAGGCCAGAAAGTTTTGCCTACGATGGGATTTGTGAACTGCTCCAAAACTGAAGGTTACCTTCTGCACGACAGTCGAGTCCTATTGGATGGTTCCAAGAGGCCCCATATGGAAAGACTCGAGAGCAGGTGTCTAAGCATGGATGCCAGGGAACGCCACCTCATATTCCCACTCTTTAGTCAGGACAAGGCAGGCTCAATCTGCGGGCTCCTGGGTGAGCTACCCAGAGGGGAGAGTTGAAATGGACTCTCCTGAAGATGAGTCCTACTGTGGCTTGGTGGCCTGGGAGACCTTGGAATGTGGAGGTGGCTCAGGGACTCTGCAGGATTCTCCAACATGAGGTGTTTGACACGGCTCCAACAAGGAAACTTCCCATGTGGAGACGAGAGGAGTTCTGTTCCGTGCCTCAGGAAAGCCCCATACCCTGTTCTTCGAACCAAAGCCTCTGAGGAGTGACACCTGGAAACCAAAGTAAGAGTTGAGACTACGGCCTAAAGGCCTGTCCGGCTCAACCTTCTATCTCTGTTGTCATCTGTGTGCATGCATTCATGGATGTAGCTGCTCAGCTTGTGTCCGAATGCCCCTGTGAGTCCAGTGAGGCTCCCAGTAGTGGGATGTCCTCGGAGGCCTTGAGGTTTCTCATATTCTGGAGGTGTGTGGCCAAAGGAATGGACACAGTTTCCCAGGAGAGAGCAGGCACGGTCCTGTGGTATGGCTCCAGAGGACCCAGCCTAGAGGCTCTGTTTGCCAGGGCTGTGGGGACAGATGTCTGAAAAAGCAAACTTGGCTCAGCTAGGGGCCAATGTAATTGCAGGCCTGATCTCTAGTCCGTGAGGGGAGATCCTCTGGAAATCAAAGTAGGGCAAGTGGGAGGCAGTCACTCAGGATTTTGTCTCTGGGTGTTGCGTTTACAGTGTCCGGTCAGGGTAGGGGTTGTCTCAGAGGCCGAGGAAGAGCCTTCCTCTCAGGGGATTGTCCAAGCTCCCAAGTGTTTGTGTTCATTCTGTGGGAATGAAGAGTACTGTTTCCTGCCACAGGGGAACCCCCAGGAGAGGGACTCTAGAGCACAGCAGTGGGTTCCCTCAACTGGAATACACACCATCTAGTTAGTCCTGGGTGCCTATGGGCATGGCAAGCCACATATGCGGGCTCTTGGTCCAGTCACTGAGAGGCGTTACGTGAATAAGGTACTCACGCTGAGGGTCACAATGTGTGTTTGTGCCCAAGGCGGCCCTCACGCTTGGGCGTGGCCTCATGGGCCATGCCGTTTTCTCCTACACTGAAGGTTTGACTCACTGCCAGCAGCAAGGTTTCTTGCCAGGGGGAAGGAGGGGTTCTGACTTGTGCATCAGGTTCCCCCCTGTGCAGGGATTGGAGATAAGGTCTAGGTTCCGATGACTGAAAACCCAGGTTGGGAATGGATGGTGGCCTAAGGCAGTGGCGGGTCCAATGTGCTGGGTGTGCAGCCAGCTGTGTCGGTGTCTGTTGGAAGGTCTGGGCTCAGGCTATTTGCGACAGAGCATCACTGTTTAAGGTAGCCTATGCAATTGGGGTGTTGCCGAGGGCCAAGCAGTTTGATCCTCATTTGGGGTTTCTGGGCAGCGCCATAGACAATGTTTTTCTCTTGGGAGGCAGGCACAGTGCTTCATTGTGGCCCCAGAATTCCCAGTAGGGAGGGTTTGTGGGCCAGGAGTGTGAGGACGGAAGTCTGAAAACACAAGCTAGTGTGAGGATTGGAACCAAGGGCAGAGCAGGCCCACTCTGCAGAGGCTGAATCAAAATCTCCTGCATCTGAAGTCAGGCTGAGGATCAGACGTTGGCTGAGGCTGGAGTATGTGTCCATGATGGCACCTTCATGAAGTGGGGGCCTCATGAGGCCAAGGAAGTTTTCCCACGCTGAGTTTGGAGGTTGCCCCAAACCACAAGGTTTCCTTCTGCGGGACATTCGAGTCCTGTTGCATGGCTCCAGGACATACCATACGGAAGGACTGGAGAGCAGGGTTCGAAGGATGGATCCCTGTACAGCATGCCTCGCATTCCCATTGGCTATTAGCGACAAGATATGTTTGATCTGCTGCCTCTGGAACACGCGACCCAGGGGGCTGAGTTGAAATGGCCTCTCCTGAGGATGCGTCATAATGTGCGTTTGGGTCCATGGAGACCTTGGAATGTGCTGGTTGTTCAGTGGCCCTGCGGAACTCTCCTACCTGAAGTGTTTGATACATCCCAGTAAGAAAGCTGCCCATGTGGAGATGAGAGAGGTTTGGTTTGGTGCCTCAGAAAAGCCCCATGTGCTGGTCTACGAAAACAGTCCTCTGAGAACGGAAACATGGAAACCAAAGCTAAGGTTCAGATTAGGGCCTGGGGGCCTGTCCATTTCAACCTTCTGTCTCTGGGGACACTGTCTGAGAGTCTAAGTGGAGATAGTTGCTCCGCTGGTGTCAGAGAGCCCCTCTTAGTCCAGGGGGGCCTACACTATTGATGGCCTCAGGGGCCTTGGAGCTTTTCCCTAACCTGTAGTGTTGTGGTCAATGGACTGGGCACACTTTCCTTGGAGAGGGCAGGCACAATCTTTCGCTGTGGCCCTAGAGGCCCTAGCCTGGAGGTGTGTGGGTCCAGGCTGTGGGCACAGAAGTCTGAATACACAAACTCAGCTTATGAGTGGCGCCTAGGGTATGGCAGGCCGGGTGTACAGCCCGAGAGGGAGCTCCTGGGCCTCTGAAACAAGGGCGAGTGGGAGGCGTTCCTTCAGGCTTTTGTCTCTGGATGTTGTGTCCGGGATAGCCGTGGATTGGAGCGGTGGCCTCAGGTACTGTGGACGAGTATCCCTCTCTGGGGATTTGTCCCAGCTCCCAAGAGTTTGGGGTCATTTTGTGGGAAGGGTGGAGTCGTGTTGTCTGGCTCATGGGTCTCTCCAAGAAAGGGATTCCAGAGCAGAGCTCCAGGTACGGGCGGGGCGACTGGAAAATTCAAACCGTGGTGAGGATTGGGTGCATAGGGGCTTGGCAAGCCCCATATGTGGGCTCTTGGTCCAGGCCCTGACAGGCCTTTCTTTGACATGGGGCTCATGCTGAGGATCACAGTGTGAATTTGTGCCCAAGCAGCACTCAAGTTTGGGCGTGGCATCAGGGGCCATGAAGGTTTCTCCCACCCTGAAGGTGTGACTCCATGCCAAGAGCAAGCTTGACAGCCATGGGGAAGGAGGAGTTCTGTTTTGTGCTTGCTATACCCAGCTGTGTGGAGAATTGATATAATGTCTAGGTTCAGATATCTGAAAACCAAGGTTAGGATGAGGTGACGGCATAAGACCATGGCGTGTCCGAAGTGCTGGGTGTGCGGCCAGCTGTCTCCTTGTCTGTCTGGACGTCTGGCTTCAGGCTGTGTCAGGCAGAGCATGAGTGCCCAGAGCAGCCTATCCAGTTCGGGTACCGTCGAGGCCCGAGCAGGTTGATCCTCATCTGGGTTTTCTGGAGAGCCCCACAGGGAAACGTTTTTCTTCCGTTGGGCAGACACTGGGCTGGGTTTTGGTTCTGGAGTTCCTAGTCCGGAGGGCTTGTTTGCCAGGAGTGTGAGGAAGGAAGTCTGAAAACACAAGCTAGCGTGAGGTTTGGGACCGAGGTCACGGCATGCCCACTCTGCAGAGGCTGAATCGGGATCTCCTGCACTGAGGTCATGTCAACTATGAGACGTGCCTCAGGCTAGAGTTCTTGTCCAGCAAGGCCTCTTCCTGAAGGGTGTGGGGGCTTCATGAGGCCAGAAAGTTTTGCCTACGATGGGATTTGTGAACTGCTCCAAAACTGAAGGTTACCTTCTGCACGACAGTCGAGTCCTATTGGATGGTTCCAAGAGGCCCCATATGGAAAGACTCGAGAGCAGGTGTCTAAGCATGGATGCCAGGGAACGCCACCTCATATTCCCACTCTTTAGTCAGGACAAGGCAGGCTCAATCTGCGGGCTCCTGGGTGAGCTACCCAGAGGGGAGAGTTGAAATGGACTCTCCTGAAGATGAGTCCTACTGTGGCTTGGTGGCCTGGGAGACCTTGGAATGTGGAGGTGGCTCAGGGACTCTGCAGGATTCTCCAACATGAGGTGTTTGACACGGCTCCAACAAGGAAACTTCCCATGTGGAGACGAGAGGAGTTCTGTTCCGTGCCTCAGGAAAGCCCCATACCCTGTTCTTCGAACCAAAGCCTCTGAGGAGTGACACCTGGAAACCAAAGTAAGAGTTGAGACTACGGCCTAAAGGCCTGTCCGGCTCAACCTTCTATCTCTGTTGTCATCTGTGTGCATGCATTCATGGATGTAGCTGCTCAGCTTGTGTCCGAATGCCCCTGTGAGTCCAGTGAGGCTCCCAGTAGTGGGATGTCCTCGGAGGCCTTGAGGTTTCTCATATTCTGGAGGTGTGTGGCCAAAGGAATGGACACAGTTTCCCAGGAGAGAGCAGGCACGGTCCTGTGGTATGGCTCCAGAGGACCCAGCCTAGAGGCTCTGTTTGCCAGGGCTGTGGGGACAGATGTCTGAAAAAGCAAACTTGGCTCAGCTAGGGGCCAATGTAATGGCAGGCCTGATCTCTAGTCCGTGAGGGGAGATCCTCTGGAAATCAAAGTAGGGCAAGTGGGAGGCAGTCACTCAGGATTTTGTCTCTGGGTGTTGCGTTTACAGTGTCCGGTCAGGGTAGGGGTTGTCTCAGAGGCCGAGGAAGAGCCTTCCTCTCAGGGGATTGTCCAAGCTCCCAAGTGTTTGTGTTCATTCTGTGGGAATGAAGAGTACTGTTTCCTGCCACAGGGGAACCCCCAGGAGAGGGACTCTAGAGCACAGCAGTGGGTTCCCTCAACTGGAATACACACCATCTAGTTAGTCCTGGGTGCCTATGGGCATGGCAAGCCACATATGCGGGCTCTTGGTCCAGTCACTGAGAGGCGTTACGTGAATAAGGTACTCACGCTGAGGGTCACAATGTGTGTTTGTGCCCAAGGCGGCCCTCACGCTTGGGCGTGGCCTCATGGGCCATGCCGTTTTCTCCTACACTGAAGGTTTGACTCACTGCCAGCAGCAAGGTTTCTTGCCAGGGGGAAGGAGGGGTTCTGACTTGTGCATCAGGTTCCCCCCTGTGCAGGGATTGGAGATAAGGTCTAGGTTCCGATGACTGAAAACCCAGGTTGGGAATGGATGGTGGCCTAAGGCAGTGGCGGGTCCAATGTGCTGGGTGTGCAGCCAGCTGTGTCGGTGTCTGTTGGAAGGTCTGGGCTCAGGCTATTTGCGACAGAGCATCACTGTTTAAGGTAGCCTATGCAATTGGGGTGTTGCCGAGGGCCAAGCAGTTTGATCCTCATTTGGGGTTTCTGGGCAGCGCCATAGACAATGTTTTTCTCTTGGGAGGCAGGCACAGTGCTTCATTGTGGCCCCAGAATTCCCAGTAGGGAGGGTTTGTGGGCCAGGAGTGTGAGGACGGAAGTCTGAAAACACAAGCTAGTGTGAGGATTGGAACCAAGGGCAGAGCAGGCCCACTCTGCAGAGGCTGAATCAAAATCTCCTGCATCTGAAGTCAGGCTGAGGATCAGACGTTGGCTGAGGCTGGAGTATGTGTCCATGATGGCACCTTCATGAAGTGGGGGCCTCATGAGGCCAAGGAAGTTTTCCCACGCTGAGTTTGGAGGTTGCCCCAAACCACAAGGTTTCCTTCTGCGGGACATTCGAGTCCTGTTGCATGGCTCCAGGACATACCATACGGAAGGACTGGAGAGCAGGGTTCGAAGGATGGATCCCTGTACAGCATGCCTCGCATTCCCATTGGCTATTAGCGACAAGATATGTTTGATCTGCTGCCTCTGGAACACGCGACCCAGGGGGCTGAGTTGAAATGGCCTCTCCTGAGGATGCGTCATAATGTGCGTTTGGGTCCATGGAGACCTTGGAATGTGCTGGTTGTTCAGTGGCCCTGCGGAACTCTCCTACCTGAAGTGTTTGATACATCCCAGTAAGAAAGCTGCCCATGTGGAGATGAGAGAGGTTTGGTTTGGTGCCTCAGAAAAGCCCCATGTGCTGGTCTACGAAAACAGTCCTCTGAGAACGGAAACATGGAAACCAAAGCTAAGGTTCAGATTAGGGCCTGGGGGCCTGTCCATTTCAACCTTCTGTCTCTGGGGACACTGTCTGAGAGTCTAAGTGGAGATAGTTGCTCCGCTGGTGTCAGAGAGCCCCTCTTAGTCCAGGGGGGCCTACACTATTGATGGCCTCAGGGGCCTTGGAGCTTTTCCCTAACCTGTAGTGTTGTGGTCAATGGACTGGGCACACTTTCCTTGGAGAGGGCAGGCACAATCTTTCGCTGTGGCCCTAGAGGCCCTAGCCTGGAGGTGTGTGGGTCCAGGCTGTGGGCACAGAAGTCTGAATACACAAACTCAGCTTATGAGTGGCGCCTAGGGTATGGCAGGCCGGATGTACAGCCCGAGAGGGAGCTCCTGGGCCTCTGAAACAAGGGCGAGTGGGAGGCGTTCCTTCAGGCTTTTGTCTCTGGATGTTGTGTCCGGGATAGCCGTGGATTGGAGCGGTGGCCTCAGGTACTGTGGACGAGTATCCCTCTCTGGGGATTTGTCCCAGCTCCCAAGAGTTTGGGGTCATTTTGTGGGAAGGGTGGAGTCGTGTTGTCTGGCTCATGGGTCTCTCCAAGAAAGGGATTCCAGAGCAGAGCTCCAGGTACGGGCGGGGCGACTGGAAAATTCAAACCGTGGTGAGGATTGGGTGCATAGGGGCTTGGCAAGCCCCATATGTGGGCTCTTGGTCCAGGCCCTGACAGGCCTTTCTTTGACATGGGGCTCATGCTGAGGATCACAGTGTGAATTTGTGCCCAAGCAGCACTCAAGTTTGGGCGTGGCATCAGGGGCCATGAAGGTTTCTCCCACCCTGAAGGTGTGACTCCATGCCAAGAGCAAGCTTGACAGCCATGGGGAAGGAGGAGTTCTGTTTTGTGCTTGCTATACCCAGCTGTGTGGAGAATTGATATAATGTCTAGGTTCAGATATCTGAAAACCAAGGTTAGGATGAGGTGACGGCATAAGACCATGGCGTGTCCGAAGTGCTGGGTGTGCGGCCAGCTGTCTCCTTGTCTGTCTGGACGTCTGGCTTCAGGCTGTGTCAGGCAGAGCATGAGTGCCCAGAGCAGCCTATCCAGTTCGGGTACCGTCGAGGCCCGAGCAGGTTGATCCTCATCTGGGTTTTCTGGAGAGCCCCACAGGGAAACGTTTTTCTTCCGTTGGGCAGACACTGGGCTGGGTTTTGGTTCTGGAGTTCCTAGTCCGGAGGGCTTGTTTGCCAGGAGTGTGAGGAAGGAAGTCTGAAAACACAAGCTAGCGTGAGGTTTGGGACCGAGGTCACGGCATGCCCACTCTGCAGAGGCTGAATCGGGATCTCCTGCACTGAGGTCATGTCAACTATGAGACGTGCCTCAGGCTAGAGTTCTTGTCCAGCATGGCCTCTTCCTGAAGGGTGTGGGGGCTTCATGAGGCCAGAAAGTTTTGCCTACGATGGGATTTGTGAACTGCTCCAAAACTGAAGGTTACCTTCTGCACGACAGTCGAGTCCTATTGGATGGTTCCAAGAGGCCCCATATGGAAAGACTCGAGAGCAGGTGTCTAAGCATGGATGCCTGGGAACGCCACCTCATATTCCCACTCTTTAGTCAGGACAAGGCAGGCTCAATCTGCGGGCTCCTGGGTGAGCTACCCAGAGGGGAGAGTTGAAATGGACTCTCCTGAAGATGAGTCCTACTGTGGCTTGGTGGCCTGGGAGACCTTGGAATGTGGAGGTGGCTCAGGGACTCTGAAGGATTCTCCAACATGAGGTGTTTGACACGGCTCCAACAAGGAAACTTCCCATGTGGAGACGAGAGGAGTTCTGTTCCGTGCCTCAGGAAAGCCCCATACCCTGTTCTTCGAACCAAAGCCTCTGAGGAGTGACACCTGGAAACCAAAGTAAGAGTTGAGACTACGGCCTAAAGGCCTGTCCGGCTCAACCTTCTATCTCTGTTGTCATCTGTGTGCATGCATTCATGGATGTAGCTGCTCAGCTTGTGTCCGAATGCCCCTGTGAGTCCAGTGAGGCTCCCAGTAGTGGGATGTCCTCGGAGGCCTTGAGGTTTCTCATATTCTAGAGGTGTGTGGCCAAAGGAATGGACACAGTTTCCCAGGAGAGAGCAGGCACGGTCCTGTGGTATGGCTCCAGAGGACCCAGCCTAGAGGCTCTGTTTGCCAGGGCTGTGGGGACAGATGTCTGAAAAAGCAAACTTGGCTCAGCTAGGGGCCAATGTAATGGCAGGCCTGATCTCTAGTCCGTGAGGGGAGATCCTCTGGAAATCAAAGTAGGGCAAGTGGGAGGCAGTCACTCAGGATTTTGTCTCTGGGTGTTGCGTTTACAGTGTCCGGTCAGGGTAGGGGTTGTCTCAGAGGCCGAGGAAGAGCCTTCCTCTCAGGGGATTGTCCAAGCTCCCAAGTGTTTGTGTTCATTCTGTGGGAATGAAGAGTACTGTTTCCTGCCACAGGGGAACCCCCAGGAGAGGGACTCTAGAGCACAGCAGTGGGTTCCCTCAACTGGAATACACACCATCTAGTTAGTCCTGGGTGCCTATGGGCATGGCAAGCCACATATGCGGGCTCCTGGTCCAGTCACTGAGAGGCGTTACTTGAATAAGGTACTCACGCTGAGGGTCACAATGTGTGTTTGTGCCCAAGGCGGCCCTCACGCTTGGGCGTGGCCTCATGGGCCATGCCGTTTTCTCCTACACTGAAGGTTTGACTCACTGCCAGCAGCAAGGTTTCTTGCCAGGGGGAAGGAGGGGTTCTGACTTGTGCATCAGGTTCCCCCCTGTGCAGGGATTGGAGATAAGGTCTAGGTTCCGATGACTGAAAACCCAGGTTGGGAATGGATGGTGGCCTAAGGCAGTGGCGGGTCCAATGTGCTGGGTGTGCAGCCAGCTGTGTCGGTGTCTGTTGGAAGGTCTGGGCTCAGGCTATTTGCGACAGAGCATCACTGTTTAAGGTAGCCTATGCAATTGGGGTGTTGCCGAGGGCCAAGCAGTTTGATCCTCATTTGGGGTTTCTGGGCAGCGCCATAGACAATGTTTTTCTCTTGGGAGGCAGGCACAGTGCTTCATTGTGGCCCCAGAATTCCCAGTAGGGAGGGTTTGTGGGCCAGGAGTGTGAGGACGGAAGTCTGAAAACACAAGCTAGTGTGAGGATTGGAACCAAGGGCAGAGCAGGCCCACTCTGCAGAGGCTGAATCAAAATCTCCTGCATCTGAAGTCAGGCTGAGGATCAGACGTTGGCTGAGGCTGGAGTATGTGTCCATGATGGCACCTTCATGAAGTGGGGGCCTCATGAGGCCAAGGAAGTTTTCCCACGCTGAGTTTGGAGGTTGCCCCAAACCACAAGGTTTCCTTCTGCGGGACATTCGAGTCCTGTTGCATGGCTCCAGGACATACCATACGGAAGGACTGGAGAGCAGGGTTCGAAGGATGGATCCCTGTACAGCATGCCTCGCATTCCCATTGGCTATTAGCGACAAGATATGTTTGATCTGCTGCCTCTGGAACACGCGACCCAGGGGGCTGAGTTGAAATGGCCTCTCCTGAGGATGCGTCATAATGTGCGTTTGGGTCCATGGAGACCTTGGAATGTGCTGGTTGTTCAGTGGCCCTGCGGAACTCTCCTACCTGAAGTGTTTGATACATCCCAGTAAGAAAGCTGCCCATGTGGAGATGAGAGAGGTTTGGTTTGGTGCCTCAGAAAAGCCCCATGTGCTGGTCTACGAAAACAGTCCTCTGAGAACGGAAACATGGAAACCAAAGCTAAGGTTCAGATTAGGGCCTGGGGGCCTGTCCATTTCAACCTTCTGTCTCTGGGGACACTGTCTGAGAGTCTAAGTGGAGATAGTTGCTCCGCTGGTGTCAGAGAGCCCCTCTTAGTCCAGGGGGGCCTACACTATTGATGGCCTCAGGGGCCTTGGAGCTTTTCCCTAACCTGTAGTGTTGTGGTCAATGGACTGGGCACACTTTCCTTGGAGAGGGCAGGCACAATCTTTCGCTGTGGCCCTAGAGGCCCTAGCCTGGAGGTGTGTGGGTCCAGGCTGTGGGCACAGAAGTCTGAATACACAAACTCAGCTTATGAGTGGCGCCTAGGGTATGGCAGGCCGGATGTACAGCCCGAGAGGGAGCTCCTGGGCCTCTGAAACAAGGGCGAGTGGGAGGCGTTCCTTCAGTCTTTTGTCTCTGAATGTTGTGTCCGGGATAGCCGTGGATTGGAGCGGTGGCCTCAGGTACTGTGGACGAGTATCCCTCTCTGGGGATTTGTCCCAGCTCCCAAGAGTTTGGGGTCATTTTGTGGGAAGGGTGGAGTCGTGTTGTCTGGCTCATGGGTCTCTCCAAGAAAGGGATTCCAGAGCAGAGCTCCAGGTACGGGCGGGGCGACTGGAAAATTCAAACCGTGGTGAGGATTGGGTGCATAGGGGCTTGGCAAGCCCCATATGTGGGCTCTTGGTCCAGGCCCTGACAGGCCTTTCTTTGACATGGGGCTCATGCTGAGGATCACAGTGTGAATTTGTGCCCAAGCAGCACTCAAGTTTGGGCGTGGCATCAGGGGCCATGAAGGTTTCTCCCACCCTGAAGGTGTGACTCCATGCCAAGAGCAAGCTTGACAGCCATGGGGAAGGAGGAGTTCTGTTTTGTGCTTGCTATACCCAGCTGTGTGGAGAATTGATATAATGTCTAGGTTCAGATATCTGAAAACCAAGGTTAGGATGAGGTGACGGCATAAGACCATGGCGTGTCCGAAGTGCTGGGTGTGCGGCCAGCTGTCTCCTTGTCTGTCTGGACGTCTGGCTTCAGGCTGTGTCAGGCAGAGCATGAGTGCCCAGAGCAGCCTATCCAGTTCGGGTACCGTCGAGGCCCGAGCAGGTTGATCCTCATCTGGGTTTTCTGGAGAGCCCCACAGGGAAACGTTTTTCTTCCATTGGGCAGACACTGGGCTGGGTTTTGGTTCTGGAGTTCCTAGTCCGGAGGGCTTGTTTGCCAGGAGTGTGAGGAAGGAAGTCTGAAAACACAAGCTAGCGTGAGGTTTGGGACCGAGGTCACGGCATGCCCACTCTGCAGAGGCTGAATCGGGATCTCCTGCACTGAGGTCATGTCAACTATGAGACGTGCCTCAGGCTAGAGTTCTTGTCCAGCAAGGCCTCTTCCTGAAGGGTGTGGGGGCTTCATGAGGCCAGAAAGTTTTGCCTACGATGGGATTTGTGAACTGCTCCAAAACTGAAGGTTACCTTCTGCACGACAGTCGAGTCCTATTGGATGGTTCCAAGAGGCCCCATATGGAAAGACTCGAGAGCAGGTGTCTAAGCATGGATGCCTGGGAACGCCACCTCATATTCCCACTCTTTAGTCAGGACAAGGCAGGCTCAATCTGCGGGCTCCTGGGTGAGCTACCCAGAGGGGAGAGTTGAAATGGACTCTCCTGAAGATGAGTCCTACTGTGGCTTGGTGGCCTGGGAGACCTTGGAATGTGGAGGTGGCTCAGGGACTCTGCAGGATTCTCCAACATGAGGTGTTTGACACGGCTCCAACAAGGAAACTTCCCATGTGGAGACGAGAGGAGTTCTGTTCCGTGCCTCAGGAAAGCCCCATACCCTGTTCTTCGAACCAAAGCCTCTGAGGAGTGACACCTGGAAACCAAAGTAAGAGTTGAGACTACGGCCTAAAGGCCTGTCCGGCTCAACCTTCTATCTCTGTTGTCATCTGTGTGCATGCATTCATGGATGTAGCTGCTCAGCTTGTGTCCGAATGCCCCTGTGAGTCCAGTGAGGCTCCCAGTAGTGGGATGTCCTCGGAGGCCTTGAGGTTTCTCATATTCTGGAGGTGTGTGGCCAAAGGAATGGACACAGTTTCCCAGGAGAGAGCAGGCACGGTCCTGTGGTATGGCTCCAGAGGACCCAGCCTAGAGGCTCTGTTTGCCAGGGCTGTGGGGACAGATGTCTGAAAAAGCAAACTTGGCTCAGCTAGGGGCCAATGTAATGGCAGGCCTGATCTCTAGTCCGTGAGGGGAGATCCTCTGGAAATCAAAGTAGGGCAAGTGGGAGGCAGTCACTCAGGATTTTGTCTCTGGGTGTTGCGTTTACAGTGTCCGGTCAGGGTAGGGGTTGTCTCAGAGGCCGAGGAAGAGCCTTCCTCTCAGGGGATTGTCCAAGCTCCCAAGTGTTTGTGTTCATTCTGTGGGAATGAAGAGTACTGTTTCCTGCCACAGGGGAACCCCCAGGAGAGGGACTCTAGAGCACAGCAGTGGGTTCCCTCAACTGGAATACACACCATCTAGTTAGTCCTGGGTGCCTATGGGCATGGCAAGCCACATATGCGGGCTCTTGGTCCAGTCACTGAGAGGCGTTACTTGAATAAGGTACTCACGCTGAGGGTCACAATGTGTGTTTGTGCCCAAGGCGGCCCTCACGCTTGGGCGTGGCCTCATGGGCCATGCCGTTTTCTCCTACACTGAAGGTTTGACTCACTGCCAGCAGCAAGGTTTCTTGCCAGGGGGAAGGAGGGGTTCTGACTTGTGCATCAGGTTCCCCCCTGTGCAGGGATTGGAGATAAGGTCTAGGTTCCGATGACTGAAAACCCAGGTTGGGAATGGATGGTGGCCTAAGGCAGTGGCGGGTCCAATGTGCTGGGTGTGCAGCCAGCTGTGTCGGTGTCTGTTGGAAGGTCTGGGCTCAGGCTATTTGCGACAGAGCATCACTGTTTAAGGTAGCCTATGCAATTGGGGTGTTGCCGAGGGCCAAGCAGTTTGATCCTCATTTGGGGTTTCTGGGCAGCGCCATAGACAATGTTTTTCTCTTGGGAGGCAGGCACAGTGCTTCATTGTGGCCCCAGAATTCCCAGTAGGGAGGGTTTGTGGGCCAGGAGTGTGAGGACGGAAGTCTGAAAACACAAGCTAGTGTGAGGATTGGAACCAAGGGCAGAGCAGGCCCACTCTGCAGAGGCTGAATCAAAATCTCCTGCATCTGAAGTCAGGCTGAGGATCAGACGTTGGCTGAGGCTGGAGTATGTGTCCATGATGGCACCTTCATGAAGTGGGGGCCTCATGAGGCCAAGGAAGTTTTCCCACGCTGAGTTTGGAGGTTGCCCCAAACCACAAGGTTTCCTTCTGCGGGACATTCGAGTCCTGTTGCATGGCTCCAGGACATACCATACGGAAGGACTGGAGAGCAGGGTTCGAAGGATGGATCCCTGTACAGCATGCCTCGCATTCCCATTGGCTATTAGCGACAAGATATGTTTGATCTGCTGCCTCTGGAACACGCGACCCAGGGGGCTGAGTTGAAATGGCCTCTCCTGAGGATGCGTCATAATGTGCGTTTGGGTCCATGGAGACCTTGGAATGTGCTGGTTGTTCAGTGGCCCTGCGGAACTCTCCTACCTGAAGTGTTTGATACATCCCAGTAAGAAAGCTGCCCATGTGGAGATGAGAGAGGTTTGGTTTCGTGCCTCAGAAAAGCCCCATGTGCTGGTCTACGAAAACAGTCCTCTGAGAACGGAAACATGGAAACCAAAGCTAAGGTTCAGATTAGGGCCTGGGGGCCTGTCCATTTCAACCTTCTGTCTCTGGGGACACTGTCTGAGAGTCTAAGTGGAGATAGTTGCTCCGCTGGTGTCAGAGAGCCCCTCTTAGTCCAGGGGGGCCTACACTATTGATGGCCTCAGGGGCCTTGGAGCTTTTCCCTAACCTGTAGTGTTGTGGTCAATGGACTGGGCACACTTTCCTTGGAGAGGGCAGGCACAATCTTTCGCTGTGGCCCTAGAGGCCCTAGCCTGGAGGTGTGTGGGTCCAGGCTGTGGGCACAGAAGTCTGAATACACAAACTCAGCTTATGAGTGGCGCCTAGGGTATGGCAGGCCGGATGTACAGCCCGAGAGGGAGCTCCTGGGCCTCTGAAACAAGGGCGAGTGGGAGGCGTTCCTTCAGGCTTTTGTCTCTGGATGTTGTGTCCGGGATAGCCGTGGATTGGAGCGGTGGCCTCAGGTACTGTGGACGAGTATCCCTCTCTGGGGATTTGTCCCAGCTCCCAAGAGTTTGGGGTCATTTTGTGGGAAGGGTGGAGTCGTGTTGTCTGGCTCATGGGTCTCTCCAAGAAAGGGATTCCAGAGCAGAGCTCCAGGTACGGGCGGGGCGACTGGAAAATTCAAACCGTGGTGAGGATTGGGTGCATAGGGGCTTGGCAAGCCCCATATGTGGGCTCTTGGTCCAGGCCCTGACAGGCCTTTATTTGACATGGGGCTCATGCTGAGGATCACAGTGTGAATTTGTGCCCAAGCAGCACTCAAGTTTGGGCGTGGCATCAGGGGCCATGAAGGTTTCTCCCACCCTGAAGGTGTGACTCCATGCCAAGAGCAAGCTTGACAGCCATGGGGAAGGAGGAGTTCTGTTTTGTGCTTGCTATACCCAGCTGTGTGGAGAATTGATATAATGTCTAGGTTCAGATATCTGAAAACCAAGGTTAGGATGAGGTGACGGCATAAGACCATGGCGTGTCCGAAGTGCTGGGTGTGCGGCCAGCTGTCTCCTTGTCTGTCTGGACGTCTGGCTTCAGGCTGTGTCAGGCAGAGCATGAGTGCCCAGAGCAGCCTATCCAGTTCGGGTACCGTCGAGGCCCGAGCAGGTTGATCCTCATCTGGGTTTTCTGGAGAGCCCCACAGGGAAACGTTTTTCTTCCGTTGGGCAGACACTGGGCTGGGTTTTGGTTCCGGAGTTCCTAGTCCGGAGGGCTTGTTTGCCAGGAGTGTGAGGAAGGAAGTCTGAAAACACAAGCTAGCGTGAGGTTTGGGACCGAGGTCACGGCATGCCCACTCTGCAGAGGCTGAATCGGGATCTCCTGCACTGAGGTCATGTCAACTATGAGACGTGCCTCAGGCTAGAGTTCTTGTCCAGCAAGGCCTCTTCCTGAAGGGTGTGGGGGCTTCATGAGGCCAGAAAGTTTTGCCTACGATGGGATTTGTGAACTGCTCCAAAACTGAAGGTTACCTTCTGCACGACAGTCGAGTCCTATTGGATGGTTCCAAGAGGCCCCATATGGAAAGACTCGAGAGCAGGTGTCTAAGCATGGATGCCTGGGAACGCCACCTCATATTCCCACTCTTTAGTCAGGACAAGGCAGGCTCAATCTGCGGGCTCCTGGGTGAGCTACCCAGAGGGGAGAGTTGAAATGGACTCTCCTGAAGATGAGTCCTACTGTGGCTTGGTGGCCTGGGAGACCTTGGAATGTGGAGGTGGCTCAGGGACTCTGCAGGATTCTCCAACATGAGGTGTTTGACACGGCTCCAACAAGGAAACTTCCCATGTGGAGACGAGAGGAGTTCTGTTCCGTGCCTCAGGAAAGCCCCATACCCTGTTCTTCGAACCAAAGCCTCTGAGGAGTGACACCTGGAAACCAAAGTAAGAGTTGAGACTACGGCCTAAAGGCCTGTCCGGCTCAACCTTCTATCTCTGTTGTCATCTGTGTGCATGCATTCATGGATGTAGCTGCTCAGCTTGTGTCCGAATGCCCCTGTGAGTCCAGTGAGGCTCCCAGTAGTGGGATGTCCTCGGGGGC
This sequence comes from Mustela nivalis, assembly GCF_964662115.1. Taxonomy (NCBI): domain Eukaryota; kingdom Metazoa; phylum Chordata; class Mammalia; order Carnivora; family Mustelidae; genus Mustela; species Mustela nivalis. The sequence continues at coordinate 576,379 of NW_028136451.1, read as the reverse complement.
CTTGAGGTTTCTCATATTCTGGAGGTGTGTGGCCAAAGGAATGGACACAGTTTCCCAGGAGAGAGCAGGCACGGTCCTGTGGTATGGCTCCAGAGGACCCAGCCTAGAGGCTCTGTTTGCCAGGGCTGTGGGGACAGATGTCTGAAAAAGCAAACTTGGCTCAGCTAGGGGCCAATGTAATGGCAGGCCTGATCTCTAGTCCGTGAGGGGAGATCCTCTGGAAATCAAAGTAGGGCAAGTGGGAGGCAGTCACTCAGGATTTTGTCTCTGGGTGTTGCGTTTACAGTGTCCGGTCAGGGTAGGGGTTGTCTCAGAGGCCGAGGAAGAGCCTTCCTCTCAGGGGATTGTCCAAGCTCCCAAGTGTTTGTGTTCATTCTGTGGGAATGAAGAGTACTGTTTCCTGCCACAGGGGAACCCCCAGGAGAGGGACTCTAGAGCACAGCAGTGGGTTCCCTCAACTGGAATACACACCATCTAGTTAGTCCTGGGTGCCTATGGGCATGGCAAGCCACATATGCGGGCTCTTGGTCCAGTCACTGAGAGGCGTTACTTGAATAAGGTACTCACGCTGAGGGTCACAATGTGTGTTTGTGCCCAAGGCGGCCCTCACGCTTGGGCGTGGCCTCATGGGCCATGCCGTTTTCTCCTACACTGAAGGTTTGACTCACTGCCAGCAGCAAGGTTTCTTGCCAGGGGGAAGGAGGGGTTCTGACTTGTGCATCAGGTTCCCCCCTGTGCAGGGATTGGAGATAAGGTCTAGGTTCCGATGACTGAAAACCCAGGTTGGGAATGGATGGTGGCCTAAGGCAGTGGCGGGTCCAATGTGCTGGGTGTGCAGCCAGCTGTGTCGGTGTCTGTTGGAAGGTCTGGGCTCAGGCTATTTGCGACAGAGCATCACTGTTTAAGGTAGCCTATGCAATTGGGGTGTTGCCGAGGGCCAAGCAGTTTGATCCTCATTTGGGGTTTCTGGGCAGCGCCATAGACAATGTTTTTCTCTTGGGAGGCAGGCACAGTGCTTCATTGTGGCCCCAGAATTCCCAGTAGGGAGGGTTTGTGGGCCAGGAGTGTGAGGACGGAAGTCTGAAAACACAAGCTAGTGTGAGGATTGGAACCAAGGGCAGAGCAGGCCCACTCTGCAGAGGCTGAATCAAAATCTCCTGCATCTGAAGTCAGGCTGAGGATCAGACGTTGGCTGAGGCTGGAGTATGTGTCCATGATGGCACCTTCATGAAGTGGGGGCCTCATGAGGCCAAGGAAGTTTTCCCACGCTGAGTTTGGAGGTTGCCCCAAACCACAAGGTTTCCTTCTGCGGGACATTCGAGTCCTGTTGCATGGCTCCAGGACATACCATACGGAAGGACTGGAGAGCAGGGTTCGAAGGATGGATCCCTGTACAGCATGCCTCGCATTCCCATTGGCTATTAGCGACAAGATATGTTTGATCTGCTGCCTCTGGAACACGCGACCCAGGGGGCTGAGTTGAAATGGCCTCTCCTGAGGATGCGTCATAATGTGCGTTTGGGTCCATGGAGACCTTGGAATGTGCTGGTTGTTCAGTGGCCCTGCGGAACTCTCCTACCTGAAGTGTTTGATACATCCCAGTAAGAAAGCTGCCCATGTGGAGATGAGAGAGGTTTGGTTTGGTGCCTCAGAAAAGCCCCATGTGCTGGTCTACGAAAACAGTCCTCTGAGAACGGAAACATGGAAACCAAAGCTAAGGTTCAGATTAGGGCCTGGGGGCCTGTCCATTTCAACCTTCTGTCTCTGGGGACACTGTCTGAGAGTCTAAGTGGAGATAGTTGCTCCGCTGGTGTCAGAGAGCCCCTCTTAGTCCAGGGGGGCCTACACTATTGATGGCCTCAGGGGCCTTGGAGCTTTTCCCTAACCTGTAGTGTTGTGGTCAATGGACTGGGCACACTTTCCTTGGAGAGGGCAGGCACAATCTTTCGCTGTGGCCCTAGAGGCCCTAGCCTGGAGGTGTGTGGGTCCAGGCTGTGGGCACAGAAGTCTGAATACACAAACTCAGCTTATGAGTGGCGCCTAGGGTATGGCAGGCCGGATGTACAGCCCGAGAGGGAGCTCCTGGGCCTCTGAAACAAGGGCGAGTGGGAGGCGTTCCTTCAGGCTTTTGTCTCTGGATGTTGTGTCCGGGATAGCCGTGGATTGGAGCGGTGGCCTCAGGTACTGTGGACGAGTATCCCTCTCTGGGGATTTGTCCCAGCTCCCAAGAGTTTGGGGTCATTTTGTGGGAAGGGTGGAGTCGTGTTGTCTGGCTCATGGGTCTCTCCAAGAAAGGAATTCCAGAGCAGAGCTCCAGGTACGGGCGGGGCGACTGGAAAATTCAAACCGTGGTGAGGATTGGGTGCATAGGGGCTTGGCAAGCCCCATATGTGGGCTCTTGGTCCAGGCCCTGACAGGCCTTTCTTTGACATGGGGCTCATGCTGAGGATCACAGTGTGAATTTGTGCCCAAGCAGCACTCAAGTTTGGGCGTGGCATCAGGGGCCATGAAGGTTTCTCCCACCCTGAAGGTGTGACTCCATGCCAAGAGCAAGCTTGACAGCCATGGGGAAGGAGGAGTTCTGTTTTGTGCTTGCTATACCCAGCTGTGTGGAGAATTGATATAATGTCTAGGTTCAGATATCTGAAAACCAAGGTTAGGATGAGGTGACGGCATAAGACCATGGCGTGTCCGAAGTGCTGGGTGTGCGGCCAGCTGTCTCCTTGTCTGTCTGGACGTCTGGCTTCAGGCTGTGTCAGGCAGAGCATGAGTGCCCAGAGCAGCCTATCCAGTTCGGGTACCGTCGAGGCCCGAGCAGGTTGATCCTCATCTGGGTTTTCTGGAGAGCCCCACAGGGAAACGTTTTTCTTCCGTTGGGCAGACACTGGGCTGGGTTTTGGTTCTGGAGTTCCTAGTCCGGAGGGCTTGTTTGCCAGGAGTGTGAGGAAGGAAGTCTGAAAACACAAGCTAGCGTGAGGTTTGGGACCGAGGTCACGGCATGCCCACTCTGCAGAGGCTGAATCGGGATCTCCTGCACTGAGGTCATGTCAACTATGAGACGTGCCTCAGGCTAGAGTTCTTGTCCAGCATGGCCTCTTCCTGAAGGGTGTGGGGGCTTCATGAGGCCAGAAAGTTTTGCCTACGATGGGATTTGTGAACTGCTCCAAAACTGAAGGTTACCTTCTGCATGACAGTCGAGTCCTATTGGATGGTTCCAAGAGGCCCCATATGGAAAGACTCGAGAGCAGGTGTCTAAGCATGGATGCCTGGGAACGCCACCTCATATTCCCACTCTTTAGTCAGGACAAGGCAGGCTCAATCTGCGGGCTCCTGGGTGAGCTACCCAGAGGGGAGAGTTGAAATGGACTCTCCTGAAGATGAGTCCTACTGTGGCTTGGTGGCCTGGGAGACCTTGGAATGTGGAGGTGGCTCAGGGACTCTGCAGGATTCTCCAACATGAGGTGTTTGACACGGCTCCAACAAGGAAACTTCCCATGTGGAGACGAGAGGAGTTCTGTTCCGTGCCTCAGGAAAGCCCCATACCCTGTTCTTCGAACCAAAGCCTCTGAGGAGTGACACCTGGAAACCAAAGTAAGAGTTGAGACTACGGCCTAAAGGCCTGTCCGGCTCAACCTTCTATCTCTGTTGTCATCTGTGTGCATGCATTCATGGATGTAGCTGCTCAGCTTGTGTCCGAATGCCCCTGTGAGTCCAGTGAGGCTCCCAGTAGTGGGATGTCCTCGGGGGCCTTGAGGTTTCTCATATTCTGGAGGTGTGTGGCCAAAGGAATGGACACAGTTTCCCAGGAGAGAGCAGGCACGGTCCTGTGGTATGGCTCCAGAGGACCCAGCCTAGAGGCTCTGTTTGCCAGGGCTGTGGGGACAGATGTCTGAAAAAGCAAACTTGGCTCAGCTAGGGGCCAATGTAATGGCAGGCCTGATCTCTAGTCCGTGAGGGGAGATCCTCTGGAAATCAAAGTAGGGCAAGTGGGAGGCAGTCACTCAGGATTTTGTCTCTGGGTGTTGCGTTTACAGTGTCCGGTCAGGGTAGGGGTTGTCTCAGAGGCCGAGGAAGAGCCTTCCTCTCAGGGGATTGTCCAAGCTCCCAAGTGTTTGTGTTCATTCTGTGGGAATGAAGAGTACTGTTTCCTGCCACAGGGGAACCCCCAGGAGAGGGACTCTAGAGCACAGCAGTGGGTTCCCTCAACTGGAATACACACCATCTAGTTAGTCCTGGGTGCCTATGGGCATGGCAAGCCACATATGCGGGCTCTTGGTCCAGTCACTGAGAGGCGTTACTTGAATAAGGTACTCACGCTGAGGGTCACAATGTGTGTTTGTGCCCAAGGCGGCCCTCACGCTTGGGCGTGGCCTCATGGGCCATGCCGTTTTCTCCTACACTGAAGGTTTGACTCACTGCCAGCAGCAAGGTTTCTTGCCAGGGGGAAGGAGGGGTTCTGACTTGTGCATCAGGTTCCCCCCTGTGCAGGGATTGGAGATAAGGTCTAGGTTCCGATGACTGAAAACCCAGGTTGGGAATGGATGGTGGCCTAAGGCAGTGGCGGGTCCAATGTGCTGGGTGTGCAGCCAGCTGTGTCGGTGTCTGTTGGAAGGTCTGGGCTCAGGCTATTTGCGACAGAGCATCACTGTTTAAGGTAGCCTATGCAATTGGGGTGTTGCCGAGGGCCAAGCAGTTTGATCCTCATTTGGGGTTTCTGGGCAGCGCCATAGACAATGTTTTTCTCTTGGGAGGCAGGCACAGTGCTTCATTGTGGCCCCAGAATTCCCAGTAGGGAGGGTTTGTGGGCCAGGAGTGTGAGGACGGAAGTCTGAAAACACAAGCTAGTGTGAGGATTGGAACCAAGGGCAGAGCAGGCCCACTCTGCAGAGGCTGAATCAAAATCTCCTGCATCTGAAGTCAGGCTGAGGATCAGACGTTGGCTGAGGCTGGAGTATGTGTCCATGATGGCACCTTCATGAAGTGGGGGCCTCATGAGGCCAAGGAAGTTTTCCCACGCTGAGTTTGGAGGTTGCCCCAAACCACAAGGTTTCCTTCTGCGGGACATTCGAGTCCTGTTGCATGGCTCCAGGACATACCATACGGAAGGACTGGAGAGCAGGGTTCGAAGGATGGATCCCTGTACAGCATGCCTCGCATTCCCATTGGCTATTAGCGACAAGATATGTTTGATCTGCTGCCTCTGGAACACGCGACCCAGGGGGCTGAGTTGAAATGGCCTCTCCTGAGGATGCGTCATAATGTGCGTTTGGGTCCATGGAGACCTTGGAATGTGCTGGTTGTTCAGTGGCCCTGCGGAACTCTCCTACCTGAAGTGTTTGATACATCCCAGTAAGAAAGCTGCCCATGTGGAGATGAGAGAGGTTTGGTTTGGTGCCTCAGAAAAGCCCCATGTGCTGGTCTACGAAAACAGTCCTCTGAGAACGGAAACATGGAAACCAAAGCTAAGGTTCAGATTAGGGCCTGGGGGCCTGTCCATTTCAACCTTCTGTCTCTGGGGACACTGTCTGAGAGTCTAAGTGGAGATAGTTGCTCCGCTGGTGTCAGAGAGCCCCTCTTAGTCCAGGGGGGCCTACACTATTGATGGCCTCAGGGGCCTTGGAGCTTTTCCCTAACCTGTAGTGTTGTGGTCAATGGACTGGGCACACTTTCCTTGGAGAGGGCAGGCACAATCTTTCGCTGTGGCCCTAGAGGCCCTAGCCTGGAGGTGTGTGGGTCCAGGCTGTGGGCACAGAAGTCTGAATACACAAACTCAGCTTATGAGTGGCGCCTAGGGTATGGCAGGCCGGATGTACAGCCCGAGAGGGAGCTCCTGGGCCTCTGAAACAAGGGCGAGTGGGAGGCGTTCCTTCAGGCTTTTGTCTCTGAATGTTGTGTCCGGGATAGCCGTGGATTGGAGCGGTGGCCTCAGGTACTGTGGACGAGTATCCCTCTCTGGGGATTTGTCCCAGCTCCCAAGAGTTTGGGGTCATTTTGTGGGAAGGGTGGAGTCGTGTTGTCTGGCTCATGGGTCTCTCCAAGAAAGGGATTCCAGAGCAGAGCTCCAGGTACGGGCGGGACGACTGGAAAATTCAAACCGTGGTGAGGATTGGGTGCATAGGGGCTTGGCAAGCCCCATATGTGGGCTCTTGGTCCAGGCCCTGACAGGCCTTTCTTTGACATGGGGCTCATGCTGAGGATCACAGTGTGAATTTGTGCCCAAGCAGCACTCAAGTTTGGGCGTGGCATCAGGGGCCATGAAGGTTTCTCCCACCCTGAAGGTGTGACTCCATGCCAAGAGCAAGCTTGACAGCCATGGGGAAGGAGGAGTTCTGTTTTGTGCTTGCTATACCCAGCTGTGTGGAGAATTGATATAATGTCTAGGTTGAGATATCTGAAAACCAAGGTTAGGATGAGGTGACGGCATAAGACCTTGGCGTGTCCGAAGTGCTGGGTGTGCGGCCAGCTGTCTCCTTGTCTGTCTGGACGTCTGGCTTCAGGCTGTGTCAGGCAGAGCATGAGTGCCCAGAGCAGCCTATCCAGTTCGGGTACCGTCGAGGCCCGAGCAGGTTGATCCTCATCTGGGTTTTCTGGAGAGCCCCACAGGGAAACGTTTTTCTTCCGTTGGGCAGACACTGGGCTGGGTTTTGGTTCCGGAGTTCCTAGTCCGGAGGGCTTGTTTGCCAGGAGTGTGAGGAAGGAAGTCTGAAAACACAAGCTAGCGTGAGGTTTGGGACCGAGGTCACGGCATGCCCACTCTGCAGAGGCTGAATCGGGATCTCCTGCACTGAGGTCATGTCAACTATGAGACGTGCCTCAGGCTAGAGTTCTTGTCCAGCAAGGCCTCTTCCTGAAGGGTGTGGGGGCTTCATGAGGCCAGAAAGTTTTGCCTACGATGGGATTTGTGAACTGCTCCAAAACTGAAGGTTACCTTCTGCACGACAGTCGAGTCCTATTGGATGGTTCCAAGAGGCCCCATATGGAAAGACTCGAGAGCAGGTGTCTAAGCATGGATGCCAGGGAACGCCACCTCATATTCCCACTCTTTAGTCAGGACAAGGCAGGCTCAATCTGCGGGCTCCTGGGTGAGCTACCCAGAGGGGAGAGTTGAAATGGACTCTCCTGAAGATGAGTCCTACTGTGGCTTGGTGGCCTGGGAGACCTTGGAATGTGGAGGTGGCTCAGGGACTCTGCAGGATTCTCCAACATGAGGTGTTTGACACGGCTCCAACAAGGAAACTTCCCATGTGGAGACGAGAGGAGTTCTGTTCCGTGCCTCAGGAAAGCCCCATACCCTGTTCTTCGAACCAAAGCCTCTGAGGAGTGACACCTGGAAACCAAAGTAAGAGTTGAGACTACGGCCTAAAGGCCTGTCCGGCTCAACCTTCTATCTCTGTTGTCATCTGTGTGCATGCATTCATGGATGTAGCTGCTCAGCTTGTGTCCGAATGCCCCTGTGAGTCCAGTGAGGCTCCCAGTAGTGGGATGTCCTCGGAGGCCTTGAGGTTTCTCATATTCTGGAGGTGTGTGGCCAAAGGAATGGACACAGTTTCCCAGGAGAGAGCAGGCACGGTCCTGTGGTATGGCTCCAGAGGACCCAGCCTAGAGGCTCTGTTTGCCAGGGCTGTGGGGACAGATGTCTGAAAAAGCAAACTTGGCTCAGCTAGGGGCCAATGTAATGGCAGGCCTGATCTCTAGTCCGTGAGGGGAGATCCTCTGGAAATCAAAGTAGGGCAAGTGGGAGGCAGTCACTCAGGATTTTGTCTCTGGGTGTTGCGTTTACAGTGTCCGGTCAGGGTAGGGGTTGTCTCAGAGGCCGAGGAAGAGCCTTCCTCTCAGGGGATTGTCCAAGCTCCCAAGTGTTTGTGTTCATTCTGTGGGAATGAAGAGTACTGTTTCCTGCCACAGGGGAACCCCCAGGAGAGGGACTCTAGAGCACAGCAGTGGGTTCCCTCAACTGGAATACACACCATCTAGTTAGTCCTGGGTGCCTATGGGCATGGCAAGCCACATATGCGGGCTCTTGGTCCAGTCACTGAGAGGCGTTACTTGAATAAGGTACTCACGCTGAGGGTCACAATGTGTGTTTGTGCCCAAGGCGGCCCTCACGCTTGGGCGTGGCCTCATGGGCCATGCCGTTTTCTCCTACACTGAAGGTTTGACTCACTGCCAGCAGCAAGGTTTCTTGCCAGGGGGAAGGAGGGGTTCTGACTTGTGCATCAGGTTCCCCCCTGTGCAGGGATTGGAGATAAGGTCTAGGTTCCGATGACTGAAAACCCAGGTTGGGAATGGATGGTGGCCTAAGGCAGTGGCGGGTCCAATGTGCTGGGTGTGCAGCCAGCTGTGTCGGTGTCTGTTGGAAGGTCTGGGCTCAGGCTATTTGCGACAGAGCATCACTGTTTAAGGTAGCCTATGCAATTGGGGTGTTGCCGAGGGCCAAGCAGTTTGATCCTCATTTGGGGTTTCTGGGCAGCGCCATAGACAATGTTTTTCTCTTGGGAGGCAGGCACAGTGCTTCATTGTGGCCCCAGAATTCCCAGTAGGGAGGGTTTGTGGGCCAGGAGTGTGAGGACGGAAGTCTGAAAACACAAGCTAGTGTGAGGATTGGAACCAAGGGCAGAGCAGGCCCACTCTGCAGAGGCTGAATCAAAATCTCCTGCATCTGAAGTCAGGCTGAGGATCAGACGTTGGCTGAGGCTGGAGTATGTGTCCATGATGGCACCTTCATGAAGTGGGGGCCTCATGAGGCCAAGGAAGTTTTCCCACGCTGAGTTTGGAGGTTGCCCCAAACCACAAGGTTTCCTTCTGCGGGACATTCGAGTCCTGTTGCATGGCTCCAGGACATACCATACGGAAGGACTGGAGAGCAGGGTTCGAAGGATGGATCCCTGTACAGCATGCCTCGCATTCCCATTGGCTATTAGCGACAAGATATGTTTGATCTGCTGCCTCTGGAACACGCGACCCAGGGGGCTGAGTTGAAATGGCCTCTCCTGAGGATGCGTCATAATGTGCGTTTGGGTCCATGGAGACCTTGGAATGTGCTGGTTGTTCAGTGGCCCTGCGGAACTCTCCTACCTGAAGTGTTTGATACATCCCAGTAAGAAAGCTGCCCATGTGGAGATGAGAGAGGTTTGGTTTGGTGCCTCAGAAAAGCCCCATGTGCTGGTCTACGAAAACAGTCCTCTGAGAACGGAAACATGGAAACCAAAGCTAAGGTTCAGATTAGGGCCTGGGGGCCTGTCCATTTCAACCTTCTGTCTCTGGGGACACTGTCTGAGAGTCTAAGTGGAGATAGTTGCTCCGCTGGTGTCAGAGAGCCCCTCTTAGTCCAGGGGGGCCTACACTATTGATGGCCTCAGGGGCCTTGGAGCTTTTCCCTAACCTGTAGTGTTGTGGTCAATGGACTGGGCACACTTTCCTTGGAGAGGGCAGGCACAATCTTTCGCTGTGGCCCTAGAGGCCCTAGCCTGGAGGTGTGTGGGTCCAGGCTGTGGGCACAGAAGTCTGAATACACAAACTCAGCTTATGAGTGGCGCCTAGGGTATGGCAGGCCGGATGTACAGCCCGAGAGGGAGCTCCTGGGCCTCTGAAACAAGGGCGAGTGGGAGGCGTTCCTTCAGGCTTTTGTCTCTGGATGTTGTGTCCGGGATAGCCGTGGATTGGAGCGGTGGCCTCAGGTACTGTGGACGAGTATCCCTCTCTGGGGATTTGTCCCAGCTCCCAAGAGTTTGGGGTCATTTTGTGGGAAGGGTGGAGTCGTGTTGTCTGGCTCATGGGTCTCTCCAAGAAAGGGATTCCAGAGCAGAGCTCCAGGTACGGGCGGGGCGACTGGAAAATTCAAACCGTGGTGAGGATTGGGTGCATAGGGGCTTGGCAAGCCCCATATGTGGGCTCTTGGTCCAGGCCCTGACAGGCCTTTCTTTGACATGGGGCTCATGCTGAGGATCACAGTGTGAATTTGTGCCCAAGCAGCACTCAAGTTTGGGCGTGGCATCAGGGGCCATGAAGGTTTCTCCCACCCTGAAGGTGTGACTCCATGCCAAGAGCAAGCTTGACAGCCATGGGGAAGGAGGAGTTCTGTTTTGTGCTTGCTATACCCAGCTGTGTGCAGAATTGATATAATGTCTAGGTTCAGATATCTGAAAACCAAGGTTAGGATGAGGTGACGGCATAAGACCATGGCGTGTCCGAAGTGCTGGGTGTGCGGCCAGCTGTCTCCTTGTCTGTCTGGACGTCTGGCTTCAGGCTGTGTCAGGCAGAGCATGAGTGCCCAGAGCAGCCTATCCAGTTCGGGTACCGTCGAGGCCCGAGCAGGTTGATCCTCATCTGGGTTTTCTGGAGAGCCCCACAGGGAAACGTTTTTCTTCCGTTGGGCAGACACTGGGCTGGGTTTTGGTTCCGGAGTTCCTAGTCCGGAGGGCTTGTTTGCCAGGAGTGTGAGGAAGGAAGTCTGAAAACACAAGCTAGCGTGAGGTTTGGGACCGAGGTCACGGCATGCCCACTCTGCAGAGGCTGAATCGGGATCTCCTGCACTGAGGTCATGTCAACTATGAGACGTGCCTCAGGCTAGAGTTCTTGTCCAGCAAGGCCTCTTCCTGAAGGGTGTGGGGGCTTCATGAGGCCAGAAAGTTTTGCCTACGATGGGATTTGTGAACTGCTCCAAAACTGAAGGTTACCTTCTGCACGACAGTCGAGTCCTATTGGATGGTTCCAAGAGGCCCCATATGGAAAGACTCGAGAGCAGGTGTCTAAGCATGGATGCCTGGGAACGCCACCTCATATTCCCACTCTTTAGTCAGGACAAGGCAGGCTCAATCTGCGGGCTCCTGGGTGAGCTACCCAGAGGGGAGAGTTGAAATGGACTCTCCTGAAGATGAGTCCTACTGTGGCTTGGTGGCCTGGGAGACCTTGGAATGTGGAGGTGGCTCAGGGACTCTGCAGGATTCTCCAACATGAGGTGTTTGACACGGCTCCAACAAGGAAACTTCCCATGTGGAGACGAGAGGAGTTCTGTTCCGTGCCTCAGGAAAGCCCCATACCCTGTTGTTCGAACCAAAGCCTCTGAGGAGTGACACCTGGAAACCAAAGTAAGAGTTGAGACTACGGCCTAAAGGCCTGTCCGGCTCAACCTTCTATCTCTGTTGTCATCTGTGTGCATGCATTCATGGATGTAGCTGCTCAGCTTGTGTCCGAATGCCCCTGTGAGTCCAGTGAGGCTCCCAGTAGTGGGATGTCCTCGGAGGCCTTGAGGTTTCTCATATTCTGGAGGTGTGTGGCCAAAGGAATGGACACAGTTTCCCAGGAGAGAGCAGGCACGGTCCTGTGGTATGGCTCCAGAGGACCCAGCCTAGAGGCTCTGTTTGCCAGGGCTGTGGGGACAGATGTCTGAAAAAGCAAACTTGGCTCAGCTAGGGGCCAATGTAATGGCAGGCCTGATCTCTAGTCCGTGAGGGGAGATCCTCTGGAAATCAAAGTAGGGCAAGTGGGAGGCAGTCACTCAGGATTTTGTCTCTGGGTGTTGCGTTTACAGTGTCCGGTCAGGGTAGGGGTTGTCTCAGAGGCCGAGGAAGAGCCTTCCTCTCAGGGGATTGTCCAAGCTCCCAAGTGTTTGTGTTCATTCTGTGGGAATGAAGAGTACTGTTTCCTGCCACAGGGGAACCCCCAGGAGAGGGACTCTAGAGCACAGCAGTGGGTTCCCTCAACTGGAATACACACCATCTAGTTAGTCCTGGGTGCCTATGGGCATGGCAAGCCACATATGCGGGCTCTTGGTCCAGTCACTGAGAGGCGTTACTTGAATAAGGTACTCACGCTGAGGGTCACAATGTGTGTTTGTGCCCAAGGCGGCCCTCACGCTTGGGCGTGGCCTCATGGGCCATGCCGTTTTCTCCTACACTGAAGGTTTGACTCACTGCCAGCAGCAAGGTTTCTTGCCAGGGGGAAGGAGGGGTTCTGACTTGTGCATCAGGTTCCCCCCTGTGCAGGGATTGGAGATAAGGTCTAGGTTCCGATGACTGAAAACCCAGGTTGGGAATGGATGGTGGCCTAAGGCAGTGGCGGGTCCAATGTGCTGGGTGTGCAGCCAGCTGTGTCGGTGTCTGTTGGAAGGTCTGGGCTCAGGCTATTTGCGACAGAGCATCACTGTTTAAGGTAGCCTATGCAATTGGGGTGTTGCCGAGGGCCAAGCAGTTTGATCCTCATTTGGGGTTTCTGGGCAGCGCCATAGACAATGTTTTTCTCTTGGGAGGCAGGCACAGTGCTTCATTGTGGCCCCAGAATTCCCAGTAGGGAGGGTTTGTGGGCCAGGAGTGTGAGGACGGAAGTCTGAAAACACAAGCTAGTGTGAGGATTGGAACCAAGGGCAGAGCAGGCCCACTCTGCAGAGGCTGAATCAAAATCTCCTGCATCTGAAGTCAGGCTGAGGATCAGACGTTGGCTGAGGCTGGAGTATGTGTCCATGATGGCACCTTCATGAAGTGGGGGCCTCATGAGGCCAAGGAAGTTTTCCCACGCTGAGTTTGGAGGTTGCCCCAAACCACAAGGTTTCCTTCTGCGGGACATTCGAGTCCTGTTGCATGGCTCCAGGACATACCATACGGAAGGACTGGAGAGCAGGGTTCGAAGGATGGATCCCTGTACAGCATGCCTCGCATTCCCATTGGCTATTAGCGACAAGATATGTTTGATCTGCTGCCTCTGGAACACGCGACCCAGGGGGCTGAGTTGAAATGGCCTCTCCTGAGGATGCGTCATAATGTGCGTTTGGGTCCATGGAGACCTTGGAATGTGCTGGTTGTTCAGTGGCCCTGCGGAACTCTCCTACCTGAAGTGTTTGATACATCCCAGTAAGAAAGCTGCCCATGTGGAGATGAGAGAGGTTTGGTTTGGTGCCTCAGAAAAGCCCCATGTGCTGGTCTACGAAAACAGTCCTCTGAGAACGGAAACATGGAAACCAAAGCTAAGGTTCAGATTAGGGCCTGGGGGCCTGTCCATTTCAACCTTCTGTCTCTGGGGACACTGTCTGAGAGTCTAAGTGGAGATAGTTGCTCCGCTGGTGTCAGAGAGCCCCTCTTAGTCCAGGGGGGCCTACACTATTGATGGCCTCAGGGGCCTTGGAGCTTTTCCCTAACCTGTAGTGTTGTGGTCAATGGACTGGGCACACTTTCCTTGGAGAGGGCAGGCACAATCTTTCGCTGTGGCCCTAGAGGCCCTAGCCTGGAGGTGTGTGGGTCCAGGCTGTGGGCACAGAAGTCTGAATACACAAACTCAGCTTATGAGTGGCGCCTAGGGTATGGCAGGCCGGATGTACAGCCCGAGAGGGAGCTCCTGGGCCTCTGAAACAAGGGCGAGTGGGAGGCGTTCCTTCAGGCTTTTGTCTCTGGATGTTGTGTCCGGGATAGCCGTGGATTGGAGCGGTGGCCTCAGGTACTGTGGACGAGTATCCCTCTCTGGGGATTTGTCCCAGCTCCCAAGAGTTTGGGGTCATTTTGTGGGAAGGGTGGAGTCGTGTTGTCTGGCTCATGGGTCTCTCCAAGAAAGGGATTCCAGAGCAGAGCTCCAGGTACGGGCGGGGCGACTGGAAAATTCAAACCGTGGTGAGGATTGGGTGCATAGGGGCTTGGCAAGCCCCATATGTGGGCTCTTGGTCCAGGCCCTGACAGGCCTTTCTTTGACATGGGGCTCATGCTGAGGATCACAGTGTGAATTTGTGCCCAAGCAGCACTCAAGTTTGGGCGTGGCATCAGGGGCCATGAAGGTTTCTCCCACCCTGAAGGTGTGACTCCATGCCAAGAGCAAGCTTGACAGCCATGGGGAAGGAGGAGTTCTGTTTTGTGCTTGCTATACCCAGCTGTGTGCAGAATTGATATAATGTCTAGGTTCAGATATCTGAAAACCAAGGTTAGGATGAGGTGACGGCATAAGACCATGGCGTGTCCGAAGTGCTGGGTGTGCGGCCAGCTGTCTCCTTGTCTGTCTGGACGTCTGGCTTCAGGCTGTGTCAGGCAGAGCATGAGTGCCCAGAGCAGCCTATCCAGTTCGGGTACCGTCGAGGCCCGAGCAGGTTGATCCTCATCTGGGTTTTCTGGAGAGCCCCACAGGGAAACGTTTTTCTTCCGTTGGGCAGACACTGGGCTGGGTTTTGGTTCTGGAGTTCCTAGTCCGGAGGGCTTGTTTGCCAGGAGTGTGAGGAAGGAAGTCTGAAAACACAAGCTAGCGTGAGGTTTGGGACCGAGGTCACGGCATGCCCACTCTGCAGAGGCTGAATCGGGATCTCCGGCACTGAGGTCATGTCAACTATGAGACGTGCCTCAGGCTAGAGTTCTTGTCCAGCAAGGCCTCTTCCTGAAGGGTGTGGGGGCTTCATGAGGCCAGAAAGTTTTGCCTACGATGGGATTTGTGAACTGCTCCAAAACTGAAGGTTACCTTCTGCACGACAGTCGAGTCCTATTGGATGGTTCCAAGAGGCCCCATATGGAAAGACTCGAGAGCAGGTGTCTAAGCATGGATGCCTGGGAACGCCACCTCATATTCCCACTCTTTAGTCAGGACAAGGCAGGCTCAATCTGCGGGCTCCTGGGTGAGCTACCCAGAGGGGAGAGTTGAAATGGACTCTCCTGAAGATGAGTCCTACTGTGGCTTGGTGGCCTGGGAGACCTTGGAATGTGGAGGTGGCTCAGGGACTCTGCAGGATTCTCCAACATGAGGTGTTTGACACGGCTCCAACAAGGAAACTTCCCATGTGGAGACGAGAGGAGTTCTGTTCCGTGCCTCAGGAAAGCCCCATACCCTGTTCTTCGAACCAAAGCCTCTGAGGAGTGACACCTGGAAACCAAAGTAAGAGTTGAGACTACGGCCTAAAGGCCTGTCCGGCTCAACCTTCTATCTCTGTTGTCATCTGTGTGCATGCATTCATGGATGTAGCTGCTCAGCTTGTGTCCGAATGCCCCTGTGAGTCCAGTGAGGCTCCCAGTAGTGGGATGTCCTCGGAGGCCTTGAGGTTTCTCATATTCTGGAGGTGTGTGGCCAAAGGAATGGACACAGTTTCCCAGGAGAGAGCAGGCACGGTCCTGTGGTATGGCTCCAGAGGACCCAGCCTAGAGGCTCTGTTTACCAGGGCTGTGGGGACAGATGTCTGAAAAAGCAAACTTGGCTCAGCTAGGGGCCAATGTAATGGCAGGCCTGATCTCTAGTCCGTGAGGGGAGATCCTCTGGAAATCAAAGTAGGGCAAGTGGGAGGCAGTCACTCAGGATTTTGTCTCTGGGTGTTGCGTTTACAGTGTCCGGTCAGGGTAGGGGTTGTCTCAGAGGCCGAGGAAGAGCCTTCCTCTCAGGGGATTGTCCAAGCTCCCAAGTGTTTGTGTTCATTCTGTGGGAATGAAGAGTACTGTTTCCTGCCACAGGGGAACCCCCAGGAGAGGGACTCTAGAGCACAGCAGTGGGTTCCCTCAACTGGAATACACACCATCTAGTTAGTCCTGGGTGCCTATGGGCATGGCAAGCCACATATGCGGGCTCTTGGTCCAGTCACTGAGAGGCGTTACTTGAATAAGGTACTCACGCTGAGGGTCACAATGTGTGTTTGTGCCCAAGGCGGCCCTCACGCTTGGGCGTGGCCTCATGGGCCATGCCGTTTTCTCCTACACTGAAGGTTTGACTCACTGCCAGCAGCAAGGTTTCTTGCCAGGGGGAAGGAGGGGTTCTAACTTGTGCATCAGGTTCCCCCCTGTGCAGGGATTGGAGATAAGGTCTAGGTTCCGATGACTGAAAACCCAGGTTGGGAATGGATGGTGGCCTAAGGCAGTGGCGGGTCCAATGTGCTGGGTGTGCAGCCAGCTGTGTCGGTGTCTGTTGGAAGGTCTGGGCTCAGGCTATTTGCGACAGAGCATCACTGTTTAAGGTAGCCTATGCAATTGGGGTGTTGCCGAGGGCCAAGCAGTTTGATCCTCATTTGGGGTTTCTGGGCAGCGCCATAGACAATGTTTTTCTCTTGGGAGGCAGGCACAGTGCTTCATTGTGGCCCCAGAATTCCCAGTAGGGAGGGTTTGTGGGCCAGGAGTGTGAGGACGGAAGTCTGAAAACACAAGCTAGTGTGAGGATTGGAACCAAGGGCAGAGCAGGCCCACTCTGCAGAGGCTGAATCAAAATCTCCTGCATCTGAAGTCAGGCTGAGGATCAGACGTTGGCTGAGGCTGGAGTATGTGTCCATGATGGCACCTTCATGAAGTGGGGGCCTCATGAGGCCAAGGAAGTTTTCCCACGCTGAGTTTGGAGGTTGCCCCAAACCACAAGGTTTCCTTCTGCGGGACATTCGAGTCCTGTTGCATGGCTCCAGGACATACCATACGGAAGGACTGGAGAGCAGGGTTCGAAGGATGGATCCCTGTACAGCATGCCTCGCATTCCCATTGGCTATTAGCGACAAGATATGTTTGAACTGCTGCCTCTGGAACACGCGACCCAGGGGGCTGAGTTGAAATGGCCTCTCCTGAGGATGCGTCATAATGTGCGTTTGGGTCCATGGAGACCTTGGAATGTGCTGGTTGTTCAGTGGCCCTGCGGAACTCTCCTACCTGAAGTGTTTGATACATCCCAGTAAGAAAGCTGCCCATGTGGAGATGAGAGAGGTTTGGTTTGGTGCCTCAGAAAAGCCCCATGTGCTGGTCTACGAAAACAGTCCTCTGAGAACGGAAACATGGAAACCAAAGCTAAGGTTCAGATTAGGGCCTGGGGGCCTGTCCATTTCAACCTTCTGTCTCTGGGGACACTGTCTGAGAGTCTAAGTGGAGATAGTTGCTCCGCTGGTGTCAGAGAGCCCCTCTTAGTCCAGGGGGGCCTACCCTATTGATGGCCTCAGGGGCCTTGGAGCTTTTCCCTAACCTGTAGTGTTGTGGTCAATGGATTGGGCACACTTTCCTTGGAGAGGGCAGGCACAATCTTTCGCTGTGGCCCTACAGGCCCAAGCCTGGAGGTGTGTGGGTCCAGGCTGTGGGCACAGAAGTCTGAATACACAAACTCAGCTTATGAGTGGCGCCTAGGGTATGGCAGGCCGGATGTACAGCCCGAGAGGGAGCTCCTGGGCCTCTGAAACAAGGGCGAGTGGGAGGCGTTCCTTCAGGCTTTTGTCTCTGGATGTTGTGTCCGGGATAGCCGTGGATTGGAGCGGTGGCCTCAGGTACTGTGGACGAGTATCCCTCTCTGGGGATTTGTCCCAGCTCCCAAGAGTTTGGGGTCATTTTGTGGGAAGGGTGGAGTCGTGTTGTCTGGCTCATGGGTCTCTCCAAGAAAGGGATTCCAGAGCAGAGCTCCAGGTACGGGCGGGGCGACTGGAAAATTCAAACCGTGGTGAGGATTGGGTGCATAGGGGCTTGGCAAGCCCCATATGTGGGCTCTTGGTCCAGGCCCTGACAGGCCTTTCTTTGACATGGGGCTCATGCTGAGGATCACAGTGTGAATTTGTGCCCAAGCAGCACTCAAGTTTGGGCGTGGCATCAGGGGCCATGAAGGTTTCTCCCACCCTGAAGGTGTGACTCCATGCCAAGAGCAAGCTTGACAGCCATGGGGAAGGAGGAGTTCTGTTTTGTGCTTGCTATACCCAGCTGTGTGGAGAATTGATATAATGTCTAGGTTCAGATATCTGAAAACCAAGGTTAGGATGAGGTGACGGCATAAGACCATGGCGTGTCCGAAGTGCTGGGTGTGCGGCCAGCTGTCTCCTTGTCTGTCTGGACGTCTGGCTTCAGGCTGTGTCAGGCAGAGCATGAGTGCCCAGAGCAGCCTATCCAGTTCGGGTACCGTCGAGGCCCGAGCAGGTTGATCCTCATCTGGGTTTTCTGGAGAGCCCCACAGGGAAACGTTTTTCTTCCGTTGGGCAGACACTGGGCTGGGTTTTGGTTCCGGAGTTCCTAGTCCGGAGGGCTTGTTTGCCAGGAGTGTGAGGAAGGAAGTCTGAAAACACAAGCTAGCGTGTGGTTTGGGACCGAGGTCACGGCAGGCCCACTCTGCAGAGGCTGAATCGGGATCTCCTGCACTGAGGTCATGTCAACTATGAGACGTGCCTCAGGCTAGAGTTCTTGTCCAGCATGGCCTCTTCCTGAAGGGTGTGGGGGCTTCATGAGGCCAGAAAGTTTTGCCTACGATGGGATTTGTGAACTGCTCCAAAACTGAAGGTTACCTTCTGCACGACAGTCGAGTCCTATTGGATGGTTCCAAGAGGCCCCATATGGAAAGACTCGAGAGCAGGTGTCTAAGCATGGATGCCTGGGAACGCCACCTCATATTCCCACTCTTTAGTCAGGACAAGGCAGGCTCAATCTGCGGGCTCCTGGGTGAGCTACCCAGAGGGGAGAGTTGAAATGGACTCTCCTGAAGATGAGTCCTACTGTGGCTTGGTGGCCTGGGAGACCTTGGAATGTGGAGGTGGCTCAGGGACTCTGCAGGATTCTCCAACATGAGGTGTTTGACACGGCTCCAACAAGGAAACTTCCCATGTGGAGACGAGAGGAGTTCTGTTCCGTGCCTCAGGAAAGCCCCATACCCTGTTCTTCGAACCAAAGCCTCTGAGGAGTGACACCTGGAAACCAAAGTAAGAGTTGAGACTACGGCCTAAAGGCCTGTCCGGCTCAACCTTCTATCTCTGTTGTCATCTGTGTGCATGCATTCATGGATGTAGCTGCTCAGCTTGTGTCCGAATGCCCCTGTGAGTCCAGTGAGGCTCCCAGTAGTGGGATGTCCTCGGAGGCCTTGAGGTTTCTCATATTCTGGAGGTGTGTGGCCAAAGGAATGGACACAGTTTCCCAGGAGAGAGCAGGCACGGTCCTGTGGTATGGCTCCAGAGGACCCAGCCTAGAGGCTCTGTTTGCCAGGGCTGTGGGGACAGATGTCTGAAAAAGCAAACTTGGCTCAGCTAGGGGCCAATGTAATGGCAGGCCTGATCTCTAGTCCGTGAGGGGAGATCCTCTGGAAATCAAAGTAGGGCAAGTGGGAGGCAGTCACTCAGGATTTTGTCTCTGGGTGTTGCGTTTACAGTGTCCGGTCAGGGTAGGGGTTGTCTCAGAGGCCGAGGAAGAGCCTTCCTCTCAGGGGATTGTCCAAGCTCCCAAGTGTTTGTGTTCATTCTGTGGGAATGAAGAGTACTGTTTCCTGCCACAGGGGAACCCCCAGGAGAGGGACTCTAGAGCACAGCAGTGGGTTCCCTCAACTGGAATACACACCATCTAGTTAGTCCTGGGTGCCTATGGGCATGGCAAGCCACATATGCGGGCTCTTGGTCCAGTCACTGAGAGGCGTTACGTGAATAAGGTACTCACGCTGAGGGTCACAATGTGTGTTTGTGCCCAAGGCGGCCCTCACGCTTGGGCGTGGCCTCATGGGCCATGCCGTTTTCTCCTACACTGAAGGTTTGACTCACTGCCAGCAGCAAGGTTTCTTGCCAGGGGGAAGGAGGGGTTCTGACTTGTGCATCAGGTTCCCCCCTGTGCAGGGATTGGAGATAAGGTCTAGGTTCCGATGACTGAAAACCCAGGTTGGGAATGGATGGTGGCCTAAGGCAGTGGCGGGTCCAATGTGCTGGGTGTGCAGCCAGCTGTGTCGGTGTCTGTTGGAAGGTCTGGGCTCAGGCTATTTGCGACAGAGCATCACTGTTTAAGGTAGCCTATGCAATTGGGGTGTTGCCGAGGGCCAAGCAGTTTGATCCTCATTTGGGGTTTCTGGGCAGCGCCATAGACAATGTTTTTCTCTTGGGAGGCAGGCACAGTGCTTCATTGTGGCCCCAGAATTCCCAGTAGGGAGGGTTTGTGGGCCAGGAGTGTGAGGACGGAAGTCTGAAAACACAAGCTAGTGTGAGGATTGGAACCAAGGGCAGAGCAGGCCCACTCTGCAGAGGCTGAATCAAAATCTCCTGCATCTGAAGTCAGGCTGAGGATCAGACGTTGGCTGAGGCTGGAGTATGTGTCCATGATGGCACCTTCATGAAGTGGGGGCCTCATGAGGCCAAGGAAGTTTTCCCACGCTGAGTTTGGAGGTTGCCCCAAACCACAAGGTTTCCTTCTGCGGGACATTCGAGTCCTGTTGCATGGCTCCAGGACATACCATACGGAAGGACTGGAGAGCAGGGTTCGAAGGATGGATCCCTGTACAGCATGCCTCGCATTCCCATTGGCTATTAGCGACAAGATATGTTTGATCTGCTGCCTCTGGAACACGCGACCCAGGGGGCTGAGTTGAAATGGCCTCTCCTGAGGATGCGTCATAATGTGCGTTTGGGTCCATGGAGACCTTGGAATGTGCTGGTTGTTCAGTGGCCCTGCGGAACTCTCCTACCTGAAGTGTTTGATACATCCCAGTAAGAAAGCTGCCCATGTGGAGATGAGAGAGGTTTGGTTTGGTGCCTCAGAAAAGCCCCATGTGCTGGTCTACGAAAACAGTCCTCTGAGAACGGAAACATGGAAACCAAAGCTAAGGTTCAGATTAGGGCCTGGGGGCCTGTCCATTTCAACCTTCTGTCTCTGGGGACACTGTCTGAGAGTCTAAGTGGAGATAGTTGCTCCGCTGGTGTCAGAGAGCCCCTCTTAGTCCAGGGGGGCCTACACTATTGATGGCCTCAGGGGCCTTGGAGCTTTTCCCTAACCTGTAGTGTTGTGGTCAATAGACTGGGCACACTTTCCTTGGAGAGGGCAGGCACAATCTTTCGCTGTGGCCCTAGAGGCCCTAGCCTGGAGGTGTGTGGGTCCAGGCTGTGGGCACAGAAGTCTGAATACACAAACTCAGCTTATGAGTGGCGCCTAGGGTATGGCAGGCCGGATGTACAGCCCGAGAGGGAGCTCCTGGTCCTCTGAAACAAAGGCGAGTGGGAGGCGTTCCTTCAGGCTTTTGTCTCTGGATGTTGTGTCCGGGATAGCCGTGGATTGGAGCGGTGGCCTCAGGTACTGTGGACGAGTATCCCTCTCTGGGGATTTGTCCCAGCTCCCAAGAGTTTGGGGTCATTTTGTGGGAAGGGTGGAGTCGTGTTGTCTGGCTCATGGGTCTCTCCAAGAAAGGGATTCCAGAGCAGAGCTCCAGGTACGGGCGGGGCGACTGGAAAATTCAAACCGTGGTGAGGATTGGGTGCATAGGGGCTTGGCAAGCCCCATATGTGGGCTCTTGTTCCAGGCCCTGACAGGCCTTTCTTTGACATGGGGCTCATGCTGAGGATCACAGTGTGAATTTGTGCCCAAGCAGCACTCAAGTTTGGGCGTGGCATCAGGGGCCATGAAGGTTTCTCCCACCCTGAAGGTGTGACTCCATGCCAAGAGCAAGCTTGACAGCCATGGGGAAGGAGGAGTTCTGTTTTGTGCTTGCTATACCCAGCTGTGTGGAGAATTGATATAATGTCTATGTTCAGATATCGGAAAAACAAGGTTAGGATGAGGTGACGGCATAAGACCATGGCGTGTCCGAAGTGCTGGGTGTGCGGCCAGCTGTCTCCTTGTCTGTCTGGACGTCTGGCTTCAGGCTGTGTCAGGCAGAGCATGAGTGCCCAGAGCAGCCTATCCAGTTCGGGTACCGTCGAGGCCCGAGCAGGTTGATCCTCATCTGGGTTTTCTGGAGAGCCCCACAGGGAAACGTTTTTCTTCCGTTGGGCAGACACTGGGCTGGGTTTTGGTTCTGGAGTTCCTAGTCCAGAGGGCTTGTTTGCCAGGAGTGTGAGGAAGGAAGTCTGAAAACACAAGCTAGCGTGAGGTTTGGGACCGAGGTCACGGCATGCCCACTCTGCAGAGGCTGAATCGGGATCTCCTGCACTGAGGTCATGTCAACTATGAGACGTGCCTCAGGCTAGAGTTCTTGTCTAGCATGGCCTCTTCCTGAAGGGTGTGGGGGCTTCATGAGGCCAGAAAGTTTTGCCTACGATGGGATTTGTGAACTGCTCCAAAACTGAAGGTTACATTCTGCACGACAGTCGAGTCCTATTGAATGGTTCCAAGAGGCCCCATATGGAAAGACTCGAGAGCAGGTGTCTAAGCATGGATGCCTGGGAACGCCACCTCATATTCCCACTCTTTAGTCAGGACAAGGCAGGCTCAATCTGTGGGCTGCTGGGTGAGCTACCCAGAGGGGAGTGTTGAAATGGACTCTCCTGAAGATGAGTCCTACTGTGGCTTGGTGGCCTGGGAGACCTTGGAATGTGGAGGTGGCTCAGGGACTCTGCAGGATTCTCCAACATGAGGTGTTTGACACGGCTCCAACAAGGAAACTTCCCATGTGGAGACGAGAGGAGTTCTGTTCCGTGCCTCAGGAAAGCCCCATACCCTGTTCTTCGAACCAAAGCCTCTGAGGAGTGACACCTGGAAACCAAAGTAAGAGTTGAGACTACGGCCTAAAGGCCTGTCCGGCTCAACCTTCTATCTCTGTTGTCATCTGTGTGCATGCATTCATGGATGTAGCTGCTCAGCTTGTGTCCGAATGCCCCTGTGAGTCCAGTGAGGCTCCCAGTAGTGGGATGTCCTCGGAGGCCTTGAGGTTTCTCATATTCTGGAGGTGTGTGGCCAAAGGAATGGACACAGTTTCCCAGGAGAGAGCAGGCACGGTCCTGTGGTATGGCTCCAGAGGACCCAGCCTAGAGGCTCTGTTTGCCAGGGCTGTGGGGACAGATGTCTGAAAAAGCAAACTTGGCTCAGCTAGGGGCCAATGTAATGGCAGGCCTGATCTCTAGTCCGTGAGGGGAGATCCTCTGGAAATCAAAGTAGGGCAAGTGGGAGGCAGTCACTCAGGATTTTGTCTCTGGGTGTTGCGTTTACAGTGTCCGGTCAGGGTAGGGGTTGTCTCAGAGACCGAGGAAGAGCCTTCCTCTCAGGGGATTGTCCAAGCTCCCAAGTGTTTGTGTTCATTCTGTGGGAATGAAGAGTACTGTTTCCTGCCACAGGGGAACCCCCAGGAGAGGGACTCTAGAGCACAGCAGTGGGTTCCCTCAACTGGAATACACACCATCTAGTTAGTCCTGGGTGCCTATGGGTATGGTAAGCCACATATGCGGGCTCCTGGTCCAGTCACTGAGAGGCGTTACTTGAATAAGGTACTCACGCTGAGGGTCACAATGTGTGTTTGTGCCCAAGGCGGCCCTCACGCTTGGGCGTGGCCTCATGGGCCATGCCGTTTTCTCCTACACTGAAGGTTTGACTCACTGCCAGCAGCAAGGTTTCTTGCCAGGGGGAAGGAGGGGTTCTGACTTGTGCATCAGGTTCCCCCCTGTGCAGGGATTGGAGATAAGGTCTAGGTTCCGATGACTGAAAACCCAGGTTGGGAATGGATGGTGGCCTAAGGCAGTGGCGGGTCCAATGTGCTGGGTGTGCAGCCAGCTGTGTCGGTGTCTGTTGGAAGGTCTGGGCTCAGGCTATTTGCGACAGAGCATCACTGTTTAAGGTAGCCTATGCAATTGGGGTGTTGCCGAGGGCCAAGCAGTTTGATCCTCATTTGGGGTTTCTGGGCAGCGCCATAGACAATGTTTTTCTCTTGGGAGGCAGGCACAGTGCTTCATTGTGGCCCCAGAATTCCCAGTAGGGAGGGTTTGTGGGCCAGGAGTGTGAGGACGGAAGTCTGAAAACACAAGCTAGTGTGAGGATTGGAACCAAGGGCAGAGCAGGCCCACTCTGCAGAGGCTGAATCAAAATCTCCTGCATCTGAAGTCAGGCTGAGGATCAGACGTTGGCTGAGGCTGGAGTATGTGTCCATGATGGCACCTTCATGAAGTGGGGGCCTCATGAGGCCAAGGAAGTTTTCCCACGCTGAGTTTGGAGGTTGCCCCAAACCACAAGGTTTCCTTCTGCGGGACATTCGAGTCCTGTTGCATGGCTCCAGGACATACCATACGGAAGGACTGGAGAGCAGGGTTCGAAGGATGGATCCCTGTACAGCATGCCTCGCATTCCCATTGGCTATTAGCGACAAGATATGTTTGATCTGCTGCCTCTGGAACACGCGACCCAGGGGGCTGAGTTGAAATGGCCTCTCCTGAGGATGCGTCATAATGTGCGTTTGGGTCCATGGAGACCTTGGAATGTGCTGGTTGTTCAGTGGCCCTGCGGAACTCTCCTACCTGAAGTGTTTGATACATCCCAGTAAGAAAGCTGCCCATGTGGAGATGAGAGCTGTTTGGTTTGGTGCCTCAGAAAAGCCCCATGTGCTGGTCTACGAAAACAGTCCTCTGAGAACGGAAACATGGAAACCAAAGCTAAGGTTCAGATTAGGGCCTGGGGGCCTGTCCATTTCAACCTTCTGTCTCTGGGGACACTGTCTGAGAGTCTAAGTGGAGATAGTTGCTCCGCTGGTGTCAGAGAGCCCCTCTTAGTCCAGGGGGGCCTACACTATTGATGGCCTCAGAGGCCTTGGAGCTTTTCCCTAACCTGTAGTGTTGTGGTCAATGGACTGGGCACACTTTCCTTGGAGAAGGCAGGCACAATCTTTCGCTGTGGCCCTAGAGGCCCTAGCCTGGAGGTGTGTGGATCCAGGCTGTGGGCACAGAAGTCTGAATACACAAACTCAGCTTATGAGTGGCGCCTAGGGTATGGCAGGCCGGATGTACAGCCCGAGAGGGAGCTCCTGGGCCTCTGAAACAAGGGCGAGTGGGAGGCGTTCCTTCAGGCTTTTGTCTCTGGATGTTGTGTCCGGGATAGCCGTGGATTGGAGCGGTGGCCTCAGGTTCTGTGGACGAGTATCCCTCTCTGGGGATTTGTCCCAGCTCCCAAGAGTTTGGGGTCATTTTGTGGGAAGGGTGGAGTCGTGTTGTGTGGCTCATGGGTCTCTCCAAGAAAGGGATTCCAGAGCAGAGCTCCAGGTACGGGCGGGGCGACTGGAAAATTCAAACCGTGGTGAGGATTGGGTGCATAGGGGCTTGGCAAGCCCCATATGTGGGCTCTTGGTCCAGGCCCTGACAGGCCTTTCTTTGACATGGGGCTCATGCTGAGGATCACAGTGTGAATTTGTGCCCAAGCAGCACTCAAGTTTGGGCGTGGCATCAGGGGCCATGAAGGTTTCTCCCACCCTGAAGGTGTGACTCCATGCCAAGAGCAAGCTTGACAGCCATGGGGAAGGAGGAGTTCTGTTTTGTGCTTGCTATACCCAGCTGTGTGGAGAATTGATATAATGTCTAGGTTCAGATATCTGAAAACCAAGGTTAGGATGAGGTGACGGCATAAGACCATGGCGTGTCCGAAGTGCTGGGTGTGCGGCCAGCTGTCTCCTTGTCTGTCTGGACGTCTGGCTTCAGGCTGTGTCAGGCAGAGCATGAGTGCCCAGAGCAGCCTATCCAGTTCGGGTACCGTCGAGGCCCGAGCAGGTTGATCCTCATCTGGGTTTTCTGGAGAGCCCCACAGGGAAACGTTTTTCTTCCGTTGGGCAGACACTGGGCTGGGTTTTGGTTCCGGAGTTCCTAGTCCGGAGGGCTTGTTTGCCAGGAGTGTGAGGAAGGAAGTCTGAAAACACAAGCTAGCGTGAGGTTTGGGACCGAGGTCACGGCATGCCCACTCTGCAGAGGCTGAATCGGGATCTCCTGCACTGAGGTCATGTCAACAATGAGACGTGCCTCAGGCTAGAGTTCTTGTCCAGCATGGCCTCTTCCTGAAGGGTGTGGGGGCTTCATGAGGCCAGAAAGTTTTGCCTACGATGGGATTTGTGAACTGCTCCAAAACTGAAGGTTACCTTCTGCACGACAGTCGAGTCCTATTGGATGGTTCCAAGAGGCCCCATATGGAAAGACTCGAGAGCAGGTGTCTAAGCATGGATGCCTGGGAACGCCACCTCATATTCCCACTCTTTAGTCAGGACAAGGCAGGCTCAATCTGCGGGCTCCTGGGTGAGCTACCCAGAGGGGAGAGTTGAAATGGACTCTCCTGAAGATGAGTCCTACTGTGGCTTGGTGGCCTGGGAGACCTTGGAATGTGGAGGTGGCTCAGGGACTCTGCAGGATTCTCCAACATGAGGTGTTTGACACGGCTCCAACAAGGAAACTTCCCATGTGGAGACGAGAGGAGTTCTGTTCCATGCCTCAGGAAAGCCCCATACCCTGTTCTTCGAACCAAAGCCTCTGAGGAGTGACACCTGGAAACCAAAGTAAGAGTTGAGACTACGGCCTAAAGACCTGTCCGGCTCAACCTTCTATCTCTGTTGTCATCTGTGTGCATGCATTCATGGATGTAGCTGCTCAGCTTGTGTCCGAATGCCCCTGTGAGTCCAGTGAGGCTCCCAGTAGTGGGATGTCCTCGGAGGCCTTGAGGTTTCTCATATTCTGGAGGTGTGTGGCCAAAGGAATGGACACAGGTTCCCAGGAGAGAGCAGGCACGGTCCTTTGGTATGGCTCCAGAGGACCCAGCCTAGAGGCTCTGTTTGCCAGGGCTGTGGGGACAGATGTCTGAAAAAGCAAACTTGGCTCAGCTAGGGGCCAATGTAATGGCAGGCCTGATCTCTAGTCCGTGAGGGGAGATCCTCTGGAAATCAAAGTAGGGCAAGTGGGAGGCAGTCACTCAGGATTTTGTCTCTGGGTGTTGCGTTTACAGTGTCCGGTCAGGGTAGGGGTTGTCTCAGAGGCCGAGGAAGAGCCTTCCTCTCAGGGGATTGTCCAAGCTCCCAAGTGTTTGTGTTCATTCTGTGGGAATGAAGAGTACTGTTTCCTGCCACAGGGGAACCCCCTGGAGAGGGACTCTAGAGCACAGCAGTGGGTTCCCTCAACTGGAATACACACCATCTAGTTAGTCCTGGGTGCCTATGGGCATGGCAAGCCACATATGCGGGCTCTTGGTCCAGTCACTGAGAGGCGTTACTTGAATAAGGTACTCACGCTGAGGGTCACAATGTGTGTTTGTGCCCAAGGCGGCCCTCACGCTTGGGCGTGGCCTCATGGGCCATGCCGTTTTCTCCTACACTGAAGGTTTGACTCACTGCCAGCAGCAAGGTTTCTTGCCAGGGGGAAGGAGGGGTTCTGACTTGTGCATCAGGTTCCCCCCTGTGCAGGGATTGGAGATAAGGTCTAGGTTCCGATGACTGAAAACCCAGGTTGGGAATGGATGGTTGCCTAAGGCAGTGGCGGGTCCAATGTGCTGGGTGTGCAGCCAGCTGTGTCGGTGTCTGTTGGAAGGTCTGGGCTCAGGCTATTTGCGACAGAGCATCACTGTTTAAGGTAGCCTATGCAATTGGGGTGTTGCCGAGGGCCAAGCAGTTTGATCCTCATTTGGGGTTTCTGGGCAGCGCCATAGACAATGTTTTTCTCTTGGGAGGCAGGCACAGTGCTTCATTGTGGCCCCAGAATTCCCAGTAGGGAGGGTTTGTGGGCCAGGAGTGTGAGGACGGAAGTCTGAAAACACAAGCTAGTGTGAGGATTGGAACCAAGGGCAGAGCAGGCCCACTCTGCAGAGGCTGAATCAAAATCTCCTGCATCTGAAGTCAGGCTGAGGATCAGACGTTGGCTGAGGCTGGAGTATGTGTCCATGATGGCACCTTCATGAAGTGGGGGCCTCATGAGGCCAAGGAAGTTTTCCCACGCTGAGTTTGGAGGTTGCCCCAAACCACAAGGTTTCCTTCTGCGGGACATTCGAGTCCTGTTGCATGGCTCCAGGACATACCATACGGAAGGACTGGAGAGCAGGGTTCGAAGGATGGATCCCTGTACAGCATGCCTCGCATTCCCATTGGCTATTAGCGACAAGATATGTTTGATCTGCTGCCTCTGGAACACGCGACCCAGGGGGCTGAGTTGAAATGGCCTCTCCTGAGGATGCGTCATAATGTGCGTTTGGGTCCATGGAGACCTTGGAATGTGCTGGTTGTTCAGTGGCCCTGCGGAACTCTCCTACCTGAAGTGTTTGATACATCCCAGTAAGAAAGCTGCCCATGTGGAGATGAGAGCTGTTTGGTTTGGTGCCTCAGAAAAGCCCCATGTGCTGGTCTACGAAAACAGTCCTCTGAGAACGGAAACATGGAAACCAAAGCTAAGGTTCAGATTAGGGCCTGGGGGCCTGTCCATTTCAACCTTCTGTCTCTGGGGACACTGTCTGAGAGTCTAAGTGGAGATAGTTGCTCCGCTGGTGTCAGAGAGCCCCTCTTAGTCCAGGGGGGCCTACACTATTGATGGCCTCAGAGGCCTTGGAGCTTTTCCCTAACCTGTAGTGTTGTGGTCAATGGACTGGGCACACTTTCCTTGGAGAAGGCAGGCACAATCTTTCGCTGTGGCCCTAGAGGCCCTAGCCTGGAGGTGTGTGGGTCCAGGCTGTGGGCACAGAAGTCTGAATACACAAACTCAGCTTATGAGTGGCGCCTAGGGTATGGCAGGCCGGATGTACAGCCCGAGAGGGAGCTCCTGGGCCTCTGAAACAAGGGCGAGTGGGAGGCGTTCCTTCAGGCTTTTGTCTCTGGATGTTGTGTCCGGGATAGCCGTGGATTGGAGCGGTGGCCTCAGGTTCTGTGGACGAGTATCCCTCTCTGGGGATTTGTCCCAGCTCCCAAGAGTTTGGGGTCATTTTGTGGGAAGGGTGGAGTCGTGTTGTGTGGCTCATGGGTCTCTCCAAGAAAGGGATTCCAGAGCAGAGCTCCAGGTACGGGCGGGGCGACTGGAAAATTCAAACCGTGGTGAGGATTGGGTGCATAGGGGCTTGGCAAGCCCCATATGTGGGCTCTTGGTCCAGGCCCTGACAGGCCTTTCTTTGACATGGGGCTCATGCTGAGGATCACAGTGTGAATTTGTGCCCAAGCAGCACTCAAGTTTGGGCGTGGCATCAGGGGCCATGAAGGTTTCTCCCACCCTGAAGGTGTGACTCCATGCCAAGAGCAAGCTTGACAGCCATGGGGAAGGAGGAGTTCTGTTTTGTGCTTGCTATACCCAGCTGTGTGGAGAATTGATATAATGTCTAGGTTCAGATATCTGAAAACCAAGGTTAGGATGAGGTGACGGCATAAGACCATGGCGTGTCCGAAGTGCTGGGTGTGCGGCCAGCTGTCTCCTTGTCTGTCTGGACGTCTGGCTTCAGGCTGTGTCAGGCAGAGCATGAGTGCCCAGAGCAGCCTATCCAGTTCGGGTACCGTCGAGGCCCGAGCAGGTTGATCCTCATCTGGGTTTTCTGGAGAGCCCCACAGGGAAACGTTTTTCTTCCGTTGGGCAGACACTGGGCTGGGTTTTGGTTCCGGAGTTCCTAGTCCGGAGGGCTTGTTTGCCAGGAGTGTGAGGAAGGAAGTCTGAAAACACAAGCTAGCGTGAGGTTTGGGACCGAGGTCACGGCATGCCCACTCTGCAGAGGCTGAATCGGGATCTCCTGCACTGAGGTCATGTCAACTATGAGACGTGCCTCAGGCTAGAGTTCTTGTCCAGCATGGCCTCTTCCTGAAGGGTGTGGGGGCTTCATGAGGCCAGAAAGTTTTGCCTACGATGGGATTTGTGAACTGCTCCAAAACTGAAGGTTACCTTCTGCACGACAGTCGAGTCCTATTGGATGGTTCCAAGAGGCCCCATATGGAAAGACTCGAGAGCAGGTGTCTAAGCATGGATGCCTGGGAACGCCACCTCATATTCCCACTCTTTAGTCAGGACAAGGCAGGCTCAATCTGCGGGCTCCTGGGTGAGCTACCCAGAGGGGAGAGTTGAAATGGACTCTCCTGAAGATGAGTCCTACTGTGGCTTGGTGGCCTGGGAGACCTTGGAATGTGGAGGTGGCTCAGGGACTCTGCAGGATTCTCCAACATGAGGTGTTTGACACGGCTCCAACAAGGAAACTTCCCATGTGGAGACGAGAGGAGTTCTGTTCCATGCCTCAGGAAAGCCCCATACCCTGTTCTTCGAACCAAAGCCTCTGAGGAGTGACACCTGGAAACCAAAGTAAGAGTTGAGACTACGGCCTAAAGACCTGTCCGGCTCAACCTTCTATCTCTGTTGTCATCTGTGTGCATGCATTCATGGATGTAGCTGCTCAGCTTGTGTCCGAATGCCCCTGTGAGTCCAGTGAGGCTCCCAGTAGTGGGATGTCCTCGGAGGCCTTGAGGTTTCTCATATTCTGGAGGTGTGTGGCCAAAGGAATGGACACAGGTTCCCAGGAGAGAGCAGGCACGGTCCTTTGGTATGGCTCCAGAGGACCCAGCCTAGAGGCTCTGTTTGCCAGGGCTGTGGGGACAGATGTCTGAAAAAGCAAACTTGGCTCAGCTAGGGGCCAATGTAATGGCAGGCCTGATCTCTAGTCCGTAAGGGGAGATCCTCTGGAAATCAAAGTAGGGCAAGTGGGAGGCAGTCACTCAGGATTTTGTCTCTGGGTGTTGCGTTTACAGTGTCCGGTCAGGGTAGGGGTTGTCTCAGAGGCCGAGGAAGAGCCTTCCTCTCAGGGGATTGTCCAAGCTCCCAAGTGTTTGTGTTCATTCTGTGGGAATGAAGAGTACTGTTTCCTGTCACAGGGGAACCCCCTGGAGAGGGACTCTAGAGCACAGCAGTGGGTTCCCTCAACTGGAATACACACCATCTAGTTAGTCCTGGGTGCCTATGGGCATGGCAAGCCACATATGCGGGCTCTTGGTCCAGTCACTGAGAGGCGTTACTTGAATAAGGTACTCACGCTGAGGGTCACAATGTGTGTTTGTGCCCAAGGCGGCCCTCACGCTTGGGCGTGGCCTCATGGGCCATGCCGTTTTCTCCTACACTGAAGGTTTGACTCACTGCCAGCAGCAAGGTTTCTTGCCAGGGGGAAGGAGGGGTTCTGACTTGTGCATCAGGTTCCCCCCTGTGCAGGGATTGGAGATAAGGTCTAGGTTCCGATGACTGAAAACCCAGGTTGGGAAGGGATGGTGGCCTAAGGCAGTGGCGGGTCCAATGTGCTGGGTGTGCAGCCAGCTGTGTCGGTGTCTGTTGGAAGGTCTGGGCTCAGGCTATTTGCGACAGAGCATCACTGTTTAAGGTAGCCTATGCAATTGGGGTGTTGCCGAGGGCCAAGCAGTTTGATCCTCATTTGGGGTTTCTGGGCAGCGCCATAGACAATGTTTTTCTCTTGGGAGGCAGGCACAGTGCTTCATTGTGGCCCCAGAATTCCCAGTAGGGAGGGTTTGTGGGCCAGGAGTGTGAGGACGGAAGTCTGAAAACACAAGCTAGTGTGAGGATTGGAACCAAGGGCAGAGCAGGCCCACTCTGCAGAGGCTGAATCAAAATCTCCTGCATCTGAAGTCAGGCTGAGGATCAGACGTTGGCTGAGGCTGGAGTATGTGTCCATGATGGCACCTTCATGAAGTGGGGGCCTCATGAGGCCAAGGAAGTTTTCCCACACTGAGTTTGGAGGTTGCCCCAAACCACAAGGTTTCCTTCTGCGGGACATTCGAGTCCTGTTGCATGGCTCCAGGACATACCATACGGAAGGACTGGAGAGCAGGGTTCGAAGGATGGATCCCTGTACAGCATGCCTCGCATTCCCATTGGCTATTAGCGACAAGATATGTTTGATCTGCTGCCTCTGGAACACGCGACCCAGGGGGCTGAGTTGAAATGGCCTCTCCTGAGGATGCGTCATAATGTGCGTTTGGGTCCATGGAGACCTTGGAATGTGCTGGTTGTTCAGTGGCCCTGCGGAACTCTCCTACCTGAAGTGTTTGATACATCCCAGTAAGAAAGCTGCCCATGTGGAGATGAGAGAGGTTTGGTTTGGTGCCTCAGAAAAGCCCCATGTGCTGGTCTACGAAAACAGTCCTCTGAGAACGGAAACATGGAAACCAAAGCTAAGGTTCAGATTAGGGCCTGGGGGCCTGTCCATTTCAACCTTCTGTCTCTGGGGACACTGTCTGAGAGTCTAAGTGGAGATAGTTGCTCCGCTGGTGTCAGAGAGCCCCTCTTAGTCCAGGGGGGCCTACACTATTGATGGCCTCAGGGGCCTTGGAGCTTTTCCCTAACCTGTAGTGTTGTGGTCAATGGACTGGGCACACTTTCCTTGGAGAGGGCAGGCACAATCTTTCGCTGTGGCCCTACAGGCCCTAGCCTGGAGGTGTGTGGGTCCAGGCTGTGGGCACAGAAGTCTGAATACACAAACTCAGCTTATGAGTGGCGCCTAGGGTATGGCAGGCCGGATGTACAGCCCGAGAGGGAGCTCCTGGGCCTCTGAAACAAAGGCGAGTGGGAGGCGTTCCTTCAGGCTTTTGTCTCTGGATGTTGTGTCCGGGATAGCCGTGGATTGGAGCGGTGGCCTCAGGTACTGTGGACGAGTATCCCTCTCTGGGGATTTGTCCCAGCTCCCAAGAGTTTGGGGTCATTTTGTGGGAAGGGTGGAGTCGTGTTGTCTGGCTCATGGGTCTCTCCAAGAAAGGGATTCCAGAGCAGAGCTCCAGGTACGGGCGGGGCGACTGGAAAATTCAAACCGTGGTGAGGATTGGGTGCATAGGGGCTTGGCAAGCCCCATATGTGGGCTCTTGTTCCAGGCCCTGACAGGCCTTTCTTTGACATGGGGCTCATGCTGAGGATCACAGTGTGAATTTGTGCCCAAGCAGCACTCAAGTTTGGGCGTGGCATCAGGGGCCATGAAGGTTTCTCCCACCCTGAAGGTGTGACTCCATGCCAAGAGCAAGCTTGACAGCCATGGGGAAGGAGGAGTTCTGTTTTGTGCTTGCTATACCCAGCTGTGTGGAGAATTGATATAATGTCTAGGTTCAGATATCGGAAAACCAAGGTTAGGATGAGGTGACGGCATAAGACCATGGCGTGTCCGAAGTGCTGGGTGTGCGGCCAGCTGTCTCCTTGTCTGTCTGGACGTCTGGCTTCAGGCTATGTCAGGCAGAGCATGAGTGCCCAGAGCAGCCTATCCAGTTCGGGTACCGTCGAGGCCCGAGCAGGTTGATCCTCATCTGGGTTTTCTGGAGAGCCCCACAGGGAAACGTTTTTCTTCCGTTGGGCAGACACTGGGCTGGGTTTTGGTTCTGGAGTTCCTAGTCCAGAGGGCTTGTTTGCCAGGAGTGTGAGGAAGGAAGTCTGAAAACACAAGCTAGCGTGAGGTTTGGGACCGAGGTCACGGCATGCCCACTCTGCAGAGGCTGAATCGGGATCTCCTGCACTGAGGTCATGTCAACTATGAGACGTGCCTCAGGCTAGTATTCTTGTCTAGCATGGCCTCTTCCTGAAGGGTGTGGGGGCTTCATGAGGCCAGAAAGTTTTGCCTACGATGGGATTTGTGAACTGCTCCAAAACTGAAGGTTACCTTCTGCACGACAGTCGAGTCCTATTGGATGGTTCCAAGAGGCCCCATATGGAAAGACTCGAGAGCAGGTGTCTAAGCATGGATGCCTGGGAACGCCACCTCATATTCCCACTCTTTAGTCAGGACAAGGCAGGCTCAATCTGCGGGCTCCTGGGTGAGCTACCCAGAGGGGAGAGTTGAAATGGACTCTCCTGAAGATGAGTCCTACTGTGGCTTGGTGGCCTGGGAGACCTTGGAATGTGGAGGTGGCTCAGGGACTCTGCAGGATTCTCCAACATGAGGTGTTTGACACGGCTCCAACAAGGAAACTTCCCATGTGGAGACGAGAGGAGTTCTGTTCCGTGCCTCAGGAAAGCCCCATACCCTGTTCTTCGAACCAAAGCCTCTGAGGAGTGACACCTGGAAACCAAAGTAAGAGTTGAGACTACGGCCTAAAGGCCTGTCCGGCTCAACCTTCTATCTCTGTTGTCATCTGTGTGCATGCATTCATGGATGTAGCTGCTCAGCTTGTGTCCGAATGCCCCTGTGAGTCCAGTGAGGCTCCCAGTAGTGGGATGTCCTCGGAGGCCTTGAGGTTTCTCATATTCTGGAGGTGTGTGGCCAAAGGAATGGACACAGTTTCCCAGGAGAGAGCAGGCACGGTCCTGTGGTATGGCTCCAGAGGACCCAGCCTAGAGCCTCTGTTTGCCAGGGCTGTGGGGACAGATGTCTGAAAAAGCAAACTTGGCTCAGCTAGGGGCCAATGTAATGGCAGGCCTGATCTCTAGTCCGTGAGGGGAGATCCTCTGGAAATCAAAGTAGGGCAAGTGGGAGGCAGTCACTCAGGATTTTGTCTCTGGGTGTTGCGTTTACAGTGTCCGGTCAGGGTAGGGGTTGTCTCAGAGGCCGAGGAAGAGCCTTCCTCTCAGGGGATTGTCCAAGCTCCCAAGTGTTTGTGTTCATTCTGTGGGAATGAAGAGTACTGTTTCCTGCCACAGGGGAACCCCCAGGAGAGGGACTCTAGAGCACAGCAGTGGGTTCCCTCAACTGGAATACACACCATCTAGTTAGTCCTGGGTGCCTATGGGCATGGCAAGCCACATATGCGGGCTCTTGGTCCAGTCACTGAGAGGCGTTACGTGAATAAGGTACTCACGCTGAGGGTCACAATGTGTGTTTGTGCCCAAGGCGGCCCTCACGCTTGGGCGTGGCCTCATGGGCCATGCCGTTTTCTCCTACACTGAAGGTTTGACTCACTGCCAGCAGCAAGGTTTCTTGCCAGGGGGAAGGAGGGGTTCTGACTTGTGCATCAGGTTCCCCCCTGTGCAGGGATTGGAGATAAGGTCTAGGTTCCGATGACTGAAAACCCAGGTTGGGAAGGGATGGTGGCCTAAGGCAGTGGCGGGTCCAATGTGCTGGGTGTGCAGCCAGCTGTGTCGGTGTCTGTTGGAAGGTCTGGGCTCAGGCTATTTGCGACAGAGCATCACTGTTTAAGGTAGCCTATGCAATTGGGGTGTTGCCGAGGGCCAAGCAGTTTGATCCTCATTTGGGGTTTCTGGGCAGCGCCATAGACAATGTTTTTCTCTTGGGAGGCAGGCACAGTGCTTCATTGTGGCCCCAGAATTCCCAGTAGGGAGGGTTTGTGGGCCAGGAGTGTGAGGACGGAAGTCTGAAAACACAAGCTAGTGTGAGGATTGGAACCAAGGGCAGAGCAGGCCCACTCTGCAGAGGCTGAATCAAAATCTCCTGCATCTGAAGTCAGGCTGAGGATCAGACGTTGGCTGAGGCTGGAGTATGTGTCCATGATGGCACCTTCATGAAGTGGGGGCCTCATGAGGCCAAGGAAGTTTTCCCACGCTGAGTTTGGAGGTTGCCCCAAACCACAAGGTTTCCTTCTGCGGGACATTCGAGTCCTGTTGCATGGCTCCAGGACATACCATACGGAAGGACTGGAGAGCAGGGTTCGAAGGATGGATCCCTGTACAGCATGCCTCGCATTCCCATTGGCTATTAGCGACAAGATATGTTTGATCTGCTGCCTCTGGAACACGCGACCCAGGGGGCTGAGTTGAAATGGCCTCTCCTGAGGATGCGTCATAATGTGCGTTTGGGTCCATGGAGACCTTGGAATGTGCTGGTTGTTCAGTGGCCCTGCGGAACTCTCCTACCTGAAGTGTTTGATACATCCCAGTAAGAAAGCTGCCCATGTGGAGATGAGAGAGGTTTGGTTTGGTGCCTCAGAAAAGCCCCATGTGCTGGTCTACGAAAACAGTCCTCTGAGAACGGAAACATGGAAACCAAAGCTAAGGTTCAGATTAGGGCCTGGGGGCCTGTCCATTTCAACCTTCTGTCTCTGGGGACACTGTCTGAGAGTCTAAGTGGAGATAGTTGCTCCGCTGGTGTCAGAGAGCCCCTCTTAGTCCAGGGGGGCCTACACTATTGATGGCCTCAGGGGCCTTGGAGCTTTTCCCTAACCTGTAGTGTTGTGGTCAATAGACTGGGCACACTTTCCTTGGAGAGGGCAGGCACAATCTTTCGCTGTGGCCCTACAGGCCCTAGCCTGGAGGTGTGTGGGTCCAGGCTGTGGGCACAGAAGTCTGAATACACAAACTCAGCTTATGAGTGGCGCCTAGGGTATGGCAGGCCGGATGTACAGCCCGAGAGGGAGCTCCTGGGCCTCTGAAACAAAGGCGAGTGGGAGGCGTTCCTTCAGGCTTTTGTCTCTGGATGTTGTGTCCGGGATAGCCGTGGATTGGAGCGGTGGCCTCAGGTACTGTGGACGAGTATCCCTCTCTGGGGATTTGTCCCAGCTCCCAAGAGTTTGGGGTCATTTTGTGGGAAGGGTGGAGTCGTGTTGTCTGGCTCATGGGTCTCTCCAAGAAAGGGATTCCAGAGCAGAGCTCCAGGTACGGGCGGGGCGACTGGAAAATTCAAACCGTGGTGAGGATTGGGTGCATAGGGGCTTGGCAAGCCCCATATGTGGGCTCTTGTTCCAGGCCCTGACAGGCCTTTCTTTGACATGGGGCTCATGCTGAGGATCACAGTGTGAATTTGTGCCCAAGCAGCACTCAAGTTTGGGCGTGGCATCAGGGGCCATGAAGGTTTCTCCCACCCTGAAGGTGTGACTCCATGCCAAGAGCAAGCTTGACAGCCATGGGGAAGGAGGAGTTCTGTTTTGTGCTTGCTATACCCAGCTGTGTGGAGAATTGATATAATGTCTATGTTCAGATATCGGAAAAACAAGGTTAGGATGAGGTGACGGCATAAGACCATGGCGTGTCCGAAGTGCTGGGTGTGCGGCCAGCTGTCTCCTTGTCTGTCTGGACGTCTGGCTTCAGGCTGTGTCAGGCAGAGCATGAGTGCCCAGAGCAGCCTATCCAGTTCGGGTACCGTCGAGGCCCGAGCAGGTTGATCCTCATCTGGGTTTTCTGGAGAGCCCCACAGGGAAACGTTTTTCTTCCATTGGGCAGACACTGGGCTGGGTTTTGGTTCTGGAGTTCCTAGTCCAGAGGGCTTGTTTGCCAGGAGTGTGAGGAAGGAAGTCTGAAAACACAAGCTAGCGTGAGGTTTGGGACCGAGGTCACGGCATGCCCACTCTGCAGAGGCTGAATCGGGATCTCCTGCACTGAGGTCATGTCAACTATGAGACGTGCCTCAGGCTAGAGTTCTTGTCTAGCATGGCCTCTTCCTGAAGGGTGTGGGGGCTTCATGAGGCCAGAAAGTTTTGCCTACGATGGGATTTGTGAACTGCTCCAAAACTGAAGGTTACCTTCTGCACGACAGTCGAGTCCTATTGAATGGTTCCAAGAGGCCCCATATGGAAAGACTCGAGAGCAGGTGTCTAAGCATGGATGCCTGGGAACGCCACCTCATATTCCCACTCTTTAGTCAGGACAAGGCAGGCTCAATCTGTGGGCTGCTGGGTGAGCTACCCAGAGGGGAGTGTTGAAATGGACTCTCCTGAAGATGAGTCCTACTGTGGCTTGGTGGCCTGGGAGACCTTGGAATGTGGAGGTGGCTCAGGGACTCTGCAGGATTCTCCAACATGAGGTGTTTGACACGGCTCCAACAAGGAAACTTCCCATGTGGAGACGAGAGGAGTTCTGTTCCGTGCCTCAGGAAAGCCCCATACCCTGTTCTTCGAACCAAAGCCTCTGAGGAGTGACACCTGGAAACCAAAGTAAGAGTTGAGACTACGGCCTAAAGGCCTGTCCGGCTCAACCTTCTATCTCTGTTGTCATCTGTGTGCATGCATTCATGGATGTAGCTGCTCAGCTTGTGTCCGAATGCCCCTGTGAGTCCAGTGAGGCTCCCAGTAGTGGGATGTCCTCGGAGGCCTTGAGGTTTCTCATATTCTGGAGGTGTGTGGCCAAAGGAATGGACACAGTTTCCCAGGAGAGAGCAGGCACGGTCCTGTGGTATGGCTCCAGAGGACCCAGCCTAGAGGCTCTGTTTGCCAGGGCTGTGGGGACAGATGTCTGAAAAAGCAAACTTGGCTCAGCTAGGGGCCAATGTAATGGCAGGCCTGATCTCTAGTCCGTGAGGGGAGATCCTCTGGAAATCAAAGTAGGGCAAGTGGGAGGCAGTCACTCAGGATTTTGTCTCTGGGTGTTGCGTTTACAGTGTCCGGTCAGGGTAGGGGTTGTCTCAGAGACCGAGGAAGAGCCTTCCTCTCAGGGGATTGTCCAAGCTCCCAAGTGTTTGTGTTCATTCTGTGGGAATGAAGAGTACTGTTTCCTGCCACAGGGGAACCCCCAGGAGAGGGACTCTAGAGCACAGCAGTGGGTTCCCTCAACTGGAATACACACCATCTAGTTAGTCCTGGGTGCCTATGGGTATGGTAAGCCACATATGCGGGCTCCTGGTCCAGTCACTGAGAGGCGTTACTTGAATAAGGTACTCACGCTGAGGGTCACAATGTGTGTTTGTGCCCAAGGCGGCCCTCACGCTGGGCGTGGCCTCATGGGCCATGCCGTTTTCTCCTACACTGAAGGTTTGACTCACTGCCAGCAGCAAGGTTTCTTGCCAGGGGGAAGGAGGGGTTCTGACTTGTGCATCAGGTTCCCCCCTGTGCAGGGATTGGAGATAAGGTCTAGGTTCCGATGACTGAAAACCCAGGTTGGGAATGGATGGTGGCCTAAGGCAGTGGCGGGTCCAATGTGCTGGGTGTGCAGCCAGCTGTGTCGGTGTCTGTTGGAAGGTCTGGGCTCAGGCTATTTGCGACAGAGCATCACTGTTTAAGGTAGCCTATGCAATTGGGGTGTTGCCGAGGGCCAAGCAGTTTGATCCTCATTTGGGGTTTCTGGGCAGCGCCATAGACAATGTTTTTCTCTTGGGAGGCAGGCACAGTGCTTCATTGTGGCCCCAGAATTCCCAGTAGGGAGGGTTTGTGGGCCAGGAGTGTGAGGACGGAAGTCTGAAAACACAAGCTAGTGTGAGGATTGGAACCAAGGGCAGAGCAGGCCCACTCTGCAGAGGCTGAATCAAAATCTCCTGCATCTGAAGTCAGGCTGAGGATCAGACGTTGGCTGAGGCTGGAGTATGTGTCCATGATGGCACCTTCATGAAGTGGGGGCCTCATGAGGCCAAGGAAGTTTTCCCACGCTGAGTTTGGAGGTTGCCCCAAACCACAAGGTTTCCTTCTGCGGGACATTCGAGTCCTGTTGCATGGCTCCAGGACATACCATACGGAAGGACTGGAGAGCAGGGTTCGAAGGATGGATCCCTGTACAGCATGCCTCGCATTCCCATTGGCTATTAGCGACAAGATATGTTTGATCTGCTGCCTCTGGAACACGCGACCCAGGGGGCTGAGTTGAAATGGCCTCTCCTGAGGATGCGTCATAATGTGCGTTTGGGTCCATGGAGACCTTGGAATGTGCTGGTTGTTCAGTGGCCCTGCGGAACTCTCCTACCTGAAGTGTTTGATACATCCCAGTAAGAAAGCTGCCCATGTGGAGATGAGAGCTGTTTGGTTTGGTGCCTCAGAAAAGCCCCATGTGCTGGTCTACGAAAACAGTCCTCTGAGAACGGAAACATGGAAACCAAAGCTAAGGTTCAGATTAGGGCCTGGGGGCCTGTCCATTTCAACCTTCTGTCTCTGGGGACACTGTCTGAGAGTCTAAGTGGAGATAGTTGCTCCGCTGGTGTCAGAGAGCCCCTCTTAGTCCAGGGGGGCCTACACTATTGATGGCCTCAGAGGCCTTGGAGCTTTTCCCTAACCTGTAGTGTTGTGGTCAATGGACTGGGCACACTTTCCTTGGAGAAGGCAGGCACAATCTTTCGCTGTGGCCCTAGAGGCCCTAGCCTGGAGGTGTGTGGGTCCAGGCTGTGGGCACAGAAGTCTGAATACACAAACTCAGCTTATGAGTGGCGCCTAGGGTATGGCAGGCCGGATGTACAGCCCGAGAGGGAGCTCCTGGGCCTCTGAAACAAGGGCGAGTGGGAGGCGTTCCTTCAGGCTTTTGTCTCTGGATGTTGTGTCCGGGATAGCCGTGGATTGGAGCGGTGGCCTCAGGTTCTGTGGACGAGTATCCCTCTCTGGGGATTTGTCCCAGCTCCCAAGAGTTTGGGGTCATTTTGTGGGAAGGGTGGAGTCGTGTTGTGTGGCTCATGGGTCTCTCCAAGAAAGGGATTCCAGAGCAGAGCTCCAGGTACGGGCGGGGCGACTGGAAAATTCAAACCGTGGTGAGGATTGGGTGCATAGGGGCTTGGCAAGCCCCATATGTGGGCTCTTGGTCCAGGCCCTGACAGGCCTTTCTTTGACATGGGGCTCATGCTGAGGATCACAGTGTGAATTTGTGCCCAAGCAGCACTCAAGTTTGGGCGTGGCATCAGGGGCCATGAAGGTTTCTCCCACCCTGAAGGTGTGACTCCATGCCAAGAGCAAGCTTGACAGCCATGGGGAAGGAGGAGTTCTGTTTTGTGCTTGCTATACCCAGCTGTGTGGAGAATTGATATAATGTCTAGGTTCAGATATCTGAAAACCAAGGTTAGGATGAGGTGACGGCATAAGACCATGGCGTGTCCGAAGTGCTGGGTGTGCGGCCAGCTGTCTCCTTGTCTGTCTGGACGTCTGGCTTCAGGCTGTGTCAGGCAGAGCATGAGTGCCCAGAGCAGCCTATCCAGTTCGGGTACCGTCGAGGCCCGAGCAGGTTGATCCTCATCTGGGTTTTCTGGAGAGCCCCACAGGGAAACGTTTTTCTTCCGTTGGGCAGACACTGGGCTGGGTTTTGGTTCCGGAGTTCCTAGTCCGGAGGGCTTGTTTGCCAGGAGTGTGAGGAAGGAAGTCTGAAAACACAAGCTAGCGTGAGGTTTGGGACCGAGGTCACGGCATGCCCACTCTGCAGAGGCTGAATCGGGATCTCCTGCACTGAGGTCATGTCAACTATGAGACGTGCCTCAGGCTAGAGTTCTTGTCCAGCATGGCCTCTTCCTGAAGGGTGTGGGGGCTTCATGAGGCCAGAAAGTTTTGCCTACGATGGGATTTGTGAACTGCTCCAAAACTGAAGGTTACCTTCTGCACGACAGTCGAGTCCTATTGGATGGTTCCAAGAGGCCCCATATGGAAAGACTCGAGAGCAGGTGTCTAAGCATGGATGCCTGGGAACGCCACCTCATATTCCCACTCTTTAGTCAGGACAAGGCAGGCTCAATCTGCGGGCTCCTGGGTGAGCTACCCAGAGGGGAGAGTTGAAATGGACTCTCCTGAAGATGAGTCCTACTGTGGCTTGGTGGCCTGGGAGACCTTGGAATGTGGAGGTGGCTCAGGGACTCTGCAGGATTCTCCAACATGAGGTGTTTGACACGGCTCCAACAAGGAAACTTCCCATGTGGAGACGAGAGGAGTTCTGTTCCATGCCTCAGGAAAGCCCCATACCCTGTTCTTCGAACCAAAGCCTCTGAGGAGTGACACCTGGAAACCAAAGTAAGAGTTGAGACTACGGCCTAAAGGCCTGTCCGGCTCAACCTTCTATCTCTGTTGTCATCTGTGTGCATGCATTCATGGATGTAGCTGCTCAGCTTGTGTCCGAATGCCCCTGTGAGTCCAGTGAGGCTCCCAGTAGTGGGATGTCCTCGGAGGCCTTGAGGTTTCTCATATTCTGGAGGTGTGTGGCCAAAGGAATGGACACAGGTTCCCAGGAGAGAGCAGGCACGGTCCTTTGGTATGGCTCCAGAGGACCCAGCCTAGAGGCTCTGTTTGCCAGGGCTGTGGGGACAGATGTCTGAAAAAGCAAACTTGGCTCAGCTAGGGGCCAATGTAATGGCAGGCCTGATCTCTAGTCTGTGAGGGGAGATCCTCTGGAAATCAAAGTAGGGCAAGTGGGAGGCAGTCACTCAGGATTTTGTCTCTGGGTGTTGCGTTTACAGTGTCCGGTCAGGGTAGGGGTTGTCTCAGAGGCCGAGGAAGAGCCTTCCTCTCAGGGGATTGTCCAAGCTCCCAAGTGTTTGTGTTCATTCTGTGGGAATGAAGAGTACTGTTTCCTGCCACAGGGGAACCCCCTGGAGAGGGACTCTAGAGCACAGCAGTGGGTTCCCTCAACTGGAATACACACCATCTAGTTAGTCCTGGGTGCCTATGGGCATGGCAAGCCACATATGCGGGCTCTTGGTCCAGTCACTGAGAGGCGTTACTTGAATAAGGTACTCACGCTGAGGGTCACAATGTGTGTTTGTGCCCAAGGCGGCCCTCACGCTTGGGCGTGGCCTCATGGGCCATGCCGTTTTCTCCTACACTGAAGGTTTGACTCACTGCCAGCAGCAAGGTTTCTTGCCAGGGGGAAGGAGGGGTTCTGACTTGTGCATCAGGTTCCCCCCTGTGCAGGGATTGGAGATAAGGTCTAGGTTCCGATGACTGAAAACCCAGGTTGGGAATGGATGGTGGCCTAAGGCAGTGGCGGGTCCAATGTGCTGGGTGTGCAGCCAGCTGTGTCGGTGTCTGTTGGAAGGTCTGGGCTCAGGCTATTTGCGACAGAGCATCACTGTTTAAGGTAGCCTATGCAATTGGGGTGTTGCCGAGGGCCAAGCAGTTTGATCCTCATTTGGGGTTTCTGGGCAGCGCCATAGACAATGTTTTTCTCTTGGGAGGCAGGCACAGTGCTTCATTGTGGCCCCAGAATTCCCAGTAGGGAGGGTTTGTGGGCCAGGAGTGTGAGGACGGAAGTCTGAAAACACAAGCTAGTGTGAGGATTGGAACCAAGGGCAGAGCAGGCCCACTCTGCAGAGGCTGAATCAAAATCTCCTGCATCTGAAGTCAGGCTGAGGATCAGACGTTGGCTGAGGCTGGAGTATGTGTCCATGATGGCACCTTCATGAAGTGGGGGCCTCATGAGGCCAAGGAAGTTTTCCCACACTGAGTTTGGAGGTTGCCCCAAACCACAAGGTTTCCTTCTGCGGGACATTCGAGTCCTGTTGCATGGCTCCAGGACATACCATATGGAAGGACTGGAGAGCAGGGTTCGAAGGATGGATCCCTGTACAGCATGCCTCGCATTCCCATTGGCTATTAGCGACAAGATATGTTTGATCTGCTGCCTCTGGAACACGCGACCCAGGGGGCTGAGTTGAAATGGCCTCTCCTGAGGATGCGTCATAATGTGCGTTTGGGTCCATGGAGACCTTGGAATGTGCTGGTTGTTCAGTGGCCCTGCGGAACTCTCCTACCTGAAGTGTTTGATACATCCCAGTAAGAAAGCTGCCCATGTGGAGATGAGAGAGGTTTGGTTTGGTGCCTCAGAAAAGCCCCATGTGCTGGTCTACGAAAACAGTCCTCTGAGAACGGAAACATGGAAACCAAAGCTAAGGTTCAGATTAGGGCCTGGGGGCCTGTCCATTTCAACCTTCTGTCTCTGGGGACACTGTCTGAGAGTCTAAGTGGAGATAGTTGCTCCGCTGGTGTCAGAGAGCCCCTCTTAGTCCAGGGGGGCCTACACTATTGATGGCCTCAGGGGCCTTGGAGCTTTTCCCTAACCTGTAGTGTTGTGGTCAATGGACTGGGCACACTTTCCTTGGAGAGGGCAGGCACAATCTTTCGCTGTGGCCCTACAGGCCCTAGCCTGGAGGTGTGTGGGTCCAGGCTGTGGGCACAGAAGTCTGAATACACAAACTCAGCTTATGAGTGGCGCCTAGGGTATGGCAGGCCGGATGTACAGCCCGAG
Organism: Mustela nivalis; assembly: GCF_964662115.1. NCBI lineage: Eukaryota > Metazoa > Chordata > Mammalia > Carnivora > Mustelidae > Mustela > Mustela nivalis. The sequence goes on along the minus strand of NW_028136451.1, from coordinate 533,079 downwards.
AGGGAGCTCCTGGGCCTCTGAAACAAAGGCGAGTGGGAGGCGTTCCTTCAGGCTTTTGTCTCTGGATGTTGTGTCCGGGATAGCCGTGAATTGGAGCGGTGGCCTCAGGTACTGTGGACGAGTATCCCTCTCTGGGGATTTGTCCCAGCTCCCAAGAGTTTGGGGTCATTTTGTGGGAAGGGTGGAGTCGTGTTGTCTGGCTCATGGGTCTCTCCAAGAAAGGGATTCCAGAGCAGAGCTCCAGGTACGGGCGGGGCGACTGGAAAATTCAAACCGTGGTGAGGATTGGGTGCATAGGGGCTTGGCAAGCCCCATATGTGGGCTCTTGTTCCAGGCCCTGACAGGCCTTTCTTTGACATGGGGCTCATGCTGAGGATCACAGTGTGAATTTGTGCCCAAGCAGCACTCAAGTTTGGGCGTGGCATCAGGGGCCATGAAGGTTTCTCCCACCCTGAAGGTGTGACTCCATGCCAAGAGCAAGCTTGACAGCCATGGGGAAGGAGGAGTTCTGTTTTGTGCTTGCTATACCCAGCTGTGTGGAGAATTGATATAATGTCTAGGTTCAGATATCGGAAAACCAAGGTTAGGATGAGGTGACGGCATAAGACCATGGCGTGTCCGAAGTGCTGGGTGTGCGGCCAGCTGTCTCCTTGTCTGTCTGGACGTCTGGCTTCAGGCTATGTCAGGCAGAGCATGAGTGCCCAGAGCAGCCTATCCAGTTCGGGTACCGTCGAGGCCCGAGCAGGTTGATCCTCATCTGGGTTTTCTGGAGAGCCCCACAGGGAAACGTTTTTCTTCCGTTGGGCAGACACTGGGCTGGGTTTTGGTTCTGGAGTTCCTAGTCCAGAGGGCTTGTTTGCCAGGAGTGTGAGGAAGGAAGTCTGAAAACACAAGCTAGCGTGAGGTTTGGGACCGAGGTCACGGCATGCCCACTCTGCAGAGGCTGAATCGGGATCTCCTGCACTGAGGTCATGTCAACTATGAGACGTGCCTCAGGCTAGTATTCTTGTCTAGCATGGCCTCTTCCTGAAGGGTGTGGGGGCTTCATGAGGCCAGAAAGTTTTGCCTACGATGGGATTTGTGAACTGCTCCAAAACTGAAGGTTACCTTCTGCACGACAGTCGAGTCCTATTGGATGGTTCCAAGAGGCCCCATATGGAAAGACTCGAGAGCAGGTGTCTAAGCATGGATGCCTGGGAACGCCACCTCATATTCCCACTCTTTAGTCAGGACAAGGCAGGCTCAATCTGTGGGCTCCTGGGTGAGCTACCCAGAGGGGAGTGTTGAAATGGACTCTCCTGAAGATGAGTCCTACTGTGGCTTGGTGGCCTGGGAGACCTTGGAATGTGGAGGTGGCTCAGGGACTCTGCAGGATTCTCCAACATGAGGTGTTTGACACGGCTCCAACAAGGAAACTTCCCATGTGGAGACGAGAGGAGTTCTGTTCCGTGCCTCAGGAAAGCCCCATACCCTGTTCTTCGAACCAAAGCCTCTGAGGAGTGACACCTGGAAACCAAAGTAAGAGTTGAGACTACGGCCTAAAGGCCTGTCCGGCTCAACCTTCTATCTCTGTTGTCATCTGTGTGCATGCATTCATGGATGTAGCTGCTCAGCTTGTGTCCGAATGCCCCTGTGAGTCCAGTGAGGCTCCCAGTAGTGGGATGTCCTCGGAGGCCTTGAGGTTTCTCATATTCTGGAGGTGTGTGGCCAAAGGAATGGACACAGTTTCCCAGGAGAGAGCAGGCACGGTCCTGTGGTATGGCTCCAGAGGACCCAGCCTAGAGGCTCTGTTTGCCAGGGCTGTGGGGACAGATGTCTGAAAAAGCAAACTTGGCTCAGCTAGGGGCCAATGTAATGGCAGGCCTGATCTCTAGTCCGTGAGGGGAGATCCTCTGGAAATCAAAGTAGGGCAAGTGGGAGGCAGTCACTCAGGATTTTGTCTCTGGGTGTTGCGTTTACAGTGTCCGGTCAGGGTAGGGGTTGTCTCAGAGGCCGAGGAAGAGCCTTCCTCTCAGGGGATTGTCGAAGCTCCCAAGTGTTTGTGTTCATTCTGTGGGAATGAAGAGTACTGTTTCCTGCCACAGGGGAACCCCCAGGAGAGGGACTCTAGAGCACAGCAGTGGGTTCCCTCAACTGGAATACACACCATCTAGTTAGTCCTGGGTGTCTATGGGCATGGCAAGCCACATATGCGGGCTCTTGGTCCAGTCACTGAGAGGCGTTACTTGAATAAGGTACTCACGCTGAGGGACACAATGTGTGTTTGTGCCCAAGGCGGCCCTCACGCTTGGGCGTGGCCTCATGGGCCATGCCGTTTTCTCCTACACTGAAGGTTTGACTCACTGCCAGCAGCAAGGTTTCTTGCCAGGGGGAAGGAGGGGTTCTGACTTGTGCATCAGGTTCCCCCCTGTGCAGGGATTGGAGATAAGGTCTAGGTTCCGATGACTGAAAACCCAGGTTGGGAATGGATGGTGGCCTAAGGCAGTGGCGGGTCCAATGTGCTGGGTGTGCAGCCAGCTGTGTCGGTGTCTGTTGGAAGGTCTGGGCTCAGGCTATTTGCGACAGAGCATCACTGTTTAAGGTAGCCTATGCAATTGGGGTGTTGCCGAGGGCCAAGCAGTTTGATCCTCATTTGGGGTTTCTGGGCAGCGCCATAGACAATGTTTTTCTCTTGGGAGGCAGGCACAGTGCTTCATTGTGGCCCCAGAATTCCCAGTAGGGAGGGTTTGTGGGCCAGGAGTGTGAGGACGGAAGTCTGAAAACACAAGCTAGTGTGAGGATTGGAACCAAGGGCAGAGCAGGCCCACTCTGCAGAGGCTGAATCAAAATCTCCTGCATCTGAAGTCAGGCTGAGGATCAGACGTTGGCTGAGGCTGGAGTATGTGTCCATGATGGCACCTTCACGAAGTGGGGGCCTCATGAGGCCAAGGAAGTTTTCCCACGCTGAGTTTGGAGGTTGCCCCAAACCACAAGGTTTCCTTCTGCGGGACATTCGAGTCCTGTTGCATGGCTCCAGGACATACCATACGGAAGGACTGGAGAGCAGGGTTCGAAGGATGGATCCCTGTACAGCATGCCTCGCATTCCCATTGGCTATTAGCGACAAGATATGTTTGATCTGCTGCCTCTGGAACACGCGACCCAGGGGGCTGAGTTGAAATGGCCTCTCCTGAGGATGCGTCATAATGTGCGTTTGGGTCCATGGAGACCTTGGAATGTGCTGGTTGTTCAGTGGCCCTGCGGAACTCTCCTACCTGAAGTGTTTGATACATCCCAGTAAGAAAGCTGCCCATGTGGAGATGAGAGCTGTTTGGTTTGGTGCCTCAGAAAAGCCCCATGTGCTGGTCTACGAAAACAGTCCTCTGAGAACGGAAACATGGAAACCAAAGCTAAGGTTCAGATTAGGGCCTGGGGGCCTGTCCATTTCAACCTTCTGTCTCTGGGGACACTGTCTGAGAGTCTAAGTGGAGATAGTTGCTCCGCTGGTGTCAGGTAGCCCCTCTTAGTCCAGGGGGGCCTACACTATTGATGGCCTCAGAGGCCTTGGAGCTTTTCCCTAACCTGTAGTGTTGTGGTCAATGGACTGGGCACACTTTCCTAGGAGAAGGCAGGCACAATCTTTCGCTGTGGCCCTAGAGGAGTTCTGTTTTGTGCTTGCTATACCCAGCTGTGTGGAGAATTGATATAATGTCTAGGTTCAGATATCGGAAAACCAAGGTTAGGATGAGGTGACGGCATAAGACCATGGCGTGTCCGAAGTGCTGGGTGTGCGGCCAGCTGTCTCCTTGTCTGTCTGGACGTCTGGCTTCAGGCTGTGTCAGGCAGAGCATGAGTGCCCAGAGCAGCCTATCCAGTTCGGGTACCGTCGAGGCCCGAGCAGGTTGATCCTCATCTGGATTTTCTGGAGAGCCCCACAGGGAAACGTTTTTCTTCCGTTGGGCAGACACTGGGCTGGGTTTTGGTTCCGGAGTTCCTAGTCCGGAGGGCTTGTTTGCCAGGAGTGTGAGGAAGGAAGTCTGAAAACACAAGCTAGCGTGTGGTTTGGGACCGAGGTCACGGCAGGCCCACTCTGCAGAGGCTGAATCGGGATCTCCTGCACTGAGGTCATGTCAACTATGAGACGTGCCTCAGGCTAGAGTTCTTGTCCAGCAAGGCCTCTTCCTGAAGGGTGTGGGGGCTTCATGAGGCCAGAAAGTTTTGCCTACGATGGGATTTGTGAACTGCTCCAAAACTGAAGGTTACCTTCTGCACGACAGTCGAGTCCTATTGGATGGTTCCAAGAGGCCCCATATGGAAAGACTCGAGAGCAGGTGTCTAAGCATGGATGCCTGGGAACGCCACCTCATATTCCCACTCTTTAGTCAGGACAAGGCAGGCTCAATCTGCGGGCTCCTGGGTGAGCTACCCAGAGGGGAGAGTTGAAATGGACTCTCCTGAAGATGAGTCCTACTGTGGCTTGGTGGCCTGGGAGACCTTGGAATGTGGAGGTGGCTCAGGGACTCTGCAGGATTCTCCAACATGAGGTGTTTGACACGGCTCCAACAAGGAAACTTCCCATGTGGAGACGAGAGGAGTTCTGTTCCGTGCCTCAGGAAAGCCCCATACCCTGTTCTTCGAACCAAAGCCTCTGAGGAGTGACACCTGGAAACCAAAGTAAGAGTTGAGACTACGGCCTAAAGGCCTGTCCGGCTCAACCTTCTATCTCTGTTGTCATCTGTGTGCATGCATTCATGGATGTAGCTGCTCAGCTTGTGTCCGAATGCCCCTGTGAGTCCAGTGAGGCTCCCAGTAGTGGGATGTCCTCGGAGGCCTTGAGGTTTCTCATATTCTGGAGGTGTGTGGCCAAAGGAATGGACACAGTTTCCCAGGAGAGAGCAGGCACGGTCCTGTGGTATGGCTCCAGAGGACCCAGCCTAGAGGCTCTGTTTGCCAGGGCTGTGGGGACAGATGTCTGAAAAAGCAAACTTGGCTCAGCTAGGGGCCAATGTAATGGCAGGCCTGATCTCTAGTCCGTGAGGGGAGATCCTCTGGAAATCAAAGTAGGGCAAGTGGGAGGCAGTCACTCAGGATTTTGTCTCTGGGTGTTGCGTTTACAGTGTCCGGTCAGGGTAGGGGTTGTCTCAGAGGCCGAGGAAGAGCCTTTCTCTCAGGGGATTGTCGAAGCTCCCAAGTGTTTGTGTTCATTCTGTGGGAATGAAGAGTACTGTTTCCTGCCACAGGGGAACCCCCAGGAGAGGGACTCTAGAGCACAGCAGTGGGTTCCCTCAACTGGAATACACACCATCTAGTTAGTCCTGGGTGTCTATGGGCATGGCAAGCCACATATGCGGGCTCTTGGTCCAGTCACTGAGAGGCGTTACTTGAATAAGGTACTCACGGTGAGGGACACAATGTGTGTTTGTGCCCAAGGCGGCCCTCACGCTTGGGCGTGGCCTCATGGGCCATGCCGTTTTCTCCTACACTGAAGGTTTGACTCACTGCCAGCAGCAAGGTTTCTTGCCAGGGGGAAGGAGGGGTTCTGACTTGTGCATCAGGTTCCCCCCTGTGCAGGGATTGGAGATAAGGTCTAGGTTCCGATGACTGAAAACCCAGGTTGGGAATGGATGGTGGCCTAAGGCAGTGGCGGGTCCAATGTGCTGGGTGTGCAGCCAGCTGTGTCGGTGTCTGTTGGAAGGTCTGGGCTCAGGCTATTTGCGACAGAGCATCACTGTTTAAGGTAGCCTATGCAATTGGGGTGTTGCCGAGGGCCAAGCAGTTTGATCCTCATTTGGGGTTTCTGGGCAGCGCCATAGACAATGTTTTTCTCTTGGGAGGCAGGCACAGTGCTTCATTGTGGCCCCAGAATTCCCAGTAGGGAGGGTTTGTGGGCCAGGAGTGTGAGGACGGAAGTCTGAAAACACAAGCTAGTGTGAGGATTGGAACCAAGGGCAGAGCAGGCCCACTCTGCAGAGGCTGAATCAAAATCTCCTGCATCTGAAGTCAGGCTGAGGATCAGACGTTGGCTGAGGCTGGAGTATGTGTCCATGATGGCACCTTCACGAAGTGGGGGCCTCATGAGGCCAAGGAAGTTTTCCCACGCTGAGTTTGGAGGTTGCCCCAAACCACAAGGTTTCCTTCTGCGGGACATTCGAGTCCTGTTGCATGGCTCCAGGACATACCATACGGAAGGACTGGAGAGCAGGGTTCGAAGGATGGATCCCTGTACAGCATGCCTCGCATTCCCATTGGCTATTAGCGACAAGATATGTTTGATCTGCTGCCTCTGGAACACGCGACCCAGGGGGCTGAGTTGAAATGGCCTCTCCTGAGGATGCGTCATAATGTGCGTTTGGGTCCATGGAGACCTTGGAATGTGCTGGTTGTTCAGTGGCCCTGCGGAACTCTCCTACCTGAAGTGTTTGATACATCCCAGTAAGAAAGCTGCCCATGTGGAGATGAGAGATGTTTGGTTTGGTGCCTCAGAAAAGCCCCATGTGCTGGTCTACGAAAACAGTCCTCTGAGAACGGAAACATGGAAACCAAAGCTAAGGTTCAGATTAGGGCCTGGGGGCCTGTCCATTTCAACCTTCTGTCTCTGGGGACACTGTCTGAGAGTCTAAGTGGAGATAGTTGCTCCGCTGGTGTCAGAGAGCCCCTCTTAGTCCAGGGGGGCCTACACTATTGATGGCCTCAGAGGCCTTGGAGCTTTTCCCTAACCTGTAGTGTTGTGGTCAATGGACTGGGCACACTTTCCTTGGAGAAGGCAGGCACAATCTTTCGCTGTGGCCCTAGAGGCCCTAGCCTGGAGGTGTGTGGGTCCAGGCTGTGGGCACAGAAGTCTGAATACACAAACTCAGCTTATGAGTGGCGCCTAGGGTATGGCAGGCCGGGTGTACAGCCCGAGAGGGAGCTCCTGGGCCTCTGAAACAAGGGCGAGTGGGAGGCGTTCCTTCAGGCTTTTGTCTCTGGATGTTGTGTCCGGGATAGCCGTGGATTGGAGCGGTGGCCTCAGGTTCTGTGGACGAGTATCCCTCTCTGGGGATTTGTCCCAGCTCCCAAGAGTTTGGGGTCATTTTGTGGGAAGGGTGGAGTCGTGTTGTCTGGCTCATGGGTCTCTCCAAGAAAGGGATTCCAGAGCAGAGCTCCAGGTACGGGCGGGGCGACTGGAAAATTCAAACCGTGGTGAGGATTGGGTGCATAGGGGCTTGGCAAGCCCCATATGTGGGCTCTTGGTCCAGGCCCTGACAGGCCTTTCTTTGACATGGGGCTCATGCTGAGGATCACAGTGTGAATTTGTGCCCAAGCAGCACTCAAGTTTGGGCGTGGCATCAGGGGCCATGAAGGTTTCTCCCACCCTGAAGGTGTGACTCCATGCCAAGAGCAAGCTTGACAGCCATGGGGAAGGAGGAGTTCTGTTTTGTGCTTGCTATACCCAGCTGTGTGGAGAATTGATATAATGTCTAGGTTCAGATATCGGAAAACCAAGGTTAGGATGAGGTGACGGCATAAGACCATGGCGTGTCCGAAGTGCTGGGTGTGCGGCCAGCTGTCTCCTTGTCTGTCTGGACGTCTGGCTTCAGGCTGTGTCAGGCAGAGCATGAGTGCCCAGAGCAGCCTATCCAGTTCGGGTACCGTCGAGGCCCGAGCAGGTTGATCCTCATCTGGGTTTTCTGGAGAGCCCCACAGGGAAACGTTTTTCTTCCGTTGGGCAGACACTGGGCTGGGTTTTGGTTCTGGAGTTCCTAGTCCGGAGGGCTTGTTTGCCAGGAGTGTGAGGAAGGAAGTCTGAAAACACAAGCTAGCGTGAGGTTTGGGACCGAGGTCACGGCATGCCCACTCTGCAGAGGCTGAATCGGGATCTCCTGCACTGAGGTCATGTCAACTATGAGACGTGCCTCAGGCTAGAGTTCTTGTCCAGCATGGCCTCTTCCTGAAGGGTGTGGGGGCTTCATGAGGCCAGAAAGTTTTGCCTACGATGGGATTTGTGAACTGCTCCAAAACTGAAGGTTACCTTCTGCACGACAGTCGAGTCCTATTGGATGGTTCCAAGAGGCCCCATATGGAAAGACTCGAGAGCAGGTGTCTAAGCATGGATGCCTGGGAACGCCACCTCATATTCCCACTCTTTAGTCAGGACAAGGCAGGCTCAATCTGCGGGCTCCTGGGTGAGCTACCCAGAGGGGAGAGTTGAAATGGACTCTCCTGAAGATGAGTCCTACTGTGGCTTGGTGGCCTGGGAGACCTTGGAATGTGGAGGTGGCTCAGGGACTCTGCAGGATTCTCCAACATGAGGTGTTTGACACGGCTCCAACAAGGAAACTTCCCATGTGGAGACGAGAGGAGTTCTGTTCCGTGCCTCAGGAAAGCCCCATACCCTGTTCTTCGAACCAAAGCCTCTGAGGAGTGACACCTGGAAACCAAAGTAAGAGTTGAGACTACGGCCTAAAGGCCTGTCCGGCTCAACCTTCTATCTCTGTTGTCATCTGTGTGCATGCATTCATGGATGTAGCTGCTCAGCTTGTGTCCGAATGCCCCTGTGAGTCCAGTGAGGCTCCCAGTAGTGGGATGTCCTCGGAGGCCTTGAGGTTTCTCATATTCTGGAGGTGTGTGGCCAAAGGAATGGACACAGTTTCCCAGGAGAGAGCAGGCACAGTCCTGTGGTATGGCTCCAGAGGACCCAGCCTAGAGCCTCTGTTTGCCAGGGCTGTGGGGACAGATGTCTGAAAAAGCAAACTTGGCTCAGCTAGGGGCCAATGTAATGGCAGGCCTGATCTCTAGTCCGTGAGGGGAGATCCTCTGGAAATCAAAGTAGGGCAAGTGGGAGGCAGTCACTCAGGATTTTGTCTCTGGGTGTTGCGTTTACAGTGTCCGGTCAGGGTAGGGGTTGTCTCAGAGGCCGAGGAAGAGCCTTCCTCTCAGGGGATTGTCCAAGTTCCCAAGTGTTTGTGTTCATTCTGTGGGAATGAAGAGTACTGTTTCCTGCCACAGGGGAACCCCCAGGAGAGGGACTCTAGAGCACAGCAGTGGGTTCCCTCAACTGGAATACACACCATCTAGTTAGTCCTGGGTGCCTATGGGCATGGCAAGCCACATATGCGGGCTCTTGGTCCAGTCACTGAGAGGCGTTACTTGAATAAGGTACTCACGCTGAGGGTCACAATGTGTGTTTGTGCCCAAGGCGGCCCTCACGCTTGGGCGTGGCCTCATGGGCCATGCCGTTTTCTCCTACACTGAAGGTTTGACTCACTGCCAGCAGCAAGGTTTCTTGCCAGGGGGAAGGAGGGGTTCTGACTTGTGCATCAGGTTCCCCCCTGTGCAGGGATTGGAGATAAGGTCTAGGTTCCGATGACTGAAAACCCAGGTTGGGAATGGATGGTGGCCTAAGGCAGTGGCGGGTCCAATGTGCTGGGTGTGCAGCCAGCTGTGTCGGTGTCTGTTGGAAGGTCTGGGCTCAGGCTATTTGCGACAGAGCATCACTGTTTAAGGTAGCCTATGCAATTGGGGTGTTGCCGAGGGCCAAGCAGTTTGATCCTCATTTGGGGTTTCTGGGCAGCGCCATAGACAATGTTTTTCTCTTGGGAGGCAGGCACAGTGCTTCATTGTGGCCCCAGAATTCCCAGTAGGGAGGGTTTGTGGGCCAGGAGTGTGAGGACGGAAGTCTGAAAACACAAGCTAGTGTGAGGATTGGAACCAAGGGCAGAGCAGGCCCACTCTGCAGAGGCTGAATCAAAATCTCCTGCATCTGAAGTCAGGCTGAGGATCAGACGTTGGCTGAGGCTGGAGTATGTGTCCATGATGGCACCTTCATGAAGTGGGGGCCTCATGAGGCCAAGGAAGTTTTCCCACGCTGAGTTTGGAGGTTGCCCCAAACCACAAGGTTTCCTTCTGCGGGACATTCGAGTCCTGTTGCATGGCTCCAGGACATACCATACGGAAGGACTGGAGAGCAGGGTTCGAAGGATGGATCCCTGTACAGCATGCCTCGCATTCCCATTGGCTATTAGCGACAAGATATGTTTGATCTGCTGCCTCTGGAACACGCGACCCAGGGGGCTGAGTTGAAATGGCCTCTCCTGAGGATGCGTCATAATGTGCGTTTGGGTCCATGGAGACCTTGGAATGTGCTGGTTGTTCAGTGGCCCTGCGGAACTCTCCTACCTGAAGTGTTTGATACATCCCAGTAAGAAAGCTGCCCATGTGGAGATGAGAGAGGTTTGGTTTGGTGCCTCAGAAAAGCCCCATGTGCTGGTCTACGAAAACAGTCCTCTGAGAACGGAAAAGGGGAAACCAAAGCTAAGGTTCAGATTAGGGCCTGGGGGCCTGTCCATTTCAACCTTCTGTCTCTGGGGACACTGTCTGAGAGTCTAAGTGGAGATAGTTGCTCCGCTGGTGTCAGAGAGCCCCTCTTAGTCCAGGGGGGCCTACACTATTGATGGCCTCAGGGGCCTTGGAGCTTTTCCCTAACCTGTAGTGTTGTGGTCAATGGACTGGGCACACTTTCCTTGGAGAGGGCAGGCACAATCTTTCGCTGTGGCCCTAGAGGCCCTAGCCTGGAGGTGTGTGGGTCCAGGCTGTGGGCACAGAAGTCTGAATACACAAACTCAGCTTATGAGTGGCGCCTAGGGTATGGCAGGCCGGATGTACAGCCCGAGAGGGAGCTCCTGGGCCTCTGAAACAAGGGCGAGTGGGAGGCGTTCCTTCAGGCTTTTGTCTCTGGATGTTGTGTCCGGGATAGCCGTGGATTGGAGCTGTGGCCTCAGGTTCTGTGGACGAGTATCCCTCTCTGGGGATTTGTCCCAGCTCCCAAGAGTTTGAGGTCATTTTGTGGGAAGGGTGGAGTCGTGTTGTCTGGCTCATGGGTCTCTCCAAGAAAGGGATTCCAGAGCAGAGCTCCAGGTACGGGCGGGGCGACTGGAAAATTCAAACCGTGGTGAGGATTGGGTGCATAGGGGCTTGGCAAGCCCCATATGTGGGCTCTTGGTCCAGGCCCTGACAGGCCTTTCTTTGACATGGGGCTCATGCTGAGGATCACAGTGTGAATTTGTGCCCAAGCAGCACTCAAGTTTGGGCGTGGCATCAGGGGCCATGAAGGTTTCTCCCACCCTGAAGGTGTGACTCCATGCCAAGAGCAAGCTTGACAGCCATGGGGAAGGAGGAGTTCTGTTTTGTGCTTGCTATACCCAGCTGTGTGGAGAATTGATATAATGTCTAGGTTCAGATATCTGAAAACCAAGGTTAGGATGAGGTGACGGCATAAGACCATGGCGTGTCCGAAGTGCTGGGTGTGCGGCCAGCTGTCTCCTTGTCTGTCTGGACGTCTGGCTTCAGGCTGTGTCAGGCAGAGCATGAGTGCCCAGAGCAGCCTATCCAGTTCGGGTACCGTCGAGGCCCGAGCAGGTTGATCCTCATCTGGGTTTTCTGGAGAGCCCCACAGGGAAACGTTTTTCTTCCGTTGGGCAGACACTGGGCTGGGTTTTGGTTCCGGAGTTCCTAGTCCGGAGGGCTTGTTTGCCAGGAGTGTGAGGAAGGAAGTCTGAAAACACAAGCTAGCGTGAGGTTTGGGACCGAGGTCACGGCATGCCCACTCTGCAGAGGCTGAATCGGGATCTCCTGCACTGAGGTCATGTCAACTATGAGACGTGCCTCAGGCTAGAGTTCTTGTCCAGCATGGCCTCTTCCTGAAGGGTGTGGGGGCTTCATGAGGCCAGAAAGTTTTGCCTACGATGGGATTTGTGAACTGCTCCAAAACTGAAGGTTACCTTCTGCACGACAGTCGAGTCCTATTGGATGGTTCCAAGAGGCCCCATATGGAAAGACTCGAGAGCAGGTGTCTAAGCATGGATGCCTGGGAACGCCACCTCATATTCCCACTCTTTAGTCAGGACAAGGCAGGCTCAATCTGCGGGCTCCTGGGTGAGCTACCCAGAGGGGAGAGTTGAAATGGACTCTCCTGAAGATGAGTCCTACTGTGGCTTGGTGGCCTGGGAGACCTTGGAATGTGGAGGTGGCTCAGGGACTCTGCAGGATTCTCCAACATGAGGTGTTTGACACGGCTCCAACAAGGAAACTTCCCATGTGGAGACGAGAGGAGTTCTGTTCCGTGCCTCAGGAAAGCCCCATACCCTGTTCTTCGAACCAAAGCCTCTGAGGAGTGACACCTGGAAACCAAAGTAAGAGTTGAGACTACGGCCTAAAGGCCTGTCCGGCTCAACCTTCTATCTCTGTTGTCATCTGTGTGCATGCATTCATGGATGTAGCTGCTCAGCTTGTGTCCGAATGCCCCTGTGAGTCCAGTGAGGCTCCCAGTAGTGGGATGTCCTCGGAGGCCTTGAGGTTTCTCATATTCTGGAGGTGTGTGGCCAAAGGAATGGACACAGTTTCCGAGGAGAGAGCAGGCACGGTCCTGTGGTATGGCTCCAGAGGACCCAGCCTAGAGGCTCTGTTTGCCAGGGCTGTGGGGACAGATGTCTGAAAAAGCAAACTTGGCTCAGCTAGGGGCCAATGTAATGGCAGGCCTGATCTCTAGTCCGTGAGGGGAGATCCTCTGGAAATCAAAGTAGGGCAAGTGGGAGGCAGTCACTCAGGATTTTGTCTCTGGGTGTTGCGTTTACAGTGTCCGGTCAGGGTAGGGGTTGTCTCAGAGGCCGAGGAAGAGCCTTCCTCTCAGGGGATTGTCCAAGCTCCCAAGTGTTTGTGTTCATTCTGTGGGAATGAAGAGTACTGTTTCCTGCCACAGGGGAACCCCCAGGAGAGGGACTCTAGAGCACAGCAGTGGGTTCCCTCAACTGGAATACACACCATCTAGTTAGTCCTGGGTGCCTATGGGCATGGCAAGCCACATATGCGGGCTCTTGGTCCAGTCACTGAGAGGCGTTCCTTGAATAAGGTACTCACGCTGAGGGTCACAATGTGTGTTTGTGCCCAAGGCGGCCCTCACGCTTGGGCGTGGCCTCATGGGCCATGCCGTTTTCTCCTACACTGAAGGTTTGACTCACTGCCAGCAGCAAGGTTTCTTGCCAGGGGGAAGGAGGGGTTCTGACTTGTGCATCAGGTTCCCCCCTGTGCAGGGATTGGAGATAAGGTCTAGGTTCCGATGACTGAAAACCCAGGTTGGGAATGGATGGTGGCCTAAGGCAGTGGCGGGTCCAATGTGCTGGGTGTGCAGCCAGCTGTGTCGGTGTCTGTTGGAAGGTCTGGGCTCAGGCTATTTGCGACAGAGCATCACTGTTTAAGGTAGCCTATGCAATTGGGGTGTTGCCGAGGGCCAAGCAGTTTGATCCTCATTTGGGGTTTCTGGGCAGCGCCATAGACAATGTTTTTCTCTTGGGAGGCAGGCACAGTGCTTCATTGTGGCCCCAGAATTCCCAGTAGGGAGGGTTTGTGGGCCAGGAGTGTGAGGACGGAAGTCTGAAAACACAAGCTAGTGTGAGGATTGGAACCAAGGGCAGAGCAGGCCCACTCTGCAGAGGCTGAATCAAAATCTCCTGCATCTGAAGTCAGGCTGAGGATCAGACGTTGGCTGAGGCTGGAGTATGTGTCCATGATGGCACCTTCACGAAGTGGGGGCCTCATGAGGCCAAGGAAGTTTTCCCACGCTGAGTTTGGAGGTTGCCCCAAACCACAAGGTTTCCTTCTGCGGGACATTCGAGTCCTGTTGCATGGCTCCAGGACATACCATACGGAAGGACTGGAGAGCAGGGTTCGAAGGATGGATCCCTGTACAGCATGCCTCGCATTCCCATTGGCTATTAGCGACAAGATATGTTTGATCTGCTGCCTCTGGAACACGCGACCCAGGGGGCTGAGTTGAAATGGCCTCTCCTGAGGATGCGTCATAATGTGCGTTTGGGTCCATGGAGACCTTGGAATGTGCTGGTTGTTCAGTGGCCCTGCGGAACTCTCCTACCTGAAGTGTTTGATACATCCCAGTAAGAAAGCTGCCCATGTGGAGATGAGAGAGGTTTGGTTTGGTGCCTCAGAAAAGCCCCATGTGCTGGTCTACGAAAACAGTCCTCTGAGAACGGAAACATGGAAACCAAAGCTAAGGTTCAGATTAGGGCCTGGGGGCCTGTCCATTTCAACCTTCTGTCTCTGGGGACACTGTCTGAGAGTCTAAGTGGAGATAGTTGCTCCGCTGGTGTCAGAGAGCCCCTCTTAGTCCAGGGGGGCCTACACTATTGATGGCCTCAGGGGCCTTGGAGCTTTTCCCTAACCTGTAGTGTTGTGGTCAATGGACTGGGCACACTTTCCTTGGAGAGGGCAGGCACAATCTTTCGCTGTGGCCCTAGAGGCCCTAGCCTGGAGGTGTGTGGGTCCAGGCTGTGGGCACAGAAGTCTGAATACACAAACTCAGCTTATGAGTGGCGCCTAGGGTATGGCAGGCCGGATGTACAGCCCGAGAGGGAGCTCCTGGGCCTCTGAAACAAGGGCGAGTGGGAGGCGTTCCTTCAGGCTTTTGTCTCTGGATGTTGTGTCCGGGATAGCCGTGGATTGGAGCGGTGGCCTCAGGTTCTGTGGACGAGTATCCCTCTCTGGGGATTTGTCCCAGCTCCCAAGAGTTTGGGGTCATTTTGTGGGAAGGGTGGAGTCGTGTTGTCTGGCTCATGGGTCTCTCCAAGAAAGGGATTCCAGAGCAGAGCTCCAGGTACGGGCGGGGCGACAGGAAAATTCAAACCGTGGTGAGGATTGGGTGCATAGGGGCTTGGCAAGCCCCATATGTGGGCTCTTGGTCCAGGCCCTGACAGGCCTTTCTTTGACATGGGGCTCATGCTGAGGATCACAGTGTGAATTTGTGCCCAAGCAGCACTCAAGTTTGGGCGTGGCATCAGGGGCCATGAAGGTTTCTCCCACCCTGAAGGTGTGACTCCATGCCAAGAGCAAGCTTGACAGCCATGGGGAAGGAGGAGTTCTGTTTTGTGCTTGCTATACCCAGCTGTGTGGAGAATTGATATAATGTCTAGGTTCAGATATCTGAAAACCAAGGTTAGGATGAGGTGACGGCATAAGACCATGGCGTGTCCGAAGTGCTGGGTGTGCGGCCAGCTGTCTCCTTGTCTGTCTGGACGTCTGGCTTCAGGCTGTGTCAGGCAGAGCATGAGTGCCCAGAGCAGCCTATCCAGTTCGGGTACCGTCGAGGCCCGAGCAGGTTGATCCTCATCTGGGTTTTCTGGAGAGCCCCACAGGGAAACGTTTTTCTTCCGTTGGGCAGACATTGGGCTGGGTTTTGGTTCCGGAGTTCCTAGTCCGGAGGGCTTGTTTGCCAGGAGTGTGAGGAAGGAAGTCTGAAAACACAAGGTAGCGTGAGGTTTGGGACCGAGGTCACGGCATGCCCACTCTGCAGAGGCTGAATCGGGATCTCCTGCACTGAGGTCATGTCAACTATGAGACGTGCCTCAGGCTAGAGTTCTTGTCCAGCATGGCCTCTTCCTGAAGGGTGTGGGGGCTTCATGAGGCCAGAAAGTTTTGCCTACGATGGGATTTGTGAACTGCTCCAAAACTGAAGGTTACCTTCTGCACGACAGTCGAGTCCTATTGGATGGTTCCAAGAGGCCCCATATGGAAAGACTCGAGAGCAGGTGTCTAAGCATGGATGCCTGGGAACGCCACCTCATATTCCCACTCTTTAGTCAGGACAAGGCAGGCTCAATCTGCGGGCTCCTGGGTGAGCTACCCAGAGGGGAGAGTTGAAATGGACTCTCCTGAAGATGAGTCCTACTGTGGCTTGGTGGCCTGGGAGACCTTGGAATGTGGAGGTGGCTCAGGGACTCTGCAGGATTCTCCAACATGAGGTGTTTGACACGGCTCCAACAAGGAAACTTCCCATGTGGAGACGAGAGGAGTTCTGTTCCGTGCCTCAGGAAAGCCCCATACCCTGTTCTTCGAACCAAAGCCTCTGAGGAGTGACACCTGGAAACCAAAGTAAGAGTTGAGACTACGGCCTAAAGGCCTGTCCGGCTCAACCTTCTATCTCTGTTGTCATCTGTGTGCATGCATTCATGGATGTAGCTGCTCAGCTTGTGTCCGAATGCCCCTGTGAGTCCAGTGAGGCTCCCAGTAGTGGGATGTCCTCGGAGGCCTTGAGGTTTCTCATATTCTGGAGGTGTGTGGCCAAAGGAATGGACACAGTTTCCCAGGAGAGAGCAGGCACGGTCCTGTGGTATGGCTCCAGAGGACCCAGCCTAGAGGCTCTGTTTGCCAGGGCTGTGGGGACAGATGTCTGAAAAAGCAAACTTGGCTCAGCTAGGGGCCAATGTAATGGCAGGCCTGATCTCTAGTCTGTGAGGGGAGATCCTCTGGAAATCAAAGTAGGGCAAGTGGGAGGCAGTCACTCAGGATTTTGTCTCTGGGTGTTGCGTTTACAGTGTCCGGTCAGGGTAGGGGTTGTCTCAGAGGCCGAGGAAGAGCCTTCCTCTCAGGGGATTGTCCAAGCTCCCAAGTGTTTGTGTTCATTCTGTGGGAATGAAGAGTACTGTTTCCTGCCACAGGGGAACCCCCAGGAGAGGGACTCTAGAGCACAGCAGTGGGTTCCCTCAACTGGAATACACACCATCTAGTTAGTCCTGGGTGCCTATGGGCATGGCAAGCCACATATGCGGGCTCTTGGTCCAGTCACTGAGAGGCGTTACTTGAATAAGGTACTCACGCTGAGGGTCACAATGTGTGTTTGTGCCCAAGGCGGCCCTCACGCTTGGGCGTGGCCTCATGGGCCATGCCGTTTTCTCCTACACTGAAGGTTTGACTCACTGCCAGCAGCAAGGTTTCTTGCCAGGGGGAAGGAGGGGTTCTGACTTGTGCATCAGGTTCCCCCCTGTGCAGGGATTGGAGATAAGGTCTAGGTTCCGATGACTGAAAACCCAGGTTGGGAATGGATGGTGGCCTAAGGCAGTGGCGGGTCCAATGTGCTGGGTGTGCAGCCAGCTGTGTCGGTGTCTGTTGGAAGGTCTGGGCTCAGGCTATTTGCGACAGAGCATCACTGTTTAAGGTAGCCTATGCAATTGGGGTGTTGCCGAGGGCCAAGCAGTTTGATCCTCATTTGGGGTTTCTGGGCAGCGCCATAGACAATGTTTTTCTCTTGGGAGGCAGGCTCAGTGCTTCATTGTGGCCCCAGAATTCCCAGTAGGGAGGGTTTGTGGGCCAGGAGTGTGAGGACGGAAGTCTGAAAACACAAGCTAGTGTGAGGATTGGAACCAAGGGCAGAGCAGGCCCACTCTGCAGAGGCTGAATCAAAATCTCCTGCATCTGAAGTCAGGCTGAGGATCAGACATTGGCTGAGGCTGGAGTATGTGTCCATGATGGCACCTTCATGAAGTGGGGGCCTCATGAGGCCAAGGAAGTTTTCCCACGCTGAGTTTGGAGGTTGCCCCAAACCACAAGGTTTCCTTCTGCGGGACATTCGAGTCCTGTTGCATGGCTCCAGGACATACCATACGGAAGGACTGGAGAGCAGGGTTCGAAGGATGGATCCCTGTACAGCATGCCTCGCATTCCCATTGGCTATTAGCGACAAGATATGTTTGATCTGCTGCCTCTGGAACACGCGACCCAGGGGGCTGAGTTGAAATGGCCTCTCCTGAGGATGCGTCATAATGTGCGTTTGGGTCCATGGAGACCTTGGAATGTGCTGGTTGTTCAGTGGCCCTGCGGAACTCTCCTACCTGAAGTGTTTGATACATCCCAGTAAGAAAGCTGCCCATGTGGAGATGAGAGAGGTTTGGTTTGGTGCCTCAGAAAAGCCCCATGTGCTGGTCTACGAAAACAGTCCTCTGAGAACGGAAACATGGAAACCAAAGCTAAGGTTCAGATTAGGGCCTGGGGGCCTGTCCATTTCAACCTTCTGTCTCTGGGGACACTGTCTGAGAGTCTAAGTGGAGATAGTTGCTCCGCTGGTGTCAGAGAGCCCCTCTTAGTCCAGGGTGGCCTATACTATTGATGGTCTCAGGGGCCTTGGAGCTTTTCCCTAACCTGTAGTGTTGTGGTCAATGGACTGGGCACACTTTCCTTGGAGAGGGCAGGCACAATCTTTCGCTGTGGCCCTAGAGGCCCTAGCCTGGAGGTGTGTGGGTCCAGGCTGTGGGCACAGAAGTCTGAATACACAAACTCAGCTTATGAGTGGCGCCTAGGGTATGGCAGGCCGGATGTACAGCCCGAGAGGGAGCTCCTGGGCCTCTGAAACAAGGGCGAGTGGGAGGCGTTCCTTCAGGCTTTTGTCTCTGGATGTTGTGTCCGGGATAGCCGTGGATTGGAGCGGTGGCCTCAGGTTCTGTGGACGAGTATCCCTCTCTGGGGATTTGTCCCAGCTCCCAAGAGTTTGGGGTCATTTTGTGGGAAGGGTGGAGTCGTGTTGTCTGGCTCATGGGTCTCTCCAAGAAAGGGATTCCAGAGCAGAGCTCCAGGTACGGGCGGGGCGACTGGAAAATTCAAACCGTGGTGAGGATTGGGTGCATAGGGGCTTGGCAAGCCCCATATGTGGGCTCTTGGTCCAGGCCCTGACAGGCCTTTCTTTGACATGGGGCTCATGCTGAGGATCACAGTGTGAATTTGTGCCCAAGCAGCACTCAAGTTTGGGCGTGGCATCGGGGGCCATGAAGGTTTCTCCCACCCTGAAGGTGTGACTCCATGCCAAGAGCAAGCTTGACAGCCATGGGGAAGGAGGAGTTCTGTTTTGTGCTTGCTATACCCAGCTGTGTGGAGAATTGATATAATGTCTAGGTTCAGATATCTGAAAACCAAGGTTAGGATGAGGTGACGGCATAAGACCATGGCGTGTCCGAAGTGCTGGGTGTGCGGCCAGCTGTCTCCTTGTCTGTCTGGACGTCTGGCTTCAGGCTGTGTCAGGCAGAGCATGAGTGCCCAGAGCAGCCTATCCAGTTCGGGTACCGTCGAGGCCCGAGCAGGTTGATCCTCATCTGGGTTTTCTGGAGAGCCCCACAGGGAAACGTTTTTCTTCCGTTGGGCAGACACTGGGCTGGGTTTTGGTTCCGGAGTTCCTAGTCCGGAGGGCTTGTTTGCCAGGAGTGTGAGGAAGGAAGTCTGAAAACACAAGCTAGAGTGAGGTTTGAGACCGAGGTCACGGCAGGCCCACTCTACAGAGGCTGAATCGGGATCTCCTGCACTGAGGTCATGTCAACTATGAGACGTGCCTCAGGCTAGAGTTCTTGTCCAGCATGGCCTCTTCCTGAAGGGTGTGGGGGCTTCATGAGGCCAGAAAGTTTTGCCTACGATGGGATTTGTGAACTGCTCCAAAACTGAAGTTTACCTTCTGCACGACAGTCGAGTCCTATTGGATGGTTCCAAGAGGCCCCATATGGAAAGACTCGAGAGCAGGTGTCTAAGCATGGATGCCTGGGAACGCCACCTCATATTCCCACTCTTTAGTCAGGACAAGGCAGGCTCAATCTGCGGGCTCCTGGGTGAGCTACCCAGAGGGGAGAGTTGAAATGGACTCTCCTGAAGATGAGTCCTACTGTGGCTTGGTGGCCTGGGAGACCTTGGAATGTGGAGGTGGCTCAGGGACTCTGCAGGATTCTCCAACATGAGGTGTTTGACACGGCTCCAACAAGGAAACTTCCCATGTGGAGACGAGAGGAGTTCTGTTCCGTGCCTCAGGAAAGCCCCATACCCTGTTCTTCGAACCAAAGCCTCTGAGGAGTGACACCTGGAAACCAAAGTAAGAGTTGAGACTACGGCCTAAAGGCCTGTCCGGCTCAACCTTCTATCTCTGTTGTCATCTGTGTGCATGCATTCATGGATGTAGCTGCTCAGCTTGTGTCCGAATGCCCCTGTGAGTCCAGTGAGGCTCCCAGTAGTGGGATGTCCTCGGAGGCCTTGAGGTTTCTCATATTCTGGAGGTGTGTGGCCAAAGGAATGGACACAGTTTCCCAGGAGAGAGCAGGCACGGTCCTGTGGTATGGCTCCAGAGGACCCAGCCTAGAGGCTCTGTTTGCCAGGGCTGTGGGGACAGATGTCTGAAAAAGCAAACTTGGCTCAGCTAGGGGCCAATGTAATGGCAGGCCTGATCTCTAGTCCGTGAGGGGAGATCCTCTGGAAATCAAAGTAGGGCAAGTGGGAGGCAGTCACTCAGGATTTTGTCTCTGGGTGTTGCGTTTACAGTGTCCGGTCAGGGTAGGGGTTGTCTCAGAGGCCGAGGAAGAGCCTTCCTCTCAGGGGATTGTCCAAGCTCCCAAGTGTTTGTGTTCATTCTGTGGGAATGAAGAGTACTGTTTCCTGCCACAGGGGAACCCCCAGGAGAGGGACTCTAGAGCACAGCAGTGGGTTCCCTCTACTGGAATACACACCATCATAGGTGTTTTTCTGAGGCACCCATCAGAACAAATCTCGTCTCCACAAGGAGACGTTTGCATCGAGCTATGTCAAAAGCTTAGGAGAATACTTCAGGGTCCCGGTGCCACCGCCCCATTTTAAGGCCCTCATGGACACAAACACACATTAGGACGCATCCTCAGGAAAGTCCATTTCAAGTCAGTCACTCCTGTTGCTCACGCAGAATCATCATATCTAAACTCTCTTGTTGCTAGGAGAAAATTGGAATGCGAGGCCTGCTTCCCAGTCATCCATCCTCGAATGGTGCCCTGGAGTCATTCCATATGGGATGTCCTGAAGCTGCCCAACAGGTCTCAATTGTCCCGCAGAAGGTATCCTTCAAGGGGGCATCCCACAACACCCAACGTGGGAAAACCTCCATGGCCTCGAGATTCCGCTCCCTTCATGAAGGGGCCGTCATGCACATAAACTCCAACGTGAGCCAACGTCTGATCCTCGCCCTGATTTCAGATGCATGAGATATTGGTTCAGATCTACAGTGGTCCCTGCCGTGTCCTCGCCCTGATACACAAGTCTAGCTTGTGTTCTCAGACTTCCGTCCTCACACTCCTGGACACGAAGCCCTCAAGTTTGGCAATTCCGGACCGACAATGAAGCACTCTGCCTGCCCTCTAGAAAACAAATTTTGCCTAATGAGCTGCCCAGACAACTTATATGAGGATAAATCTACATGGCACTCGACTTTACCCAAATTATATAGTCTACGGGGGCACTAATGCACTGTCTGACACAACCTGAGCCCGGACCTCCTGACCAACACCCAGACAGTTGACCGCACACTGAGCACATCAGACCCGCCATGGCCTTAGGTTATCATCTCTTCCCTACCTCCGTTTTCAGGCTTCAGAATCTAGACCTTATCTCCAATCACTGCCCAAGGGTGACTGTGATGCAGAAATCAGAACTCTTCCTTACCCATGGCAAGAAATCTTGTCGTTGGCAGGTTGTCCAACGTTCAGTGTAGGAGAAACCAGGATTCACCATGAGGCCCCGCCCATTCTTGTTTGCGAAGTGGGCATAAACACGCATTGTGACCCTCAGTGTGAGTCCTGTCCTCTAGTAAGTCCTCTCAGTCACTCGACCATTAGATGTCATAATGGGCTTGACATGTCCCTAGGCCCAAATTTGTAACCAGATTTCTGGTTGTACAGTCGCCCCCCCCCAGGGCTCTACTCTGGAATCCCTCATTTGGTGGAACACCTGAGGTTAAAAAACAAAACAAGGCAAATCACAACAACAAAACGGACTTCTTCCATCCCACAGAATGACCCCAAAATCTTGCGATGGGGACAAACCCCCAGATAGTAAGACTCATCCATTTCCCATGAAGTCAACCGGAAATTTCATGACCATGAGTGACACGATATCCAGAGACAAAAACTTGAGCAAGAGCCTAGCACTCGCCCTTTTTTCATATCCCGAAGAGTTCTCCTCATGGTCTGTAGATCAATCATGCCATACTTATTACCCGAAACATAAGCCGCGTTTGTGTTTTCAGACAACTGTCCAAACAGCTCTGCCTACACACCCTACAGGCTCAGGCCCCTGGAGCCAAACCTGAGGACTGTACTTGCCCTCTCCAAGGGAATTGTATGTGCCCATTCCAATGGCCACAACCTACTAATAAGATAAACCTCCAAACTCTTTGAGGCCATCCCAATAGTGGTGGCTCTCCAGGACAAACAGGAGCAATCTGAGCACATCAGAGCACCTTCCTGCACTCAGACCCATAGACTGATGTCCCCAGAGGAAAAAAGGAATGAGCAGACCACTAGGCACTAATCGGATCTATTGCTATGGTTTCCAGGCATTTCTCCTCAGAGGGCTGGATTTCAATACCAGCATATGGCTGTTTCTTGACTCACCCATCAGAACAAATCTCATCTACATATGGGAAACTTGCACGGTGGAGCTGTGTCAAAGTCTCTGTTTAGAAGAACCCATCAGGGACCCAGTGCCACTGCTTCATTCCAAGGTCTCCATAGACACAAAAACATATTAGGACACATCCACAGGAGAGTCAATTTCAACTCAGCCTCCTCAGTTGCTCCCCCAGATCCAGCAGATCTAACCTTTCTTGTAGCTAGGAGAAAATTGGAATGCCAGGTGGGGTACCTAGCCATCCATCCTCAGAACCATGCTTGGAATCCTTGGCCTGGCACCAACTAACAGGTCTCAATTGTCCTGGAGAAGAATCTTTGTAGTTTGGAGCTTCTCACAACTCCCATCGTGCGAAAACCCCCATGGCCTCGTGATTCCCCCCCTTCATGAAGGGGCCATCAGGGACAGAAAGTCCAACCTGAAGATCGTCTGATCCTCACCCTGACTTCAGATGCACGAGATCTCGATTCAGGTCTGTAGATTGTGCCTGCCATGTCCTCACCCATAAAAACTAAGCCTAGCTTGTGTTCTCAGACTTCAGTCCTCAGACTACTGGCCCACAAGCCCTCCAGTTTGGCAATCCAGAAGTACAATGCGGCACTCTTCCTGCTCCCTGGAAGAAGAACATTGCCCTCTGGGGCTACCCAGAAACCCCAAATGAGGATCAACCTGCACGCCATTTGGCTGTACACCAAATATATAGGCTGAAGTGGGCACAATTGCCCATTCTGACACAGCCTGAGCCTGGAACACCTGGCCCCACCCAGACAGCTGGCCGCACACTGAGCACATCGGACCCGCCATGGCCTTAGGTCGTCATCTCTACCCAACCTCGGTTTTCAGGTTTCAGAACATTGACCTTATCTCCAATCACTGCCCAGGTTTGAAAATGTTGCAGAAATCCGAACTCGTTCCCTTGGCAAGAAACCTCGTGGTTGGCATGTTGTCCAACGTTCAGTGTAGTTGAAACCAGTGTGGCACATGAGACCCAGCCCATGCTTGAGGGCCACATTGGTCTCAAACACACATTGTGACCCTCAGCCTGAGCCCGGTCCTCAGGCAAGGCCTCTCAGTGGCTGCATGAAGAAACAGCATATTGGGCTTGCCATGCCCCTAGACCCTAATTTTTAACCATATTTCGGGTTGTCCCTTCACTCTTGCGCAGGGCTCTGCTTTGGAATTCCTCTTTTGGTGGGACACCTCAGGTAACAAACCCTAAAGGAGTCCTCCCATCCCACAGATTCACGAAAAAGAATTGGGATAGGGCCAAATCCACAGAGAGGAAGATTCGTCCATGGCCCATGAGGCCTCCCCGACTTTCAACGGCCATCGCTGATACAAAATCCAGAGACAAAAGCCTAACTAAGCGCCTCAGACTCGCTCTTTCTTCATATCCTGAAGAGTTCTTCTCATGATTTGTAGTTCGGCCGTGCCATACCTACGTTCCCAAACCTAACCTGAGTTTGTGTTTTTTGAGTTCTGTCCTCAAAGTCCTGGGCCACACACCCTCCAGGCTGGGCCCCTGGAACCACACATTAGGACTGGGCCTAACCAATCCATTGGAATTCTGCCCATTCCATTATCCAAAACCGTACAAATTAGGAGAAACCTCCAAATTCCCTGAGGCCATACCAATGGTGTAGGTTGTCCGGGACAAAAAAGGGCCGTTTGACACCAGCTGAGCATCTACCTCCACTCATACCATAGATGGATGTCCCCAGAGAAGAAGATTGACCAGACAGGACCCCAGGCCATAATGGGATCCATAGCTTTGGTTTACAGGCATGTCTCCTCAAAAGTCTGGTTTCCAATACCAGCTGAGGGCTTCTCCTGAGGCACCCATCAGAACAAATCTCGTCTACACATGGGAAACTTGCATGTTGGAGCTCTCTCAAAGCCTCTGGTTAGAAGGACATTTCAGGTTCCCGGTGCCAGCGCCTCATTCCAAGGTCTCCATGGAGACACACCCACATTAGGACCCATCCTCAGGAGAGTCCATTTCAACTCAGCCCCCTCAGGTGCTCCCCCTGATCCAGCAGATCTAACCCGTCTTGTCGCTAGGAGATGATTGGAATGAGAGGCAGGCTTCCCAGACATCCATACTTAGAACCATTCTCAGAATTATGCTGTATGGGAAGTCCTGTAGCCAACCAACAGGTCTCAATAGTCCCGCAGAAGAATCTTTACTGTTTGGAGCATCTCACAACTCCCATCGTGGGCAAACCTCCATGGCCTCGTGATCCCGCCCCCTGTGCTTCATGAAGGGGCCATCAGGGACAGAAGCTCCAACCTGATCGATCGTCTGATCCTCGCCCTAACTTCAGATGCAGGACATCTTGATTCAGCTCTGCAGAGTGTGTCTGCCGTGCCCTTGCCCAGAAACGTAAGTCTAGTTTGTGTTCTCAACTTCCATCCTCACATTCCTGGCCCACAAGCCCTCCAGTTTGGCAATTCCAGAACTACAAGGCAGCACTCTGCCTGCTTTCCGGAAGAAAAACATTGCCCTCTGGGGCTACCCAGATTCCCCAAATGAGGATCAACCTGCATGCCACTTGACTGGACCCCAATTATACAGGCTGCCTTGGGCACTACTGCCCTTTCTGGCACAGCCTGAGACTGAACCTCCTGGCTCGCACCCACCCAGCTAGCCACACACTGAGCACATCAGACCCGCCATGGCCTTAGGTCATCATCTCTTTCCAACCTCGGTTTTCAGGCTTCAGAACCTAAACCTTATCTCCAGTCACCACCCAGGGTTGAACATGATGCAGGAATCAGAACTCCTTCCCCATGGCAAGAAACCTTGTGGTTGGCATGTTGTCCAACGTAAAATGTAGTTGAAACCAGTGTGGCCCATGAGGCCCTGCAGATGCTTGAGGACCAAGTCGTTCACAAACATGCATTCTGACCCTCAACGTGAGCCCAGTTCTCAAGTAAGGCCTCTCAGTGGCTGGACCAAAAGACAGCATATTGGGCTTGTCATGCCCCTAGGCCCCAATTTTTAACCAGATTTCTGGTTGTCCAGTCTCCCCTCCCCAGGGCTCGGCTTTGGAATCCCTCTTTTGGTGGGACACCTGAGGTAACAAAACTGAAAGGACTCCTCCCATCCCACAGTTTGACCCAAAACAATTGGAATCGGGCCAAATCCACAGAGCGGAAGACTCGTCCATGGCCCATGAGGCCTCCCTGACATTCCACGCCCATCGTTGACACAAAATCCAGAAACAAAAGCCTGAACGAGTGCCTCACAATCTCTCTTTCTTCATATCTGGAAGAATTCTCCTCACGGTCTGTAGATCGGGCCTGCCATACCTACGTCCCTAAACCTAAACTGAGTTTGTGTTTTAGACTTCTGTCTCCACAGTCCTGAGGCACACACCCTGCAGGCTGGGGCCCCTGGAGCCACATCAAAACTGTGCCTTCCCTCTCCACGGGAATTCTGCCCATTCCATTGTCCATAATCATAAGATTAGGAGAAACCTCCAAAGTCCCCAAGGCCTTCACAATAGTGTAGGCCGCCTGGGACAAACAAGGGCCATCTGACACCAGCTGAGCATCTAACTCCACTAATACCTTAGATGGATGTACACAGAGAAGAAGATTCAACCGGACAGGCCCCTAGGCTCTAAACGGAGCCATTGCTTTGGTTTCCAGTTATCTCTCTTCAGAGGCCTATATTCCAATAACAGTATATGGGGGTTTCCTGAGGCACCTATCAGAACAAATCTCGTCTCCACATGGGAAACTTGTCCTTTGGAGATGTCTCAAAACCTCTGGTTAGGAGAATCCTTCAGGGCCCATGCACCAACGCCCCATTCCAAGGTCTGCATGGACACAAACCCACATTAGCATCCATCCTCAGGAGAGTCCATTTCAACTCAGCCCCCTTGGTTGCTCTGACAGAGCCAGCATATCAAACCTGTCTATTTGCTAGGAGACAACTGCAATGTGAGGCGGGCTTCCCATGCATCCATCCTTAGATCCCTGCTCTGGTGTCATTCTGTATGGTATGTACTGGAGTGATACAAAAGGTCTCAATTGTTGATCAGAAGGAATCTTTGTTGTTTGGAGCATCTCACAACTTCCATTGTGGGTAAACCTCCATGGACTGGAGATGCTGTCCCCTTCATAAAGTGGCCAGAATGGACAGAAATTCAAACCTAAGCCTAGGTTTGAACCTCGCCCTGACTTCAGATTCATGATATCCCGATTCAGATCTGCAGAGGGTGCCTGCCGTGCCCTCGCCCAGAACCTACGCCTAACATGTGTTCTCAGACTTCCGTCCTCACACTCCCCGTCCACAAGGCATCCACTTTGGAAATTCCGGAGCCACAATGCAGCACTCTGCCTGTTCTCCAGAAGAAAAACATTGCCCTTTGGGCTAACCAGAAATACCAAATAAAGATCAACCTGCACGGCACTCAGTTGTACCCCAATTATACAATCTACCCTGGGCACTAATGCCCTGTCTGACACAGCACAAGCTTGGACCTCCCGACCAACACCCAGACAGCTGGCTCCACGCTGAGCATATCGGACCCAACATGGTCTTAGGTCGTCATCTCTTCCCAACCTCGGTTTTCAGACTTCACAACCTAGACCTTATCTCCAATCACTGCCCAAGAGTGAATGACATGCAGAAATCAGAATTAATGCTTCCCCATGGCAAGAACTCATGTGGTTGACATGTTGACTATCATTCAGTGTAGGAGAAACAAGCATGCACCATGAGTCCCCACCCATGCTTGAGTACCACGAGGGCATAAACACGCATTGTGACCCTCAGCATGAGTTCTGTCCTCAATGAAGGCCTCTCAGTGGCTGGACCATTAGAAGGCATATTGGGCTTGCCATGCCCCTAGGCCCGTATTTTTAGTTAGATTTCTTGTTGTCCAGGGTTCTGCTCTGGAATCCCTCTTTTGGTGGGACACCTTAGTTAACAAAACTAAATCCCACAGATTAACCCAAAACAATTGGGATCTGGCCAAATCCACAGAGAGAAAGACTCTTCCATGGCCCATGAGGACTCCTCGACATTCCACAGCCATCATTGACACAAAATCCAGGGGCAAAAGCCTGACAAGTGTCACACTTTCACCCTTTATTCATATCCCAAAAAGTTCTCCTCATAGTCTGTAAATCGGACCTGCCATACCTACGTCCCCAAAGCTAAGCTGAGTTTGTGTTTTCAGACATCTGTCCCCACAGTCCTTGCCCACACACCCTCAAGGCTGGGCCCTTGGAGCCACACATCAGGTCTGTGCCTGCCCACTCCACAGGAATTCTGCCCATGCCATTGTCCATAATCATACAATTTAGGAGAAACCTCCAAAGTCCCCGAGGCCATCCCTATAGTGTAGGCCACCCGGACAAACAGGAGCGGTCTGACACCAGCTGAGCAACTACCTCCATTTCATAAAATAGACAGATGTCGACAGAGAAGAAGATTGAACCAGAGAGGCTCCTAGGACCTAATTGGATGCATTGCTGTGGTTTCTATGTATCTCTCCTCAGAGGCCTGGTTCTAATACCAGCATATGTGGGTATCCTGAGGCACCAATTAGAACAAATCTTGTCTCCACATGGAAAACTTGCTCTTTCGAGTTGTTTCAAAATCTCCGGTTAGAATCCTTTAGAGCCCTGGGGCCACCACCCCATTCCAACGTCCTCATGGACACAAACACACATTAAGACCCATCTTCAGGAGAGTCCATTTCAACTCAGCTCCCACGATTGCTCCTGCATAGCCATCAGATCGTACCTGTCTTGTGGCAGGGAGACAATTGGTGTAAGAGGCAGTCTGCTCAGGCATCCATCCTTAGAACCCGGCTCTGGAGTCATTCCATATGGGATGTCCTGGAGCCATCCAACAGTTCTCAATTTTCCCGCAGAAGGAATCCTTGCAGTTTGGAGCATCCCACAACTCCCAACGTGGGAAAACCTCCATGGCCTCGAGATTCCACCCCTTTGATGAAGGGGCCATCATGGACAGAAACTCCAACCTGCGCCTAAGTCTGATCCTCGTCCTACTTCAGATGAATGAGATTTTGATTCGGATCTGCAGAGGGTGCCTGCCGTGCCCTCGCCCTGAAACTTAAGTCTAGCTTATGATCTCAGACTTACGTCCTCACACTCCTGGTCCCGACGCCCTCAAGTTTGGCAATTCTGGACCCACAATGCTGCACTCTGCCTGCCCACCAGAAGAAAAATGTTGCCCCAGTGAGCTTCCCTGACACAATAAATGAGGATGAACCTACATGGAACTCAACTGTACCCAAATTATACATTCTAACCTGGGCACTAATGCACTGTCTGACACAGCCTGAATCCATACCTCCTGAACAACACCCAGAAAGCTGACCGCACACTGAGCACATCGGACCCTCCATGACCTTAGGTTATCATCTCATCCCAACCTCGATTTTCTGGATTCAGAACTTAGATCTTATCTCCAGTCACTGCCCAGGGGTGAACATGATGCAGAAATCAGAATTCCTCCTTCCCCATGGAAAGAAACCTTGTGGTTCGTATGTTGTCCAAAGTTCAGTGTAGGAGAATCAAGCATGGCCCATGAGTCCCCGCCCATGCTTGATGCCTACATTGGGCACAAACATGCATTGTGACCCTCAGTGTGAGCACTGTACTCAAGTAAGACCTCTCAGTGGCTGGACCAAGGTACCCCATATGGGGATTGCCATGCCCTTAGGCCCCCAATCTTATACAGAGTTCGGGTTGTCCAGTCGCCCCTTCCCAGGGTTCTGCTCTGGAATCCCTCTTTAGTGGCACACCTGAGGTAAAAAAAAAAAAAAAAAAAAAAAAAACAGAATGGACTCCTCCCATCCCACGGAATGACCCCAAAATATTGGGATCATCCAAATCCCCATAGAGGAAGTCTCACCCATGGTCCATGAGGACGCCCCTACTTTCCACGGCCATCAGTGACACAAAATCCAGAGTCAAAAGCCTGAGCAAGTGCCTCACACTCACTCTTTGTTCATATCCTGAAGAGTTCTGCTCAAGGTCTGTAGATCGGGCCTCCCATACCTATGTCCCCAAACCTAAGACGAGTTTCTGTTTTCAGACTTCTGTCCCCACATCTCTGACCCACACACCCTCCATGCTTGAGCCCATAGAGCCACACCTCAGGATTGTGCCTTCCCTCCCCAAATGAATTCTGCCCATTTCATTGGCCACAAACTTGCAAATTAGGAGAAACCTCCAAAGTCAAAGTGGCCATCCCAATAGTGTAGACTGCCCAGGACAAATAGGGGCAATCTGACACCAGCTGAGGAACTACCTCCACTCAATCCCATAGACAGATGAACCGAGAGAAGAAGATTAAACCAGACAGGCCCCAGGCCCTAATCAGATCCATTGCCTTGGTTTCCAGGCATCTCTCCTCAGAGTTCTGGTTTCCAATACCAGCATATTGGGGGTTACTGAAGCACCAATGAGAACAAATCTTGTTTCCCCATGGGAAAAATGCTTCTTGGAGCTGTGTCAAAACCTCTGGTTAGGAGCATCCTTCAGAGCCCTGGTGCCACTGCCCCATTCCAAGGTCTCCATGGACACAATCCCACATTATGACCGATCCTCAGGAGAATGCATTTCAACTCAGCCCCCTCGGCTGCTACATCATAGGCAGCAATCAAACGTGCCGTTTCGCTAGGAGACAATTGGAATGCAAGGCCGGATGCCCAGGCATCCATCCTTAGAACCCTGCTCTGCAATTGTTCCATATGGGATGTCCTGGAGCCATCCAACAGGTTTCAACTGACCCGCAGAAAATCCTTGTGGTTTGGAGCATCTCACTACTGCCATCATGGGAAAACACCAATGGCGGTGTGATGACCCCCCTTCATGAAGGGGCCATCATGGACAGAAACTCCAACCTGAGCCAATATATGAACCTCGCCCTGACCTCAGATGCATGAAATCTAAATTCAGCTCTGCAGAGTGTGCCTGCCATTTCCTCGCCCTGAAACCAAAGCAAAGCTTCAGTTCTCAGACTTACATCCTTGCATTCCTGGCCGCAAGGCCTCCAGTTTGGCAGTTCCGGAGCCAGAATGCAGCACTCTGCCTGCCCTCCAGAAGAAAGACTTTGCCCTATGGGGCTACGGAGAAACCCCAAATAATTATCTTCTGCATGCCACTCAACTGTACCCCAATTATACAGCGTATCTGGGCACGAATGCCCTGTCTGGCACAGCCTGAGTGCAGACCTCCTGAACGACACCTAGAAAGCTGGCCCCAAACTGAACACATCGGACCCGCCATGGCCTTAGGTCGTCATCTCTTCCAAACCTCGGTTTTCAGGCTTCAGAACCTAGACCTTATCTCCAATTAGTGCCCAGAGGTGAACGTGATGCAGAAATCAAAACTCCTCCTTCCCCATGGCAAGAAACCCTGAGGTTGGCATGTCCAAGGTTCACTGTAGGAGAAACCTGCAAGCTCAATGAGGTCCCGCCCAATATTGAGGACCACCTTGGGCACAAACACACATTGTGACCCTCAGCATGAGTCCACTATTCAAGTAACGTCTCTCAGTGGCTGGACCAAGAATCTGCATATGGGCTTGCCATGCCCATAGGACCCCAGGCCTAACCAGAGGGTGGGTATTCCAGTTGTATGTACTCAGTGCTCTGCTCTAGAATCCCTCTATTGTGGGGACACATGAGGCAGAAAACAGGACTCCTCCCTTCCCACAAAATGACCCCAATCTCTTGGGAGCCGGACAAATCACCAGAGAGGGAGACTTCCATGGCCCATGAGACCATGCTTACATTAAATGACCATCATGAATACAACATCCAGAGACATAAGCCTGAACGACCGCCTCTCACTCGCCTTACTTTCTAATCACAATGAGCTCCCCTCACGGACTGTAGATCACTCCTGCCATAACCTCAGCCCCAAACCTCAGCCGAGTTTGTGTTTTTGGATGTCTGTCCCCACAGCCCTGGCCCACACAGCCGCCAGGCTGGGGCCTCTGGAGCCACACCACAGGACTGTCCTGCTCTCTCCAAGGAGACTATGCCCATTCCATTGCCCATAACCCCACAGAATAGGAGAAACCTCAAGGCCCCCGAGGACATCCCACTACTATAAGCCTCTCTGGACAAAGGCATCCTGACACAAGCTGAGCAACTACCTCCATGCAGAAACACAGACAGATGTCGGCAGAGACAGTAGATTGAACCATACAGGCCCCTGGGCCCTAATCTGAACTCTTGCTTTGGTTTCCAGGTGTCACTCCTCAGAGGCCTGGGTTTGAAGACCAGCATCTGGGGCTTTCCTGAGACACCAAACAGAACAACTATCGTCTCCACATGGGAAGCTTCATTGTTGGAGCTGTGTCAAACCCTTCGGTTTGGAGAAACCTGCAGAGTCCCTGAGCCACCGCCACATTCCAAGGTCTCCATGGCCACCAACCCACAGTAGGACTCATCCTCAGGAGAGTCCATTTCTACTCAGCCCTCTGAGAAACCCGCCCAAGAGCCTGCAGATTGAGCCTGCCTTGCCCCAAGCAGCCAGTGGGAATGTGAGGTGGCATTTGCAGACATTCATGCTTAGACCCCTTCTCTCGAGTCTTTCTGTAGGGGTCATCCTAGAACCATCTCATAGTACTCGACTGTCCTACAGAGGAAACCTTGATGTTTGGGGCAGCTCATAACTCCCAGCGTTGGGAAACCCCCCTGGCCTCATGACGCCCCCACCCCCTTCAGGAAGGGGCCATAATGGACACAAACTCCAACCTGAGGCAAAGTCTGATACTCGCCCTGACCTCAGATGCAGGAGATCTCGATTCAGTCTCTGCAGAGTGCGCCTGCCATGCCCTCGGCCCCAAACCTAACGCTAGCTTGTGTTTTCAGACTTCCCTCTTCACACTCCTGGCAAACAAGCCCTCCAGACTGGGAATTCCAGAACCACAACACAGTTTTCTGCCTGCCCACCAGAAGAAAAACGTTGCCCTATGGGGCTCTCCAGAAACCACAAATGAGAACCAACCTGCTCTGGCCTCGACCGCACCCTAACTGGAAAGGCTACCCTGGTCAGTAGTGCTCTGTCTGACACAGCCTGACGTCCCGACAGACAAGGAAACAACTGGCTGCACACTAAGCACATCAGACAGGCCATGGCCTTATGCCGTCATCTCTTCCCAACCTGGGTTTTCAGACATCTGACCCTAGATATTATATCAAATCCTGGCAAACGTGGGTAACTGAAGCACAAATCAGATCTTCTCCTTCCCCATGGCTGGAAAGCTTGCTTTTGGCATGGAGTCATACCTTCAGTGTAGGAGAAACCTTCATGGCCCCTGAGGCCAAGCCTAAACTTGAGTGCCTCCTTGGGTACAAACTCGCATTGGGACCATCAGCATGGGCCCCATGTCGAAGTAAGGTCTCTCAGGGCCTCGACCAAGAGCCCGCATATGGGGCTTGCCAAGCCCCTATGATCCCAATCTTTACAAGAGCTCGAGTATTCCATTTGCTCGAACCCAGGACTGTGATCTGGAGTTCCTCTCCTGGAAGAACACCTGAGCCAGACAGCAGGACTCCACCCTTCCCACAAAATGTCCCCAAAATCTTAAGAGCTGGACCAACTCCTCAGAGAGGGAGACTCTTCCATAGCCCCTGAGGTCACCCCTACATTCCACGGCTATGGGAGACAAAACATCCAAAGACAAAAGCTTGCGTGACTGCCTCCCATTTGCCCTTCTTTCATAAGCTGAGGATCTCCTCTCACGGTCTGTGGGTCCATCCTGCCATGCACTCGGCTCCACACCCAAGCCGAGTTTGTGTTTTCAGACTTCTGTACCCACAGCCCGGACCCACACACCCTCCAGGCTAGGGCCTATGGAGACACACTGAAGGACTGTGCCAGTCCTCTCCAAGAAAACTGTACCCAATCCATTGGCCACAACCCTAGAGATTAGGAGAATCCAATAAGGTCTCCAAGGCCATGCCTCGGCCATGGACTAAGAGGGGCACTCTGACACCAGCTGAGCAACTATGTTCACTTAGATACTCAGACAGTGTCCCCAGAGACAGAAGATTGAAACGGACAGGCATCTAGGCTCTAATCTGAACCCTAGATTTGGTTTCCAGGTGTCTCTACTCAGAGAACTGGTTTGAAGACCAGAATCTGGGGCTTTTCTGAGGCACCAAAGAGAACCTGTCTCATCTCCACATAGGGATCTCTTTTTAATTGGAGCAATATTACACCCTTCGGTTAGGCGAATACTTCATGGCCCCTGAGCTGCCAACATATTCCAAGGTCTCCATGCACACAAACCCACATTATGACCCATCCCCAGGAGAGTCCATTTCAATTCAGCC
Organism: Mustela nivalis; assembly: GCF_964662115.1. Classification (NCBI taxonomy): domain Eukaryota; kingdom Metazoa; phylum Chordata; class Mammalia; order Carnivora; family Mustelidae; genus Mustela; species Mustela nivalis. The sequence goes on along the minus strand of NW_028136451.1, from coordinate 499,540 downwards.
CCCTAGTTAGCTCGCCCCAGAGCCAGTAGTTCAAACATGTCTTGTCACAAAGAGCCAATGGGAATGTGAGGTATGCTGTACAGGCATCCATCCTTCGAATCCTGCTCTCCAGTCTTTCCGTATGGGACATCCTGGAGCCATTCAACAGGACTCGACTGTCCAGCAGATGGAAAGCTTGTGGTATGGGTCAACGCACAAACTAGAGTTTGTGCTGGTGTCTAAGGTGCTGTGCAAGATTCTCCAATCTTGAGGGTTTGGCACAGGTCGAAGGGCATGGTTTCCTACTGGGGACAGGAGATATTCTATTGTGTGGCTCAGGGACCACGTGTTGTATCCTAAGTTGGTATTTCAGAAAAGGACCCTGAGGACAGATGCCTGAAAACCTAATCTAGTGTTCCAATGACGTCCTAGGAGCATGTCAGGTACAATCTTCTGACCCAGGAACATTGAAATGGCTGTCTGCTTGGATGTAGGTGATCAGGCCGTTTCAGACTGGCATTTGTGTCCAGTGCTGCCGACAATATTGGGTCGGGCTCAGGGCTCTTGCGTGTTTCTCCTAAACTGGAAGGTTTGGGCAGGTTTGACGGGCACAGTTTCCTTGGGGATGGCAGGCCCAGTCATGTGTTGTGGATCCAGAGACCCTGTCCTGGAGGGCATATGAGCCATGGTTTTGGGAGAGAAGTCTGCAAACACAAATGTGGGTTATGGTTAGTGGAAAGGTGATCACAGGCCCAATGAGTAGACCTGGAGTGCAGCTTGTCAGGAGTAATTAGGGTGACTGGAAGGCAGTAGCACAGGCTTTTCTCTCTATATTGTGTGTCCAGGATGGCCTTGGAATGCAGGTATATTCTCATGGGTCCATGGGAAACTTTTCCTCTCTATGGATCTGTGCAGCTCATAATTTGGTGGCTTTTTTGGGGAAGGGAAGAGTGTTGTTTTCCATCTTATGGGTGCCCCAAAACAGGGATTCCAGATACAGGCTCTTTTTCTGGGCATCTGGGACTTCCCACCAAGGGTTAGGATTTGCACCTAGGGGTGTATGAGGCCTGCAATGCGGGATCATGATGGTGCAACTGAGAGGGATTGTTTGAAAGCTTGCTCAGGCTGAGTCTCACAATGCCTGTTTGCTTTCATGGCGGCCCTCAGGAGTGGGAGTGGTCTCATTGGTCATATATCTGGCTCCCTCTTAGAGAGTTGGACACCCAACCCAACAGCCAAATGTCCTGCCATGAGGAAGGATGAGTTCTCTTCTGTCAGGTTCCTCTGTGCTTCAGGTTGCCCCATTGGCAGGGTTTCCAGCAAGGTCTCGAGATAGGTGCCTGAATACCAAGGATGGGTGGAGATGACGTACTTGGGCCATAGCAATCCCAAATGCTAGATATGAGGCCTAAAACTCGGTCGGGGCTCAGGCTCTGTCAGACACAGCGCTAGTGGCCATGGCAGCCTTTATATCAGAGTAGATTCGAGGGCGGAGCAGATTGATCCTCATGTGGAGTTTCTTGGGAAGATTCCCAGGCATTTGTTCATTCAATAGGGAAGGCAGAATGCTGTGTTGTGGCTCCAGGTTTCCCAATCACGAGAGCTTGGGAACCAGTCAGTTTTGGGTGGAATTGTAAACAAAAGCTATGGTTCAATTCAGTGCCAAGCAGAAGGCAGTTCCAATTTGTAGCAGTTTACTCGAGACATCCAGCACTGGAATAAGGGTGGATGTCAGATGCTTGCTCACACTAGAGTTTTTGTCTATGATGACCGACAAGTGGAGGGGTGGTATAAAGAGGCCATGGAGGAGTTCACATGCTGAGGCCTGTGAACTGCTGCAAAAAGTAACATTTCTTTGTACAGTGTAGGTGAAGTCTGGTTTGTTTACTCTAGGTTTCCCCATGTGGAAAGTTTGTGAAGAAGAGCTCTCCGGCATGGATGCCAGGAAAGCACACCTCCATTGACAATTGCAGCTGAGGAACATGGCAGATTCGTTCTGGTGGCTCTGGGACAAAGTGCCAAGGCCTTGAGTTGACATGGGATCTCTTGCAGATGGGTCACAATGCTTGTTTGTTACCAGGGAGAACTTAGAATGTGCTGGTTGCTAAGGTGCCATGCAGGATTCTCCTACCCTGAGGGTTTGGCACAGGTCGAAGAGCATGGTATTCTTCTGGGGACAGGGGATGTTCTGTCGTGTGGCTCAGAGACCACATGATGTGTCATAGATTGGTATTTCAGAACAGGCCCCTGAGGACAGATGCCTAAAAACCTAATGGGGTTCCATTGAGAGCCTAGGGGCATTTTAGGTTCAATCGTCTATCTCACGATCATTGACTTGGCTATTTCCCTGGATGTAGGTGATAAGGGTGTTTCAGACTGCGCATTTCCATCCCGAGTGGCCGGCAATATTGGTGTGGGCTCAGGGGCCACCCAGGTTTCTCCTAATTTGGAAGGTTTGGGCAAATCTGATATGCACAGTGTCCTTGGGGTTGGCAGCCAGAGTTCTGTGTTGTGGCTTCAGAGATAACATTCTGGTGGGCATGTGAGCCATGGTTTTGGGAGAGAAGTCTGCAAACACAAATACAAATTAGGGTGAGTGGCGAGGTGATCACAGGCCCAATGCGTAGACCTGGAGGGAAGCTCTTCATGAACTATAATTAGGGAGACTGGAAGGCAGTAGCACAGGCTTTTCTCTTTGGATTGTGTGTCCAGCATGGCCTTGGAATGCAGGTGTGGTCTCATGGGTCCATGGGAGTCTTTTCCTCTCTATGGATCCTGGTGGCTCTCCATAGTTTGGTGGCTTTTTCGGGGAAGGGGAGAGTGATGTTTTCCACCTTATGGGTGCCCCAAAACAGGGATTCCAGAGACGGGCTCTGGTTCATGGCATTGGGACATCACAACATGTGCTAGGATTTGGGCTTAGGGGCATATTAGGCCTGCAATGCGGGTTCATGGTGGTGCAACAGAGAAGGATTATTTGAAAGCATGCTCAGGCTGAGGGTCACAAGGCCTGTTTGCCTCCAGGGCATCCCTGAGGAGTTTGTGTGGTCTCACTGGACTTGTAAATGACTCCCCCTTTCAGGGTTGAACACCCTTTTTAACAGCCAAGTTTCCTGATATGAAGAAGGAGGAGTTCTCTATTGTGCTTCAGGATGCCCCATTGTCAGGGATTCCAGCAAAGGTCTGGGGACAGGTGCCTGAATACCAAGGATGGGTAGAGATGAAATACTTGAGCCATGGCAATCCCAAATGCTAGATGTGGGGCTCAAACTCTGGTGACTGACACTAGGTCTGGGCTCAGGCTCTGTCAGACACAGCACTAGTGGCCAGGGCAACCTATAAATCAGGGTCCCTCCGATATAGGGCCGAGCAGATTGATCTTCATGTGGGGTTTCTGGCCAGACTCACCAGGCACTTGTTTCTATCGGGAAGGCAGAATGCTGTGTTGTGTCTCCATAATTCGCTATCAAGAAGGCTTGGGGACCAGTCGGGTGAGGAAGGAATTGTAAACACAAGCTACAGTTCAATTCACTGCCAAGCGGAAGGCAGTTCCTGTGTCCAGCAGCTTTTTCGAGATATCCAGCACCTTAGTAAGGGAGGACGTCGGATATTTGCTCACACTGGAGTTTGTGTCTATGATGTCTGACAAATGGAGGGGTGGCGTCAAGAAGCCATGGAGGGATTTTCACCTTGAGACTCATGAGCTGCTCCAAATAGCAAGGTTTCGTTCTACTGGACAGGTGGAGTGTGGTTTATTTGCTCCAGGGTCCCCCATGGGGAAAGTTTGGGTAGCAGAGCTCTACCGCATGGATGCCTGGAATGTTCAACTTCATTGACCATTGCAACTGAAGAACATGGCAGCTTTATTCTGGTGTCTCTGTAGCAAAGTACCAAGTCCTTGATTTGACATGGAATCTCTTGCAGATGGGCCACACAGCTGGTTTGTTACCAGGTAGATCTTAGAATGTGCTGGTGGCTTAGTAGTTGTGCAGGAATCTACTACTCTGGGATTTTGCACAGATTGTAGGGCACGGTTTCCTTCTGGGGACAGGAGATGTTCTGTTGTGTGGCCCAGGCACCACATGTTGTATCATAAGTTCGCATTCTAGAACAGGCCTCTGAGGACACATGTCTGAAAACCGAATCAATGGTTCCAATGACGTCCTAGGGGCATGTTAGGTTCATTATTCTGACTCAGGACCATTGACTTGGCTGTGTTCCTGGATGTAGGGGATCAGGGTATTTCAGACTGTGCATTTGTGTTCAGAGCGGCCGCCGAAATTGGGGTAGGCCCAGAGGCCTTGTAGGTTTCTCCTAATCTAGACAGTTTGGGCAACTGTGATGGAAACAGTTTCCTTGTGGATGGCAGGGACAGTCCTGCAGTGTGGATCCAGAGACCCCATCCTGGAGGGCATGTGTGCCATGGTTTTGGTAGATAAGTCTGCAAACACAAATTTGAATTAGGGTGAGTGGCGAGGTGATCACAGGCCCAATGCATATACCTTGAGAGCAGCTCATCTGGAACTGTAATTAGGGTGAATAGAAGGCAGTAGCACATGCTTTTCTCTCCGGATTGTGTGTCCAGGATGGCCTCGGAATGCAGGTGTGTTCTCATGGGTCCATGGGAGACATTGCCTCTCTATGGATCCTGGTGGCTCCTCATAATTTGGTGACATTTTTGGGGAAGGGATGAGTGCTGTTTTCCATCTGAAGGGTGCACCAAAACAAAAATTCCAGAGATGGTCTCTGGGTCTGGGCACCTCGAAAATCCCACCAAGTTTTATGATTTGAACCTACAGGCATACCAGGCCTGAAATGAGGGATCATTGTGGTGAATCTGAGAGGGATTTTTTGAAAGCATGCTCAGGGTGAGGGTCACAATGCCTGTTTGTGCCAAGGGTAGTCCTCAGGAGTGTGTGTGGTGTCATTGATGTTGTAACTGGCTCCCCCTTTGAGGGTAGAACACCCATCCCAAAAGCCAGGTTTATTGCCATGGGGAAAGAAGAGTTCTCTATTGTGCTTCAAGTTCCCTAATTGGCAGGGATCCCTGCCAAGGTCTGGGGACAGGTGCCTGAATATCAAGGATGGGTAGAGATGACATACTTGGGCCATGGCAATTCCAAATGCTAGATATGGGGCCTGCTCTCTAGTGGCTGAAACTCAGTAGAGCTCAGGCTCTGTCAGACACGGCACTAGTGGCCATGGCAGCCAATAAATCGGTGTTGACTCGAGGGCCGACCTGATTGATCCTCATGTGGGTTTTCAGGGCAGACTCACCAGGCATTTCTTCATTCGATGGGGAAGGCAGAATGCTGCGTTGTGGCCCCAGATTTCCCTATCAAGAGGGCTTAGGGACCAGTCAGGTGAGGATGGAATTGTAAACACAAGCTATGGTTCAATTCAGTGCCAAGTGGAAGGCAGTTCCAATGTGCAGTGGTTTATTCAAGACATCCAGCACTGGGATAAGGGTGCATGTCAGATGTTTGCTTAGACTGGAGTTTGTGTCTATGATGACCGACCAATGGAGTGGTGGCATCAAGAGGCCATGGAGCAGTTTACACGCTGAGGCCTGTGAGTTGATCCAAACATAAGGTTTCCTTTTACTGGACAGGGGAGGTCTGGTTTGTTTACACCAGGTTCCCCCATGTGCAAAGTTTGGGTAGCATAGTACTCGCACGTGGATACTGGAAAGCACACCTACATTGACCATTGCACCTAAGGAACATGGCAGGTTCTTTCTGGTTGCTCTAGGGCAAAGTACCAAGGCCTGGTTTCTAATGAAGTTGGGTCACAATGCAGTTTTGTTACCACGGAAATCTTACTATGTGCTGGTGGCTAAGGGGCCATGTATGATTAGTCTATCCTGATGGTTTGACACCGGTCAAAGAACACGGTTTTTTTCTGGGTATCGGAGATGTTCTGTTGTGGGGCTCACGGACCAAATGTTGTATCATAAGTTGGAATTCCAGAACAGGCCTCTGAGGACAGATGCCTAAAAACTTCATCTAGGGTTCCAATGAAGTCCAAGGGGAATTTCAGGTTCAATCATCAGACTCAGGACCATTGACTTCGGTGTCTGCCTATATGTAGGCAATCAGGGTGTTTCTGACTGTGCCTTTGTGTACAGAGTGGCCTCCAATATTGGGGTGGGCTCTGGGGCCTTGCAGGTTTCTCCTAATCTTGAAGGTTTAGGCAAATTTGTGGGCACGGTTTCCTTGGGGGTGGCAGGCACAGTCCTGTGGTGTGGCTCCAGAGACTCCATCTTGGAGGGCATGTAAGCCATGGTTTTGGGAGAGAAGTCTGCAATCACAAACTCGGATTAGGTTGAGTTGCGAGGTGATCGTAGGCCCAATGCATAGACCTGGAGGGCAGATCGTCAGGAACTGTAAATCACGTACCTCGAAGGCACTAGCACTGGCTTTTGTATCTGGATTGTGTGTCCATGATAGCCTTGGAATGCAGGTGTGTTCTAATGTTTCCATGAGAGTATTTTCCTCTCTACGGATCCTGGAAGCTCCCAATAGTATGGTGGCTTTCTCATTTGAATGGAAGAGTGCTGTTTTCAATCTTAGATGTTCCCCAAAAAGGGATTCCAGAGAAGGGCTGTGAGTCTGGGTGCTTGGAAAATCCCACCAGGATTAGGATTTGGGCCTAGGGGAGTACCAGGCCTACAATGTGTGACTTGGAGGTACAACTGAGAGCGTTTGTTTGAAAGCATGCTAGTCTGAGTGTCACAATGCCTGATGTGATTAGGGCAGCCCTTATGAGTGGGAGTTGTCTCCTTGGCCATGCAGCTGGCTACCACTTTAATGTAGGACACCTATCCCAACTACCAGGATTCCTGCCATGGAAAAGGAAGAATTCTCTATTGTGCCTCAGGTTCCCCCATTAGCAGGTATTCTAGCAAATGTCTGGGGACAGATGCCTGAATACGAAGGATGGGTAGAGATGAGGGACCTGAGACATGGCCAGTCTCACATGCCTGACTCTCTGAGTAGCTGACATGAATTGAGCACTCAGGCTCTGTCAGAAACAGAACTAGTGGTCAGGGCTGAGTATGAATCAGGGATCCCTCAAGGGCTGAGCAGATTGATCCTCATGCAGAGTTTCTGGGCAGAATCACCATGCCCTTCTTCTTTCTAAGGGGAAGGCAAAAAGCTGCGTTGTGGCCCCAGAATTCCCTATCAAGCGGGCTTGGGGACCAGTAGGGTGAGGATGGAATTGTAAACTCAAGCTAAGGTTCAATTCAGTGCCAAGCAAAAGGCAGTTCCATTGTGCAGTGTCTGATTCCAGATATCCAGCACCTGAGTAAAGGTGAAAGTCAGACATTTCCTCATGCTGGAGTTTATGTCTATGATGACCGATGAATGGAGGGGTGGCGTCAAGAGGCCATGGAGGATTTCACATGCTGGGGCTTGTGAGATGCTTCAAACAGCAAAGTTTCCTTCTACCACACAGGGGGAGACTGGTTTATTTGCTCCAGGGTCCCCCATGTGGAAAGTTTGGGTAGCAGAGCACTCCCACGTGGATGCCTGAAAAGCACACCTCCATTAAAATTGCAGCTGAGAAACATGGCCAATTCGTTCTGGTGGCTCTTGGGCGAATTACCAAGGCCTGGAGTTGACATGAAGTCTCATGAAGATGGGTCATAATGCAGGTTTGTTACCATGGAGACCTTACAGTGTGCTGGTGGCTAAGGGACCATGTAGGATTCATCTACCCTGAGGGTTTGACACTGGTCAAAGGGCACGGTTTCCTTCTCGGACAAGAGATGTTCTGATGTGGGGCTAACGGACCAAATGTATCATAATTTGGTATTGCAGAACAGGCCTCTGAGGATAGATGCCTGAAAATTTAATCTAGGGTTCCAATAAAATCCTAACGGAATGTCAGGTTCAATCCTCTGACTCAGTATCATTGACTTCAAAGTCTGCCTAGATGTAGGTGATCAGGGTGTTCCAGACTGTGCATTTGTGTACAGAGTGGCAACCAGAATTGGGGTGGGCTCAGGGGCCTTGCAAGTTTCTCCTAATCTGGAAAGATAGGGCAATTTGATGGGCACAGTTTCCTTGGCAATGGTGGGCACAGTCCTGTGGTGTGGCTCCAAAGACCCCATGGTGGAGGGCATGAGAGCCATGGTTTTCGGAGGGAAGTCTGCAAACACAAATGCGGGTTAGGTTTAGTGGCGAAGTGATTGTAGGCCCAATGCATACTCCTGGAGGGAAGCTCCGTGTGAAATGTAAATCGCATGCCTCAAAGGAGATAGCACAGGCTTTTTTATCTGGATTGTGTATCCACGATGGACTAAGAATGCAGGTGTGGTCTCAGGTGTCCATGGGTGATATTTCCTCTCAAGTATCCTGGCGGCTCCTTATAATGTGGTGGCTTTCTCAGAGAGGAAAGAGTTCTGTTTTCCATATTAAGGGTGTCCCATAACAGGGATTGCAGAGAAGTGCTCTGGCTCTGGGCACCTGGAAATACCCACCAAGGGTTATGATTTGGGCATAGGGGCTTACCAGGCCTCCAATGCAAGTCCTAGAGATACAACTGAGAGCGTTTGTTTGAAAGCATGCTCAGGCTGAGGGTCACTATGCAAGCTTTTGCATTGGGTGGCCCTCAGGAATGGGGGTGGTCTCAATGGCCATTCAGTAGGCTAACACTCTGAGTGTTGGACACCCTTCCGAACTTACAGGAATCCTGCCATGGGGAATGAGGATTTCTCTATTGTGATTCAGGTTCCCTCATTGGTAGGGATTCCAGGAAAGGTCTGGGGACACATGCCTGAATACCAAGGATGGGTAAAGATGACGGCTCTGTTCCGTGGCCAGTCTAACATGCGGGATATGGGCCCCGCCTTCTAGGTGGCTGACACGAGGTCGGGGCTTAGGCTCTGTCAGACACAACACTAGGGGCCAGGGCTGTCTATAATTCAGGGTTCCCTCAAGGGACAAGTAGATTGATCATAATGTGGAGTTTCTGGGCAGACTCACCAGGCCCTTCTTCTTTCTATTGGGAAGGCAGAATGCTGTGTTGTGGCTGCAGAATTCCCTATCATGAGGGCTTGTGGACCAGTAGGGTGAGGATGGAATTGTAAACCCAAGCTATGAATAAATTCAGTGACAAGCGAATGGCATTTCCAGTGTGCAGTGGCTGATTCAAATATCCAGCACCTGAGTAAGCGCAGACGTCAGATGTTTGCTCAAGCTGGAGTTTGTGTCTATAATGACCGACAAATGGAGAGGAGTTGAAAAGAGGTCATAGAGGATTTCCCACACTTGAGCTTGTGAGATGCTCCAAACAGCCAGGTTTCCTTCTACAGGACAGGGCAGTCAGATTTGTTTGCTCGAGAGTCCCCCATGTGGAAAGTTTGGGTAGCAGAGCACTCCCACATGGATGCCTGGAAAGCACACTTCCACTGAACATTGCAGCTGAGGAACATGGCAGGTTCTTTCTGAAGGCTCTGGGGTGAAGTACAAAGGCCTGTAGTTGACATGGAATCTCATGAAGATGGCTCACAATGCTGGCTTGTTACCAGTGAGATCTTAGAATCTGCTGGTGGCTACGGGCCAAGTAGGATTCATCTACCCTGAGGGTTTGACACAGTTCCAAGAGCACGGCTTCCATCTAGAGAAAGGAGATGTTCTGTTGTGGGGATCAGGGACCATATGTTGTATCTTAAGTTGGTACTCCAGAACAGGTCTCTGATTACAGATGCCTGAAAACCTAATCAGGGGTTACAATGAGGTCATAGGAGCATGTCAGGTTCAATCTTCTGACTGAGAAACACTGACTTGGGTATCTGCCTGGATTCAGGTGATCAGCGTATTTCAGAATGCACATTTGTGTCCAGAGGGGCCTCCAGTATTGGGGTGGGCTCAGGGGCCTTGCAGGTTTCTCCTTATCTCGAAGTTTTAGGCAAATGTGACGGACACATTTTTCTTGGGGATGGCAGGCACAGTCCTTTGGTGTGGCTCCAGAGACCCAATCCTGGAGGAAATATGAGCCATGGTTTCGGGATAGAAGTCTGTAAGCACAAACTCGGGTTAAGGTTAGCGGTGAGGTGATCGCAGGCCCAATGCATAGACCTGGAGGGCAGCTCGTCTGGAACTATAAATTAGTTGCCTTCAAGGTGGTAGCACAGGCTTGTGTATCTGGCTTTTGTGTCCAGGATGGCCTCGGAATACAGGTGTGGTCTCATGGATCCATGGGAGATTTTTCCTCTCAAGGATCCTAGCGGCTCCCTATACTATGGTGGCTTTCTTGGCAAAGGGGAGAGTGCTATTTTACATCTTAGGGTTGTCCCAAAACAGGGATTCCAGAGACAGGCTGTGTTTCTGGTCCCCTGAAAAATCCCACCAGGTGTTAGGATTTGTGCTTAGGGGAATATCAGGCCTGCAAATTTGGATTCTGGAATGCAACTGAGAGTGTTTGTTTGAAAGCATGCTCATGTTGGGGGTCACAATGCCTGCTTGTGTCCAGGGCGGCCCTCATGAGTGGGCGGGTTATCATTGGCCATTCAGCTGGCTACCACTCTGAGGTCTGGAAACCCATCCCAAGAGCCATCATTCCTGCCATGGGGAAGGAGGATTTCCCTATTGTGCTTCTGGTTCCCCCATTGGCAGGGATTTCAGCAAATGTCTGGGGACAGATGCCTGAATCAAGAATGGGTAGAGATGACAGCCCTGGGACATGGCTGGTCTCACATTCTGGAGTTGGAGCCCAGTCTCTGGGTCCTGACACGAGGTCAGAGACGAGGTTCTGTCAGACTCAGCGCTAGTGGCCAGGTAAACCTATAAATGGGGTTCACTCGAGGGTCGAGTAGATTTATCCTCATGTAGGGTTTCTGGGCAGTCTCTCCAGGCTGTTTTTTCTTGCTATGGGGAAGGCAGAATGCTGTGTTGTGGCTTCAGAATTCCCTATCAAGAGAGCTTACTGAACACCAGGGTGAGGATGGAATTGCAAACCCAAGCTACTTTTTTTTTTTCAAGATTTTATTTATTTGTCAGAGAGCGAGCGAGAGCAAGCACAGGCAGACAGAGTGGAAGGCAGAGTCAGACGGAGAAGCAGGCTCCCTGCGGAGCAAGGAGCCTGATGTGGGATTCGATCCCAGGACGCTGGGATCATGACCTGAGCCGAAGGCAGCTGTTTAACCAACTGAGCCACCCAGGCGTCCCGCCAAGCTACTTTTAAATTCAGTGCCAAGCATAAGGCAATTCCAGTGTGTAGCAGCTGATTCAAATATCCAGCACTTGAGTAAGTGCAGATGTCAGTTGATTGCTCACGCTGGAGTTAGTGTCTATGATGACCAACAAATGGATGGGTGGCCTCAAGAGGCCATGGAGGATTACCCACCCTCAGGCTTGAGATACTCCATACAGCAAAGATCCCTTTTACCGTACAGGGGAGTCTGGTTTGTTTCCTCCAGGGTTCCCCATGTGGAAAGTTGGTATCAGAGCACTCCCGCTGGATGCCTGGAAAGTACACCTACATTGACCATGGCAGCAGAGGAACATGGCAGTTTCATTCTGGTGGCTCTGGGCCGAAGTACCAAGGGCTGGTGTTGTCATGGAGTCTCATGAAGATGGGTCACAATGCTGGTATGTTGTCAGGGAGATCATAGAATGTGCTGGTTGTCAGGGGGCCTTGAAGGATTTATCTACCCAGAGTGTTTGACACAGGTCCAGAGCACAGCTTTCTTCTAAGGACAGGAGATGTTCTTTTGTGTGGCTCAGTGACCATATTGTATCATACATTGATATTCAGAACAGCCTTCTGAGTACAGATACCTGAAAACCTATTCTAGTGTTCCAGTGAATCCTAGGAGCATGTCAGGTTCAATCTTCTGTCTGAGGACCATTGACTTGGATATCAGCCTGGATGTAGGTGATATGGTGTGTCAGACTGTGCATTTGCGTCCAGAGTGGCCTCCAATATTGGGCTGGGCTTAGGGGCCTTGCAGGTTTCTCCTAATCTAGAGGGTTTGTTTAATAGTGACAATCACAGTTTCCTTTGGGAAGACAGGTACAATCCCGTGGTGTGGCTCCAGTTATCACAAACTGGAGGGCATGTGAGCCATGGTTTTGGGAGGGAAGTCTGAAAACACAAACTTGGGTTAGGGTTAGTGGCAAGGTTATCACAGGCCCAATGCATAGACATGGATGGCAGCTCTTCAGGAACTGTTAATCGGGTGACTCAAAGGCAGAATCACAGGCTTTTTTCTCTGTATTGTGTGCAGGATGGCCTCAGAATGCAGTTGTGGCCTCATGGGTCCATGGGAGATTTTTCCTCTCTAAGGATCCTGGTGGCTCCCAATAGTTGGTGGCTTTTTCGGGGAAGGGAAGAGTGCTGTTTTTCATGTTAGGGGTGCCCCAAAATATGGATTCCAGAGACGGACTCTGGGTTTGGTCCCCTGGAAAATCCCACCAAGTGTTAGGATTTGGGCCTAGTGGCTTACCAGGCCTGCATGCAGGATCCTGGAGGTGCAACTGAGAGGTCTTGTTTGAAATCATTCTCAGGCTGAGGGTCACAATACTTGCTTATGCCCAGGTGGCCCTCATTAGTGGGCGTGGTCACATTGGCCATGCAGCTGGCTCCCACTTTGAGGGTTGGAAAACCATCCCAACAGCCAGAATCCTGCCATGGGGAAAGAGGAGTTCTCTATAGTGCTTCAGGTTCCCCCATTAGCGGGGATTCCAGCAAAGGTCTGGGGACAGAGGCCTGAATACCAAGGATGGGTAAAGATGATGGACATGGGCCATGGCCAGTATCAAATCGTGGATATGGGCCCCGATCACTGGGTGGCTGACACTAGGTCTTGGCTCAGGCTCTGTCAGACACAGCACTAGTGCCCAGGGCAGCCTATAAATTGGGGTTCCCTCGAGTGCCGAGCAGATTGATCCTCATGTATGGTTTCTGGGCAGACTCACCAGGCCCTTCTTGTTTGTAAGGGGAAGGCAGAATGCTGTTTTGTGGCTCTAGAATTCACTATCAAGAGGGCTTGTGGACCAGGAGGCTGAGGATGGAATTGTAAACCTAAGCTATGGTTACATTCTGTATCAAGCGAAAGAAATTTCCAGTGTGCAATGTTTGAATCCAATATTCAGCACTTGAGTGAGGGTGGATGTCAGATATTTGCTCATGCTGGAGTTTGTGTCTATGATGACACAAAAATGGAGGGGTGGCGTCAAGAGGTTATGGAGGATTTCCCAATCTGGTGTTTTTGAGATGCTCCAAACAGCAAGGTTTCCTTCTACGAGACAGGGGCAGTCTGATTTGTTTCCTCCATGGTTCCCCATGTCGAAAGATCGGATAACATAGATCTCCCACATGGGTGACTGGAAAGCACACCTTCATTGACCATGACAGCGAAGGAACATGGCATCTGGTGGCCTTGAGGCGAAGAAATAAAGACTGGATTGGACATGGAACCTCATGAAGATGGGTCAAAATGTTGGTTTGTTACCAGGGAGATCTTAGAATGTGCTGGTGGTTAATGGGCCATGCAGGATTCATCTAGCCTGAGGATTTGACACAGGCCCAAGAGCCTGGATTGCTTCTGGGGGCAGGAGATATTCTGTTGTGGGGCTCAGCGGCCATATGTTGTATCATAAATTGGTAATCCAGAACAGGTCTCTAAGGACAGAAGCCTGAAAACCTAATAAAGGGTTTGAATGAGGCCCTAGGGGAATGTCATTCAATCTTCTGACTCAGGATCATTGACTCTGGTGTCTGACTGGATGCAGGTGATGAGGTTGTTTCAGACTGTGCATTTGTGTCCAGAGTGGCATCCAATACTAGGGTTCGCTCAGGTTCCTTGCAGGTTTCTCCTTATATGGGGTTTTTGGACAACTGTGATGGGTAGTTTCCTTGGGGATTGCAGGAACTGTCCTGTGGTGTGACTCCAGAGACCCCATCCTGATGGACATGTGCGCCATGATTTTGAGAGAGAAGTCTGCAAACACAAACTTACGTTAGGGTTAGTGGCAAGGTGATCATAGTCCCAATCCATAGACCAGGAGGGCAGCAAGTCTGGAACTGTAAATCACGTAACTCAAAGGTGGTAGCACAGGTAATTGTATCTGGATTTAATTTCCAGAATGGCCTTTATTGCAGGTGTTGTCTCAAGGGTCCATGGGAGATTTCTCCTCTCAAGGATCCTGGCGGTTCTCAATAGTTTGTTGGATTTCTCCGGGAAGGGATGAGTACTGTTTTCCAGCTTAGGCGTGCCCCAAAACAGGCATTCCAGAGATGAGCTCTGGGTCTAAGTGCTTGGAAAATCCCACCAAGGGTTAATATTTAGGCCTAGGGCCATACCAGGCCTGCAATGCGGGATCCTGGAGGTGCAACTGAGAGCGTTTGTTTGAAAGTATGGTCAAGCTGAGGGTCCCAATGCCTGCTTGTGCCCCGGAGGCCATCAGGATTGGGCGATGTCTACTCAGCCATGCAGCCAGTTCCCATTCCTAGGGTTGGACACCCATCCAAAAGCCAGGATTCCTGCCATGGCGAAGGATGAATTCTCTATTGTGCTTCAGGTCCCCCCATTGGTAGGGATTCCAGCTAAGATCTAGGCGACAGATGCCTGAATACCAAGGATGGGTAGTAATGACAGCCCTGGGCCATGGCCGGTCTCACATGGTTAATGTGGGCCCCACCCTCTGGGTTGCTGACACGAGGTAGGGGCTCAGGCTCTGTCAGACACAGCACTAGTGGCTAGGGCAAACTATAAATAGGGGTTCCCTCCTGGGATGAGTATATTGATCTTCATGTGCAGTTTATGGGCAGACTCACCAGGTCCTTCTATCTATGAAGAAGGCAGAATGTTGCGTTGTGGCTCCAGAATTCCCTATCAAGAGATATGGCAGACCAGTAGGGTGAGGATGAAATTGTAGTCTGAAGCTAGGCTTAAATTCATTGCAAAGCGAAAGGCAGTTCCAGTGTGCAGCAGCTGATTCCAATATCAGCGCCTGAATATGGGCGGATGTCAGATGTTTGCTCAGGCTGGAGTTTGTGTCTATGATGACCAACAAATGGAGAGGTGGCGTCAAGAGGCCATGGAGGATTTCCCACCCTGGGGCTCAGGGGCCATAATTTGTATCATAAGTTGGTATTCCAGAAGAGGCCTCTGAGAACAGGTGCCTGAAAAGTTAATCCCTCTTCCAATGAGGTCCTAGGGCCATGTCAGGTTCAATTATCTGACTCAGGACCATTGATTTGGGTGTCTGCCTGGATGGAGGTGATCAGGGTGTTTCAGACTGTGCATTTGCATCCAGAGCAGCCTCCAATATTGGGATGTGCTCAGGAGCCTTCCAGGTTTCTCCTAATCAGGAGGGTTTGGGCAACTGTGATGGGCCCAGTTTCCTTGGGGATGGCAAGCACAGTCTTGTGGTGTGACTCTAGGGGCCCCATCCTGGAGGACATGTGAGCAATGGTTTTTAGAGAGAGATCTGCAAACACAAACTCGGGATAAGGTTAATGGAGAGGTGTTCACAGCCGCAATTCAAAGATCTGGAGGGCAGCACGTCAGGAACTGTAAATCAGGTGACTCAAAGCCAGTAGCACAGTCTCTTGTATCTGGATAGCATATCCACGCTGGCCTCGGAATACAGGTGTGGACTCATGGGACCATGGGAGATTCTTCTTCTCAAGGATCCTGGGGGATCCCATTAGTTTGGTGGCTTTCTCAGGGAAGTGAAGAGTGCTGTTTTCCATCTTAGGGGTGCCTCAAAACAGGGATTCCAGTGACGGGCTCTGGGTATGTGCACATGGAACATCCCACGATGTGTTAGGATTTGGGCTTAAGGGCATATCAGGCCTGCAATGAAGGATCCTGGAGGTGCAACTAAGAGCATTTTTTGGAAGGCTTGATCAAGCTGGGGGTTACAATGGCTACTTGTGCCCAGGGCAGCCCTCATGAGTGGGCATTGTCTCCTTGGCCATGCAGCTGGCTCCCACTTTGAGGTTTGGACACCCATATCAACAGCCAGGATTCCTACCATGGGGAAGGAGGAGTTCTCTATTGTGCTTTAGGTTACCCCATTGGTAGGGATTACATAAAAGGTCTGGGGACAGGTGCCTGAATACCAAGGATGGGTAGAGATGATGGACTTGGGCCCTGGCCAATCTCACATGCTGGATATGGGCTCATATCTCTGGGTGCCTGAAACTAGGTCTTGGCTCAGGCTCTGTCAGACACAGTACTAGTACTAGTACTAGTACTAGTGCCCAGGACAGCCTATAAATCAAGGTTCCATCGAGTGCCAAGTAGATTGATCCTCATGTGGAGTTTCTGGGAAGATTCACCAGGCCCTATTTCTTTCTAGTGGGAATGCAGAATGTTGCCTTGTGGCTCCAAATTCCCTCTCTAGAGGGCTTGCAGACCAGGAGGCTGAGGATGGAATTCTAAACCCAAGCTATTGTTAAATTCAGTGTCAAGTGAAACGCAGTTCCAGTGTGCAGTGGTGGAAAAGAAAATGCAGAATCTAAATAACGGCAGATTTCAGATGTTTTCTCATGCTGGAGTTTTTGTCTATGATGACTGACAAATGGAGGGGTTGTGTCAAGGGCCATGGAGGATTTCTCCTGCTGGTGCTTCTGAGATGCTCCAAACAGAGGGTTCCCTTCTACTGGTCAGTGGCAGTCTGGTTTGTTTGCTCCAGGGTCCCACATGTGGAAAGAATAAGTAGAAGAGCACTCCCACATGGATGCCTGGAAAGCACACCTCCACTGACCATATCAGGTGAGGAACATGGCAGGTTCATTCTGGTGGCTCTGGGGCGAATTACCAAGGACTTGAAGTGACATGGAATCTCATGAAGATGGATCACAATGCTGTTTGTTTGTTACAAGAGAGATCTTAGAATGTGCTGGGGGCTAAGGGGCTGTGCATAATTCATATACCCCGACCCTTGACACAAGTTGAAGAGCACGAATTCCATCTGGGGACAGGAGATATTCTATTGTGGTGTTCAGGGACCAATCTTCTGACTCAGGACCATTGACTTGGGTGTCTTCCTGGATGGAGGTGATCAGGGTGTTGCACACTGTGCATTTGTGTCCAGAGTGGCCTCCAATATTGGACTGGGCTTAGGGGACTTGCAGGTCTCTCCTAATCTGTAGGGTTTGGGCAACTGTTATGGACACAGTTTCATTGGGGATAGCAGGATCTTTCCTGTGGTGTGGCTACAGAGACCCATCATAGAGGGCATGTGAGCCATGGTTTTGGGAAAGAAGTCTGCAAACACAAACTTGGGGTAGGGTTAATGGCGAGGTGATCACAGGCCCAATGCGTAGGTCTGTAGGGCAGCTCGTCTGGAACTGTAAACCAGGTGATTCGAAGGTGGTAGCACAGTCTCTTGTATCTGGATTGTGTGTCCCGGATGGCCTCGGAATGAAGGTGTGGTCTTATGGAGCCCTGGGAGATTTTTCCTCTCTACGCATCCTGGCAGCTCCTAATAGTTTTCTCAGGGGAGGGAAGAGTGCTGTTTTCCATCATAGGGGTGCTTCAAAACAGAGATTCCAGAGACGGGCTCTGGTTATGTTGGCATGGAAAATCCCACGAAGTGTTAGGATTTGGTCCTAAGGGCATACCAGGCCTGCGATGCGGGACCCTGCAGAAAAAAACTGAGAGCATTTGTTTGAATGCATGCTAAGGTTGAGGGACACAATGCCTGCTTTGGCCCAGGCGGCCCTTATGATTGGGCGTTGTCTCATTGGCCATGCTCCTGGTTCTAATTCTGAGGGTTGGGCACCCATAGCATCAGCCAGGCTTCCTGCCATGGGGAAGGAGGAGTTCTCAATTGTGCTTCAGGTTCCCCCACTGGTAGGGATTCCAGCAAAGATCTGGGATAGTTGCCGGAATACCAAGGATGGGTAGAGATGACTGGGCCATGGCCAGTCCAACATGCTGGATAAGGGCCCCACACTCTGGGTGGCTGGCACGAGGTTGGGGCTCAGGCTCTCTCAGACACAGCGCTAGTGGCCAGCGCAAAGTATAAATCGGGGTTCCCTCGAGGGCCAAGTAGATTGATCTTCATGGGGAGTTTCTGGGCAGACTCACCAGGCCCTTCTTCTTTCTATGGGGAAGGCAGAATGTTGCGTTTTGTCTCCCTAATTCCCTCTCAAGAGGACTTGCAGTCCAGTAGGGTGAGGATGGAATTGTAAACCCAAACTATGCAAGAATACAGTGTCAAGTGAAAGGTATTTCCAGTGTGCGTGACTGATTCGAATATCCAGCACCTGAGTAAGAGCAGATGTCAGATGTTTGCTCATGCTGGAATTTGTGTCTATGATGACTAACAAATGGAGGGTTGGCATCAAGAGAATGTGGAGGACTTCCCAGGCTGGGGCTTGTGAGATGCTCCAAACAACCAAGGTTTCCTTCAACCTGACAGGAGCAGTCTTATTTGTTTGCTCTAGGGTTCCCTATGTGGAATTTTTGTGTAGCAGAGAACTACCTCTTGGATGCCTAGAAAGCACACGTCCATTGACCTTTGTACCTGAGGAACATGGCAGATTCGTTTCATGGCTCTTGGGCAAAGTACCAACACCTTGAGTTGGCATCAAGTCTCAGGAAGTTGGGTCACAATGCTGGTTTGTTACCAGGGAGATCATAGAAGCTGCTGGGGCTAATGGGTCATGCAGGATCCATCTACCCTGAAAGTTGGACGTAGATCCAAGAGCACATTTTCCTTCTGGAGACAGGAGATGTTCTGTTGTGGGAATCAGGGACCACATGTTGTATCATAACTTGGTATTCCAGAACAGGACTCTGAGAACAGATGTCTGAAGACCCAATCTAGGGTTCCAGTGAAGTCCTAGGGGCATGTCAGGTTCAATCATCTGACTCAGAACCATTGACTTGGCTTTCTGCCTCGATGGAGGTGCTCAGGGTGTTTCAGAATGCACGTTTGCATCCAGAGCAACCGCCAATATTGGGGTGGGTTCAGGGGCCTGGCAGGTTTCTCCTAATCTGGAGGGTTTGGACAACCTGATGGGCACAGTTTTCTTGGGGATGGCAGGAACTTTCCTGTGATGTGGCTTGAGGGACCACATCTTGGTGGGCATGTAAGCCATGGTTTTGGGAGAGAAGTCGGCAAACACAAACTGGGGTTAGGGTTAGTGTCGAGATGATCACAGGCCCAATGCATAGACATGGAGGGCAGCTCGTCAGGAAATGTAAATAGGATGACTCGAAGGCGGTAGCAAAGACTTTTCTCTCTGGATTGTGTGGACAGGATGGCCTCGGAATGCAGGTTTGTTTTCATGGGTCCATGGGAGATTTTTTCTCTCTAAGGATCCTGGCGGCTCCCAATAGTTTGGTGCCTTTCTCAGGGAAGGGAAGAGTGCCCCAAACAGGGATTCTGAGACGGACTCTGGGTCTGGGCACCTGGAAAATCCCACCAAGGGTTAGGATTTGGGCCTAGGGGCATACCAGGCCTGCAATGTTGGTACTGGAGGAGCAACTGAGAGTGTTGGTTTGAAAACATGCTCAGGCTGAGGATCACCATGCCTGCCTGTGCCCATGTCGGCCCTCAGGAGTGGGCATGGTCTCCTTGGCCATGCAGCTGGCTCCCACGCTGAGGGTTGGACAACCAATATTCCTGCCATGGGGAAGGAGGTGTTCTCTATTGTGTTTCAGGTTCGCCATTGGCAGGAATTCCAGCAAAGTTTGGGGGACAGATGACTGGATACCAAGGATGGGTACAGATGATGGCCCAGGGCCATGGCCGATCTCTCATGCTAAATATGGGCCCTCAACTCTGGGTGGCTGACACGAGGTCGGGGCTTAGACTCTGTCAGACACAGCACTAGTGGTCAGGGAAATCTATTAATCAGGGTTGCCTCGTGGTCTGAGTAGATTGATCCTCATGTGAGGTTTCTGGGCAGACTCAACAGGTCCTTCTTCTTTCTATGTGGAAGGCAGAATACTGCGTTGTGGCTCCAGAATTCCCTATCAAGAGATATTGTGGACCAGTGTGGTGAGGATAGAATAGTAATACAAAGCTATGGTTAAGTTCAGTGAAAAGCAAAAGGCAGTTCCAGTGTGCAGCTGCCGTTTCGAATATCCAGCACCTGAGTAAGGGTGGATGTCAGATGTTTGCTCACACTGGAGTTTGTGTCTGTGATTACCCACAAATGGAAGGGTGGCGTCAAGAGGCCATGGAGGATTTCCCATGCTGGGGCTTGTGAGATGCTCCAAATAGCAAAGTTTCTTTCTACCGGACAGGAGAAGTCTGGTTTGTTTTCTCTGGTTTCTCCATGTGGAAAGTTTTGTAGCAGAGAACCCCACAGGGATGCCTGGAAATCACCCCTCAATTGACCATTGCACCTGAGGAACATGGCAGGTGCATTCTGGTGGCTCTGGGGCAATATATCGAGACCTTAAGTTGACATGGAGTCTCATGAAGATGGGGCACAATGATGGTTTGTTACCAGGAATATCATAGAATGTGCTGGTTGCTAAGGGGCCATTCAGGATCCAAATACCCTAAGGGTATGACACAATTCCAGGAGCATGGATTCCTTTTTGGGGAGGACATATTCTGTTCTGTGGCTCAGGGACTATATATTTTATCATAAGTTGATATTCCAGAGCAGGCCTCTGATGACAGATACCTGTAAACCTAATCTAGTGTGCCAATGAAGTCCTCGGGGCATGTCAGGTTCAATCTTCTGACTCAGGAGCATTGACTTGGGTGTCTGCCTGTATGGAGGTGATCAGGGTGTCTCAGATTGTGCATTTGTGCCCAGAGCGGCCTCCATTATTTGGCTGCGCTCAGGGGCCTTGTAGGTTTCTCCTAATCTAAAGGTATCGGGCAAAAGTGATGGGCACAGATTCCTTGAGGATCTCATGCACAGTCTTGTGGTGTGGCTTCAGATGCCAGAACCTGGAGGTCATGTGAGCCATGGTTTTAGGAAGGAAGTCTGCAAACACAAACTCAGTTTAGGTTAATGGCAAGGTGATTGCAGGCGCAATGCATAGACCTGGAAGGCAGCTCGTCAGGAACTGTAAATCCGATGACTCAAAGGTGATAGCACATGATATGTATCTGGATTGTATGTCCAGGATGGCCTCGGAATGCAGGTGTGTTCTCATGGGTCTATGGCAGATTTTTCCACTCAAGGATCCTGGTGGCTACCATGAGTTTGGTGACTATCTCGGGGAAGGGAAGAGTGCTGTTTTCCATCTTAAGGGTCCCCCAAAATAGGGATTCCAGAGATGGGCTCTGTGTCTGGGCCCCTGTAAAATCCCACCAGGGTTAGGATTTGGGCCTAGGTGTGTACTAGGCCTGCAATTCGGGGTCCCAGAGATGCAATTGAGAGCGTTTGGTTGAAAGCATGCTCAGGCTGAGGTCACAATGCCTGCTTGTGCCCGGGGAAGCCATCATGAGTGCACATGGTCTCCTTGGCCATGGAGCTGCCTTCCACTTTGAGGGTTGAGCAACTATCCCAACTGTCAGAATACCTTCCATGGGGAAGGAGGAGTTCTCTATTGTGCTTCAGGTTCCCCCAATGGCAAGGATTTCAGCAAAGGTGTGGGTACAGATGCCTGAATACCAAGAATAGAAGAGAAGACAGACTTGGGCCATAGCTGGTCTCACATGCTGTATATGGGCCCTGATCTCTCAGTGGCTGACACTAGGTCCTGGCTCCGGCTATGTCAGACACAGCACTAGTGCCCAGGGCAGCCTATGAATCAGGGTTCCGTCTAGCACCGAGATTGACCATCATATGGAGTTTCTGGGCAGACTCTCCAGGCCCTTTTTCTTTCTATGGGGAAGGCAGAATATTGTGTTGTAGCTCCAGAATTCCCTCACAATAGGGCTTGTGGACCAGTAGGCTGAGGATGGAATTGTAAACCCAAGCTATGGCTTAATTCAGTCAAACTAAAGGCAGTTCCAGTGTGCAGCGATCGAATTGAAATCCAGCACCTGAGTAAGGGCGGATGTCAGATGTTTGCTCATGCTGGAGTTTGTGTCTATGATGACTGACAAATGGAGTGGTGGCTTCAAGAGGAAATGGAGGATTTCCCACGCTGGGGCTTGTGAGATGCTCCAAACAGAAGGTTTCCTTCTACCGGACAGGGGCATTCTGTTTTTTTGTCTCAAGGGTCCCCGCCAATTGCAAAGTTTGTGTAGCAGAGCACCCCCGTATGGTTGCCTGGAAACCACACCTCCACTGACCATTGCAGCTTAGGAACATGGCAAGTTCATTCTGGTGGCTCTGGGGCGAAGTACTAAGGGCTTATTTTTACATGGAATGTCATGAATATGGGTAACAATGCTGTTTTGTTACCTGGGAATTCTTAGCCTGTCATCTGTACACATCCTTGGTATTAAGGCAACTTTCCACAGACCTTTCCTGTAACCCTGCCAATGGGGGAACCTGAAGCACAATAGAGAACTCCTCTTTCCATTGCAGAAAGCCTGGCTGTTGCAATGGGTGTCCAACCCTCAAAGTGGGATCCAGCTATATGGCCAATGAGACTACGCCCTCCCCTGAGGGCCCCCCTGGGCACAAAGAGGCATGATGACCCTCAGCCTGAGCATGCTTTCAAACAAGCCCTCTCTGTTACACCATTAGGATCCTGCATTGCAGGCCTGGAATGCCCCTAGGCCCAAATCCTAACACTTGGTGGGATATCCGGGCACCCAGACCCAGAGCCCGTCTCTGGAATCCCTGTTTTGGCATAAGCCTAAGTTGGAAAACAGCATTCTTCCCTGTTTTGGAGCACCCCTAAGATGGAAAAGAGCACTCTTTTCTTCTCTGAAAAACCACCAATCTATGGAGATCCACCAGGATCCTTAGAGAGGAAAAGTCTCCCATTGAACCATGAGACCACGTCTACATTCAGAGCCCATCCTGGACACACAATCCAGATAGAAAAGCCTGTGCTACCAGCTTTCAGTCACCCTAATTACAGTTCCTGACGTGATGCCTTCTAGGTCTATGCATTGGACCTGCGATCACCTTGCCACTATCCCTTACCCAAATTTTGTTTGCAGACTTCCCTCCCAAAACCATGGCTCTCATATCCTCAAGGAGGTGGTCTCTGAATCCTTACCACAGGACTGGGCCTGCCATCCCCAAGGAAACTGTGCCCATCACAGTTCCCCAAAGCCTCCAAGTTAGGAGAAACCTGCAAGGCCCCTGAGCCCACCCCAATAGTGGAAGTGGCTCTGGATGCAAATGCACAGTCTGAAACACCCTGATCACCTACATCCAGTCAGACAACCATATCAATGGTCCTTAGTAAGAAAATTGAACCTGATGGGCACCAAGGACATCATTGGATCTCTAGATTAGGTTGCCAGCATCAATCCTCAGAGGCCTGTTCTTGAATACCAAGTCAGGATACAACATATGTACCCTGAGCCACAAAACAGAACATCTCCTCTCCCAAGATGGAAACTGTGCACATCGACCTGTGCCAAACCCTCAACGTGGCCCATAGCCACCAATACATTCTAAGACCTCCCTTGTAACAAACCAGTTTTGGGACACATCTGTAAGAGATTCCAAGTCAACTCAAGGCCTTGGTACTTGGCACCAGAACCACCAAAACGAACCTGTCATGTTCCTCAGCTGCAATGGTCATTGGACGTGTGCTTTCCAGTCATCCATGCGGGAGGGCTCTGCTACGCAAACTTCCACTTGAGGGACCCTGGAGGAAAAAAAAACAGACGCCTCCTGTCCATTAGAAGGAAACCTTGTTGTTTGGAGCATCTCACAATTTTAAGCGTGGGTAATCCTCCATTGCCTCCTGAAGCCACCCCTCCATTAGTCGTCATCCTAGACACAAACTCCAGTGTGAGCAAATATCTGACATCTGCCCTTACTCAGGTGCTGGATATCTCGTATAAGCTGCTGCACATTGAAACTGACTTCCGCTTGGCACTCAATTTAAGCATAGCTGGTGTATACAATTGCATTCTCACCCTATTTGTCCCCAAACCCTCTTGATAGGGAATTCTGGATCCATAAGGCAGCATTCTGCCTGCCCCACAGAAAGAAGTGCTTCGTGAGTCTGGCCAGAAACCCTACATGAGGATCAATTTACTCGGCCCTGGAGAGAACCCCAATATATAGACTTCTCTGGCCACTAGTGCTGTGTCTGACACAGCCTGAGCCCAGACCTCGTGTCAGCCACCCAGAGAGCGGGGCCCATATCCAGCATGTGAGAACGGCCATGGCCCAAATCTGTCATCTCTATGCATCCTTGGTATTCAGGCATCTGTCCCCAGACCTTTGCTGTAATCCCTGCCTATGGGGGAACATGAAGCACAATAGATATTTCCTCCTTCCCCATGGCTGGAAACCTGGCCATTGGAATGTGTGTCCATCCCTCAGTGTGGGAGCCAGAAAATGGACAATGGGACCACGCCCACTCCTGAGGGCCACCCTGGGCACAAACAGGCATTGTAATGCTCAGCCTGAGCATGTTTCCAAACAAGCCCTCTCAGTTGCACCACCACGATCCTGCATTGCAGGCCTGGTCTGCCCATAAGCCCAAATCCCAACCCTTGGTGGGATTTTCCAGGCGCCTAGACCCAGAGCCCATCTCTGGAATCTCTGTTTTGGGGCACACCTAAGATCGAAAATAGCAGTCTTCCCATACCAAAAAGTCATCAAAATATTGGGAGCCGCCTGTATCCTTAGAGGAAAAATCTCCCATGGACCCATGAGGCCACAGCTACATTCTGACGTCACCCTAGACACACAATCCAGATATAAAAGCCTGTGCTTCCGCCTTCGGGTCATTCCAGTTACTGTTCCTGACGAGTAGCCTTCCAGGTCTACACATTGCCCTGCGATAACCTAGCCACTAAACCTAACCCAAGTTTGTGTTTGCAGACTTCCCTCCCAGAACCATGGCTCACATGCCCTCCAGGGTGGAGTCTCTGGAGCCACACCACAGGACTGTGCTTGCCATCCCCATGGAAATTGTGCATGTCAGTTAACCAAACCCTCCAGAGTTGGTTGAAACATTCAAGGCCCCTGTGGCCACCCCAATATTGGAGGTTACTCTGGACATAAGTGCACAGTCTGAAACTCCCTGATCACCTACATCCTGGCAGACACCCAAGTCAACTGTCCTAAGTCTGAAGATTGAACCTCTCATGCCCCTGGGACTCATTGGAACCCTAGATTAGGTTGTCGGCCATCTGTCTTCAGAGGCCTGTTCTTGAATAGGAACTTATGATACGGCATGTGGTCCCTGAGCCACAAAACACTACATCTCCTGTCCCCAGAAGGTAACCGTGCTCTTCGACCTGTGTTAAACCCTCAGGGTAGGAGAATCCTGCAGGCACCTTAGCCACCAACACATTCTAAGATCTACCTGGTAAAAAAAAAACCAGCATTGTAACCCATCTTCAAGAGATTCCATGTCAACTCAAGACCTTGGTGCTTCGCCCCAGAAGCACCGTAAAGAACCTGCATGTTCCTCACCTGCATTGGTCAATGGAGTTGTGCTTTCCAGGCATCCATGTGGAAGGGCTCTGCTACCCATACTTTTCACATGGGGGGCCCTGCAGAAAACATACCAGACTCTAACTGTCCAGTATTAAAAACAACCTTGCTGTTTGGAGCATCTCACATGCATCAGCCTCTTGATGCCACTCCTCCATTCGGTCATCAGAGACACAAACTCCAGTGTGCGTAAACATCTGAAATCCACCTTTACTCAGGTGCTGGATATTTCATTTGTTGGCCACGATAGATACAAACTCTATCATGAGCAGACATCTGACCCTCGCCTGTACTCAGATGCTGGAGATCTCGAAAAAAACCACTGCACATTGGAACGGCCATGTTCTCGGCACTGAGATTAAGCATAGATTGTGTTTTTTGCCTTCTGTTCTCACACTCCTCGCCTTCAAGTCCTCCATATTGGGAATTTGGGAGCCACAATGCAGTCTTCTGCCTGCCCACCAGAAAAAAGAGGTGCCCTATGGGTCTGCGTGAAACTCCATATAAGGTTCCACCAGCACAGCCCTCTATAGCACCACAATACCATAGGCCACCTTGTGAACTAATGCTTTGTCTGACACAGCTCGAGCCCCGACCTCCTGGTAGCCACCTAGATAGCGGGACCCATATCTGGCCGGTGTGACCTGCCTTGACCTGAGTCCTTCATCTCAAACCAACCTGGTTATTCACGTACCAGTCCCAGAACATAGCTCAAATTACTGTGCATGGGGGAATCTGAAGCACAAAAGAGTACTCCTCCTTCCTCATAGAAGGAAAATTAAATGTTGATATGGTGGTCCAACCCTCATATTGGGATCCAGGTGCATGGAACAAGAGCCAATGCCCACTCAGGATGGGCATCTGGGCACAAACAGGCATTGTGACCCTTACCCTGAGACCCATTTCCAACAAGTCTCCATGGGAGCTGAACCAAAGCCCCACAGAGCCAGGCAGTCAAGCCTCTAGGCCCAAATACTAAGCCTTTGTAGGGTTATCCAGGCACAGGGACCTATAACCCATCTCTGGATTCCCTGTGTTGACGGAAACCCTGAAACAGTAAACCACGCTCTCTCCTTCCCAGTGAGACACCAAACTCTTGGGTGCTGGGCAGAATCCCCAGAGAGGTAGAATATTCCATGGACACATGAGGACACCCCACCATTCCAAGGCCATCCTAGACACAATCCAGACAGAAAAGCCTTTGCTCCTGCCTCCCAGCCACACGAATTTCAAATCCTGAGGAGCTGCCCTCAGCGTCTGCAGATCGGGGCTGCCATCACCTCCCTCCTAATTGATACACAATTTTGTGTCTGAAGACTTTGGTCCCAGAGCCCTTAACCACATTCCCTGCAGGATGGGGCTGACAGAACCACACTACATCACTGGGCCTGATCTCTGGATGAAATTCTGCCGTCTCAGTTGCACAAACCCTCCAGATTAGGAAAAGCCTGCAAGGCCCCTGAGCCCACCCCAATTTCATAGGCCACTCTGGAAAAAATGCACAGTCTGACACAGCCTGAGCATCTACCTCCAGGAAGACTCACAGGTCAAAGTCCCTAAGTCCGAAGGTTGAGGATGACATGCCCCTACAACCTCATAAGAACCCTAGCCTAGATATTCAGGCCTCTGTGCCCAGAGGCCTGGTCTTGAAATCCAACATATGATCCGACATGTGGTCCCTGAGCCATACAAGAGAACCCCTCCTGTCCCGAGAAGGGAACCTGGCTCCTGGGAACTGGGTCTAACCCTCAGGTAGGAGAATCCTGCATGGCCACAGATCCACAACCACATTCTTTTTTTTTATATAGATTTTATTTATTTATTTGACAGAGAGAGATCACAAGTAGGCATAGAGGAAGGCAGAGAGAGAGAGAGAGGAAGAAGCAGGCTCCCTGCTGAGCAGAGAGCCCGATGCGGGACTCAATCCCAGGACCCTGAGATCATGACCTGAGCCGAAGGCAGCGGCTTAGCCCATTGAGCCACCCAGGCACCCTCACCACCACATTCTAAGGTCTCCCTGGACACCAAGCAGCATTGTGACTCATTAGACTGAGAACATCCGTCAACTTAGATCACTTGGAAATTTGAACAAAAACCAGCAGATCAAGCCTGCAATGTTCCTCAGCTGCAATGGTCATGCAAGGAAGACTTCCCAGGCCCCCATTCAGAGACCTCTGCTGTCGAATCTTTCTATGTGGGGGACCCTGGAGCCTTGTAAGTGGACTTCCCCTGTCCCACAGTAGGACACCTTGCTGTTTGGAGCAGCTCACAAGGTCCTGCTTGGGAAAATCTCCAAGAATTCTTGAGGCCACCCCACAATTCGTTGACCATCATGGATGCAAACCCAGCGTGAGCAGACATCTGACCCTCGCCCATACTCAGGTGCTGGAAATCTCGAAACAACCACTGCACAATGGAATGGTCCTGTGGTCGGCACTGAGCTTATCCCTGGCTTGTGTTTTCAGACTTCTGTCTTCACACTCCTCGCCTACAAGCCCTCCATATTGGGAATTCTGAAGCCACAGTGCAGCTTTCTGCCTGCCCACCACAAAGAAGAAGTGCCCTATGGGTCTTCGCAGAAACCCACATGAGGATCCTCCTGCACGGCCCTCAATGGCACCCCAATATAATAGACCGACCTCTGCATAAATTGTCTGTCTGACATCGCCTGATCCCCGACCTCCTGTCAGCCACCCAGATAGTGGGCCCCATATCCTCCAGGTGGGTCCAACCTTGGCCCGAGGCCATCATCTTGAAGCAACCTGGATATTCAGGTACCTGTCCCAGACTTAGCTCAAATTCCTGCCCATAGGGGACTCGGAAGCACAAAAGAGTGCTCCTCCTTCCCCATGGCCAGAAAACTGAATGTTGAGAGGGCTGTACAACCCTGAGTGGGAACCAGGTGCATGGTCCATGAGACCACGCCTACACAGGATGGGCAGCTGGGCACAAACAGGCATTGTGACCCTCAGAATGAGACCCCTTTCCAAAGATCCCCCTTGGGATCTGGACCAGGAACCCAAATCGAAGCTTTGGTTAAGTTTTCCCAGTGTCTGGACCCAGAAACCATCTCTGGAATCCCTGTTTGGACAGGATCCCAGAGATGGAATACAGTCTTTTCCTCTTCCCCAGAAAGAAATCAAACTCTTGGGTGCCAAGCAGAATCACCAGAGTGGAAGAATATCCCATGGACACATGAGGTCACCCCTCCATTTAGTGGCCATCCTAGACACAAAATCCAGACAGAAAAGCCTGTGCTCCTCCCTCCCAGCCACCTCAATTTCAAATCCCGAGGAGCTTCCCTCAGGGTCTTCAGATTCGGACTGCCAACACCTCACTCCTATCTCTTATCCGAGGTTGTGTCTAAAGTCTTTGGTCCCAAAGTCCTGACACACATGACCTCCAGGATGGGGCCTCGAGAAACACATGACATCACTGGCCCTGCTCTCCTGAGGAAACCCTGCCCATCTCAGTTTCCCAAAATGTCCAGATTAGGAGAAAACTGCAAGGCCCCTGACTGCACCCCAATATCATAGGCCACTCTGGAAAAAGTGCACAGCCTGACACAGCCTCAGCACCTACCTCCAGGATGACATGCAGGCCAATGGCACTTAGTCCGAAGATTGAAACTTCCATGGCCCTAAAACCTCATCAGAACCCTAGCTTATGTTTTGAGGTCTCTCTCCCTAGAGGGCTGTTCTGGAAATTCAAGCATATGGTCCAACCTGTGGTCCGTGAGCCATACAAGAGCACACCTCCTGTCCCAAGAAGGAAACCTGGCTCCTGGGTACTGGGTCTAATCCTAAGGATAGAGAATCCTCAATGGTCAGAGAGCCGCCACCACATTCTAAGGTCTCCCTGGACATCAAGCAGCATTGGAACCTGTTAGACTGAGAACTTCCATCAACGCAAATCACTTGGAACTTGGAATCAGTGTCATTGGTTCAAGCTTACCCTGTTCCTCAGCTGCAATGGTAACAAGAGATTGGCTTCCCAGGCCTCCATTCAGAGAGCATTGCTATCGAATCTTCCATATGGGGGACCCTGGAGCCCTGTAAGAAGACTTCTGCTGTCCCTTAGTAGGACACCTTGATGTTTGGAGCAGCTCACAAGCTCCAGCTTGGAAAAACCTCCAAGAATTCTTGAGGCCTCCCCACAATTTGTTGGCCATCATGGATACAAACTCCAGCGTGAGCAGACATCTTCCCCTCGCCCAGGTGCTGAAGATCTCGAAACAACTGCTGTACATTGGAATAGACATGTGCTCGGCACTGAGCGTAACCGTAGCTTATGTTTTCATACTTCTGTCCTCACACTCCTCGCCTGCAAACCCTCCAACTTGGATATTCTGGAGCCGTAATGCAGCCATCTGCCTGCTCACAAGATAGAAGAAGTGAAGAAAGGGTCTGTGCAAAAATCCCCCATGAGGATCCAGTTGCACAGCTCTCAAAAGCACCCCAATATCATAGGCCGAACTCTCCACGAATGTTCTGTCTGACACAGCTCGAGCCCGAGCTCCTGACAGCCACCCAGAAAGCAGGCCTCATTTTCTGCAGGTGGGTCCTGCCTTGGCCCGAGGACCTCATCTCAAAGTGAACTGGGTATTCAGGCACCGGTCCCAGAACTTAGCTCAAATTCCTGCCCATGGGGGAACCTGAAGCATAAAAAAGTACACCTCCTTCCCCATGGCAGGAAAACTGAATGTTGAGATGGCAGTCCAACCCTCAGAGTGGGAGCCAAGTGCATAGCCCATGAGGTCACACCCACTCAGCATGGGCATCTGGGCAAAAACAGGCATTGTGACCCTCAGAATGAGACCCATTTCCAACAAGAACACTCGGGAGCTGTACCAGGAAAACATAGAGCAGGACCCTAGGCCCAAATCCTAAGCCTTGTTGCGGTGATCCAGGCTCCAGAACCCAGGACCCATCTCTGGAATGGCTGTTTGGAGGGGATCCCTGACTCAGAAAACTGCGCTCCTCCCATCCCCCGGAAATACACCAAACTCTTGGGTGCCGAGCAGAATTCCCAGAGAGGTAGAATCTCACATGGACCCATGAGGCCACCCCTCCATTTCGTGGCCATCATAGACAAACAAGTCAGACAGAAAAGACTGTGCTCCTGCCTCACAGCCGTCCGAATTTCATATCTGGAGATGCTTCGCTCAGGGTCTGCAGATTGGGTCTGCCATCACCTCGAGCTTAACTCTTACCCGAGTTTGTGTCTGAAGACTTTGGACCCAGAGTCCTGACCCATATGCCCTCCAGGATGGGGCTTCCAGGAACACACAACAGCACTGGGCCAGCTCTCCCAAGGAATGTCAGCCTGTCTCAGTTTCCCAACCCACCAGATTAAGAGAAAATTTCAAGGCCCCTAATACCACCCCAATTCCATAGGAAGCTCCAGAAAAAATGCATAGTCTGACACAGCCTCAGAATATACCTCCAGGAAGACACCCAGGTCAATGGGAAGGGATGAAATGGCCTAACCCATGGCAGGTTCGATGTGCTGGGTGTGAAGCCAACTGTCTCAATGTCTCTCACAAGGTCTGGGCTCAGGCTATGTAAGACAGAGCATAGTGTTTAGGGTAGCCTATGCAATTGGGGTGTTGCCGAGGGCTGAGCAGGTTGATTTTCATTTGGGGTTTCTGAGAAATGCCATAGACAATGTTTTTCTTTGGGGGGCAGGCAGAGTGCTTCGTTCTGGAACCAGAATTCCCAATCATGAGGGCTTTTGGGCCAGGAGTGCTAGGGTAGAGTCTGAAAACAAAACATAGGGTGAGGTGGAGAGCAGGCCCACTCTGCAAAGGCTGAAAGGATATCTCATGCATCTGAAGTCAGGCTGAGGATCAGACATTGGCTGAGGTTGGATTGTGCCCTTGATGGCACCTTCATGAAGCAGGTGCCTCATGAGGCCAACGAAGTTTTCCCACGCTGAGTTTGGAGGTTGCCACAAACCACAAGGTTTCCTTCTGCGAGACAGTCGAGTCCTGTTGAATGGCTCCAGTACATACCATACAGAAGGACTGAAGAGGAGGGTTCAAAGGATGGATCCCTGAACAACATGCCTCGCATTCCCTTTGGCCATTAACAACAAGATATGTTTGTTCTGCTGGCTCTGGGGCAAGCTAACCAGTGGGCTGAGTTGAAATGGCCTCTCCTGAGGATGCGTCATAATGTGTGTTTCTGTCCATGGAGACCTTGGAATGTGATGGTTGTACTGTGGCCCTGCGGAATTCTCCGACCAGAAGGGTTTGATACAGATCCAGTAAGAAAGCACTCCATGTGGAGACGAGAGAGGTTTGGTTTGGAGCCTCAGAAAAACCTAATATGCTGGTATAAGAAACCAGTCCTCTGAGGACAGACACATGAAAACTAAAGCTAAGGTTCATATTAGGGCCTAAGGGCCTGTCCATTTCATTCTTCTGTCTCTGGGGACACTGTCTGAAAGTCTAAGTGGTCATAATGGCAGAGCTGGTGTCAGAGTGCCCCTTTTAGTCCAGGGCAGCCTACACTATCAGGATGGCCTCAGGGGCCTTGGAACTTTTCCCTAACCTGTAGGGTTGTGGTCAATGGATTGGGCACACTTTCCTTGGAGATGGCAGGCACGATCTTTCACTGTGGCTCCAGATGCCCTAGCCTGGAGGGTGTGTGGGTCCAGGCTGTGGGCACATAAGTCTGAAAACAAAAACTCAGCTTATGAGTGGCGCCGAGGGTATGGCAGGCCGGATGTACAGATAAAGAGTGAGCTCCTTGGCTTGTGAATCAAGGGCGAGATTCCTTCAGGCTTTTGTCTCTGGATGCGTCCAGGATAGCCGTGGATTGTAGGGGGTGGCCTCAGTGACTGTGGACGAGTAACCTCTCTGGGGATTTGTCCCAGCTAACAGGAGTTTGGGGTCATTTTGTGGGAAGGGTGGAGTCCTGTTGTCTGGCTCATGTGTCTCTCCAAGAAAGTGATTCCAGAGCAGAGCCCCAGGAACAGGGGGGAGACTGGAAAACTCAAACACTGGTGAGGATTGGGTGTATAGGGGCTTGGCACGCCCCATATGAGGGCTCTTGGTCAAGGCCCTGACAGGCCTTTCTTTGATATTGGCCTCATGCTGAGGGTCACAGAGTGAATTTCTGCCCAAGGCAGCACTCAGGTTTGGGCATGGTTTCAGGGGAAATGAAGGTTACTCCCACCCTGAAGGTGTGAATCCATGCCAAGAGCAAGCCTTACAGCCATGGGGAAGAAGGAGTTCTGATTTGTGCTTCAGATGCCCAACTGTGTGGGGAATTGATATAATATCTGGGTTTAGATATCGGAAAAACAAGGTTAGGAAGAGATAACGGCATAAGACCATGGCGTGTCAGAAGTGCTAGGTGTGTGGCCAGCTGTCTCCTTGCCTGTCTGGACGTCTGGCATCAGGCTGTGAAAGGCAGAGCACTAGTGCCCAGAGCAGCCTATCAAATCTGAGTGCCGTCGAGGCAAGAGCAGGTTTATCCTCATCTGGGTTTTATGGAAAGCCCCACAAGGAAACGTTTTCTACCGGTGGGCAGTAATTGGGCAGGCTTGTGGTTCTGCAATTCCTACTCTGGAGGGATTGTTTGCCAGGAGTGTGAGGAAGGAAGTCTGAAAACACAAGCTAGCGTGAGGTTTGGGACCGAGGGCACGGCAGGCCACAATGCAGAGGCTGAATCAAGATCTCCTGCATTGCGGTCATGTCTACTATGAGACGTGCTTCAAGCTAGAGATTTTGACCATGATGGCCTCTCCCTGAAGGATATGGGGGGCTTCATGAGGCCCGGCAGGTTTGCCGTTTTCTCCTACACTGAAGGTTTTACTCACGGCCAGCAGCAAGGTTTCTTGCCATGGGGAAGGAGGGGTTCTGACTTGTGCATCAGGTTCCCCCCTGTGCAGGGATTGGAGATAAGGTCTAGGTTCCGATGACTGAAAACCCAGGTTGGGAATGGATGGTGGCCTAAGGCAGTGGCGGGTCCAATGTGCTGGTGTGCAGCCAGCTGTGTCGGTGTCTGTTGGAAGGTCTGGGCTCAGGCTATTTGCGACAGAGCATCACTGTTTAAGGTAGCCTATGCAATTGGGGTGTTGCCGAGGGCCAAGCAGTTTGATCCTCATTTGGGGTTTCTGGGCAGCGCCATAGACAATGTTTTTCTCCTGGGAGGCAGGCACAGTGCTTCATTGTGGCCCCAGAATTCCCAGTAGGGAGGGTTTGTGGGCCAGGAGTGTGAGGACGGAAGTCTGAAAACACAAGCTAGTGTGAGGATTGGAGCCAAGGGCAGAGCAGGCCCACTCTGCAGAGGCTGAATCAAAATCTCCTGCATCTGAAGTCAGGCTGAGGATCAGACGTTGGCTGAGGCTGGAGTATGTGTCCATGATGGCACCTTCATGAAGTGGGGGCCTCATGAGGCCAAGGAAGTTTTCCCACGCTGAGTTTGGAGGTTGCCCCAAACCACAAGGTTTCCTTCTGCGGGACATTCGAGTCCTGTTGCATGGCTCCAGGACATACCATATGGAAGGACTGGAGAGCAGGGTTCGAAGGATGGATCCCTGTACAGCATGCCTCGCATTCCCATTGGCTATTAGCGACAAGATATGTTTGATCTGCTGCCTCTGGAACACGCGACCCAGGGGGCTGAGTTGAAATGGCCTCTCCTGAGGATGCGTCATAATGTGCGTTTGGGTCCATGGAGACCTTGGAATGTGCTGGTTGTTCAGTGGCCCTGCAGAACTCTCCTACCTGAAGTGTTTGATACATCCCAGTAAGAAAGCTGCCCATGTGGAGATGAGAGAGGTTTGGTTTGGTGCCTCAGAAAAGCCCCATGTGCTGGTCTACGAAAACAGTCCTCTGAGAACGGAAACATGGAAACCAAAGCTAAGGTTCAGATTAGGGCCTGGGGGCCTGTCCATTTCAACCTTTTGTCTCTGGGGACACTGTCTGAGAGTCTAAGTGGAGATAGTTGCTCCGCTGGTGTCAGAGAGCCCCTCTTAGTCCAGGGTGGCCTATACTATTGATGGCCTCAGGGACCTTGGAGCTTTTCCCTAACCTGTAGGGTTGTGGTCAATGGATTGGGCACACTTTCCTTGGAGAGGGCAGGCACAATCTTTCGCTGTTTGGTCCAGAGGCCCTAGCCTGGATGTGGTGTGGGTCCAGGCTGTGGGCACAGAAGTCTGAATACACAAACTCAGCTTATGAGTGGCGCCTAGGGTATGGCCGGCCGGATGTACAGCCCGAGAGGGAGCTCCTGGGCCTCTGAAACAAGGGCGAGTGGGAGGCGTTCCTTCAGGCTTTTGTCTCTGGATGTTGTGTCCGGGATAGCCGTGGATTGGAGCGGTGGCATCAGGTACTGTGGACGAGTATCCCTCTCTGGGGATTTGTCCCAGCTCCCAAGAGTTTGGGGTCATTTTGTGGGAAGGGTGGAGTCGTGTTGTCTGGCTCATGGGTCTCTCCAAGAAAGGGATTCCAGAGCAGAGCTTCAGGTACGGGCGGGGCGACTGGAAAATTCAAACCGTGGTGAGGATTGGGTGCATAGGGGCTTGGCAAGCCCCATATGTGGGCTCTTGGTCCAGGCCCTGACAGGCCTTTCTTTGACATGGGGCTCATGCTGAGGGTCACAGTGTGAATTTGTGCCCAAGCAGCACTCAAGTTTGGGCGTGGCATCAGGGGCCATGAAGGTTTCTCCCACCCTGAAGGTGTGACTCCATGCCAAGAGCAAGCTTGACAGCCATGGGGAAGGAGGAGTTCTGTTTTGTGCTTGCTATACCCAGCTGTGTGGAGAATTGATATAATGTCTAGGTTCAGATATCTGAAAACCAAGGTTAGGATGAGGTGACGGCATAAGACCATGGCGTGTCCGAAGTGCTGGGTGTGCGGCAAGCTGTGTCCTTGTCTGTCTGGACGTCTGGCTTCAGGCTGTGTCAGGCAGAGCATGAGTGCCCAGAGCAGCCTATCCAGTTCGGGTACCGTCGAGGCCCGAGCAGGTTGATCCTCATCTGGGTTTTCTGGAGAGCCCCACAGGGAAACGTTTTTCTTCCGTTGGGCAGACACTGGGCTGGGTTTTGGTTCTGGAGTTCCAGTCCGGAGGGCTTGTTTGCCAGGAGTGTGAGGAAGGAAGTTGGAAAACACAAGCTAGCGTGAGGTTTGGGACCGAGGGCACGGCAGGCCCACTCTGCAGAGGCTGAATCGAGATCTCCTGCACTGAGGTCATGTCAACTATGAGACGTGCCTCAGGCTAGAGTTCTTGTCCAGCATGGCCTCTTCCTGAAGGGTGTGGGGGCTTCATGAGGCCAGAAAGTTTTGCCTACGAGGGGATTTGTGAACTGCTCCAAAACTGAAGGTTACCTTCTGCACGACAGTCGAGTCCTATTGGATGGTTCCAAGAGGCCCCATATGGAAAGACTCGAGAGCAGGTGTCTAAGCATGGATGCCTGGGAACGCCACCACATATTCCCACTCTTTAGTCAGGACAAGGCAGGCTCAATCTGCGGGCTCCTGGGTGAGCTACCCAGAAAGGAGAGTTGAAATGGTCTCTCCTGAAGATGAGTCCTACTGTGGCTTGTTGGCCTGGGAGACCTTGGAATGTGGAGGTGGCTCAGGGACTCTGCAGGATTCTCCAACATGAGGTGTTTGACACGGCTCCAACAAGGAAACTTCCCATGTGGAGACGAGAGGAGTTCTGTTCCGTGCCTCAGGAAAGCCCCATACCCTGTTCTTCGAACCAAAGCCTCTGAGGAGTGACACCTGGAAACCAAAGCAAGAGTTGAGACTACGGCCTAAAGGCCTGTCCGGCTCAACCTTCTATCTCTGTTGACATCTGTGTGCATGCATTCATGGATGTAGCTGCTCAGCTTGTGTCGGAATGCCCCTGTGAGCCCAGTGAGGCTCCCAGTAGTGGGATGTCCTCGGAGGCCTTGAGGTTTCTCATATTCTGGAGGTGTGTGGTCAAAGGAATGGACACAGTTTCCCAGGAGAGAGCAGGCACGGTCCTGTGGTATGGCTCCAGAGGACCCAGCCTAGAGGCTGTGTTTGCCAGGGCTGTGGGGACAGATGTCTGAAAAAGCAAACTTGGCTCAGCTAGGGGCCAATGTAATGGCAGGCCTGATCTCTAGTCCGTGAGGGGAGATCCTCTGGAAATCAAAGTAGGGCAAGTGGGAGGCAGTCACTCAGGATTTTGTCTCTGGGTGTTGCGTTTACAGTGTCCGGTCAGGGTAGGGGTTGTCTCAGAGGCCGAGGAAGAGCCTTCCTCTCGGGGGATTGTCCAAGCTCCCAAGTGTTTGTGTTCATTCTGTGGGAAGGAAGAGTACTGTTTTCACCACAGGGGACCCCCCAGGAGAGGGACTCTAGAGCACAGCAGTGGGTTCCCTCAACTAGTTAGTCCTGGGTGCCTATGGGCATGGCAAGCCACATATGCGGGCTCTTGGTCCAGTCACTGAGAGGCGTTACTTGAATAAGGTACTCACGCTGAGGGTCACAATGTGTGTTTGTGCCCAAGGCGGCCCTCACGCTGGGCGTGGCCTCATGGGCCATGCCGTTTTCTCCTACACTGAAGGTTTGACTCACTGCCAGCAGCAAGGTTTCTTGCCAGGGGGAAGGAGGGGTTCTGACTTGTGCATCAGGTTCCCCCCTGTGCAGGGATTGGAGATAAGGTCTAGGTTCCGATGACTGAAAACCCAGGTTGGGAATGGATGGTGGCCTAAGGCAGTGGCGGGTCCAATGTGCTGGGTGTGCAGCCAGCTGTGTCGGTGTCTGTTGGAAGGTCTGGACTCAGGCTATTTGCGACAGAGCATCACTGTTTAAGGTAGCCTATGCAATTGGGGTGTTGCCGAGGGCCAAGCAGTTTGATCCTCATTTGGGGTTTCTGGGCAGCGCCATAGACAATGTTTTTCTCCTGGGAGGAAGGCACAGTGCTTCATTGTGGCCCCAGAATTCCCAGTAGGGAGGGTTTGTGGGCCAGGAGTGTGAGGACGGAAGTCTGAAAACACAAGCTAGTGTGAGGATTGGAGCCAAGGGCAGAGCAGGCCCACTCTGCAGAGGCTGAATCAAAATCTCCTGCATCTGAAGTCAGGCTGAGGATCAGACGTTGGCTGAGGCTGGAGTATGTGTCCATGATGGCACCTTCATGAAGTGGGGGCCTCATGAGGCCAAGGAAGTTTTCCCACGCTGAGTTTGGAGGTTGCCCCAAACCACAAGGTTTCCTTCTGCGGGACATTCGAGTCTTGTTGCATGGCTCCAGGACATACCATATGGAAGGACTGGAGAGCAGGGTTCGAAGGATGGATCCCTGTACAGCATGCCTCGCATTCCCATTGGCTATTAGCGAAAGATATGTTTGATCTGCTGCCTCTGGAACACGCGACCCAGGGGGCTGAGTTGAAATGGCCTCTCCTGAGGATGTGTCATAATGTGCGTTTGGGTCCATGGAGACCTTGGAATGTGCTGGTTGTTCGGTGCCCCAGCGGAACTCTCCTACCTGAAGTGTTTGATACATCCCAGTAAGAAAGCTGCCCATGTGGAGATGAGACAGGTTTGGTTTGGTGCCTCAGAAAAGCCCCATGTGCTGGTCTACGAAAACAGTCCTCTGAGAACGGAAACATGGAAAGCAAAGCTAAGGTTCAGATTAGGGCCTGGGGGCCTGTCCATTTCAACCTTCTGTCTCTGGGGACACTGTCTGAGAGTCTAAGTGGAGATAGTTGCTCCGCTGGTGTCAGAGAGCCCCTCTTAGTCCAGGGTGGCCTATACTATTGATGGCCTCAGGGACCTTGGAGCTTTTCCGTAACCTGTAGGGTTGTGGTCTATGGATTGGGCACACTTTCCTTGGAGAGGGCAGGCACAATCTTTCCCTGTTTGGTCCAGAGACCCTAGCCTGGATGTTGTGTGGGTCCAGGCTGTGGGCACAGAAGTCTGAATACACAAACTCAGCTTATGAGTGGCGCCTAGGGTATGGCAGGCCGGATGTACAGCCCGAGAGGGAGCTCCTGGGCCTCTGAAACAAGGGCGAGTGGGAGGCGTTCCTTCAGGCTTTTGTCTCTGGATGTTGTGTCCGGGATAGCCGTGGATTGGAGCGGTGGCCTCAGGTACTGTGGACGAGTATCCCTCTCTGGGGATTTGTCCCAGCTCCCAAGAGTTTGGGGTCATTTTGTGGGAAGGGTGGAGTCGTGTTGTCTGGCTCATGGGTCTCTCCAAGAAAGGGATTCCAGAGCAGAGCTCCAGGTACGGGCGGGGCGACTGGAAAATTCAAACCGTGGTGAGGATTGGGTGCATAGGGGCTTGGCAAGCCCCATATGTGGGCTCTTGGTCCAGGCCCTGACAGGCCTTTCTTTGACATGGGGCTCATGCTGAGGGTCACAGTGTGAATTTGTGCCCAAGCAGCACTCAAGTTTGGGCGTGGCATCAGGGGCCATGAAGGTTTCTCCCACCCTGAAGGTGTGACTCCATGCCAAGAGCAAGCTTGACAGCCATGGGGAAGGAGGAGTTCTGTTTTGTGCTTGCTATACCCAGCTGTGTGGAGAATTGATATAATGTCTAGGTTCAGATATCTGAAAACCAAGGTTAGGATGAGGTGACGGCATAAGACCATGGCGTGTCCGAAGTGCTGGGTGTGCGGCCAGCTGTCTCCTTGTCTGTCTGGACGTCTGGCTTCAGGCTGTGTCAGGCAGAGCATGAGTGCCCAGAGCAGCCTATCCAGTTCGGGTACCGTCGAGGCCCGAGCAGGTTGATCCTCATCTGGGTTTTCTGGAGAGCCCCACAGGGAAACGTTTTTCTTCCGTTGGGCAGACACTGGGCTGGGTTTTGGTTCCGGAGTTCCTAGTCCGGAGGGCTTGTTTGCCAGGAGTGTGAGGAAGGAAGTCTGAAAACACAAGCTAGCGTGAGGTTTGGGACCGAGGGCACGGCAGGCCCACTCTGCAGAGGCTGAATCGAGATCTCCTGCACTGAGGTCATGTCAACTATGAGACGTGCCTCAGGCTAGAGTTCTTGTCCAGCATGGCCTCTTCCTGAAGGGTGTGGGGGCTTCATGAGGCCAGAAAGTTTTGCCTACGAGGGGATTTGTGAACTGCTCCAAAACTGAAGGTTACCTTCTGCACGACAGTCGAGTCCTATTGGATGGTTCCAAGAGGCCCCATATGGAAAGACTCTAGAGCAGGTGTCTAAGCATGGATGCCTGGGAACGCCACCTCATATTCCCACTCTTTAGTCAGGACAAGGCAGGCTCAATCTGCGGGCTCCTGGGTGAGCTACCCAGAGGGGAGAGTTGAAATGGACTCTCCTGAAGATGAGTCCTACTGTGGCTTGGTGGCCTGGGAGAACTTGGAATGTGGAGGTGGCTCAGGGACTCTGCAGGTTTCTCCAACATGAAGTGTTTGACACGGCTCCAACAAGGAAACTTCCCATGTGGAGACGAGAGGAGTTCTGTTCCGTGCCTCAGGAAAGCCCCATACCCTGTTCTTCGAACCAAAGCCTCTGAGGAGTGACACCTGGAAACCAAAGCAAGAGTTGAGACTACGGCCTAAAGGCCTGTCCCGCTCAACCTTCTATCTCTGTTGACATCTGTGTGCATGCATTCATGGAAGTAGCTGCTCAGCTTGTGTCCGAATGCCCCTGTGAGTCCAGTGAGGCTCCCAGTAGTGGGATGTCCTCGGAGGCCTTGAGGTTTCTCATATTCTGGAGGTGTGTGGCCAAAGGAATGGACACAGTTTCCCAGGAGAGAGCAGGCACGGTCCTGTGGTATGGCTCCAGAGGACCCAGCCTAGAGGCTGTGTTTGCCAGGGCTGTGGGGACAGATGTCTGAGAAAGCAAACTTGGCTCAGCTAGGGGCCAATGTAATGGCAGGCCTGATCTCTAGTCCGTGAGGGGAGATCCTCTGGAAATCAAAGTAGGGCAAGTGGGAGGTAGTCACTCAGGACTTTGTCTCTGGGTTTTGCGTTTAGAGTGTCCGGTCAGGGTAGGGGTTGTCTTTGAGGCCGAGGAAGAGCCTTCCTCTCGGGGGATTGTCCAAGCTCCCAAGTGTTTGTGTTCATTCTTTGGGAATGAAGAGTACTGTTTTCTGCCACAGGGGACCCAGCAGGAGAGGGACTCTAGAGCACAGCAGTGGGTTCCCTCAACTGGAATACACACCATCTAGTTAGTCCTGGGTGCCTATGGGCATGGCAAGCCACATATGCGGGCTCTTGGTCCAGTCACTGAGAGGCGTTACTTGAATAAGGTACTCACGCTAGGGTCACAATGTGTGTTTGTGCCCAAGGCGGCCCTCACGCTAGGGCGTGGCCTCATGGGCCATGCCGTTTTCTCCTACACTGAAGGTTTGACTCACTGCCAGCAGCAAGGTTTCTTGCCATGGGGAAGGAGGGGTTCTGACTTGTGCATCAGGTTCCCCCCTGTGCAGGGATTGGAGATAAGGTCTAGGTTCCGATGACTGAAAAACCAGGTTGGGAATGGATGGTGGCCTTAGGCAGTGGCGGGTCCAATGTGCTGGGTGTACAGCCAGCTGTATCCGTGTCTGTTGGAAGGTTTGGGCTCAGGCTATTTGCGACAGAGCATCACTGTTTAAGGTAGCCTATGCAATTGGGGTGTTGCCGAGGGCCAAGCAGTTTGATCCTCATTTGGGGTTTCTGGGCAGCGCCATAGACAATGTTTTTCTCCTGGGAGGCAGGCACAGTTCTTCATTTTGGCCCCAGAATTCCTAGTAGGGATGGTTTGTGGGCCAGGAATGTGAGGACGGAAGTCTGAAAACACAAGCTAGTGTGAGGATTGGAGCCAAGGTCAGAGCAGGCCCACTCTGCAGAGGCTGAATCAAAATCTCCTGCATCTGAAGTCAGGCTGAGGATCAGACGTTGGCTGAGGCTGGAGTATGTGTCCATGATGGCACCTTCATGAAGTGGGGTCTCATGAGGCCAAGGAAGTTTTCCCACGCTGTGTTTGGAGGTTGCCCCAAACCCCAAGGTTTCCTTCTGCGGGACATTCGAGTCCTGTTGCATGGCTCCAGGACATACCATATGGAAGGACTGGAGAGCAGGGTTCGAAGGATGGATCCCTGTACAGCATGCCTCGCATTCCCATTGGCTATTAGCGACAAGATATGTTTGATCTGCTGCCTCTGGAACACGCGACCCAGGGGGCTGAGTTGAAATGGCCTCTCCTGAGGATGCGTCATAATGTGCGTTTGGGTCCATGGAGACCTTGGAATGTGCTGGTTGTTCAGTGGCCCTGCGGAACTCTCCTACCTGAAGTGTTTGATACATCCCAGTAAGAAAGCTGCCCATGTGGAGATGAGAGAGGTTTGGTTTGGTGCCTCAGAAAAGCCCCATGTGCTGGTCTACGAAAACAGTCCTCTGAGAACGGAAACATGGAAACCAAAGCTAAGGCTCAGATTAGGGCCTGGGGGCCTGTGCATTTCAACCTTCTGTCTCTGGGGACACTGTCTGAGAGTCTAAGTGGAGATAGTTGCTCCGCTGGTGTCAGAGAGCGCCTCTTAGTCCAGGGTGGCCTATACTATTGATGGCCTCAGGGACCTTGGAGCTTTTCCCTAACCTGTAGGGTTGTGGTCAATGGATTGGGCACACTTTCCTTGGAGAGGGCAGGCACAATCTTTCGCTGTTTGGTCCAGAGGCCCTAACCTGGATGTTGTGTGGGTCCAGGCTGTGGGCACAGAAGTCTGAATACACAAACTCAGCTTATGAGTGGCGCCTAGGGTATGGCAGGCCGGATGTACAGCCCGAGAGGGAGCTCCTGGGCCTCTGAAACAAGGGCGAGTGGGAGGCGTTCCTTCAGGCTTTTGTCTCTGAATGTTGTGTCCGGGATAGCCGTGGATTGGAGCGGTGGCCTCAGGTACTGTGGACGAGTATCCCTCTCTGGGGATCTGTCCCAGCTCCCAAGAGTTTGGGGTCATTTTGTGGGAAGGGTGGAGTCGTGTTGTCTGGCTCATAGATCTCTCCAAGAAAGGTATTCCAGAGCAGAGCTCCAGGTACGGGCGGGGCGACTGGAAAATTCAAACCGTGGTGAGGATTGGGTGCATAGGGGCTTGGCAAGCCCCATATGTGGGCTCTTGGTCCAGGCCCTGACAGGCCTTTCTTTGACATGGGGCTCATGCTGAGGGTCACAGTGTGAATTTGTGCCCAAGCAGCACTCAAGTTAGGGCGTGGCATCAGAAGCCATGAAGGTTTCTCCCACCCTGAAGGTGTGACTCCATGCCAAGAGCAAGCTTGACAGCCATGGGGAAGGAGGAGTTCTGTTTTGTGCTTGCTATACCCAGCTGTGTGGAGAATTGATATAATGTCTAGGTTCAAATATCTGAAAACCAAGGTTAGGATGAGGTGACGGCATAAGACCATGGCGTGTCCGAAGTGCTGGGTGTGCGGCCAGCTGTCTCCTTGTCTGTCTGGACGTCTGGCTTCAGGCTGTGTCAGGCAGAGCATGAGTGCCCAGAGCAGCCTATCCAGTTCGGGTACCGTCAAGGCCCGAGCAGGTTGATCCTCATCTGGGTTTTTTGGAGAGCCCCACAGGGAAACGTTTTTCTTCCGTTGGGCAGACACTGGGCTGGGTTTTGGTTCCGGAGTTCCTAGTCCGGAGGGCTTGTTTGCCAGGAGTGTGAGGAAGGAAGTCTGAAAACACAAGCTAGCGTGAGGTTTGGGACCGAGGGCACGGCAGGCCCACACTGCAGAGGCTGAATCGAGATCTCCTGCACTGAGGTCATGTCAACTATGAGACGTGCCTCAGGCTAGAGTTCTTGTCCAGCATGGCCTCTTCCTGAAGGGTGTGGGGGCTTCATGAGGCCAGAAAATTTTGCCTATGATGGGATTTGTGAACTGCTCCAAAACTGAAGGTTACCTTCTGCACGACAGTCGAGTCCTATTGGATGGTTCCAAGAGGCCCCATATGGAAAGACTCGAGAGCAGGTGTCTAAGCATGGATGCCTGGGAACGCCACCTCGTATTCCCACTGTTTAGTCAGGACAAATCAGGCTCAATCTGCAGGCTCCTGGGTGAGCTACCTAGAGGGGAGAGTTGAAATGGACTCTCCTGAAGATGAGTTCTACTGTGGCTTTGTGGCCTGGGAGACCTTGGAATGTGGAGGTGGCTCAGGGACTCTGCAGGGTTTTCCAAACTGAGGTGTTTGACACAGCTCCAACAAGGAAGCTTCCCATGCGGAGACAAGAGGAGTTCTGTTCAGTGCCTCAGGAAAGCCCCATATCCTGTTCTTCGAACCAAAGCCTCTGAGGAGTGACACCTGGAAACCAAAGCAAGAGTTGAGATTAGGGCCTAATGGCCTGTCCGGCTCAACCTTCTATCTCTGTTGACATCTGTGTGCATGCCTTCGTGGAGGTAGCTGCTCAGCTTGTGTCCGAATGCCCCTGTGTGTCCAGGGAGGCTCCCAGTAGTGGGATGTCCTCGGGGGCCTTGAGGTTTCTCATATTCTGGTGGTGTGTGGCCAAAGGAATGGACACAGTTTCCCAGGAGAGAGCAGGCACGGTCCTGTGTTATGGCTCCAGAGGACCCAGCCTAGAGGCTGTGTTTGCCAGGGCTGTGGGGACTGATGTCTGAAAGAGCAAACTTGGCTCAGGTAGGAGCCAAGGTAATGGCAGGCCTGATCTCCAGTCCGTGAGGGGCGATCCTCTGGATATCAAAGGAGGGCAAGTGGGAGGCAGTTGCTCAGGATTTTGTCTCTGGGTGTTGCGTTCACAGTGTCCGGTCACGGTAGGGGTTGCCTCAGGGTCCGAGGAAGAGCCTTCCTCTCGGGGGATTGTCCAACCTCCCAAGGGTGGGTTCATTCTGTGGTAAGTGAAGAGTACTGTTTTCTGCCACAAAGGACCTCCCAGGATAGGGACTCTAGAGCACAGCAGTGGGTTCCCTCAACTGGAATACACACCATCTAGTTAGTCCTGGGTGACTATGGGCATGGCAAGGACTATATGCAGGATCTTCGTCCCGAACCTGACAGGCCTTTCTTTGTCATTGGGCTCATGCTAGGGTCACAGTGTGAATTTGTGCCCAAGCAGCAC
The DNA here is from genome assembly GCF_964662115.1 of Mustela nivalis. NCBI lineage: Eukaryota > Metazoa > Chordata > Mammalia > Carnivora > Mustelidae > Mustela > Mustela nivalis. The sequence goes on along the minus strand of NW_028136451.1, from coordinate 455,102 downwards.
TCATATTTGGGCGTGGCATCAGGGGCCATGAAGGGTTCCCCACGTGAAGGTGTGACTCCATGCGAAGAACAAGCATTACAGCATTGTGGAAGTCAGAGTTCTGATTGTGATACCGATACTCAAACTCAGCTTTGGGGACATCGGTATGGCAGGCCCAATCTACAAACCATGAGAAGAACTCATGAAGATTTGAATATAGAGTGAGTCTGAGGCGCTTGCTCAGGCATTTGTCTCTGGAATTTGTATCAGCGATCTCCGTGTAATGTCGGGGATGCCTCTTGGGCCATGAACGAATCTACCTCTATAATGATTTCGCCCGATTCCCAATTATTTTTCGTCAATCTGTGGGATGGGAAGCATCCTTTCAGTTATGTTACCTCAGGTGTCCCACGAAAAGAGGAATTCCAAAGCAAAGCCGTGGGGAAGACTGAAGGGACCACCTGAATTATGGTTAAAAATTGGGGCCTAGGGGCATGGCAATCCCAATATGCTATCTCTTCATCCAGCCACTGAGAGGCCTTACTTGAAGACTTTGGTAAGGCTGAGGGTCACAATGTCTGTTTGTGACCAATGTAGCCTGCGAGCATGGAGGGGCCTCATGGGCAACACTGGATTCAACTACACTGAAAGTTGGACAACATGCCAACCACAAGGTTTCTTGCCATGGGGAAGGAGTTCTGATTTCTGCATCACCTTCAACCCTTGCCAGTGATTGGAGATAAGGTCTAGAATCTAAAGCCTGAAGACCGAGGTTGGGAAGAGATGACCAACTAAGGCCATGGCGGCTCGATGTGCTCAGTGTGCGGCAAGCTGTCTGGTTGGGGCCAGGAAGTCCAGGCTCAGGCTGTGTCAGAAAGGGCATTAGTGCCCTGGTCAGCCTATATGTTCAGGGTACAGCCAAGGTAGGTGCAGGATGATCCTCACTTGGGGTTACTGGGTAGCCCCAGAGGGCAATGTTTTTCTTCTGGAGGGCAGGCAGAGTGCTGCATTGTAGTTCTGGATTGCCAAACTGGAGGGCTTGTGGGCCAGTAGTCTGAGGACAGAAGTCTGAGAACACAAGCTCGGCTTAGGTTTCTGGTGGAGGACATGGCAGGCAGAATCTACAGACCGGAATCGAGATCTCGTGCATCTGAAGTCAGGGCGAGGATCAGACGATCGCTCAGGTTGGAGTTTCTGTCCCTTATGGCCCCTTCATGAAGGGGGAGCATCACAAGGCCATGGGGGTTGTCCCACGATGGGATTTGTGAGAAGCTCCAAACTGCAAAGTGTCTTCTGCAGGAAAATTGAGACCTGTTGATTGGCTCCAGGCCAATGATTCTGAGCAGGGTTCTAAGGATGGATCGCTGGTTAGCCCACCTCGCATTCCAATTGTCTCCTAGCAACAAGACAGGTTAGATCTGCTGGATCTGGGGGAGCAACCGAGGAGGCTGAGTTGAAATGGACTCTCCTGGGGTTGGGTCCTAGTGTGCTTTTGTGTGTATCGAGACCTTGGAATGAAGCAGTGGCACTGGGGCCCTGACGGGTTCTCCAAATTGAGGCTTTGACAGAGCTCCAACGTGCAAGTTTCCCATGTGTAGATGAGATGTTTTCTGATGTGTGGGTCAAGAAACAGCTATATGCTGCTTTTGAAATCCAGGCCTCTGAGGAAAGATGCCTGGAAACCAAAGCAATGGATCTGATTAGTGCCTAGGGGCCTGTTCTTTCCTTTTTACCTCTGGGGACATCTGTCTATGGGTCTGAGTGCAGGTAGGTGCACAGATGGGCTCAGATTGCCCCTGTTTTTCCTGGGAAGCCAGCCCTAGTGAGATGGATCAGGTATTGGGTGTTAATTCTATTAGAAGGGTTGTGGCCATTGGAAATGGCAAACACATTTCCCTTACAGAGGGCAAGTACAGTCCTCAGGCTTGGTTCCAGGGGCCTGATCCTGTACGTTGTGTAGGCCAGGGATGTTTGGACAGTTGTCTGAAAACACAACCTCGGCTTATGTTTCCGGTCATAGTTATGGCAGGACTGATCTACAGACCATGAGGAGAACTCTTCGGGATTTGAAAAAAGAGCGAGTGTGAGGCTCCTGCTCAAGTTTTTGTCTCTGGATATCGTGTCACTCACGGTGGTGAAATTTCTGGGTGACTTCATGGGAAATGGATGAGTCTTACTCTCTGGTGGTTTGGCCCCGTCCAAAGAGTTTGGGGTCATTCTGTGGGATGGAAGACGTCCGTTTTGTTGTTGTTGTTGTTTTCTTTTTTAACCTCAGGTGTCCCACAAAATGAGGGATTCCAGAGTAGAGCCCTGGGGAGGGGCGACTGGACAATCAGAAATCTGGTTAAAAATTAGGGCCTAGGGACATGTCAAGCCCATTATGACATCTAATGGTCCAGCCACTTAGAGGACTTACTAGAGGAGAAGACTCATGCTGAGGGTCACAATGCGTGTTTATGACCCCGTCGCACTCAAGAATGGGCGGGGACTCGGGGTGAATGCTGGTTTCTTCTACTCTGACCGTTGACAATGTGCCAACCACAAGGTTTCTTGCCATGGGTAAGGAGGAGTTCTAATTTCTGCATCACACTCAAACCTGGGCAGTGATTGGCGATAAGGTCTCGGTTCTGAAGCCTGAAAACTGAAGTAGGGAAGAGATGATGACCTAAGGCCATGGCGGGTCTTATGTGCTCAGTGTGCTGTCAGCTTTCTGGGGGTTGGTCTGAGGTCCGGGCTCAGGTTGTGTCCGACAGTGGTTTAGTGCCCACGTTAAACTATATAATTTGGGTAGAGTCGAGTGCAGTGTAGGTTTATTCTCATTTAAGATGCCTGGGCAGCTCCTGAAGCAATAATTTTTTTCTACAGGGCAGGCAGAGTGCTGCACTGTGGGTCCGGAATTGCCAAACTTGAGGGCTTCGGGGCCAGGGGTACAGCCAAGGTCGGTGCAGGTTGATCCTCATTTGGGGTTACTGTTTAGCCCCAGAGGACAATGTTTTTCTTCTGCAGAGTGCTGCATTGTAGTTCTGGATTGCCAAACTGGAGGGCTTGTGGGCCAGTAGTCTGACGACAAAAGTTTGAGAACACAAGCTAGGCTTAGGTTTCTGGGTGAGGCCATGGCACGCACAATCTACATACCTGAATCGAGATCTCGTGCATCTGAAGTCAGGGCTAGGATCAGACGATTGCTCAGGTTGGAGTTTCTGTCCCTGATGGCTCCTTCATGAATGTGGGGGGGGGGCATCACGAGGCCATGGGGGTTTTCCCACGATGGGAGTTGTGAGAAGCTCCAAACTGCAGAGAGTCTTCTGCAGGACAATTGAGACCTGTTGTTTGGCTCCAGGCCAATGATTCTGAGCAGGGTTCTAAGGATGGATGGCTGGGTATCCCACCTCGCATTCCAATTGTCTCCTAGCAACAGGACAGGTTAGATCTCCTGGATCTGTGGGGAGCAACCGAGGACGCTGAGTTGAAATGGACACCCCTGGGGATGGGTCCTAACGTGCTTTTGTGTCTATGGAGACCTTGAAATGAAGCGGTGGCACTGGGGCCCTAAAGGGTTCTCCTAAACAGAGGCTTTGACACAGCTCCAACGTGCAAGTTTCCCATGTGTAGATGAGAATGTGCGGGGCCTCAGGGTGAATGCTGGTTTCTCCAAAACTGAACGTTGCACAACGTGCCAACCACAAGGATTCTTGCCATGGGTAAAGAGGAGTTCTGATTTCTGCATCACTCTCACCCCTGGGCAGTGATTGGAGATAAGGTCTCGTTCTGAAACCTGAAAACTGAGGTAGGGAAGAGATGATGACCTAAGGCCATGGCGGGTTTTATGTGCTCAGTGTGCGGTCAGCTTTCTGGGTGTTGGTCAGGAGGTCCGTGCTCAGGTTGTGTTCGACAGTGCATTAGTGCCCAGGTTAGACTATATAATTTGGGTAAAGTCGAGTGCTGTGTAGGTTTATTTTCATATAAGGTGCCTGGGCAGCTCATGAGGCAATAATTTTTTTTCTAGAGGGCAGGCAGGGTGCTGCATTGTGGGTCCGGAATTGCCAAACTTGAGGGCTTCGGGGCGAGGAGTGTGAGGACGGAAGTCTGAGAAGAAAAGCTAGACTTGGGTTTCAGGGCGAGGGCACGGCCGGTACCCCCTGCAGATCTGAACCAATATCTCATGCATCTGAAGTCAGGGCGAGTATCAGACGTTGGCTCAGGTTGGAGTTTCTGAGCATGACGGCCACTTCATGAAGGGAGCGGAATCTCGAGGCCATTGAGGTTTTCCCACGTTGGGAGTTGTGGGATGCCCCCTTCATGGATTCCTTCTGCGGGACAATTGAGACCTGTTGGACAGCTCCAGGACATCCCATATGGAATGACTTCAGAGCACCGTTCGCGGATGGATGCCTGGGAAGCCCGCCTCGCATTCCAATTGTCTCCTAGCAACAAGACAGTTTAGATCTGATGGCTCTGCGGGAGCAACCGGGGTGGCTGAGTTGAAATGGACTTTCCTGAGGATGTGTCCTATGTGTTTTTGTGTCCATGAGGGCCTTGGAATGGGGCGGTGGCACCGGGACCCTGAAGTACTCTCCTAAGCTTTGGACATGGCTCCCATGCACAGGTTTCCTTGTGGAGACGAGATGAGTTCTGATGGGTGCCACAGGAAAACACCTATGCTCGTATTGGAATCAGACGTTTGAGGACACATGCCTGTAACACAAAGCAATGGATCCTATTATGGCCTAGGGTCCTGTCTGGTTCAATCTTCTTCTCCGGGGACATCCATCTATGGTATGAGTGGAGGTCGATTATCAGCTGGTGTCAGACAGCCCTTGTTTGTTCCGGGCGACCTACACTATTGGGATGGCCTCAGGGACTTTGGAGGTTTCTCCTAATTTGTACGATTTTGGACCATGGAATGGGCAGAATTCCCATGGATTGGTAGGCACAGTCCGAATGTGTGGCTCCAGGGGCCCAGCCTGGAGGGTGTGTGGCCCAAGACTTTTAGGACAGAAGTCTGAAAACACAAACTCAGCTTAGGTTTGGTGACGTAAGTATGGCAGGCCCGATCTACAAACCATGAGAAGAACTCTTCAGGATATGAAGAAAGTGCGAGTCTGAGGTGCTTGCTCAAACTTTTGTCTCTGGATTTTGTATCAGCGATGGCCGTGGAATGTCGGGGCGGCCTCATGGGCCATGGACGAATCTTCCTCTCTGAGGATTTGGCCCGATTCGCAATTGCTTTTCGTCAATCTGTGGGATGGGAGGACTCATTTCAGTTTTGTTACCTCAGGTGTCCCACCAAAAGAGGAATTCCAAAGCCAAGCCGTGGGGAAGACTGAAGGGACAACCCGAACTATGGTTAAAAATAGGTGCCTAGGGGCATGGCAAGCCCAATATGATATCTCTTCATCCAGCCACGGAGTGGCCTTACTTGAGGATTGGGCTCAGCCTGAGGGTCACAATGTGTGTTTGTGACCAATGTGGCCCGCGAGCATGGGCGGGGCCTCATGGGCCACACTGTTTTCAACTACACTGAACGTTGGACACCATGCCAACCACAAGGTTTCTTGCTTTGGGGAAGGAGTTCTGATTTCTGCATCACCTTCAACCCTGGGCAGTGATTGGAGATAAGGTCTAGGTTCTGAAACCTGAAAACCGAGGGTGGGAAGAGATGACGACCTAAGGCCATGGCGGCTTGATGTGCTCAGTGTTCGGCCAGCTGTCTGGGAGGGGCCAGGGGGTCCAGGCTCAGGCTGTCTCAGAAAGGGCATTAGTGCCCTGGTCAGTCTATGTATTTGGGGTACAGCCAAGGTCGGTGCAGTTTGATCCTCATTTGGAATTACTGGGTAGCCCCAGCGGACAATGTTTTTCTTCTGGAGCGCCGGCAGAGCGCTGCATTGCAGTTCTGGATTGCCAAACTGGAGGGCTTGTGGGCCAGTAGTCTGACGAAAAAAGTTTGATAACACAAGCTAGGCTTAGGTTTCTGGGTGAGGCCATGGCAGGCACAATCTACAGACCTGAATCTAGATATCGTTCATCTGATGTCAGGGCGAGGATCAGACGATCGCTCAGGTTGGAGTTTCTGTCCCTGATGGCCCCTTCATGAATGGGGGGGCATCACGAGGCCATGGGGGTTTTCCCTCGATGGGAGTTGTGAGAAGGTCCAAACTGCAGAGAGTCTTCTGCAGGACAATTGAGACCTGTCGTTTGGATCCAGGCCAATGATTCTGAGCAGGGTTCTAAGGATGGATGGCTGGGTAGCCCACCTCGCATTCCAATTGTCTCCTAGCAACAAGACAGGTTAGATCTCCTGGATCTGTGGGGAGCAACCGAGGACGCTGAGTTGAAATGGACACCCCTGGGGATGGGTACTAATGTGCTTTTGTGTCTATGGAGACCTTGGAATGAAGCGGAGGCACTGGGGCCCTAAAGGGTTCTCCTTAACAGAGGCTTTGACACAGCCCCAACGTGCAAGTTTCCCATGTGTAGATGAGATGTTTTCTGATGTGTGGGTCAAGAAACAGCTATATGCTGCTTTTGAAATCCAGGCCTCTGAGGAGAGATGCCTGGAAACCAAAGCAATGGATCTGATTAGTGCCTAGTTGCCTGTTCTTTCCTTTTTACCTCTGGGGACATCTGTCTTGGGTCTGAGTGCAGGTAGATGCTCAGTTGGGCTCAGATTGCCCCTGTTTTTTCTGTGAAGTCACCACTATTGAGATGGATCAGGGACTTTCGAGGTTTATCCTATTAGAAGGGTTGTGGCCATTGGAATGGGCACACAGAATTCCCTTGGAGAGGGCAAGTACAGTCCTCAGGTTTGGCTTCAGGGGCCTGAGCCTGTAGGCTGTGTAGGCCTGGGCTGTTTGGACAGTTGTCTGAAAACACACACCCTCCAGGCTAGGGCCCCTGGAACCACACCTCAGGATTGTTCCTTCCCTCTCAAAGGGAATTCTTCATATTCCATTGGCCACAACCATATAAATCAGGAGAAATCTCCAATGTCCCTGGGACCATACCAATATTGTAGGCCGCTTGGAACAAACAGGGGTGATCTGACACTAGCTGAGCAACTAGCTCCACACCAACTCGGAGACAGATGTCCCCAGAGAAGAACATTGAACTGGACAGGCCCCTAGGCCCTAATCAGATCCATTGCTTTGGTTTCCAGGCATCTCTTCTCAGAGGCCTGTTTTCCAATACCAGCCTATGGGGTTTCCAGAGGCCCCTTCAGAGCAAGTCTTGTCTGCACATTGGAAACTTGCTCGTGGAGCTATGTCAGAACCTCAGAGGCCTGGTTTTCAATACCACCATATGGGGGTTTCCTGAGTCATCAGTCAGAACAAATGTCTTCTCCACATGGGAAACGTGCTCTTTCAAGCTGTGTCATAACCTCCGGCTAGGAAAATCCTTCAGGGCCCCGGTGCCACCACCTCATTCCAAGGTCTCCATGGACACAATCCCACATTAGGACCCATCTGCAGGAGAGTCTATTTCAACTCAGTGCCCTTGGGTGCTCCCCTAGAGCCAGCAGATAGAACCTATCTTGTCACTAGGAGACAATTGGAATGTGAGGCGGGCTGGCTAGGCATTCATCTTTATAAAACTACTCTGAAGTAATTCCATATGGGACGTCCTGGAGCCATCCAACAGGTCACAGCTGTCCTGCAGACGGAATCCTTTCGCTTTGGAGCACCTCACAACTCCCATCATGGGAAAAGCTCTGTGGCCTCGTGGTGCACCGTCCCCTTCATGAAAGAGCCATCTTGGACAGAAACTCCAACCTGAGCCACGTCTAATCCTCGCCCTGACTTCAGATGCACGAAATCTTGATTCAACTCTGCAGAGTGTGCCTGCCGAAACCCCGCCCCGAAGCAAAACCTAGCTATTGTTCTCAGACTTCGTCCTCACACTCCGAGCCCACCAGCCCTCCAGTTAGGGAATTCTGGAGAGACACAATGCAGCACTCTGACTGCCCTCCAGAAGAGAAACGTTGTCCTATGGGGCTAACCAGAAACACCGAATGAGGATCAACCTGCATGCCACTTGACTCTACCCCAATTATACAGTTTCGCTTCGGCGTTAATGCCCTGTCTTGCACAGCCTGAGGTCTGAATTCCCAACCGACACCCAGACAGCTGGCTGTACACTGAGCACATCAGACCCGCCATGGCTTTAGGTCATCATCTCTTCCCAACCTTGGTTTTCAGGCTTCAGAACCTAGACCTTATATATACTCACTACCCAGGGGTGAACGTGATGCAGAAATGAAACTCCTTCTTCCTCAAGGCAAGAAACCTTGTGGTTGGCATGTTTTCCAATGTTCAGTGTAGGACAATCCAGTGTAGCCCATTAGTGCCCGCCCATGCTTGAGAACCGCAATGGGCACAAACACATTGGGACCCTCAGTGTGAGCCCTGTCCTCAAGTAAAGCCTCTCAGGGTCTGGACCAAGAACCCGCATTGCCATCCCTAGTCCCCCAATATTAATGAGAGGTTGAGAGGTCTAGTCACCCCTATTCAGGTCTCTGCTCTGGAACCCCTGAGGAAAAAAATGTCGAAGGGTCTCCTCCATCCCCTGAATGAGCCCCAAAACTTGGGATCTGACCAAATCTTAAAAGAGAAAGAATCATCCATGGCCAAAGAGGCCATCCCGTCATTCCATGGCCACCATTGACACAAAATCTAGAGACAAAAGCCTGGAGATATGCCTCACACTTGCCCTTTGTTCATAGCCTGAAAAATTCTCCTCACAGGCCTGTCATACCTACGTCCCCAAACCTAAGCTGAGTTTGGGTTTTCAGATTTCTGTCCCCACTGTCCTGGCCCACACACCCTCCAGGCTGGGGCCCCTGAAGCCATGCCTCAGGACTGTGCCTGCCTTCTCCAAGCAAATTCTGCCCATTCCATTGGCCACAACCCTAAAGATTAGGAGAACACTCCAACGTCCCTGAGGCCATCCCAATAGTGTTGGCCACTCAGGGCAAACAGGGTGATCTGTCCCAAGATGAGCAACTACCTCAACTCAGACCCATAGACAGATAACCCCAGAGAAGAAGATTGAACCGGACAGGCACCTAGGACCTAATCAGATCCATTGCTTTTGATTCCAGGCATCTCTCCTCAGAGGCCTGGTTTCCAATACCAGCATATGTGTTCTTCTGGAGGTACCAGTCTGAACAAATCTCATTTCCACATGGGAAACATGCATTTTGGAGCTGTGTCCCAACCTCCAGTTAAAGGAAACCTTCAGGTCCCAGCAGCCAACACCCCATTCCAAGGTCTCCATGGACACAAACCCACATTATGACTCATCCGCAGGCGAGTCCATTTCAACACATCCCCTTTGGTTGCTCCCCAAAAGAAGCAGATCGAACCTGCCTTGTCACTAGGAGACAATAGGAATGTGAGGCGGGCACTCCAGGAATCCATCCTGAGAACCCTGCACTGCCGTGGTTCCGCATGGGACGTCCTGGAGCAATATGACCGGTCTCGACTGTCCTGTAGAAGGAATCCTTGCCGATTGGAGCAACATACAATGCCAATAGTGGGAAAGTCTCCATAGCCCCATGATGCCCCCCACCATCATTAAGGGGCCATCCTGAACAGAAACTTCAACCTGAGCCTACGTCTGATCCTCGCCCTGACTTCAGATGCATGAGATTTAGATTTAGCTCTACAGAGTGTGCCTGCCATGATCTTGACCCAAAACCTAAGCCTAGCTTGTGTTCTCACACTTCCTTCCTCACAATTCTGGCCCACAAGCCCTCCAGTGTGAGAATTCCGTCGCCACAATGCAGCACTCTTCCTTCCCTCCAGAAGAAAAACGTTGCCCCTGGGGCTACCCAGAAACGCCAAATGAGGATCAACCTGCATGCCACTCAACTTTACTCCAATTATACAGTCTAAGCTTGGCACTAATGCCCTGTCTGACACAGCCTGAGCCTGGACCTCCTGGATGACACCCAGAAAGGTTGCGTCACACCTAAGGACTGTGCCAGTGCTCTCCAAGGGAACTCTGCCCGTTTCATTTGCCACAACCTTACAGATTAGGAGAAACCTCCAATTCCCAAGACCAGTCCAATAGTGTTGGCCTCCCCCAACAAACATGGGTGATCTGACACAAGCTGAGCAGTGACCTCCATTCTGAATCTTAGACAGAGACACTCAGAGGAGAATATTGAAAAGGACAGGCCCCTAGACCGTAATCAGATCCATTGCTTTGGATTCCAGGCATTGTTCCCCAGATGCTTGGTTTCCAATACCAGGTTGTGGGGGTTTCAGAACAAATCTCGTCTCTACATGGGAAACTTGCTCTTTGGAGCTGCATCAAAACCTCAGGTTAGGAGAATTCTTCAGGGCAACAGAGCCACTGCCCCATTCCAAGGGATCCATGGACACAAATCCACATCATGACTGATCCTCATGAGAGTCCATTTCAATTCAGCCCCCTCGGTTGTTCCCCCAGTGACAGCAGATCGAATCCTCCTTTTCACTAGGACACAACTGGAATGCAAGTTGGACTGCCCAGGCATCCATCATTAGAACTGTGCTTTGGAGCACTTCTTATGGGACGTCCTTGATCCATCCAAAAGGTCGTGACTGTCCCGCTGACGGAATCCTTGTGGTTTGGAGCATCACACACTCACAAAGTTGGAAATCTTCCATGGTTTCCTGATGCCCCCCCCCACCTTCATGAAGGGGACATCATGTACAGAAACTCCAACCTAAGCCAACATCTGATCCTCGCCCTGACTTCAGATGCACGAGATCTCATTTCAGGTCTGTAGAGTGTGCCTGCCATGTCACCTCTGCGAATTCAAAGCTGAACTTGTGTTCTCAGACTTCTGTCCTAAAACACCTGGCCCACAAGCCCTGAAGTTGGCAATTCTGGAGCCAGAATGCAGCACTCTGCCTGCCCTCCAGAAGAAAATCTTTGCCCTATGGGGCCAACCAGAAACCCCAAATGAGGACCAACCTTCACATCACTCGACTGTATCCCAATTATACAGTCTAGCCTGGGGACTAATGCCCTGCCTGACACAGCCTGAGCCCAGACCTCATGATGGACACAGACATCTGGCCGCACACTAAGTGCATCGGACCCACCATGGCCTTAGGTCGTCATCTCTTACCAACCTCGGTTTTCAGGCTTCAGAATCTAGGCCTTATCTCTACTCACTGCCATGCCGTGTACGTGATGCAGAAATCAGAACTCCTCCTTCCCCATGACCAGAAACCCTGTGGTTGGCATGTTGTCCAACGTGCAGTGTAGGAGAAACCAGCATGGCCCATGAGGCCCCAGACATGCTTGAGGGCTGCGATGGGCACAAACACACATTAGGATCCTAAGCATGATCCCTGGCCTCAAGTAAAGCCTCTCCGGGATGGACCAAGAGCCCACATATGGAGATTACCATGCCCCTACTCCCCAAGCCTTAACCAGTGCTTGAGAAGTCTAGTCACCCCTACTCAGATCTCTTCTCAAGAATCCCTCCTTGGTGGGACACATGAGGTTAAAAAAAAAAATAGAGAAAGGACTCCTACCGTCCAAAGAATGACCGCAAACACTTGGAATTGGGCCAAATTCACAGAGAGAAATACTCGTCCATGGCTGATGAGGCCATCCTGACATTCCACGGCCACCATTGACACAAAATCCGGAGACAAAAGCCTGAAAAAGCGCCACACACTCGCCCTTTGTTCAAAGCCTGAAAAATTCTCACGGTCTGTAGATCGGGCCTGCCATACCTATGTCCCCAAACCTAAGCCACGTTTGTGTTTTCAGACTTCTGTCTCCATTGTCCTGGCCCACACACCCTCAAGGCTTGGCCCCATGGAGCCACACCTCAGGACTGTGCCTGCCCTCTCCATGGGAATTCTGCTCATTCCTTTGGCACAACCTGACAGATTAGGAGAAACATCCGAAGTCCCCGAGGCCACCCCAATATTGTAGGATGTCCGGGACAAACAGGGACCATCTGCCACATCTGAGCCACTACCTCCAATCAGACCTGTAGATAGATATCCATAGAAAAGAAGATTGAACAGGACAGGCACCTAGGCCCTAAACGGATCCATTGCTTTTGTTTTCACGTATCTCTCCTCAGAGGCCTGGATTCCAATACCAGCACATGGGGGTTTCTGGAGCTACCAATCAGAACAAATCGCATGCCACATGGGAATCATGCTATATGGAACTGTGTCAAAACCTCCCGTTAGGAGAAAATTTCACGTCACTGGAGCCACCGCCCCATTCCAATGTCTCAATGGACACAATCCCACATTATGACCCATCCTCAGGAGAGTCCATTTCAACTCAAACCTGGCGGTTGCTCACCCAGTGCCAGCAGATCAAACCTGCTTTGTCACTAGGAGACAATTGGAATGCGAGTTCGTTGCCCAGGTATCCGTTGTTAGAACTCTGCTCTGGAGAAATTCCTAATGGGGTGTCCTTGATCCATTCAACAGGTCTCAACTGTCCTGCAGAAGGAATCCTTGTGGTTTGCAGCATCACACACTCGCACCATGGGAAAACCTCCATGGCCTCGTGATGCCTCCACCTTCAGGTAGAGGACATCATGGACAGAAACTCCCGTCTGATCCTCGCCCTGACTTCAGATGCATGAGATCTCAATTCAGCTCTGCAGAGTGTGCCTGCCTTGCCCTCGCCCCAAAACCTAAGCCAGCTCACGTTCTCAGACTTCCGTCCTCACACTCCTGGCCCACAAGCCTTCCACTTTGGGAATTCTGGAGACAAAATGCAGCACTCTGCCTGCCCTCCAGAAGAGAGACTTTGCCCTAGGGGTCTACCCAGAAACATCAAATGAGGATCAACCTGCAATTCTCTAGACTGTACCCCAATTATACAGTCTAGCCTGGGCACTAATGCCCTGTCTGACACAGCCTGATCCCAGACCTCGTGACCGACACCCAGACACCTGGCCTCACACTGAACACATCGAACATGCCATGGCCTTTGGTCATCATCTCTTCCCAAACTTGGTCTTCAGGCTTCAGAACCTAGACATTATCTCCACTCACAACTAAGTGATGTACGTGATGCAGAAATCAGAACTTCACCTTCCCCATGACCAGAAACCTTGTGGTTGGCATGTTGTCCAACGTTCAGTATATGAGAACCCAGCATGGCCCATGAGGCCTCAGACATGCTTGAGGGCTGCGATGGGCACAAACACACATTAGGACCCTAAGCATGAACCCTGGCCTCAAGTAAAGCCTCTCCGGGGCTGGACCAAGAGCCTGCATATGGGACTTGCCATGCCCCTACTCCCCCAATCCTAGCCAGAGCTTGAGAAGTCTAGTCAACCTTATTCAGAGCTCTTTTCTGGAATCCCTCTTTGGTGGGACACATAAGGTAAAAATAAATAAATAAAAAAAAAAAACCAAGATAAAGAAAAAAAAAAAGTAAGGACTCCTACCATCCAAAGAATGACCCCAAACACTTGGAATCTGGCCAAATCCACAGAGAGAAATACTCGTCCATGGTTGATGAGGCCAGCCTGACATTCCACGGCCACCATTGACACAAAATCCGGAGACAAAAACCTGAAAAAGCGCCACACACTTGCCCTTTGTTCAGAGCACCCAAAATTCTCAAGGTCTGTAGATCGGGCCTGCCATACCTATGTCCCCAAACCTAAGCCGAGTTTGTGTTTTCAGACTTCTGTCTCCATTGTCCTCACCCACACATTCTAAAGGCTGGGCCCCATGGAGCCACACCTCAGGACTGTGCCTGCCCTCTCCAAGGGAATTCTGCTCATTCATGTGGCACAACCTGACAGATTAGGAGAATCATCCAAAATCTCTGAGGCCATCCCAATAGTGTAGGATGTCCTGGACATACAGGGACCCTCTGGCACAAGCTGAGCCACTACCTCCAATCAGAACCTTAGACAGATATCCATAGAAAAGAATATTGAACAAGACAGGCACCTAGGCCCTAATTGGATCCATTGCTTTTGTTTTCAGGCATCTCTCCTCAGAGGCCTGGATTCCAATACCAGCATAAGGGGGTTTCCAGAGCTACCTATCAGAAAAAATCTCGTCTCCACATGGGAATCTTGCTCTATGGAGCTGTGTCATAACCTCCAGTTAGGAGAAAACTTCAGGTCACTGGAGCCACTGCCCCATTTGAATATCTCCATGGACACAATCCCAAATTATGACCCATCCTCAGGAGAGTCCATTTCAACTAAACCCCCTCGGTTGCTACTCCAGAGCCAGCAGATTGAACCTGCCTTGTCGCTAGGAGACAATTGAAATGCAAGTTGGGCTCTTCAGGCATCCATCCTTAGAACCCTGCTCTTGCGTCATTCCTTATGGGACATCCTTGAGCCATCCAACAGGTCTCGACTGTCCCACAGGAGTCCTTGTGCATGGACCACCTAACAACTCATATCATGGAAAGCTTCCAAGGTCACATGATGCCCCCAATCTTCATGAAGGCAGATCATGGAAAGAAACTCCAACCTGAGCCAACAGCTGATCTTCGCCTTGACTTCAGATGCACGAGATCTTGATTCAGCTCTTCAGAGTGTACCTGCTGTGCCCTCACCCCAAAACCTAAGCGTAGCTAGTGTTCTCCGACTTCCGTCCTCACTCTCCTGGACCACACGCCCTCTATTTTGGCATTTCTGATGACACAGTGCTGCACTCTGCCTGCCCTCTAGAAGAAAAATATTGCCCTATGGGTCTACCCAGAAACCTCAAATGAGGATAAACCTGCAGGTCACTCAACTGTACACCAATTATATAGTCTAGCCTGTGCACTAATGCCCTGTCTGACAGAACCTGAGGCCTGAATTCCCAACCGACACCCAGACAGCTTGCAGTACACTGAGAACATCTGAACCGCCATGGCCTTAGGTCGCCATCTCTTTCCAACTTCGGTTTTCAGGCTACAGAATCCTAGACCTTATCTCTATCACTTCCCATGGGTGAACGTGATGCAGAAATCAGAACTCCTCCTTCCCTCTCGCCAGAATCTTGTGGTTGGCATCTTGTCCAACGTTCAGTGTAGGACCCCTGTAGGGCCTACAGGGGTAGTAGTAGGGCCCCTGAGGGTAGTGTAGGGTCCCTGAGGCCCTGCCTATGCTTAAGAGCTGCGGTGGGCTTAAACACACATTGGGACCCTCAGTTTGAGCCCTGTCCTCAAGTAAAGCCTCTCAGTGGCTGGACCATGAGCCCACATATGGGGCCTGCCATGCCCCAAGTCACCCAATCTTAACCAGAGGTAGAGACATCTAGTCACTCCTACTCAGGGCTCTGCTCTGGAATCCCTCTTTGGTGGGACATTTGAGGTAAATAAACACAGAAAGGACTCCTCCCACTCACAGAATGACCCCAATCACTTGGGATTGGGCCATGCCAAGTGATTGGGGTCCAGAGAGAAAGACTCGTCCATGGCCCATGAGGCCAGCCCGACATTCCACGGCCACTATTGACACAAAATCCAGAGACATAAGCTTCAGCAAGTGTTCACACTCACCCTTAGGTCATAGCCCAAAAAATTATCCTCATAGTCTGTAGATTGGGCCTGCCATACCTACGTCCCCAAACCTAAGCCGAGTTTGTGTTTTCAGACTTCTATCCTGACATCCCTGTCCCACACACCCTCCAGACTGAGGCCCCTGGAGCCACACCTCAGGACTGTGCCTGCCCTCTCCAAGGAAATTCTTCCCATTCCATTGGCCACAACCCTACAGATAAGGAGAAACCTCCAAAGTCCCAGAGGCCATTCCAATAGTGTAGGCCACCCAGGACAAAAAGGGGCGATCTCTCACAAGCTGAGCAACGACGACAACTCACCCGTAGACAGATAACCCAAGAGAAGAAGATTAAACTGGACTGGCCCCTAGAATGTAATTGGTTCCATTGCTTTTTTTTCTAAGCATCTCTCCTCAGAGGCCTGTTTTCCAATACCAGCATATGGGGGATTCCAGAGATACCAATCAGAACAAATCTTGTCTTCACATGGGAAACTTATCCTTTGGAGCTCTGTAAAAGCCTCCAGTTAGGAGAAACCTTCAGGTAGCCGGAGCAACCGCCCTATTCCAAGGTCTCCATGGACACATACCCGCATTATGACCATTCGGCAGGAGAGTACATTTCAACTCAGCCCCGTCGATTACTCCCCCAGAGGCAGAATATCAAACCTGCCTTGTCGCTAGGAGACAACTGGAATGCAAAGCAGACTCTCTAGGCATCCATCCTTGGAATCCTGCTCTGGCGCCGTTCCATATGGGATGTCCTGGAGCCTTCCAACAGGTCTTGACTGTCCCACAGAAGGAATCCTTGCAGATTGGAGCATCTCACAACTCCTATCGTGGGAAAACCTACATGGCCTCATGAGAGGCTCCCCTTTATAAAGGGGCCATCATGGACAGAAACTCCAACCTGAGCCAACTTCTGATGCATTGCTTTGGTTTCTAGGTATCTCTCCTCAGAGTCCTGGTTTCCAATATCAGAATATGGGGGCTTCCTAAGGAAACAATCAGAACAGATCTCATCTCCACATGGGAAACTTGCTCTTTGGAGCTGTGTCAATACCTCAGGTTAGGAGGATCCTTCAGGGAGCTGGCACCATGGCCCAATCCCAAGGTCTCCAAGGACACAAACTTACATTATGAACCATTCTCAGGAGAGTCCATTTCAAATCAGCCCACTCGGCTGCTCACCCAGAGCCAGCAGATCAAACCTTCCTTGTCACTAGGAGACAGTTAGAATGGGAGGCGGGCTGCCCAGGCATCCATCCTTAGAACCCTGCTCTGGAGAACTTCTTTATGGGATGTCTTGAATCCAACCAACCTGTCTTGACTGTCTCGCAGAATGAATCCTTGTGGTTTGAAGCATCACACAATAACACTGTGAGAAAACCTCCATTTCCTCATGATGCCCCACACCTTCATAAATGGGCCATCATGGACAGAAACTCCATCCTAAGCCAAAGTCTGATCCTCGCCCTGAATTCAGAAGCATGAGATCTCGATTCAGCACTTGAGAGTGTGCCTGCTGGGCCCTCGCCTTGAAACCTAAGCCTATCTTGTGTTCTCAGACATCCGTCCTCAGAATCCTGGCCACACCCCTGCAGTTTGGAAATTCTGGAGACACAATGCAGCACTCTGCCTGGCCTCCAGAAGAAAAATGTTGCCCTATAGGGCTAACCAGAAACGCCAAATGAGTAACAACCTGCATGCCACTCGACCATACCCCAATTATACAGTCTAGCCTGTGCACTAAAGCCCTGTCTGACACAGCCTGGGGGCAGACCTCCAGTCCAACACCAGGACAGCTGGCCGTACACTGAGCATATCATACCCACAATGGCTTTAGGCCATCATCTCTACCCAACCTCAATTTTCACCTTCAGAACCTAGACCTTATCTACACTCACTGATCATGAGTGAACGTGATGCAAGAATCAGAACTTCTCCTTCGCCATGGCAAGAAACCTTGTGGTTGGCATGTTGTCCAACGTTCATTGTAGGAGAAAGCAGCATGGACTATAAGTTCCCACCTATCCCTGAGGGCCACAATTTGCACAAACACATATTGTGACCCTCAGCGTGAGCCCTATCCTCATGTGAAGCCTCTTAGTGACTGGAACAACAGCCCACATATGGGGCTTGCCAAGCCCCTAGTCACCCAATCTCAACCAGAGTTCGAGATGTCTAGTCACCCAACTCAGGGCTCTGCTCTGGAATCCCTCTTTGGTGGGACACCTGAGGTAAAAAAAAAAAAAAAAATGCAGAAAGGACTTTTCCCATCCACAGAATGATCCCAACCCCTTGGGATCAGGCCAAATCACCAGAGAAAGAATTGTCCATGGCCCTTGAGGACACCCCGACATTCCACGGCCACCGTTGACAAAAAATCCAGAGACAAAAGCCTGAGCAAGCGCCACATACTCACCCTTTGTTCATAGCCCGGAAAATTCTCACGTTCTGTAGATCGAGCCTTCATACATACATCCCCAAACCTAAGCTGAGTTTGTGTTTTCAGACTTCTGTCCCCACAGGCCTGGCCCACACACCATCCAAGCTGGGGCCCCTGGAGCCACACCTCAGGACTGTGGCTTTCCTCTCCAGGGGAATTCTGCCATTTCCATTGGCCACAACCTTATAGATTAGGAGAAACCTCCAAACTCCCTGAGGCCATCCGAATAGTGTTGGCTGCCCAGGACAAACAGGGATGATCTTTCACAAGTTAGGAAACTACCTCCACTCAGACCCAGAGACAGATATCCCCAGAGAATAAGATTGAACTGGACAGGCACTTAAGCCCTAATCAGATCCATTGCTTTTGTTTCCAGGCATCTCTCCTCAGAGGCCTGGTTTCCAATACCAGCATAGGGGGATTACTGAGGCACTCATCAGAAAAATCTCGTCTCCACATAGGAAATGTACTCTTTGGAGCTCTATAAAAACCTCTGTTTAGGAGAATCTTTCAGGGCCCCGGATCAAGCGCCCCATTCCAAGGTCTCCATGGACTTAAACCCATATTATGATCTATCCTCGGGAGCGTCCATGTCAACTCAACACCCTTGGTTTCTCCCCCAGGGCCTGCAGATCAAACCTGCCTTGTCGCTAGGATACAACTAGAATGGGAGGTGGGCTGCCTAGGCATCAATCCTTAGAACCCTACTCTGGAGTCATTCCATATGGGACATCCTAGAGCCATCCAACAGGTCTCACATGTCCCACAGAAGGAATCTTTGCAGTCGGGAGCATCTCAGAACTCCCATTGTGGGAAAATCTACATGGACTCTTGAGACGCTCCACTTTATAAAGGGGCCATCATGGACAGAAACTCCAACCTGAGCAAACGTCTGATATTCGCCCTGACTTCAGGTGCATGAGATCATGATTCAGCTCTGCAGAGTGTGCCTTCTGTGCCCTCACCCCAAAAACTAAGCCTAGCTTGTATTCTCAGACTACAGTCCTCACACCGCTGGCCCAAAAGCCCTACAGTTTGGCAATACTGGGGCCACAATGCAGCACTCTGCCTGCCCTCCCAGAGAAAAAACGTTGCCTTATGGAACTACCTAGAGACCCGAATGAGGATCAATTGAACGCCACTCGACTGCACCCCAAATATTCAGTCTACCCTGTCTAATGCCTTGTCTGACACAGCATGAGCCCACACCTCCAGACCTACGCTCAACAGCTGGCCGCACACTGAGCTCATTGGACCCAACAGGTCCTTAGGTCTTCATCTCTACACAACCTCGGTTTTCGGGTTTCAGAACCTAGACCTAAACTCCAATCACTGTCCAGGGGTTAACGTGATGCAGAAGTCAAAACTCTTCCTTCGCCATGGCCAGAAACTTTGTGGTTGGCATATTCTCCAACGTTCAGTGTCGGAGAATCCAGCGTGGCCCATGAGGCCCTTCCCATGCTTGAGGGCCTTGTTGGCACAAATAGGCATTGTGACCCTCAGCATGAGCCCTGTCCTCAAGGAGGGCCTCTCAGTGTCTGAATCAAGAGCCCACATATTGGACTTGCCATGCCCCTAGGCCCCCAAACTAAAACAGAGGTGAGGTTGTCCAGTTATCCCTCCCGAGGACTCTGCTCTGGAATCCCTCCTTTATTGGGACACATGAGGTACAAAAAATAAAATAAAATAAAATAAAAAACAGAAAGGACTCCTCCCATCCAACAGAACATACACAAACTCTTGGGATGGGTCAAATCCTCAGAGAAGGAAAGCCGTCCACAACCCATGAGGCCACGCCAGCATTCCACCCACATTGTTGACACAAATCCAGAGACAAAATCTGAGCAAGCACCTCAAACTCACACTTTTTCATATCCTGAAGTGTTATCACGGTCTGTAGATTGGGCGTGCCATAACTATGTCCCCAATCCTAAGCGGAGTTTGTGTTTTCAGATTTTTGCTCCACAGGCCTGGCCCACACACCCTCAAGGTTGGACCCCTAGAGCCAAACTCAGAACTTTGCCTGCCCTCTCCAGGGGATTTCTGCCCATTCCATTGACCACAACCCTATAGATTAGGAGAAACTCAAAAGTCCCGAGGCCATTCCAATATTATAGGTCGCCCAGGACAAACAGGGGCGATCTGACACAATCTGAGCAACTACCTCACCTCAGATACTTAGACACGTATCCCCAGCAAAGAGATTGAACCGGACAGGCACCTAGGCTCTAATCATATCCATTGCTTTTGTTTCCAGTCATCTCTCCTCAGAGGCCTGTTTTCCAATACCAGCATATGGGAGATTCCTTAGGCACTCATCAAAACAATTCTCTTCTCTACATAGGAAACATACTCTTTAGAGCTCCATCAAAACCTCCGGTTATGAACATCCCTCAAGGACCCGGATCAGACCCCATTCCAAGGTCTCCATGGACACAAATGCACATTATGACCCATCCTCAACTCACCCATTTCAACACACCCGATTCGGTTGCTCCACTAGATCAGGCAGATCGAACTTGCCTTGGCTCTATGAGACACCTGGAATGGGAGGAAGGCTGCCCAGGCATCCATCCTTAGAACCCTGCTCTGGATAACTTCCTTATGGGATGTCCTGGAGCCATCCACCGGTCTCACCTGTCCCACAGAAGGAATCATTGCGGTTTGGAGCATCTCACAATTCAAATCGTGGGAAAACCTCCATGTCCTCGTGACACCCTCTTCTTCATGAAGGGGCCGTTATGGACAGAAACTCCGACCTAAGCCAACGTCTGATCCTAGCTCTGTCTTCAGGTATACGGGATCTCGAATCATCTCTGCAGAGGGTGCCTGCCGTCCCTTCACCCCGAAATCTAAGTCTGGCTTGTGTTCTCAGAATTTTTTCCTCACACTCCTGGCCCACAAGACTTCCAGTTTGGGAATTCTGGAGCCAGTATGTGACACTGTGTCTTCCCTCCAGAAGAAAAACGTTGCCCTCTGGGGCTACCCAGTAACCACAAATGAGTACCATCCTGCACGAAACTCGACTGCACCCCAATGATACAGTCTAGCCTGGGCACTAATTCCCTGTCTGCCACAGCCAGAGCCTGCACCTCCCAACCCACACTCAACAGCTGGCCGAACACTGAGCACATCAGACACACCATGGCCTTAGGGCTTCATTTCTTCCCAACCTCAGTTTTCAGGCTTCAGAACCTAGACCTTAAATCCAATCATAGTCCAGGAGTGAAAGTGTTGCAGAAATTAGAACTCCTTCTTCCCCATGGCCAGAAAACTTGTGGTTGCCATTGTGCAACGTTAAGTGTAGGAGAAACCAGCATGGTACATTAGGCCACGCCCTGACTTGAGGGGCTCCTTGAGCACAAAAACACATTGTGAAACTCAGTGTGAGACCTATCATCAAGGAAGGCCTCTCAGTGTCTGGAGCAAGAGCCCAAATATGGGGCTTGCCATGTTCTTAGGTCCCAATGTTAACCAGAGGTCTGGTTGTCCAGTCGCCCCTCCCCAGGACTCTGCTCTGGAATGCCTCTTTTGGTGGTCCACCTGAGGTAAAAAAAAAAAAAAAAAAAAAAAAAAAAAAAACAGAAAGACCTCCTCCCTTCAGACAGAATGACCCCAAACTCTTGGGATCGGGTCAAATCCCCAGAAAGGGAGCCTCATCGATGGCCCATGAAGACCCCCCGACATTCCATGGCAATCGGTGACACCTTTCCAGAAAAAAAAAAAAAAAGCATGAGCAAGCACCTCACATTCGCCCTTTGTTCATATCCCGAAGAGTTCTCCTCATGGTCTATAGATCGGGCCGGCCATACCTACATCCTCCAACCTAAGTGGAGTTTGTGGTTTCAGACTTTTATTCCAAATAGCCCTGGACCACAACGCTCCACACTTGGGTCCCTGGAGCCACACCTCAGGACTGTGCTTCCCTTTCAAGGGAATTCTTCCCATTCCATTGGCCACAACCTTGCAAATTAGGAAAAACCTCCAAAGTCACCGAGGCCATCCCAATAGTTTAGGCCAACCAGGACAAACAGGGGTGATCTCAAACAACCTGAGCAACTACCTCCACTCAGACAACAGATGTCCCAGGAGAAAAATATTGAACCGGACAGGCCCGTAGGCCCTAATCAGATCCATTGCTTTGGTTTCCAGGCATCTCTCCTCAGAGGCCTCGTTTCCAATACCAGCATATGGTGGTTTCCTGAGGCACCAATAAGAACAAATCTCGTCACCCCATGGAAAACTTGCTCATTGGAGCTTTGTCATAACCTCTGGTTAGGAGAATCCTTCAGGGCCCTGGTGCCACTGCCCCATACCAAGGTCTCCATGGCTCAATCCAACATTAAGACCATCCTCAGGAAAGTCCATTCAACTCAGCCCCCTCTGTTGCTACCCCAAGCCAGCAGATCAAACGTTTCTTGTTGCTAGGAGACAATTGGAATGTGAGGCTGCTGCCCAGGCATCCATACGTAGAACCCTGCTCTGGAAAAATACCTTATAAGACGTCCTGGAGCCATCCAACAAATCTTAATTGTCCCACAGAAGGAATCCTTGCGGTTTGTGCATCTCACAACTCAAATAGTGGCAAAACCCCCATGGCCTCATAATCCCCCCTCTTCTTGAAGGGGCCAAAATGGAAAGAAACTCAAACCTGAGCCAAAGTCTGATCCTCGACCTAACTTCAGACGCATGAGATCTCAATTCAGCTCTGCAGATTGTGCCTGCCATACCCTTGCCCCGAAACCTAAGCCTAGCTTGTGTTCCCAGCTTCCGTCCTCACTCCCCTGGCCCAAAAGCCCTCCAATTTGGGAATTCCGAAGCCACAATGCAGCACTCTGCCTGCCCTCAAGAAGAAAAACTTTGCCCTATGCTGCTAATAAGAAACCCCAAATGATTTTCTAATGCATGTCACTCGATGGTAAAGCAATTATACAGCCTACCCTGTATACTAATGCCCTGTCTGGCACAGCCTGAGACAAGACATCCCAAACGACACCCAGACAGCTGGCCCCAACCTGGACACATAGGACCCGCTATTGCTGTAGGTCGTCATCTCTTCCCAACCTCGGTTTTCAGGCTTCAGAACTTAGACCTTAAATCCAATCAGAGTCCTGGAGTGAAAGAGTTGCAGAAAATAGAACTCCTTCTTCCCCATGGCCAGAAAACTTTTGGTTGCCATATTGTGCAACGTTCAGTGTAGGAGAAACCAGCATGGTACATTAGGCCACGCCCTGACTTGAGGGGCTCCTTGGGCACAAAAACGCATTGTGAAACTCAGTGCGAGACCTATCCTCAAGGAAGGCCTCTCAGTGTCTGGACCAAGAGCCCACATATGGGGCTTGCCATGTTCTTAGGTCCCAATGTTAACCAGAGTTCTGGTTGTCCAGTTGCCCCCACCCACGACTCTGCTCTGGAATCCCTCTTTTGGTGGTCCACCTGAGGTAAAAAAAAAAAATAAATGAATAAAAATAAACAAAAAAAAACCAGAAAGGCTTCCTCCCTTACGACAGAATGACCCCAAACTCTTGGGATCTGGTCAAATCCCCAGAAAGGGAGCCTCATCGATGGCCCATGAGGACACCCCGACATTCGATGGCAATCGGTGACACATTTCCAGGAAAAAAAAAAAAAAAAGCATGAGCAAGCACCTCACATTCGCCCTTTGTTCATATGCCGAAGAGTTCTCCTCACGGTCTATAGATCGGGCCGGCCATACCTACATCCCCCAACCTAAGTGGAGTTTGTGTTTTCAGACTTTTGACCAAATAGCCCTGGACCACACACGCTCCACACTTGGGTCCCTGGAGCCACACCTCAGGACTGTGCTTCCCTTTCAAGGGAATTCTTCCCATTCCATTGGCCACAACCTTGCAAATGAGGAAAAACCTCCAAAGTCACCGAGGCCATCCCAATAGTGTAGGCCGCCCAGGACAAACAGGGGTGATCTCAAACCAGCTGAGCAACTACCTCCACTCAGACAACAGATGTCCCCAGAGAAGAATATTGAACCGGACAGGACCCTAGGCCCTAATCAGATCCATTGCTTTTGTTTCCAGGCATCTCTCCTCAGAGGCCTCGTTTCCAATACCAGCATATGGTGGTTTCCTGAGGCACCAATGAGAACAAATCTCGTCTCCCCATGGAAAACTTGCTCATTGGAGCTTTGTCATAACCTCTGGTTAGGAGAATCCTTCAGGGCCCTGGTGCCACTGCCCCATACCAAGGTCTCCATGGCTCAATCCAACATTAAGACCATCCTCAGGAAAGTCCATTTCAACTCAGCCCCCTCTGTTGCTACCCTAAGCCAGCAGATCAAACGTTTCTTGTTGCTAGGAGACAATTGGAATGTGAGGCTGGCTGCCCAGGCATCCATACTTAGAACGCTGTTCTGGGAAAATACCTTATAAGACGTCCTGGAGCCATCCAACAAATCTTAATTGTCCCACAGAAGAAATCCTTGTGGTTTGGAGCATCTCACAACTCCAATAGTGGGAAAACCCCCATGGACTCATAATGCCCCCCCTTCCTGAAGGGGCCAACATGGACAGAAACTCAAACCTGAGCCAAAGTCTGAACCTCGACCTGACTTCAGAAGCATGAGATCTCAATTCAGCTCTGCAGAGTGTGCCTGCCATGTCCTTGCCCCGAAACCTAAGCCTAGCTTGTGTTCTCAGACTTCCGTCCTCACTGTCCTGGCCCATAAGCCCTCCAGTTTGGGAATTCCGAAGCCACAATGAAGCATGCTGCCTGCCCTCCAGAAGAAAAACTTTGCCCTATGCTGCTAATAAGAAATCCCAAATGATTTTCTAATGTATGCCACTCGATTGTAAAGCAATTACACAGCCCACCCTGTATACTAATGCCCTGTCTGGCACAGCCTGAGACAAGACATCCCAAACGACACCCAGACAGCTGGCCCCAACCTGGACACATAGGACCCGCTATGGCTGTAGGTCGTCATCTCTTCCCAACCTCGGTTTTCAGGCTTCAGAACCTAGACCTTATCTCCAATCACTGCCCAGGGGTGAACGTGATGCAGAAATTAGAATTCCTCCTTCCCCATGGCCAGAAACCTTGTGGTTGGCATGTTGTCCAACGTTCAATGTGGGAAAACCTGCATTGTCTGAAAGGCCACGCCAGTGCTTGAGGGTCGCCTAGGGCACAGACATGCATTGTGACCTGCAGCGTGAGTCCCGTATTAAAGTAACGCCTTTCAGTGGCTGGACCAAGATCCTGCATATGGGGCTTGTCATATCCATAGGCCCCCAGGCTTAACCAGAGGGCGAGTATTCCAGTTGTCAGTACCCACTGCTATGCTCTAGAATCCCTCTACTGGGGGGACACATGAAGCAGAAAACAGGACACTTCCCTTCCCACAGAAGGACCCCAAACTCTTGGGGGCTGGACAAACTACCAGAGAGGGAGACTTCTACGACCCATGAGGCAACTCCTACATTAAACGGCCATTGTGGACAAAACATCCAGAGACAAAAGCCGGAGCGAATGCCTCCCTCTCACCCTTCTTTCATATCCAGAGGAACTCCCCTCATGGACTGTAGATCAGGCCTGCCGTAACCTCGGCCCCAAACCTGAGCTGAGTTAGGGTTTTTGGATGTCTGTCTGCACAGCCACGTCCCACACAGCCTCCAGGCTGGGGTCTCTGGAGCCACACCACAGTACTGTGCCTGCTCTCTCCTAAGAAACTGCCCATTCCATTGGTCACAACTCTACAAAATAGTAGAAACCTCAAGGTCCCCAAGGACATCCCACTACCGCAAGCCGCACTGGACAAATAGGGGCATTATGACACAAGCTGAGCAACTACTACCTCCATGCAGACACACATATAGATATCCGCAGAGACAGAAGATTGAACCAGACAGGCCCCTAGGCCCTATTATGAACTCTTGCTTTGGTGTACAGGTATCACTCCTCAGAGGCCTGGGTTCGAAGACCAGCATACGGGGCTTTCCTGAGGCACCAGACAGAAGACCTCTCATCTCCACAAGGGAATCTTCCTTGTTGGGGTTGTGTCAAGTCCTTTGGGTTGGAGAATCCTGCAGAGTCCCTTAGCTACTGCCACATTCCAAGGTCTCCATGGCCACCAACCCACATTATGACTCATCCTCAGGAGAGTCCATTTAAACTCAGCCTTCTGGGTAGCTCACCCAAGAGCCCGCAGATTGAGCGTGCCTTGTCTCGACCAGGCAAAGGGAAGGTGAGTTGGCGTTTCTCGGCATCCATGCTTACGGCCCTGCTCTCGAGTCTTTCTGTATGGGGCATCCTGGAACCATCCAATAGTACTCGACTGTCCTGAAGAAGGAAACTTTGAAGTTTGGAGCAGCTCACAACTCCCAGCATAGGGAAACCTCCCTGGCCTCATGACGCCCCACCCCCTTCAGGAAGGGGCCGTCATGGACACAAATTGCAGCTTGAGGCAACATCTGATACTCGCCCTGACCTCACCTGCAGGAGATCTCGATTCAGCCTCTGCAGAGTGGGCCTGCCATGCTCTTGGCCCAAAACTCGTGCTAGCTTGTGTTTTCAGACTTCCTTCCTCACAATCCTGGCCACACCCCTCCAGTTTGGCAATTCTGGAGACACAATGCAGCACTCTGCCTGCCCTCCAGAAGAAAAATGTTGCCCTATAGGGCTAACCAGAAACGCCAAATGAGTAACAACCTGCATGCAACTCGACCATACCCCAATTATACAGTCTAGCCTGTGCACTAAAGCCCTGTCTGACACAGCCTGAGGGCAGACCTCCAGTCCAACACCCAGACAGCTGGCCGTACACAGAGCATATCACACCCACAATGGCTTTAGGCCATCATCTCTACCCAACCTCAGTTTTCACCTTCACAACCTAGACCTTATCTCCACTCACTGCTCAGGAGTGAACGTGATCCAAGAATCAAAACTTCTCCTTCGCCTTGGCAAGAAACCTAGTGGTTGGCATGTTGTCCAATGTTCATTGTAGGAGAAAGCAGCATGGTCTATGAGGCCCCACCTATCCCTGAGGGCCACAATGTGCACAAACACACATTTTGACCCTCAGCGTGAGCCCTATCCTCATGTAAAGACTCTTAGTGACTGGAACAACAGCCCACATATGGGACTTGCCAAGCCCCTAGTCCCCCAATCTCAACCAGAGTTCGAGATGTCTAGTCACCCCTACTAAGGGCTCTACTCTGGAATCCATCTTTGGTGGGACATCTGAGGTAAAAAAAAAAAATACCGAAAGGACTCTTCCCATCCACAGAATGATCCCAACCACTTGGGATCAGGCCAAATCATCAGAGAAAGAATTGTCCATGGCCCTTGAGGACACCCCGACATTCCGCGGCCACCGTTGATACAAAATCCAGAGACAAAAGCCTGAGCAAGCGCCACATACTCGCCTTTTGTTCATAGCCCGGAAAATTCTCACGGTCTGTAGATCGAGCCTTCATACATACATCCCCAAACCTAAGCTGAGTTTGTGTTTTCAGACTTTTGTCCCCACAGTCCTGGCCCACACACCATCCACGTTGGGGCCCCTGGAGCCACACCTCAGGACTGTGGCTTCCCTCTCCAGGGGAATTCTGCCATTTCCATTGGCCACAACCCTATAGATTAGGAGTATCCTCCAATCTCCCCGAGGCCATCCGAATAGTGTTGGCTGCCCAGGACAAACAGGGATGATCTCTCACAAGTTAGGAAACTACCTCCACTCAGACCCAGAGGCAGATATCCCCAGAGAATAAGATTGAACTGGACAGGCACTTAGGCCCTAATCAGATCCATTGCTTTTGATTCCAGTCATCTCTCCTCAGAGGCCTGGTTTGCAATACCAGCATATGGGAGATTCCTTAGGCACTCATCAAAACAATTCTCTTCTCTACATAGGAAACATACTCTTTAGAGCTCCCTCAAAACCTCCGGTTATGAACATCCCTCAAGGCCCCGGGTCATGCACCCCATTCCAAGGTCTACATGGACACAAATGCACATTATGACCCATCCTCAACTCACCCATTTCAACACACCCACCTCGGTTACTCCCCTAGATCCAGCAGATCGAACTTGCCTTGGCTCTATGAGACACCTGGAATGGGAGGCAGGCTGCCCAGGCATCCATCCTTAGAACCCTGCTCTGGATAACTTCCTTATGGGATGTCCTGGAGCCATCCAACAGGTCTCGACTGTCCCACAGAAGGAATCATTGCGGTTTGGAGCATCTCACAATTCCCATCGTGGGAAAACCTCCATGTCCTCGTGACACCCTCCCCTTCATGAAGGGGCCGTCATGGACAGAAACTCCGACCTAAGCCAACTTCTGATCCTAGCTCTGTCTTCAGGTATACGGGATCTCGAATCATCTCTGCAGAGGGTGCCTGCCGTCCCCTCACCCCGAAATCTAAGACTGGCTTGTGTTCTCAGAATTTTTTCCTCACACTCCTGGCCCACAAGCCTTCCAGTTTGGGAATTCTGCAGCCACTATGTGGCACTGTGTCTTCCCTCCAAAGAAAAACGTTGCCCTCTGGGGCTACCCAGTAACCACGTTGGCTGAGGTCGGAGTTTCTGTCCATGACGGCCCCTTCATGAAGGGGAGGGTGTCACGAGGACATGGAGGTTTTCCCACGATGGGAATTGTGAGATGCTCCAAACCGCAATGATTCCTTCTGTGGGACAGTCGAGACCTGTTGGATGGCTCCAGGACATCCCATAAGGAAGTTATCCAGAGCAGGGTTCTAAGGATGGATGCCTGGGCAGCCTGCCTCCCATTCCAGGTGTCTCATAGAGCCAAGGCAACTTCGATCTGCTGGATCTAGGGGAGCAACCGAGGCGGGTGTGTTGAAATGGGTGAGTTGAGGATGGGTCATAATGTGCATTTGTGTCCATGTAGACCTTGGAATGGGATGCTTGATCCGTGGCCTTGAGGGATGTTCATAACCGGAGGTTTTGATGGAGCTCTAAAGAGTATGTTTCCTATGTAGAGAAGAGAATTGTTTTGATGAGTGCCTAAGGAATCTCCCATATGCTGGTATAGGAAAGCAGGCCTCTGAGGAGAGATGACTGGAATCAAAAGCAATGGATCTGATTAGGGCCTAAGTGCCTGTCCAGTTCAATCTTATTCTCTGGGGATATCTGCCTCTGGGTCTGAGTGGAGGTAGTTTCCTAACTTGTGAGAGATCATCCCTGTTTGTCCTGGGCAGCCAACACTATTCGGATGGCCTCGGGGAGATTGGAGGATACTCCTAATCTATAGGGTTGTGGCGAATGGAAATGGCAGAATTCCCCTGGAGAGGGAAGCCACAGTCCTGAGGTGTGGCTCCAGGGGCCCCAACTTGGATGGTGTGTGTGCCAGGACTGTGGGGACAGAAGTCGGTAAACACAAACTCAGCTTAGGTTTGGGGATGTATGTATGAAGGCTCGATCTACAGACCGTGAGAATTTTCCGGGCTATGAACAAAGGGCGAGTATGTGGCGCTTGCTCAGGCTTTTGTCTCTGGATTTTGTGTCAGGGTGGCCTCGGAATGTCGGGGTGTCCTCAAGGGCCATGGACAATTCTTTCTCTGATGATTTGGCCTGATTCCAAGTGGTTGGGATCATTCTGTGGATCGGAAGAGTCCTTTCTGTATTTTTTTTTTTTTTACCTCAGGTGTCCCACCAAAGAGGGATTCCAGAGTAGAGCCCTGAGTAGGGGTGACTAGACATTTCGAACTCTGGTTGAGATTGGGGGACTAGGGGCCTGGCAAGCCCCATATGTGGGCTGTTGTTCCAGTAAATAAGAGGCTTTACATGAGGATAGGGCTCACGCTGAGGGTCACAATGTGTGTTTGTGCAAATTGTGGATCCCAGGGATAGGTGGGGCCTCCTAGTCCATGCTGCTTTCTCCTACAATGAACATTGGACAACATGCCAACCACTAGGTTTCTTGCCAAGGCGAAGGAGAAGTTCTGATTCTTGCATCACGTTCACTCCTGAGCAGTGAGTGGAGATAAGGTCTAGGTTGTGAAGGTGAAAACTGAGGTTGGGTAGAGATGATGGCCTAAAGCCATTGTGGGTGTGATATGCTCTGTGTACGGCCAGCTGTCTGGGTGTTGGACTGGAGGTCTGCCCTCAGGCTGTGTCAGACAGGGCTTTAGTGCACAGGCTAGACTGTATAATTGGGGTATGGTCGAGTGGCATGCAGGTTGTTACTCATTTGACGTTTCTGGTTAGCCCTATAGGGCAACATTTTTCTTCTGGAGGGCAGGCAGAGTGCTGCATTGTGTCTCCAGAATTGCCAAACTGGAGGGGTGTGGCCAGGATTGTGAGGAAGGAAGTCTGAAAACACAAGCTAGCACGAGTTTTGGGGCCAAGAGCATGGCAGGCCCACTCTGCAGAGGCTGAATTGAGATCTCCTGCAGGTGAGGTCAGGGCGAGTATCAGATGTTGCCTCAAGCTGGAGTTTGTGTCCATGACGGCCCCTTCCTGAAGGGGGTGGGTGCGTCATGAGGCCAGGGAGGTTTCCCTACGCTGGGAGTTGTGAGCTGCTCCAAACTTCAAAGTTTCCTTCTTCAGGACAGTCGAGTACTATTGGATGGTTCCAGGATGCCCCATACAGAAAGACTCGAGAGCAGGGCTGTAAGCATGGATGCCGAGAAACGCCAACTCACCTTCCCATTGCCTGGTCGAGACAAGGCACGCTCAATCTGCGGGCTCTTGGGTGAGCTACCCAGAAGGCTGAGTTTAAATGGACTCTCCTGAGGATGAGTCATAATGTGGGTTGGTGGCCATGGAGACCTTGGAATGTGGCAGTAGCTAAGGGACTCTGCAGGATTCTCCAACCCGAAGGGCTTGACACAACCCCAACAAGGAAGCTTCCCATGTGGAGATGAGAGGTCTTCTGTCTGGTGCCTCAGGACAGCCCCGTATGCTGGTCTTCGAACCCAGGCTTCTGAGGAGTGATACCTGGACACCAAAGCAAGAGTTCATAATAGGGCCTAGGGGCCTGTCTGGTTCAATCTTCAGTCTCTGCGGATATCTATCTGTGTGTCTGCATGGAGGTAGTAGTTGCTCAGCTTGTGTCATAATGCCCCTATTTGTCCAGTGCGGCTTGCGGTAGTGGGATGTCCTTGGGGACCTTGAGGTTTCTACTATTTTGTAGAGTTGTGGCCACTGGAATGGGCAGTTTCTTAGGAGAGAGCAGGCACAGTACTGTGGTGTGGCTCCAGAGACCCCAGCCTGGAGGCTGTGTGGGACGTGGCTGTGCAGACAGACATCCAAAAACCCTAACTCAGCTCAGGTTTGGGACCGAGGTTACGGCAGGCCTGATCTACAGTCCATGAGGGGAGTTCCTCTGGATATGAAAGAAGGGTGAGAGGGAGGCATTCGCTCCGGCTTTTGTCTCTGGATGTTTTGTCCACAATGGCCGTTTAATGTAGGAGTTGCCTCATGGGTCGTAGAAGTCTCCCTCTCTGGTAGTTTGTCCAGCCCCCAAGAGTTTGCGGTCCTTCTGTGGGAAGGGAAGTGTCCTGTTTTCTGCTTCATGTGTCCCCCCAGTAGAGGGATTCTAGAGCATAGCAGTGGGTACTGACAACTGGAATACTCGCCCTCTGGTTAAGCCTGGGGGCCTATGGATATGACAAGCCCCATATGCAGGATCTTGGTCCAGCCACTGAAAGGCGTTACTTTAATACGGGACTCACGCTGCAGGTCACAATGCATGTCTGTGCCCTAGGCGGCCCTCAAGCACTGGCGTGGCCTTTGGGACAATGCAGGTTTTCCCACATTGAACGTTGGACAACATGCCAACCACAAGGTTTCTGGCCATGGGGAAGGAGGAATTCTAATTTCTGTATCACGTTCACCCCTGGGCAGTGATTGGAGATAAGATCTAGGTTCTGAAACCTGAAAACCGAGGTTGGGAAGAGATGACGACCTACAGCCATAGCGGGTCCTATGTGTCCAGGTTGGGGCCAGCTGTCTGGGTGTCGTTTGGGATGTCTTGTCTCAGGCTGTGCCAGACAGGGCATTAGTATACCGGGTGGGCTGTATAATTACTTTACAATCGAGTGGCATGCATTAGAAAATCATTTGGGGTTTCTTATTAGCAGCATAGGGCAAAGTTTTTCTTCTGGAGGGCAGGCAGCATGCTGCACTGTGGCTTCGGAATTCCCAAACTGGAGGGCTTATGGGCCAGGAGAGTGAGGACGGAAGTCTGAGAACACAAGCTAGGCTTAGGTTTCGGGGCAAGGACATGGCAGGCACACTCTGCAGAGCTGAATTGAGATCTCATGCGTCTGAAGTCAGGTCGAGGTTCAGACTTTGGCTCAGGTTTGAGTTTCAGTCCATGTTGGCCCCTTCAGGAAAGGGGGGGCATTATGAGGCCATGGGGCTTTTCCCACTATTGGAGTTGTGAGATGCTCCAAACCGCAAGGATTCCTTCTGTGGGACAATTAAGATTTGTTGGATGGCTCCAGGACGTCTTATAAGGTATTTTTCCAGAACAGGGTTCTAAGTATGGATGCCTGGGCAGCCACCCTCACATTCCAATTGTCTCCTAGCAACAAGAAACTTTTGATCTGCTGGCTTGGGGTAGCAACAGAGGGGGCTGAGTTGAAATGGACTTTCCTGAGGATGGTCTTAATGTTGGATTGAGTCCATGGAGACCTTGGTATGGGGCAGTGGCACCAGGGCCCTGAAGGATTCTCCTAACCAGAGGTTATGACAAAGCTCCAATGAGCAAGTTTTCCATGGGGAGACGAGATTTGTTCTTATTGGTGCCTCAGGAAACCACCATATGCTGGTATTGGAAACGAAGCCTCTGAGGAGAGATGCCTGGAAACCAAGGAATGGATCTGATTAGGGCCTAGGATCATGGCCGGTTCAAAATTCTTCTCTGGGGACATCTGTTGTCTGAGTGGAGGTAGTTGCTCAGCTGGTTTGAGATCATCCCTGATTGTCCTGGGCGGCCTACACTATTGGGATGGCCTCGTTGACTTTGGAGGTTTTTCCTCATTTGCAAGGTTGTGGCCAATGGAATGGGAAGAATTCCCTTGAAAGGGAAGCACAGTCCTGAGGTGTGGCTCCAGGGACCCAAGTCTGGAGCGTGTGTGGTCCAGGGCTATTTGGACAAAAGTCTGAAAACACAAACTCCACATAGGTTGTGGGATGTAGGTATGGCCGGCCCGATCTATAGACCGTGAGGAGAACTCTTCGGCATATGAACAAAGGGCGAATGTGAGGTGCTTGCTCATGCTTTTTTTTTTTTTTTTTTCTGGAAATGTGTCACCGATTGCCATGGAATGTCGGGGTGTCCTCATGGGCCATCGATGAGGCTACTTTCTGTGGATTTGACCAGATCCCAAGAGTTTGGGGTTATTCTGTCGTAAGGGAGGAGGCCTTTCTGGTTTTTTTTATTTATTTTTATTTATTTATTTATTTTTTTTACCTTAGGTGGACCACCAAAAGAGGGATTCCAGAGCAGAGTCGTGGGTGGGGGCAACTGGACAACCAGACCTCTGGTTAACATTGGGACCTAAGAACATGGCAAGCCCCATATGTGGGCTCTTGGTGCCGACACGGAGAGGCCTTCCTTGAGGATAGGTCTCGCACTGAGTTTCACAATGTGTTTTTGTGCCCAAGGAGCCCCTCAAGTCAGGGCGTGGCCTAATGTACCATGCTGGTTTCTCCTACACTGAACGTTGCACAATATGGCAACCAAAAGTTTTCTGGCCATGGGGAAGAAGGAGTTCTATTTTCTGCAACTCTTTCACTCCTGGACTGTGACTGGATTTAAGGTCTAGGTTCTGAAGCCTGAAAACTGAGGTTGGGAACAGATGAAGACCTAAGGCCATGGTGTGTCTGATGTGCTCAGTGTTCGGCCAGCTGTTGAGTGTGGGTTGGGAGGTGCAGGCTCAGGCTGTGGCAGAAAGGGAATTAATGCCCAGGCTAGACTGTATCATTAGGGTGCAGTCGAGTTTCGTGCAGGATGGTACTCATTTGTGGTTACTGGGTAGCCCCAAAGGGCAACGTTTTTCTTCTGGAGGGAAGACACAGTGCCACATAGTGGCTCCAGAATTCCCAAACTGGAAGGCTTGTGGGCCAGGAGTGTGAGGAAAAAATTCTGAGAACACAAGCCAGACTTAGATTTCGGGGTGAGGGGACGGCAGGCACCCTCTGCAGAGATGATTCGAGATCCCGTATACCTGAAGACAGAGCTAGGATCAGAAGTTGGCTTAGGTCGGAGTTTCTGTCCATGACGGCCCCTTCATGAAGGGGAGGGTGTCACTAGAACATGGAAGTTTTCCCACGATGGGAATTGTGAGATGCTCCAAACCGCAATGATTCCTTCTGTGGGACAGTCGAGACCTGTTGGATGGCTCCAGGACATCCCATAAGGAAGTTATCCAGAGCAGGGTTCTAAGGATGGATGCCTGGGCAGCCTGCCTCCCATTCCAGGTGTCTCATAGAGCCAAGGCAAGTTCGATCTGCTGGATCTAGGGGAGCAACCTAGGCGGGTGTGTTGAAAGGTGTGAGTTGAGGATGGGTCATAATGTGCATTTGTGTCCATGTAGACCTTGGAATGGGATGCTTGATCCGGGGCCTTGAGGGATGTTCATAACCGGGGGTTTTGATGGAGCTCTAAAGAGTATGTTTCCTATGTAGAGAAGAGAATTGTTTTGATGAGTGCCTAAGGAATCTCCCATATGCTGGTATTGGAAACCAGGCCTCTGAGGAGAGATGACTGGAATCAAAAGCAATGGATCTGATTAGGGCCTAAGTGCCTGTCCAGTTCAATCTTATTCTATGGGGATATCTGTCTCTGGGTCTGAGTGGAGGTAGTTTCCTAACTTGTGAGAGATCATCCCTGTCTGTCCTGGGCAGACAACCCTATTCGGATGGCCTCGGGGAGATTGGAGGATACTCCTAATCTATAGGGTTGTGGCCAATGGAAATGGCAGAATTCCCCTGGAGAGGGAAGCCACAGTCCTGAGGTGTGGCTCCAGGGGCCCCAACTTGGATGGTGTGTGTGCCAGGACTGTGGGGACAGAAGTCGGTAAACACAAACTCAGCTTAGGTTTGGGGATGTATGTATGAAGGCTCGATCTACAGACCGTGAGAATTTTCCGGGCTATGAACAAAGGGCGAGTATGTGGCGCTTGCTCAGGCTTTTGTCTCTGGATTTTGTGTCAACGGTGGCCGCGGAATGTCGGGGTGTCCTCTAGGGCCATGGACAATTCTTTCTCTGATGATTTGGCCTGATCCCAAGTGGTTGGGATCATTCTGTGGATCGGAAGAGTCCTTTCTGTATTTTTTTTTTTTTTTACCTCAGGTGTCCCACCAAAGATGGATTCCAGAGTAGAGCCCTGAGTAGGGGTGACTAGACATCTGGAACTCTGGTTGAGATTGGGGGACCTGGGCCTGGCAAGCCCCATATGTGGTCTGTTGTTCCAGTCACTAAGAGGTTTTACATGAGGATAGGGCTCACGCTGAGGGTCACAATGTGTGTTTGTGCACATTGTGGCCCTCAGGGATAGGTGGGGCCTCCTAGTCCATGCTGCTTTCTCCTACAATGAACATTGGACAACATGCCAACCACTAGGTTTCTTGCCAAGGCGAAGGAGAAGTTCTGATTCTTGCATCACGTTCACTCCTGAGCAGTGAGTGGAGATAAGGTCTAGGTTCTGAAGGTGAAAACTGAGGTTGGGTAGAGATGATGGCCTAAAGCCATTGTGGGTGTGATATGCTCTGTGTACGGCCAGCTGTCTGGGTGTTGGACTGGAGGTCTGCCCTCAGGCTGTGTCAGACAGGGCTTTAGTGCACAGGCTAGACTGTATAATTGGGGTATGGTCGAGTGGCATGCAGGTTGTTACTCATTTGGCGTTTCTGGTTAGCCCTATAGGGCAACATATTTCTTCTGGAGGGCAGGCAGAGTGCTGCATTGTGTCTCCAGAATTGCCAAACTGGAGGGGTGTGGCCAGGATTGTGAGGAAGGAAGTCTGAAAACACAAGCTAGCACGAGTTTTGGGGCCAAGAGCATGGCAGGCCCACTCTGCAGAGGCTGAATCGAGATCTCCTGCAGGTGAGGTCAGGGCGAGTATCAGATGTTGCCTCAAGCTGCAGTTTGTGTCCATGACGGCCCCTTCCTGAAGGGGGTGGGGCGTCATGAGGCCAGGGAGGTTTCCCTACGCTGGGAGTTGTGAGCTGCTCCAAACTTCAAAGTTTCCTTCTTCAGGACAGTTGAGTACTATTGGATGGTTCCAGGATGCCCCACACAGAAAGACTCGAGAGGAGGGCCGTAAGCATGGATGCCGAGAAACGCCAACTCACCTTCCCATTGCCTGGTCGAGACAAGGCACGCTCAATCTGCGGGCTCTTGGGTGAGCTACCCAGAAGGCTGAGTTTAAATGGACTCTCCTGAGGATGAGTCATAATGTGGGTTGGTGGCCATGGAGACCTTGGAATGTGGCAGTAGCTAAGGGACTCTGCAGGATTCTCCAACCCGAAGGGCTTGACACAACCCCAACAAGGAAGCTTCCCATGTGGAGATAAGAGGTCTTCTGTCTGGTGCCTCAGGAAAGCCCCGTATGCTGGTCTTCGAACCCAGGCCTCTGAGGAGTGATACCTGGACACCAAAGCAAGAGTTCATAATAGGGCCTAGGGGCCTGTCTGGTTCAATCTTCTGTCTCTGCGGATATCTGTCTGTGTGTCTGCGTGGAGGTAGTAGTTGCTCAGCATGTGTTATAATGCCCCTATTTGACCAGTGCGGCTTGCGGTAGTGGGATGTCCTTGGGGACCTTGAGGTTTCTACTATTTTGTAGAGTTGTGGCCAATGGAATGGGCAGTTTCTTAGGAGAGAGCAGGCACAGTACTGTGGTGTGGCTCCAGAGACCCCAGCCTGGAGGCTGTGTGGGCCATGGCTGTGCAGACAGACATCCAAAAACCCTAACTCAGCTCAGGTTTGGGGCCGAGGTTACGGCAGGCCTGATCTACAGTCCATGAGGGCAGTTCCTCTGGATATGAAAGAAGGGTGAGAGGGAGGCAGTCGCTCCGGCTTTTGTCTCTGGATGTTTTGTCCACAATGGCCGTTTAATGTAGGAGTTGCCTCATGGGTCGTAGAAGTCTCCCTCTCTGGTAGTTTGTCCAGCCCCCAAGAGTTTGGGTCCTTCTGTGGGAAGGGAAGTTTCCTGTTTTCTGCTTCATGTGTCCCCCCAGTAGAGGGATTCTAGAGCATAGCAGTGGGTACTGACAACTGGAATACTCGCCCTCTGGTTAAGCCTGGGGGCCTATGGATATGACAAGCCCCATATGCAGGATCTTGGTCCAGCCACTGAAAGGCGTTACTTTAATACGGGACTCACGCTGCAGGTCACAATGCATGTCTGTGCCCTAGGCGGCCCTCAAGCACTGGCGTGGCCTTTCGGACAATGCAGGTTTTCCCACATTGAACGTTGGACAACATGCCAACCACAAGGTTTCTGGCCATGGGGAAGGAGGAATTCTAATTTCTGCATCACGTTCACCCCTGGGCAGTGATTGGAGATAAGGTCTAGGTTCTGAAGCCTGAAAACCGAGGCTGGGAAGAGATGACGACCTACAGCCATAGCGGGTCCTATGTGTCCAGGTTGGGGCCAGCTGTCTGGGTGTCGTTTGGGATGTCTTGTCAGGCTCTGCCAGACAGGGCATTAGTATACAGGGTGGGCTGTATAATTGCTTTACAATCGAGTGGCATGCATTAGAAAATCATTTGGGGTTTCTTATTAGCAGCATAGGGCAAAGTTTTTCTTCTGGAGGGCAGGCAGCATGCTGCATTGTGGCTTCGGAATTCCCAAACTGGAGGGCTTATGGGCCAGGAGAGTGAGGACGGAAGTCTGAGAACACAAGCTAGGCTTAGGTTTCGGGGCAAGGACATGGCAGGCACACTTTGCAGAGCTGAATTGAGATCTCATGCGTCTGAAGTCAGGTCGAGGTTCAGACTTTGGCTCAGGTTTGAGTTTCTGTCCATGTTGGCCCCTTCAGGAAGGGGGGGCATTATGAGGCCATGTGGGTTTTCCCTCTATTGGAGTTGTGAGATGCTCCAAACCGCAAGGATTCCTTTTGTGGGACAATTAAGATTTGTTGGATGGCTCCAGGACGTCTTATAAGGTATTTTTCCAGAACAGCGTTCTAAGTATGGATGCCTGGGCAGCCAGCCTCACATTCCAATTGTCTCCTAGCAACAAGAAACGTTTGATCTGCAGTCTTGGGATAGCAACAGAGCGGGCTGAGTTGAAATGGACTTTCCTGAGGATGGTCTTAATGTTGGATTGAGTCCATGGAGACCTAGGTATGGGGCAGTGGCACTAGGGCCCTGAAGGATTCTCCTAACCAGAGGTTATGACAAAGCTCCAATGAGCAAGTTTTCCATGGGGAGACGAGATTTGTTCTTATTGGTGCCTCAGGAAACCACCATATGCTGGTATTGGAAACGAGGCCTCTGAGGAGAGATGCCTGGAAACCAAAGCAATGGATCTGATTAGGGCCTAGGGTCCTGTCCGGTTCAATATTCTTCTCTGGGGACATCTGTTGTCTGAGTGGAGGTAGTTGCTCAGCTGGTTTGAGATCACCCCTGTTTGTCCTGGGCGGCCTACACTATTGGGATGGCCTCGGTGACTTTGGAGGTTTTTCCTCATTTGCAAGGTTGTGGCCAATGGAATGGGAAGAATTCCCTTGAAAGGGAAGCACAGTCCTGAGGTGTGGCTCCAGGGACCCTGGTGTGGAGCGTGTGTGGTCCAGGGCTATTTGGTCAAAAGTCTGAAAACACAAACTCCACTTAGGTTGGGGGATGTAGTTATGGCCGGCCCGATCTATAGACCGTGAGGAGAACTCTTCGGCATATGAACAAAGGGCGAATGTGAGGTGCTTGCTCATGATTTTTTTTTTTTTTCTGGAAATGTGTCACCGATTGCCATGGAATGTCGGGGTGTCCTCATGGGCCATTGATGAGGCTCCCTTTTTGGGGATTTGACCAGATCCCAAGAGTTTGGTGTCATTCTGTCGTAAGGGAGGAGGCCTTTCTGGTTTTTTTTTTTTGTTTATTTTTATTCATTTATTTATTTTTTTTTACCTCAGTTGGACCACGAAAAGAGGGATTCCAGAGCAGAGTCGTGGGTGGGGGCAACTGGACAACCAGACCTCTGGTTAACATTGGGACCTAAGAACATGGCAAGCCCCATATGTGGGCTCTTGGTCCAGACACTGAGAGGCCTTCCTTGAGGATAGGTCTCGCACTGAGTTTCACAATGCGTTTTTGTGCCCAAGGAGCCCCTCAAGTCAGGGCGTGGCCTAATGTACCATGCAGGTTTCTCCTACACTGAACGTTGCACAATATGGCAACCAAAAGTTTTCTGGCCATGGGGAAGAAGGAGTTCTATTTTCTGCAACTCTTTCTCTCCTGGACTGTGATTGGATTTAAGGTCTAGGTTCTGAAGCCTGAAAACTGAGGTTGGGAAGAGATGAAGACCTAAGGCCATGGTGTGTCTGATTGCTCAGTGTTCTTCCAGCTGTTGAGTGTGGGTTGGGAGGTGCAGGCTCAGGCTGTGGAAGACAGGGAATTAATGCCCAGGCTAGACTGTATCATTGGGGTGCAGTCGAGTTTCGTGCAGGATGGTACTCATTTGTGGTTACTGGGTAGCCCCAAAGGGCAACGTTTTTCTTCTGGAGGGAAGACACAGTGCAACATAGTGGCTCCAGAATTCCCAAACTGGAAGGCTTGTGGGCCAGGAGTGTGAGGAAAAAATTCTGAGAACACAAGCCAGACTTAGATTTCGGGGTGAGGGGACGGCAGGCACCCTCTGCAGAAATGATTCGAGATCCCGTATACCTGAAGACAGAGCTAGGATCAGAAGTTGGCTTAGGTCGGAGTTTCTGTCCATGACGGCCCCTTCATGAAGGGGAGGGTGTCACGAGGACATGGAGGTTTTCCCACGATGGGAATTGTGAGATGCTCCAAACCGCAATGATTCCTTCTGTGGGACAGTCGAGACCTGTTGGATGGCTACAGGACATCCCATAAGGAAGTTATCCAGAGCAGGGTTCTAAGGATGGATGCCTGGGCAGCCTGCCTCCCATTCCAGGTGTCTCATAGAGCAAAGGCAAGTTCGATCTGCTGGATCTAGGGGAGCAACCGAGGCGGGTGTGTTGAAATGGGTGAGTTGAGGATGGGTCATAATGTGCATTTGTGTCCATGTAGACCTTGGAATGGGATGCTTGATCCGGGGCCTTGAGGGATGTTCATAAACGGAGGTTTTGATGGAGCTCTAAAGAGTATGTTTCCTATGTAGAGAAGAGAATTGTTTTGATGAGTGCCTAAGGAATCTCCCATATGCTGGTATAGGAAACCAGGCCTCTGAGGAGAGATGACTGGAATCAAAAGCAATGGATCTGATTAGGGCCTAAGTGCCTGTCCAGTTCAATCTTATTCTCTGGGGATATCTGTCTCTGGGTCTGAGTGGAGGTAGTTTCCTAACTTGTGAGAGATCATCCCTGTCTGTCCTGGGCAGACAACCCTATTCGGATGGCCTCGGGGAGATTGGAGGATACTCCTAATCTATAGGGTTGTGGCCTATGGAAATGGCAGAATTCCCCTGGAGAGGAAAGCCACAGTCCTGAGGTGTGGCTCCAGGGGCCCCAACTGGATGGTGTGTGGGCCAGGACTGTGGGGACAGAAGTCTGAAAACACAAACTCAGCTTAGGTTTGGGGATGTATTTATGAAGGCTCGATCTACAGACTGTGAGAATTTTCCGGGCTATGAACAAAGGGCGAGTATGTAGCGCTTGCTCAGGCTTTTGTCTCTGGATTTTGTGTCAACGGTGGCCGCGGAATGTCGGGGTGTCCTCAAGGGCCATGGACAATTCTTTCTCTGATGATTTGGCCTGATCCCAAGTGGTTGGGATCATTCTGTGGATGGGAAGAGTCCTTTCTGTATTTTTTTTTTTTTTTTACCTCAGGTGTCCCACCAAAGAGGGATTCCAGAGTAGAGCCCTGAGTAGGGGTGACTAGACATCTCGAACTCTGGTTGAGATTGGGGGACTAGGGGCTTGGCAAGCCCCATATGTGGGCTGTTGTTCCAGTCACTAAGAGGCTTTACATGAGGATAGGGCTCACGCTGAGGGTCACAATGTGTGTTTGTGCACATTGTGGCCCTCAGGGATAGGTGGGGCCTCCTAGTCCATGCTGCTTTCTCCTACAATGAACATTGGACAACATGCCAACCACTAGGTTTCTTGCCAAGGCGAAGGAGAAGTTCTGATTCTTGCATCACGTTCACTCCTGAGCAGTGAGTGGAGATAAGGTCTAGGTTCTGAAGGTGAAAACTGAGGTTGGGTAGAGATGATGGCCTAAAGCCATTGTGGGTGTGATATGCTCTGTGTACGGCCAGCTGTCTGGGTGTTGGACTGGAGGTCTGCCCTCAGGCTGTGTCAGACAGGGCTTTAGTGCACAGGCTAGACTGTATAATTGGGGTATGGTCGAGTGGCATGCAGGTTGTTACTCATTTGGCATTTCTGGTTAGCCCTATAGGGCAACATTTTCTTCTGGAGGGCAGGCAGAGTGCTGCATTGTGTCTCCAGAATTGCCAAACTGGAGGGGTGTGGCCAGGATTGTGAGGAAGGAAGTCTGAAAACACAAGCTAGCACGAGTTTTGGGGCCAAGAGCATGGCAGGCCCACTCTGCAGTGGCTGAATCGAGATCTCCTGCAGGTGAGGTCAGGGCGAGTATCAGATGTTGCCTCAGGCTGCAGTTTGTGTCCATGACGGCCCCTTCCTGAAGGGGGTGGGGGCGTCATGAGGCCAGGGAGGTTTCCCTACGCTGGGAGTTGTGAGCTGCTCCAAACTTCAAAGTTTCCTTCTTCAGGACAGTCGAGTACTATTGGATGGTTCCAGGATGCCCCATACAGAAAGACTCGAGAGCAGGGCCGTAAGCATGGATGCCGACAAACGCCAACTCATCTTCCCATTGCCTGGTCGGGACAAGGCACGCTCAATCTGCGGGCTCTTGGGTGAGCTACCCAGAAGGCTGAGTTTAAATGGACTCTCCTGAGGATGAGTCATAATGTGGGTTGGTGGCCATGGAGACCTTGGATTGTGGCAGTAGCTAAGGGACTCTGCAGGATTCTCCAACCCGAAGGGCTTGACACAACCCCAACAAGGAAGCTTCCCATGTGGAGATG
The DNA here is from genome assembly GCF_964662115.1 of Mustela nivalis. Classification (NCBI taxonomy): domain Eukaryota; kingdom Metazoa; phylum Chordata; class Mammalia; order Carnivora; family Mustelidae; genus Mustela; species Mustela nivalis. The sequence continues at coordinate 412,999 of NW_028136451.1, read as the reverse complement.
AGAGGTCTTCTGTCTGGTGCCTCAGGAAAGCCCCGTATGCTGGTCTTCGAACCCAGGCCTCTGAGGAGTGATACCTGGACACCAAAGCACGAGTTCATAATAGGGCCTAGGGGCCTGTCTGGTTCAATCTTCTGTCTCTGCGGATATCTGTCTTTGTGTCTGCATGGAGGTAGTAGTTGCTCAACTTGTGTCATAATGCCCCTATTTGTCCAGTGCGGCTTGCGGTAGTGGGATGTCCTTGGGGACCTTGAGGTTTCTACTATTTTGTAGAGTTGTGGCCAATGGAATGGACAGTTTCTTAGGAGAGAGCAGGCACAGTACTGTGGTGTGGCTCCAGAGACCCTAGCCTGGAGGCTGTGTGGGCCATGGCTGTGCAGACAGACATCCAAAAACCCTAACTCAGCTCAGGTTTGGGGCCGAGGTTACGGCAGGCCTGATCTACAGTCCATGAGGGGAGCTCCTCTGGATATGAAAGAAGGGTCAGAGGGAGGCAGTCGCTCAGGCTTTTGTCTCTGGATGTTTTGTCCACAATGGCCGTTTAATGTAGGAGTTGCCTCATGGGTCGTAGAAGTCTCCCTCTCTGGTAGTTTGTCCAGCCCCCAAGAGTTTGGGGTCATTCTGTGGGAAGGGAAGTGTCCTGTTTTCTGCTTCATGTGTCCCCCCAGTAGAGGGATTCTAGAGCATAGCAGTGGGTACTGACAACTGGAATACTCGCCCTCTGGTTAAGCCTGGGGGCCTATGGATATGACAAGCCCCATATGCAGGATCTTGGTCCAGCCACTGAAAGGCGTTACTTTAATACGGGACTCACGCTGCAGGTCACAATGCATGTCTGTGCCCTAGGCGACCCTCAAGCACTGGCGTGGCCTTTCGGACAATGCAGGTTTTCCCACATTGAACGTTGGACAACATGCCAACCACAAGGTTTCTGGCCATGGGGAAGGAGGAATTCTAATTTCTGCATCACGTTCACCCCTGGGCAGTGATTGGAGATAAGGTCTAGGTTCTGAAGCCTGAAAACCGAGGCTGGGAAGAGATGACGACCTACAGCCATAGCGGGTCCTATGTGTCCAGGTTGGGGCCAGCTGTCTGGGTGTCGTTTGGGATGTCTTGTCTCAGGCTGTGCCAGACAGGGCATTAGTATACAGGGTGGGCTGTATAATTGCTTTACAATCGAGTGGCATGCATTAGAAAATCATTTGGGGTTTCTTATTAGCAGCATAGGGCAAAGTTTTTCTTCTGGAGGGCAGGCAGCATGCTGCATTGTGGCTTCGGAATTCCCAAACTGGAGGGCTTATGGGCCAGGAGAGTGAGGACGGAAGTCTGAGAACACAAGCTAGGCTTAGGTTTCGGGGCAAGGACATGGCAGGCACACTCTGCAGAGCTGAATTGAGATCTCATGCGTCTGAAGTCAGGTCGAGGTTCAGACTTTGGCTCAGGTTTGAGTTTCTGTCCATGTTGGCCCCTTCAGGAAGGGGGGGCATTATGAGGCCATGGGGGTTTTCCCACTATTGGAGTTGTGAGATGCTCCAAACCGCAAGGATTCCTTCTGTGGGACAGTTAAGATTTGTTGGATGGCTCCAAGACGTCTTATAAGGTATTTTTCCAGAACAGCGTTCTAAGTATGGATGCCTGTGCAGCCAGCCTCACATTCCAATTGTCTCCCAGCAACAAGAAACGTTTGATCTGCTGGCTTGGGGGAGCAACAGAGGGGGCTGAGTTGAAATGGACTTTCCTGAGGATGGTCTTAATGTTGGTTTGAGTCCATGGAGACCTTGGTATGGGGCAGTGGCACCAGGGCCCTGAAGGATTCTCCTAACCAGAGGTTATGACAAAGCTCCAATAAGCAGGTTTTCCATGGGGAGACGAGATTTGTTCTTATTGGTGCCTCATTAAACCACCATATGCTGGTATTGGAAACGAGGCCTCTGAGGAGAGATGCCTGGAAACCAAAGCAATGGATCTGATTAGGGCCTAGGGTCCTGTCCGGTTCAATATTCTTCTCTGGGGACATCTGTTGTCTGAGTGGAGGTAGTTGCTCAGCTGGTTTGAGATCACCCCTGTTTGTCCTGGGCGGCCTACACTATTGGGATGGCCTCGGTGACTTTGGAGGTTTTTCCTCATTTGCAAGGTTGTGGCCAATGGAATGGGAAGAATTCCCTTGAAAGGGAAGCACAGTCCTGAGGTGTGGCTCCAGGGACCCTGGTGTGGAGCGTGTGTGGTCCAGGGCTATTTGGTCAAAAGTCTGAAAACACAAACTCCACTTAGTTTGGGGGATGTAGTTATGGCCGGCCCGATCTATAGACCGTGAGGAGAACTCTTCGGCATATGAACAAAGGGCGAATGTGAGGTGCTTGCTCATGATTTTTTTTTTTTTTTCTGGAAATGTGTCACCGATTGCCATGGAATGTCGGGGTGTCCTCATGGGCCATTGATGAGGCTCCCTTTTTGGGGATTTGACCAGATCCCAAGAGTTTGGTGTCATTCTGTCGTAAGGGAGGAGGCCTTTCTGGTTTTTTTTTTGTTTATTTTTATTCATTTATTTATTTTTTTTTACCTCAGTTGGACCACGAAAAGAGGGATTCCAGAGCAGAATCGTGGGTGGGGGCAACTGGACAACCAGACCTCTGGTTAACATTGGGACCTAAGAACATGGCAAGCCCCATATGTGGGCTCTTGGTCCAGACACTGAGAGGCCTTCCTTGAGGATAGGTCTCGCACTGAGTTTCACAATGCGTTTTTGTGCCCAAGGAGCCCCTCAAGTCAGGGCGTGGCCTAATGTACCATGCAGGTTTCTCCTACACTGAACGTTGCACAATATGGCAACCAAAAGTTTTCTGGCCATGGGGAAGAAGGAGTTCTATTTTCTGCAACTCTTTCTCTCCTGGACTGTGATTGGATTTAAGGTCTAGGTTCTGAAGCCTGAAAACTGAGGTTGGGAAGAGATGAAGACCTAAGGCCATGGTGTGTCTGATTGCTCAGTGTTCTTCCAGCTGTTGAGTGTGGGTTGGGAGGTGCAGGCTCAGGCTGTGGAAGACAGGGAATTAATGCCCAGGCTAGACTGTATCATTGGGGTGCAGTCGAGTTTCGTGCAGGATGGTACTCATTTGTGGTTACTGGGTAGCCCCAAAGGGCAACGTTTTTCTTCTGGAGGGAAGACACAGTGCAACATAGTGGCTCCAGAATTCCCAAACTGGAAGGCTTGTGGGCCAGGAGTGTGAGGAAAAAATTCTGAGAACACAAGCCAGACTTAGATTTCGGGGTGAGGGGACGGCAGGCACCCTCTGCAGAAATGATTCGAGATCCCGTATACCTGAAGACAGAGCTAGGATCAGAAGTTGGCTTAGGTCGGAGTTTCTGTCCATGACGGCCCCTTCATGAAGGGGAGGGTGTCACGAGGACATGGAGGTTTTCCCACGATGGGAATTGTGAGATGCTCCAAACCGCAATGATTCCTTCTGTGGGACAGTCGAGACCTGTTGGATGGCTACAGGACATCCCATAAGGAAGTTATCCAGAGCAGGGTTCTAAGGATGGATGCCTGGGCAGCCTGCCTCCCATTCCAGGTGTCTCATAGAGCAAAGGCAAGTTCGATCTGCTGGATCTAGGGGAGCAACCGAGGCGGGTGTGTTGAAATGGGTGAGTTGAGGATGGGTCATAATGTGCATTTGTGTCCATGTAGACCTTGGAATGGGATGCTTGATCCGGGGCCTTGAGGGATGTTCATAAACGGAGGTTTTGATGGAGCTCTAAAGAGTATGTTTCCTATGTAGAGAAGAGAATTGTTTTGATGAGTGCCTAAGGAATCTCCCATATGCTGGTATAGGAAACCAGGCCTCTGAGGAGAGATGACTGGAATCAAAAGCAATGGATCTGATTAGGGCCTAAGTGCCTGTCCAGTTCAATCTTATTCTCTGGGGATATCTGTCTCTGGGTCTGAGTGGAGGTAGTTTCCTAACTTGTGAGAGATCATCCCTGTCTGTCCTGGGCAGACAACCCTATTCGGATGGCCTCGGGGAGATTGGAGGATACTCCTAATCTATAGGGTTGTGGCCTATGGAAATGGCAGAATTCCCCTGGAGAGGAAAGCCACAGTCCTGAGGTGTGGCTCCAGGGGCCCCAACTGGATGGTGTGTGGGCCAGGACTGTGGGGACAGAAGTCTGAAAACACAAACTCAGCTTAGGTTTGGGGATGTATTTATGAAGGCTCGATCTACAGACTGTGAGAATTTTCCGGGCTATGAACAAAGGGCGAGTATGTAGCGCTTGCTCAGGCTTTTGTCTCTGGATTTTGTGTCAACGGTGGCCGCGGAATGTCGGGGTGTCCTCAAGGGCCATGGACAATTCTTTCTCTGATGATTTGGCCTGATCCCAAGTGGTTGGGATCATTCTGTGGATGGGAAGAGTCCTTTCTGTATTTTTTTTTTTTTTTTACCTCAGGTGTCCCACCAAAGAGGGATTCCAGAGTAGAGCCCTGAGTAGGGGTGACTAGACATCTCGAACTCTGGTTGAGATTGGGGGACTAGGGGCTTGGCAAGCCCCATATGTGGGCTGTTGTTCCAGTCACTAAGAGGCTTTACATGAGGATAGGGCTCACGCTGAGGGTCACAATGTGTGTTTGTGCACATTGTGGCCCTCAGGGATAGGTGGGGCCTCCTAGTCCATGCTGCTTTCTCCTACAATGAACATTGGACAACATGCCAACCACTAGGTTTCTTGCCAAGGCGAAGGAGAAGTTCTGATTCTTGCATCACGTTCACTCCTGAGCAGTGAGTGGAGATAAGGTCTAGGTTCTGAAGGTGAAAACTGAGGTTGGGTAGAGATGATGGCCTAAAGCCATTGTGGGTGTGATATGCTCTGTGTACGGCCAGCTGTCTGGGTGTTGGACTGGAGGTCTGCCCTCAGGCTGTGTCAGACAGGGCTTTAGTGCACAGGCTAGACTGTATAATTGGGGTATGGTCGAGTGGCATGCAGGTTGTTACTCATTTGGCATTTCTGGTTAGCCCTATAGGGCAACATTTTCTTCTGGAGGGCAGGCAGAGTGCTGCATTGTGTCTCCAGAATTGCCAAACTGGAGGGGTGTGGCCAGGATTGTGAGGAAGGAAGTCTGAAAACACAAGCTAGCACGAGTTTTGGGGCCAAGAGCATGGCAGGCCCACTCTGCAGAGGCTGAATCGAGATCTCCTGCAGGTGAGGTCAGGGCGAGTATCAGATGTTGCCTCAGGCTGCAGTTTGTGTCCATGACGGCCCCTTCCTGAAGGGGGTGGGGGCGTCATGAGGCCAGGGAGGTTTCCCTACGCTGGGAGTTGTGAGCTGCTCCAAACTTCAAAGTTTCCTTCTTCAGGACAGTCGAGTACTATTGGATGGTTCCAGGATGCCCCATACAGAAAGACTCGAGAGCAGGGCCGTAAGCATGGATGCCGACAAACGCCAACTCATCTTCCCATTTGCCTGGTCGAGACAAGGCACGCTCAATCTGCGGGCTCTTGGGTGAGCTACCCAGAAGGCTGAGTTTAAATGGACTCTCCTGATGATGAGTCATAATGTGGGTTGGTGGCCATGGAGACCTTGGAATGTGGCAGTAGCTAAGGGACTCTGCAGGATTCTCCAACCCGAAGGGCTTGACACAACCCCAACAAGGAAGCTTCCCATGTGGAGATGAGAGGTCTTCTGTCTGGTGCCTCAGGAAAGCCCCGTATGTTGGTCTTCGAACCCAGGCCTCTGAGGAGTGATACCTGGACACCAAAGCAAGAGTTCATAATAGGGCCTAGGGGCCTGTCTGGTTCAATCTTCTGTCTCTGCGGATATCTGTCTTTGTGTCTGCATGGAGGTAGTAGTTGCTCAACTTGTGTCATAATGCCCCTATTTGTCCAGTGCGGCTTGCGGTAGTGGGATGTCCTTGGGGACCTTGAGGTTTCTACTATTTTGTAGAGTTGTGGCCAATGGAATGGACAGTTTCTTAGGAGAGAGCAGGCACAGTACTGTGGTGTGGCTCCAGAGACCCTAGCCTGGAGGCTGTGTGGGCCATGGCTGTGCAGACAGACATCCAAAAACCCTAACTCAGCTCAGGTTTGGGGCCGAGGTTACGGCAGGCCTGATCTACAGTCCATGAGGGGAGCTCCTCTGGATATGAAAGAAGGGTGAGAGGGAGGCAGTCGCTCAGGCTTTTGTCTCTGGATGTTTTGTCCACAATGGCCGTTTAATGTAGGAGTTGCCTCATGGGTCGTAGAAGTCTCCCTCTCTGGTAGTTTGTCCAGCCCCCAAGAGTTTGGGGTCCTTCTGTGGGAAGGGAAGTGTCCTGTTTTCTGCTTCATGTGTCCCCCCAGTAGAGGGATTCTAGAGCATAGCAGTGGGTACTGACAACTGGAATACTCGCCGTCTGGTTAAGCCTGGGGGCCTATGGATATGACAAGCCCCATATGCAGCCACTGAAAGGCGTTACTTTAATACGGGACTCACGCTGCAGGTCACAATGCATGTCTGTGCCCTAGGCGGCCCTCAAGCACTGGCGTGGCCTTTCGGACAATGCAGGTTTTCCCACATTGAACGTTGGACAACATGCCAACCACAAGGTTTCTGGCTATGGGGAAGGAGGAATTCTAATTTCTGCATCACGTTCACCCCTGGGCAGTGATTGGAGATAAGGTCTAGGTTCTGAAGCCTGAAAACCGAGGCTGGGAAGAGATGACGACCTACAGCCATAGCGGGTCCTATGTGTCCAGGTTGGGGCCAGCTGTCTGGGTGTCGTTTGGGATGTCTTGTCTCAGGCTGTGCCAGACAGGGCATTAGTATACAGGGTGGGCTGTATAATTGCTTTACAATCGAGTGGCATGCATTAGAAAATCATTTGGGGTTTCTTATTAGCAGCATAGGGCAAAGTTTTTCTTCTGGAGGGCAGGCAGCATGCTGCATTGTGGCTTCGGAATTCCCAAACTGGAGGGCTTATGGGCCAGGAGAGTGAGGACGGAAGTCTGAGAACACAAGCTAGGCTTAGGTTTCAGGGCAAGGACATGGCAGGCACACTCTGCAGAGCTGAATTGAGATCTCATGCGTCTGAAGTCAGGTCGAGGTTCAGACTTTGGCTCAGGTTTGAGTTTCTGTCCATGTTGGCCCCTTCAGGAAGGGGGGGCATTATGAGGCCATGGGGGTTTTCCCACTATTGGAGTTGTGAGATGCTCCAAACCGCAAGGATTCCTTCTGTGGGACAATTAAGATTTGTTGGATGGCTCCAGGACGTCTTATAAGATATTTTTCCAGAACAGCGTTCTAAGTATGGATGCCTGTGCAGCCAGCCTCACATTCCAATTGTCTCCCAGCAACAAGAAACGTTTGATCTGCTGGCTTGGGGGAGCAACAGAGGGGGCTGAGTTGAAATGGACTTTCCTGAGGATGGTCTTAATGTTGGTTTGAGTCCATGGAGACCTTGGTATGGGGCAGTGGCACCAGGGCCCTGAAGGATTCTCCTAACCAGAGGTTATGACAAAGCTCCAATAAGCAGGTTTTCCATGGGGAGACGAGATTTGTTCTTATTGGTGCCTCATTAAACCACCATATGCTGGTATTGGAAACGAGGCCTCTGAGGAGAGATGCCTGGAAACCAAAGCAATGGATCTGATTAGGGCCTAGGGTCCTGTCCGGTTCAATATTCTTCTCTGGGGACATCTGTTGTCTGAGTGGAGGTAGTTGCTCAGCTGGTTTGAGATCACCCCTGTTTGTCCTGGGCGGCCTACACTATTGGGATGGCCTCGGTGACTTTGGAGGTTTTTCCTCATTTGCAAGGTTGTGGCCAATGGAATGGGAAGAATTCCCTTGAAAGGGAAGCACAGTCCTGAGGTGTGGCTCCAGGGACCCTGGTGTGGAGCGTGTGTGGTCCAGGGCTATTTGGTCAAAAGTCTGAAAACACAAACTCCACTTAGTTTGGGGGATGTAGTTATGGCCGGCCCGATCTATAGACCGTGAGGAGAACTCTTCGGCATATGAACAAAGGGCGAATGTGAGGTGCTTGCTCATGATTTTTTTTTTTTTTCTGGAAATGTGTCACCGATTGCCATGGAATGTCGGGGTGTCCTCATGGGCCATTGATGAGGCTCCCTTTTTGGAAATTTGACCAGATCCCAAGAGTTTGGTGTCATTCTGTCGTAAGGGAGGAGGCCTTTCTGGTTTTTTTTTTGTTTATTTTTATTCATTTATTTATTTTTTTTTACCTCAGTTGGACCACGAAAAGAGGGATTCCAGAGCAGAATCGTGGGTGGGGGCAACTGGACAACCAGACCTCTGGTTAACATTGGGACCTAAGAACATGGCAAGCCCCATATGTGGGCTCTTGGTCCAGACACTGAGAGGCCTTCCTTGAGGATAGGTCTCGCACTGAGTTTCACAATGCGTTTTTGTGCCCAAGGAGCCCCTCAAGTCAGGGCGTGGCCTAATGTACCATGCAGGTTTCTCCTACACTGAACGTTGCACAATATGGCAACCAAAAGTTTTCTGGCCATGGGGAAGAAGGAGTTCTATTTTCTGCAACTCTTTCTCTCCTGGACTGTGATTGGATTTAAGGTCTAGGTTCTGAAGCCTGAAAACTGAGGTTGGGAAGAGATGAAGACCTAAGGCCATGGTGTGTCTGATTGCTCAGTGTTCTTCCAGCTGTTGAGTGTGGGTTGGGAGGTGCAGGCTCAGGCTGTGGAAGACAGGGAATTAATGCCCAGGCTAGACTGTATCATTGGGGTGCAGTCGAGTTTCGTGCAGGATGGTACTCATTTGTGGTTACTGGGTAGCCCCAAAGGGCAACGTTTTTCTTCTGGAGGGAAGACACAGTGCAACATAGTGGCTCCAGAATTCCCAAACTGGAAGGCTTGTGGGCCAGGAGTGTGAGGAAAAAATTCTGAGAACACAAGCCAGACTTAGATTTCGGGGTGAGGGGACGGCAGGCACCCTCTGCAGAAATGATTCGAGATCCCGTATACCTGAAGACAGAGCTAGGATCAGAAGTTGGCTTAGGTCGGAGTTTCTGTCCATGACGGCCCCTTCATGAAGGGGAGGGTGTCACGAGGACATGGAGGTTTTCCCACGATGGGAATTGTGAGATGCTCCAAACCGCAATGATTCCTTCTGTGGGACAGTCGAGACCTGTTGGATGGCTCCAGGACATCCCATAAGGAAGTTATCCAGAGCAGGGTTCTAAGGATGGATGCCTGGGCAGCCTGCCTCCCATTCCAGGTGTCTCATAGAGCAAAGGCAAGTTCGATCTGCTGGATCTAGGGGAGCAACCGAGGCGGGTGTGTTGAAATGGGTGAGTTGAGGATGGGTCATAATGTGCATTTGTGTCCATGTAGACCTTGGAATGGGATGCTTGATCCGGGGCCTTGAGGGATGTTCATAAACGGAGGTTTTGATGGAGCTCTAAAGAGTATGTTTCCTATGTAGAGAAGAGAATTGTTTTGATGAGTGCCTAAGGAATCTCCCATATGCTGGTATAGGAAACCAGGCCTCTGAGGAGAGATGACTGGAATCAAAAGCAATGGATCTGATTAGGGCCTAAGTGCCTGTCCAGTTCAATCTTATTCTCTGGGGATATCTGTCTCTGGGTCTGAGTGGAGGTAGTTTCCTAACTTGTGAGAGATCATCCCTGTCTGTCCTGGGCAGACAACCCTATTCGGATGGCCTCGGGGAGATTGGAGGATACTCCTAATCTATAGGGTTGTGGCCTATGGAAATGGCAGAATTCCCCTGGAGAGGAAAGCCACAGTCCTGAGGTGTGGCTCCAGGGGCCCCAACTGGATGGTGTGTGGGCCAGGACTGTGGGGACAGAAGTCTGAAAACACAAACTCAGCTTAGGTTTGGGGATGTATTTATGAAGGCTCGATCTACAGACTGTGAGAATTTTCCGGGCTATGAACAAAGGGCGAGTATGTAGCGCTTGCTCAGGCTTTTGTCTCTGGATTTTGTGTCAACGGTGGCCGCGGAATGTCGGGGTGTCCTCAAGGGCCATGGACAATTCTTTCTCTGATGATTTGGCCTGATCCCAAGTGGTTGGGATCATTCTGTGGATGGGAAGAGTCCTTTCTGTATTTTTTTTTTTTTTTTACCTCAGGTGTCCCACCAAAGAGGGATTCCAGAGTAGAGCCCTGAGTAGGGGTGACTAGACATCTCGAACTCTGGTTGAGATTGGGGGACTAGGGGCTTGGCAAGCCCCATATGTGGGCTGTTGTTCCAGTCACTAAGAGGCTTTACATGAGGATAGGGCTCACGCTGAGGGTCACAATGTGTGTTTGTGCACATTGTGGCCCTCAGGGATAGGTGGGGCCTCCTAGTCCATGCTGCTTTCTCCTACAATGAACATTGGACAACATGCCAACCACTAGGTTTCTTGCCAAGGCGAAGGAGAAGTTCTGATTCTTGCATCACGTTCACTCCTGAGCAGTGAGTGGAGATAAGGTCTAGGTTCTGAAGGTGAAAACTGAGGTTGGGTAGAGATGATGGCCTAAAGCCATTGTGGGTGTGATATGCTCTGTGTACGGCCAGCTGTCTGGGTGTTGGACTGGAGGTCTGCCCTCAGGCTGTGTCAGACAGGGCTTTAGTGCACAGGCTAGACTGTATAATTGGGGTATGGTCGAGTGGCATGCAGGTTGTTACTCATTTGGCATTTCTGGTTAGCCCTATAGGGCAACATTTTCTTCTGGAGGGCAGGCAGAGTGCTGCATTGTGTCTCCAGAATTGCCAAACTGGAGGGGTGTGGCCAGGATTGTGAGGAAGGAAGTCTGAAAACACAAGCTAGCACGAGTTTTGGGGCCAAGAGCATGGCAGGCCCACTCTGCAGAGGCTGAATCGAGATCTCCTGCAGGTGAGGTCAGGGCGAGTATCAGATGTTGCCTCAGGCTGCAGTTTGTGTCCATGACGGCCCCTTCCTGAAGGGGGTGGGGGCGTCATGAGGCCAGGGAGGTTTCCCTACGCTGGGAGTTGTGAGCTGCTCCAAACTTCAAAGTTTCCTTCTTCAGGACAGTCGAGTACTATTGGATGGTTCCAGGATGCCCCATACAGAAAGACTCGAGAGCAGGGCCGTAAGCATGGATGCCGACAAACGCCAACTCATCTTCCCATTTGCCTGGTCGAGACAAGGCACGCTCAATCTGCGGGCTCTTGGGTGAGCTACCCAGAAGGCTGAGTTTAAATGGACTCTCCTGATGATGAGTCATAATGTGGGTTGGTGGCCATGGAGACCTTGGAATGTGGCAGTAGCTAAGGGACTCTGCAGGATTCTCCAACCCGAAGGGCTTGACACAACCCCAACAAGGAAGCTTCCCATGTGGAGATGAGAGGTCTTCTGTCTGGTGCCTCAGGAAAGCCCCGTATGTTGGTCTTCGAACCCAGGCCTCTGAGGAGTGATACCTGGACACCAAAGCAAGAGTTCATAATAGGGCCTAGGGGCCTGTCTGGTTCAATCTTCTGTCTCTGCGGATATCTGTCTTTGTGTCTGCATGGAGGTAGTAGTTGCTCAACTTGTGTCATAATGCCCCTATTTGTCCAGTGCGGCTTGCGGTAGTGGGATGTCCTTGGGGACCTTGAGGTTTCTACTATTTTGTAGAGTTGTGGCCAATGGAATGGACAGTTTCTTAGGAGAGAGCAGGCACAGTACTGTGGTGTGGCTCCAGAGACCCTAGCCTGGAGGCTGTGTGGGCCATGGCTGTGCAGACAGACATCCAAAACCCCTAACTCAGCTCAGGTTTGGGGCCGAGGTTATGGCAGGCCTGATCTACAGTCCATGAGGGGAGCTCCTCTGGATATGAAAGAAGGGTGAGAGGGAGGCAGTCGCTCAGGCTTTTGTCTCTGGATGTTTTGTCCACAATGGCCGTTTAATGTAGGAGTTGCCTCATGGGTCGTAGAAGTCTCCCTCTCTGGTAGTTTGTCCAGCCCCCAAGAGTTTGGGGTCCTTCTGTGGGAAGGGAAGTGTCCTGTTTTCTGCTTCATGTGTCCCCCCAGTAGAGGGATTCTAGAGCATAGCAGTGGGTACTGACAACTGGAATACTCGCCCTCTGGTTAACCTGGGGGCCTATGGATATGACAAGCCCCATATGCAGGATCTTGGTCCAGCCACTGAAAGGCGTTACTTTAATACGGGACTCACGCTGCAGGTCACAATGCATGTCTGTGCCCTAGGCGGCCCTCAAGCACTGGCGTGGCCTTTCGGACAATGCAGGTTTTCCCACATTGAACGTTGGACAACATGCCAACCACAAGGTTTCTGGCCATGGGGAAGGAGGAATTCTAATTTCTGCATCACGTTCACCCCTGGGCAGTGATTGGAGATAAGGTCTAGGTTCTGAAGCCTGAAAACCGAGGCTGGGAAGAGATGACGACCTACAGCCATAGCGGGTCCTATGTGTCCAGGTTGGGGCCAGCTGTCTGGGTGTCGTTTGGGATGTCTTGTCTCAGGCTGTGCCAGACAGGGCATTAGTATACAGGGTGGGCTGTATAATTGCTTTACAATCGAGTGGCATGCATTAGAAAATCATTTGGGGTTTCTTATTAGCAGCATAGGGCAAAGTTTTTCTTCTGGAGGGCAGGCAGCATGCTGCATTGTGGCTTCGGAATTCCCAAACTGGAGGGCTTATGGGCCAGGAGAGTGAGGACGGAAGTCTGAGAACACAAGCTAGGCTTAGGTTTCGGGGCAAGGACATGGCAGGCACACTCTGCAGAGCTGAATTGAGATCTCATGCGTCTGAAGTCAGGTCGAGGTTCAGACTTTGGCTCAGGTTTGAGTTTCTGTCCATGTTGGCCCCTTCAGGAAGGGGGGGCATTATGAGGCCATGGGGGTTTTCCCACTATTGGAGTTGTGAGATGCTCCAAACCGCAAGGATTCCTTCTGTGGGACAGTTAAGATTTGTTGGATGGCTCCAAGACGTCTTATAAGGTATTTTTCCAGAACAGCGTTCTAAGTATGGATGCCTGTGCAGCCAGCCTCACATTCCAATTGTCTCCCAGCAACAAGAAACGTTTGATCTGCTGGCTTGGGGGAGCAACAGAGGGGGCTGAGTTGAAATGGACTTTCCTGAGGATGGTCTTAATGTTGGTTTGAGTCCATGGAGACCTTGGTATGGGGCAGTGGCACCAGGGCCCTGAAGGATTCTCCTAACCAGAGGTTATGACAAAGCTCCAATAAGCAGGTTTTCCATGGGGAGACGAGATTTGTTCTTATTGGTGCCTCATTAAACCACCATATGCTGGTATTGGAAACGAGGCCTCTGAGGAGAGATGCCTGGAAACCAAAGCAATGGATCTGATTAGGGCCTAGGGTCCTGTCCGGTTCAATATTCTTCTCTGGGGACATCTGTTGTCTGAGTGGAGGTAGTTGCTCAGCTGGTTTGAGATCACCCCTGTTTGTCCTGGGCGGCCTACACTATTGGGATGGCCTCGGTGACTTTGGAGGTTTTTCCTCATTTGCAAGGTTGTGGCCAATGGAATGGGAAGAATTCCCTTGAAAGGGAAGCACAGTCCTGAGGTGTGGCTCCAGGGACCCTGGTGTGGAGCGTGTGTGGTCCAGGGCTATTTGGTCAAAAGTCTGAAAACACAAACTCCACTTAGTTTGGGGGATGTAGTTATGGCCGGCCCGATCTATAGACCGTGAGGAGAACTCTTCGGCATATGAACAAAGGGCGAATGTGAGGTGCTTGCTCATGATTTTTTTTTTTTTTCTGGAAATGTGTCACCGATTGCCATGGAATGTCGGGGTGTCCTCATGGGCCATTGATGAGGCTCCCTTTTTGGAAATTTGACCAGATCCCAAGAGTTTGGTGTCATTCTGTCGTAAGGGAGGAGGCCTTTCTGGTTTTTTTTTTTTGTTTATTTTTATTCATTTATTTATTTTTTTTTACCTCAGTTGGACCACGAAAAGAGGGATTCCAGAGCAGAGTCGTGGGTGGGGGCAACTGGACAACCAGACCTCTGGTTAACATTGGGACCTAAGAACATGGCAAGCCCCATATGTGGGCTCTTGGTCCAGACACTGAGAGGCCTTCCTTGAGGATAGGTCTCGCACTGAGTTTCACAATGCGTTTTTGTGCCCAAGGAGCCCCTCAAGTCAGGGCGTGGCCTAATGTACCATGCAGGTTTCTCCTACACTGAACGTTGCACAATATGGCAACCAAAAGTTTTCTGGCCATGGGGAAGAAGGAGTTCTATTTTCTGCAACTCTTTCTCTCCTGGACTGTGATTGGATTTAAGGTCTAGGTTCTGAAGCCTGAAAACTGAGGTTGGGAAGAGATGAAGACCTAAGGCCATGGTGTGTCTGATTGCTCAGTGTTCTTCCAGCTGTTGAGTGTGGGTTGGGAGGTGCAGGCTCAGGCTGTGGAAGACAGGGAATTAATGCCCAGGCTAGACTGTATCATTGGGGTGCAGTCGAGTTTCGTGCAGGATGGTACTCATTTGTGGTTACTGGGTAGCCCCAAAGGGCAACGTTTTTCTTCTGGAGGGAAGACACAGTGCAACAGAATTCCCAAACTGGAAGGCTTGTGGGCCAGGAGTGTGAGGAAAAAATTCTGAGAACACAAGCCAGACTTAGATTTCGGGGTGAGGGGACGGCAGGCACCCTCTGCAGAAATGATTCGAGATCCCGTATACCTGAAGACAGAGCTAGGATCAGAAGTTGGCTTAGGTCGGAGTTTCTGTCCATGACGGCCCCTTCATGAAGGGGAGGGTGTCACGAGGACATGGAGGTTTTCCCACGATGGGAATTGTGAGATGCTCCAAACCGCAATGATTCCTTCTGTGGGACAGTCGAGACCTGTTGGATGGCTACAGGACATCCCATAAGGAAGTTATCCAGAGCAGGGTTCTAAGGATGGATGCCTGGGCAGCCTGCCTCCCATTCCAGGTGTCTCATAGAGCAAAGGCAAGTTCGATCTGCTGGATCTAGGGGAGCAACCGAGGCGGGTGTGTTGAAATGGGTGAGTTGAGGATGGGTCATAATGTGCATTTGTGTCCATGTAGACCTTGGAATGGGATGCTTGATCCGGGGCCTTGAGGGATGTTCATAAACGGAGGTTTTGATGGAGCTCTAAAGAGTATGTTTCCTATGTAGAGAAGAGAATTGTTTTGATGAGTGCCTAAGGAATCTCCCATATGCTGGTATAGGAAACCAGGCCTCTGAGGAGAGATGACTGGAATCAAAAGCAATGGATCTGATTAGGGCCTAAGTGCCTGTCCAGTTCAATCTTATTCTCTGGGGATATCTGTCTCTGGGTCTGAGTGGAGGTAGTTTCCTAACTTGTGAGAGATCATCCCTGTCTGTCCTGGGCAGACAACCCTATTCGGATGGCCTCGGGGAGATTGGAGGATACTCCTAATCTATAGGGTTGTGGCCTATGGAAATGGCAGAATTCCCCTGGAGAGGAAAGCCACAGTCCTGAGGTGTGGCTCCAGGGGCCCCAACTGGATGGTGTGTGGGCCAGGACTGTGGGGACAGAAGTCTGAAAACACAAACTCAGCTTAGGTTTGGGGATGTATTTATGAAGGCTCGATCTACAGACTGTGAGAATTTTCCGGGCTATGAACAAAGGGCGAGTATGTAGCGCTTGCTCAGGCTTTTGTCTCTGGATTTTGTGTCAACGGTGGCCGCGGAATGTCGGGGTGTCCTCAAGGGCCATGGACAATTCTTTCTCTGATGATTTGGCCTGATCCCAAGTGGTTGGGATCATTCTGTGGATGGGAAGAGTCCTTTCTGTATTTTTTTTTTTTTTTTACCTCAGGTGTCCCACCAAAGAGGGATTCCAGAGTAGAGCCCTGAGTAGGGGTGACTAGACATCTCGAACTCTGGTTGAGATTGGGGGACTAGGGGCTTGGCAAGCCCCATATGTGGGCTGTTGTTCCAGTCACTAAGAGGCTTTACATGAGGATAGGGCTCACGCTGAGGGTCACAATGTGTGTTTGTGCACATTGTGGCCCTCAGGGATAGGTGGGGCCTCCTAGTCCATGCTGCTTTCTCCTACAATGAACATTGGACAACATGCCAACCACTAGGTTTCTTGCCAAGGCGAAGGAGAAGTTCTGATTCTTGCATCACGTTCACTCCTGAGCAGTGAGTGGAGATAAGGTCTAGGTTCTGAAGGTGAAAACTGAGGTTGGGTAGAGATGATGGCCTAAAGCCATTGTGGGTGTGATATGCTCTGTGTACGGCCAGCTGTCTGGGTGTTGGACTGGAGGTCTGCCCTCAGGCTGTGTCAGACAGGGCTTTAGTGCACAGGCTAGACTGTATAATTGGGGTATGGTCGAGTGGCATGCAGGTTGTTACTCATTTGGCATTTCTGGTTAGCCCTATAGGGCAACATTTTTCTTCTGGAGGGCAGGCAGAGTGCTGCATTGTGTCTCCAGAATTGCCAAACTGGAGGGGTGTGGCCAGGATTGTGAGGAAGGAAGTCTGAAAACACAAGCTAGCACGAGTTTTGGGGCCAAGAGCATGGCAGGCCCACTCTGCAGAGGCTGAATCGAGATCTCCTGCAGGTGAGGTCAGGGCGAGTATCAGATGTTGCCTCAGGCTGCAGTTTGTGTCCATGACGGCCCCTTCCTGAAGGGGGTGGGGGCGTCATGAGGCCAGGGAGGTTTCCCTACGCTGGGAGTTGTGAGCTGCTCCAAACTTCAAAGTTTCCTTCTTCAGGACAGTCGAGTACTATTGGATGGTTCCAGGATGCCCCATACAGAAAGACTCGAGAGCAGGGCCGTAAGCATGGATGCCGACAAACGCCAACTCATCTTCCCATTGCCTGGTCGAGACAAGGCACGCTCAATCTGCGGGCTCTTGGGTGAGCTACCCAGAAGGCTGAGTTTAAATGGACTCTCCTGATGATGAGTCATAATGTGGGTTGGTGGCCATGGAGACCTTGGAATGTGGCAGTAGCTAAGGGACTCTGCAGGATTCTCCAACCCGAAGGGCTTGACACAACCCCAACAAGGAAGCTTCCCATGTGGAGATAAGAGGTCTTCTGTCTGGTGCCTCAGGAAAGCCCCGTATGCTGGTCTTCGAAACCAGGCCTCTGAGGAGTGATACCTGGACACCAAAGCAAGAGTTCATAATAGGGCCTAGGGGCCTGTCTGGTTCAATCTTCTGTCTCTGCGGATATCTGTCTTTGTGTCTGCATGGAGGTAGTAGTTGCTCAACTTGTGTCATAATGCCCCTATTTGTCCAGTGCGGCTTGCGGTAGTGGGATGTCCTTGGGGACCTTGAGGTTTCTACTATTTTGTAGAGTTGTGGCCAATGGAATGGACAGTTTCTTAGGAGAGAGCAGGCACAGTACTGTGGTGTGGCTCCAGAGACCCTAGCCTGGAGGCTGTGTGGGCCATGGCTGTGCAGACAGACATCCAAAAACCCTAACTCAGCTCAGGTTTGGGGCCGAGGTTACGGCAGGCCTGATCTACAGTCCATGAGGGGAGCTGCTCTGGATATGAAAGAAGGGTGAGAGGGAGGCAGTCGCTCAGGCTTTTGTCTCTGGATGTTTTGTCCACAATGGCCGTTTAATGTAGGAGTTGCCTCATGGGTCGTAGAAGTCTCCCTCTCTGGTAGTTTGTCCAGCCCCCAAGAGTTTGGGGTCCTTCTGTGGGAAGGGAAGTGTCCTGTTTTCTGCTTCATGTGTCCCCCCAGTAGAGGGATTCTAGAGCATAGCAGTGGGTACTGACAACTGGAATACTCGCCCTCTGGTTAAGCCTGGGGGCCTATGGATATGACAAGCCCCATATGCAGGATCTTGGTCCAGCCACTGAAAGGCGTTACTTTAATACGGGACTCACGCTGCAGGTCACAATGCATGTCTGTGCCCTAGGCGGCCCTCAAGCACTGGCGTGGCCTTTCGGACAATGCAGGTTTTCCCACATTGAACGTTGGACAACATGCCAACCACAAGGTTTCTGGCCATGGGGAAGGAGGAATTCTAATTTCTGCATCACGTTCACCCCTGGGCAGTGATTGGAGATAAGGTCTAGGTTCTGAAGCCTGAAAACCGAGGCTGGGAAGAGATGACGACCTACAGCCATAGCGGGTCCTATGTGTCCAGGTTGGGGCCAGCTGTCTGGGTGTCGTTTGGGATGTCTTGTCTCAGGCTGTGCCAGACAGGGCATTAGTATACCGGGTGGGCTGTATAATTGCTTTACAATCGAGTGGCATGCATTAGAAAATCATTTGGGGTTTCTTATTAGCAGCATAGGGCAAAGTTTTTCTTCTGGAGGGCAGGCAGCATGCTGCATTGTGGCTTCGGAATTCCCAAACTGGAGGGCTTATGGGCCAGGAGAGTGAGGACGGAAGTCTGAGAACACAAGCTAGGCTTAGGTTTCGGGGCAAGGACATGGCAGGCACACTCTGCAGAGCTGAATTGAGATCTCATGCGTCTGAAGTCAGGTCGAGGTTCAGACTTTGGCTCAGGTTTGAGTTTCTGTCCATGTTGGCCCCTTCAGGAAGGGGGGGCATTATGAGGCCATGGGGGTTTTCCCACTATTGGAGTTGTGAGATGCTCCAAACCGCAAGGATTCCTTCTGTGGGACAATTAAGATTTGTTGGATGGCTCCAGGACGTCTTATAAGGTATTTTTCCAGAACAGCGTTCTAAGTATGGATGCCTGTGCAGCCAGCCTCACATTCCAATTGTCTCCCAGCAACAAGAAACGTTTGATTTGCTGGCTTGGGGGAGCAACAGAGGGGGCTGAGTTGAAATGGACTTTCCTGAGGATGGTCTTAATGTTGGTTTGAGTCCATGGAGACCTTGGTATGGGGCAGTGGCACCAGGGCCCTGAAGGATTCTCCTAACCAGAGGTTATGACAAAGCTCCAATAAGCAGGTTTTCCATGGGGAGACGAGATTTGTTCTTATTGGTGCCTCATTAAACCACCATATGCTGGTATTGGAAACGAGGCCTCTGAGGAGAGATGCCTGGAAACCAAAGCAATGGATCTGATTAGGGCCTAGGGTCCTGTCCGGTTCAATATTCTTCTCTGGGGACATCTGTTGTCTGAGTGGAGGTAGTTGCTCAGCTGGTTTGAGATCACCCCTGTTTGTCCTGGGCGGCCTACACTATTGGGATGGCCTCGGTGACTTTGGAGGTTTTTCCTCATTTGCAAGGTTGTGGCCAATGGAATGGGAAGAATTCCCTTGAAAGGGAAGCACAGTCCTGAGGTGTGGCTCCAGGGACCCTGGTGTGGAGCGTGTGTGGTCCAGGGGTATTTGGTCAAAAGTCTGAAAACACAAACTCCACTTAGGTTGGGGGATGTAGTTATGGCCGGCCCGATCTATAGACCGTGAGGAGAACTCTTCGGCATATGAACAAAGGGCGAATGTGAGGTGCTTGCTCATGATTTTTTTTTTTTTCTGGAAATGTGTCACCGATTGCCATGGAATGTCGGGGTGTCCTCATGGGCCATTGATGAGGCTCCCTTTTTGGGGATTTGACCAGATCCCAAGAGTTTGGTGTCATTCTGTCGTAAGGGAGGAGGCCTTTCTGGTTTTTTTTTTGTTTATTTTTATTCATTTATTTATTTTTTTTTACCTCAGTTGGACCACGAAAAGAGGGATTCCAGAGCAGAGTCGTGGGTGGGGGCAACTGGACAACCAGACCTCTGGTTAACATTGGGACCTAAGAACATGGCAAGCCCCATATGTGGGCTCTTGGTCCAGACACTGAGAGGCCTTCCTTGAGGATAGGTCTCGCACTGAGTTTCACAATGCGTTTTTGTGCCCAAGGAGCCCCTCAAGTCAGGGCGTGGCCTAATGTACCATGCAGGTTTCTCCTACACTGAACGTTGCACAATATGGCAACCAAAAGTTTTCTGGCCATGGGGAAGAAGGAGTTCTATTTTCTGCAACTCTTTCTCTCCTGGACTGTGATTGGATTTAAGGTCTAGGTTCTGAAGCCTGAAAACTGAGGTTGGGAAGAGATGAAGACCTAAGGCCATGGTGTGTCTGATTGCTCAGTGTTCTTCCAGCTGTTGAGTGTGGGTTGGGAGGTGCAGGCTCAGGCTGTGGAAGACAGGGAATTAATGCCCAGGCTAGACTGTATCATTGGGGTGCAGTCGAGTTTCGTGCAGGATGGTACTCATTTGTGGTTACTGGGTAGCCCCAAAGGGCAACGTTTTTCTTCTGGAGGGAAGACACAGTGCAACAGAATTCCCAAACTGGAAGGCTTGTGGGCCAGGAGTGTGAGGAAAAAATTCTGAGAACACAAGCCAGACTTAGATTTCGGGGTGAGGGGACGGCAGGCACCCTCTGCAGAAATGATTCGAGATCCCGTATACCTGAAGACAGAGCTAGGATCAGAAGTTGGCTTAGGTAGGAGTTTCTGTCCATGACGGCCCCTTCATGAAGGGGAGGGTGTCACGAGGACATGGAGGTTTTCCCACGATGGGAATTGTGAGATGCTCCAAACCGCAATGATTCCTTCTGTGGGACAGTCGAGACCTGTTGGATGGCTACAGGACATCCCATAAGGAAGTTATCCAGAGCAGGGTTCTAAGGATGGATGCCTGGGCAGCCTGCCTCCCATTCCAGGTGTCTCATAGAGCAAAGGCAAGTTCGATCTGCTGGATCTAGGGGAGCAACCGAGGCGGGTGTGTTGAAATGGGTGAGTTGAGGATGGGTCATAATGTGCATTTGTGTCCATGTAGACCTTGGAATGGGATGCTTGATCCGGGGCCTTGAGGGATGTTCATAAACGGAGGTTTTGATGGAGCTCTAAAGAGTATGTTTCCTATGTAGAGAAGAGAATTGTTTTGATGAGTGCCTAAGGAATCTCCCATATGCTGGTATAGGAAACCAGGCCTCTGAGGAGAGATGACTGGAATCAAAAGCAATGGATCTGATTAGGGCCTAAGTGCCTGTCCAGTTCAATCTTATTCTCTGGGGATATCTGTCTCTGGGTCTGAGTGGAGGTAGTTTCCTAACTTGTGAGAGATCATCCCTGTCTGTCCTGGGCAGACAACCCTATTCGGATGGCCTCGGGGAGATTGGAGGATACTCCTAATCTATAGGGTTGTGGCCTATGGAAATGGCAGAATTCCCCTGGAGAGGAAAGCCACAGTCCTGAGGTGTGGCTCCAGGGGCCCCAACTGGATGGTGTGTGGGCCAGGACTGTGGGGACAGAAGTCTGAAAACACAAACTCAGCTTAGGTTTGGGGATGTATTTATGAAGGCTCGATCTACAGACTGTGAGAATTTTCCGGGCTATGAACAAAGGGCGAGTATGTAGCGCTTGCTCAGGCTTTTGTCTCTGGATTTTGTGTCAACGGTGGCCGCGGAATGTCGGGGTGTCCTCAAGGGCCATGGACAATTCTTTCTCTGATGATTTGGCCTGATCCCAAGTGGTTGGGATCATTCTGTGGATGGGAAGAGTCCTTTCTGTATTTTTTTTTTTTTTTTACCTCAGGTGTCCCACCAAAGAGGGATTCCAGAGTAGAGCCCTGAGTAGGGGTGACTAGACATCTCGAACTCTGGTTGAGATTGGGGGACTAGGGGCTTGGCAAGCCCCATATGTGGGCTGTTGTTCCAGTCACTAAGAGGCTTTACATGAGGATAGGGCTCACGCTGAGGGTCACAATGTGTGTTTGTGCACATTGTGGCCCTCAGGGATAGGTGGGGCCTCCTAGTCCATGCTGCTTTCTCCTACAATGAACATTGGACAACATGCCAACCACTAGGTTTCTTGCCAAGGCGAAGGAGAAGTTCTGATTCTTGCATCACGTTCACTCCTGAGCAGTGAGTGGAGATAAGGTCTAGGTTCTGAAGGTGAAAACTGAGGTTGGGTAGAGATGATGGCCTAAAGCCATTGTGGGTGTGATATGCTCTGTGTACGGCCAGCTGTCTGGGTGTTGGACTGGAGGTCTGCCCTCAGGCTGTGTCAGACAGGGCTTTAGTGCACAGGCTAGACTGTATAATTGGGGTATGGTCGAGTGGCATGCAGGTTGTTACTCATTTGGCATTTCTGGTTAGCCCTATAGGGCAACATTTTTCTTCTGGAGGGCAGGCAGAGTGCTGCATTGTGTCTCCAGAATTGCCAAACTGGAGGGGTGTGGCCAGGATTGTGAGGAAGGAAGTCTGAAAACACAAGCTAGCACGAGTTTTGGGGCCAAGAGCATGGCAGGCCCACTCTGCAGAGGCTGAATCGAGATCTCCTGCAGGTGAGGTCAGGGCGAGTATCAGATGTTGCCTCAGGCTGCAGTTTGTGTCCATGACGGCCCCTTCCTGAAGGGGGTGGGGGCGTCATGAGGCCAGGGAGGTTTCCCTACGCTGGGAGTTGTGAGCTGCTCCAAACTTCAAAGTTTCCTTCTTCAGGACAGTCGAGTACTATTGGATGGTTCCAGGATGCCCCATACAGAAAGACTCGAGAGCAGGGCCGTAAGCATGGATGCCGACAAACGCCAACTCATCTTCCCATTGCCTGGTCGAGACAAGGCACGCTCAATCTGCGGGCTCTTGGGTGAGCTACCCAGAAGGCTGAGTTTAAATGGACTCTCCTGATGATGAGTCATAATGTGGGTTGGTGGCCATGGAGACCTTGGAATGTGGCAGTAGCTAAGGGACTCTGCAGGATTCTCCAACCCGAATGGCTTGACACAACCCCAACAAGGAAGCTTCCCATGTGGAGATAAGAGGTCTTCTGTCTGGTGCCTCAGGAAAGCCCCGTATGCTGGTCTTCGAAACCAGGCCTCTGAGGAGTGATACCTGGACACCAAAGCAAGAGTTCATAATAGGGCCTAGGGGCCTGTCTGGTTCAATCTTCTGTCTCTGCGGATATCTGTCTTTGTGTCTGCATGGAGGTAGTAGTTGCTCAACTTGTGTCATAATGCCCCTATTTGTCCAGTGCGGCTTGCGGTAGTGGGATGTCCTTGGGGACCTTGAGGTTTCTACTATTTTGTAGAGTTGTGGCCAATGGAATGGACAGTTTCTTAGGAGAGAGCAGGCACAGTACTGTGGTGTGGCTCCAGAGACCCTAGCCTGGAGGCTGTGTGGGCCATGGCTGTGCAGACAGACATCCAAAAACCCTAACTCAGCTCAGGTTTGGGGCCGAGGTTACGGCAGGCCTGATCTACAGTCCATGAGGGGAGCTGCTCTGGATATGAAAGAAGGGTGAGAGGGAGGCAGTCGCTCAGGCTTTTGTCTCTGGATGTTTTGTCCACAATGGCCGTTTAATGTAGGAGTTGCCTCATGGGTCGTAGAAGTCTCCCTCTCTGGTAGTTTGTCCAGCCCCCAAGAGTTTGGGGTCCTTCTGTGGGAAGGGAAGTGTCCTGTTTTCTGCTTCATGTGTCCCCCCAGTAGAGGGATTCTAGAGCATAGCAGTGGGTACTGACAACTGGAATACTCGCCCTCTGGTTAAGCCTGGGGGCCTATGGATATGACAAGCCCCATATGCAGGATCTTGGTCCAGCCACTGAAAGGCGTTACTTTAATACGGGACTCACGCTGCAGGTCACAATGCATGTCTGTGCCCTAGGCGGCCCTCAAGCACTGGCGTGGCCTTTCGGACAATGCAGGTTTTCCCACATTGAACGTTGGACAACATGCCAACCACAAGGTTTCTGGCCATGGGGAAGGAGGAATTCTAATTTCTGCATCACGTTCACCCCTGGGCAGTGATTGGAGATAAGGTCTAGGTTCTGAAGCCTGAAAACCGAGGCTGGGAAGAGATGACGACCTACAGCCATAGCGGGTCCTATGTGTCCAGGTTGGGGCCAGCTGTCTGGGTGTCGTTTGGGATGTCTTGTCTCAGGCTGTGCCAGACAGGGCATTAGTATACCGGGTGGGCTGTATAATTGCTTTACAATCGAGTGGCATGCATTAGAAAATCATTTGGGGTTTCTTATTAGCAGCATAGGGCAAAGTTTTTCTTCTGGAGGGCAGGCAGCATGCTGCATTGTGGCTTCGGAATTCCCAAACTGGAGGGCTTATGGGCCAGGAGAGTGAGGACGGAAGTCTGAGAACACAAGCTAGGCTTAGGTTTCGGGGCAAGGACATGGCAGGCACACTCTGCAGAGCTGAATTGAGATCTCATGCGTCTGAAGTCAGGTCGAGGTTCAGACTTTGGCTCAGGTTTGAGTTTCTGTCCATGTTGGCCCCTTCAGGAAGGGGGGGCATTATGAGGCCATGGGGGTTTTCCCACTATTGGAGTTGTGAGATGCTCCAAACCGCAAGGATTCCTTCTGTGGGACAATTAAGATTTGTTGGATGGCTCCAGGACGTCTTATAAGGTATTTTTCCAGAACAGCGTTCTAAGTATGGATGCCTGTGCAGCCAGCCTCACATTCCAATTGTCTCCCAGCAACAAGAAACGTTTGATTTGCTGGCTTGGGGGAGCAACAGAGGGGGCTGAGTTGAAATGGACTTTCCTGAGGATGGTCTTAATGTTGGTTTGAGTCCATGGAGACCTTGGTATGGGGCAGTGGCACCAGGGCCCTGAAGGATTCTCCTAACCAGAGGTTATGACAAAGCTCCAATAAGCAGGTTTTCCATGGGGAGACGAGATTTGTTCTTATTGGTGCCTCATTAAACCACCATATGCTGGTATTGGAAACGAGGCCTCTGAGGAGAGATGCCTGGAAACCAAAGCAATGGATCTGATTAGGGCCTAGGGTCCTGTCCGGTTCAATATTCTTCTCTGGGGACATCTGTTGTCTGAGTGGAGGTAGTTGCTCAGCTGGTTTGAGATCACCCCTGTTTGTCCTGGGCGGCCTACACTATTGGGATGGCCTCGGTGACTTTGGAGGTTTTTCCTCATTTGCAAGGTTGTGGCCAATGGAATGGGAAGAATTCCCTTGAAAGGGAAGCACAGTCCTGAGGTGTGGCTCCAGGGACCCTGGTGTGGAGCGTGTGTGGTCCAGGGGTATTTGGTCAAAAGTCTGAAAACACAAACTCCACTTAGGTTGGGGGATGTAGTTATGGCCGGCCCGATCTATAGACCGTGAGGAGAACTCTTCGGCATATGAACAAAGGGCGAATGTGAGGTGCTTGCTCATGATTTTTTTTTTTTTCTGGAAATGTGTCACCGATTGCCATGGAATGTCGGGGTGTCCTCATGGGCCATTGATGAGGCTCCCTTTTTGGGGATTTGACCAGATCCCAAGAGTTTGGTGTCATTCTGTCGTAAGGGAGGAGGCCTTTCTGGTTTTTTTTTTGTTTATTTTTATTCATTTATTTATTTTTTTTTACCTCAGTTGGACCACGAAAAGAGGGATTCCAGAGCAGAGTCGTGGGTGGGGGCAACTGGACAACCAGACCTCTGGTTAACATTGGGACCTAAGAACATGGCAAGCCCCATATGTGGGCTCTTGGTCCAGACACTGAGAGGCCTTCCTTGAGGATAGGTCTCACACTGAGTTTCACAATGCGTTTTTGTGCCCAAGGAGCCCCTCAAGTCAGGGCGTGGCCTAATGTACCATGCAGGTTTCTCCTACACTGAACGTTGCACAATATGGCAACCAAAAGTTTTCTGGCCATGGGGAAGAAGGAGTTCTATTTTCTGCAACTCTTTCTCTCCTGGACTGTGATTGGATTTAAGGTCTAGGTTCTGAAGCCTGAAAACTGAGGTTGGGAAGAGATGAAGACCTAAGGCCATGGTGTGTCTGATTGCTCAGTGTTCTTCCAGCTGTTGAGTGTGGGTTGGGAGGTGCAGGCTCAGGCTGTGGAAGACAGGGAATTAATGCCCAGGCTAGACTGTATCATTGGGGTGCAGTCGAGTTTCGTGCAGGATGGTACTCATTTGTGGTTACTGGGTAGCCCCAAAGGGCAACGTTTTTCTTCTGGAGGGAAGACACAGTGCAACAGAATTCCCAAACTGGAAGGCTTGTGGGCCAGGAGTGTGAGGAAAAAATTCTGAGAACACAAGCCAGACTTAGATTTCGGGGTGAGGGGACGGCAGGCACCCTCTGCAGAAATGATTCGAGATCCCGTATACCTGAAGACAGAGCTAGGATCAGAAGTTGGCTTAGGTAGGAGTTTCTGTCCATGACGGCCCCTTCATGAAGGGGAGGGTGTCACGAGGACATGGAGGTTTTCCCACGATGGGAATTGTGAGATGCTCCAAACCGCAATGATTCCTTCTGTGGGACAGTCGAGACCTGTTGGATGGCTACAGACATCCCATAAGGAAGTTATCCAGAGCAGGGTTCTAAGGATGGATGCCTGGGCAGCCTGCCTCCCATTCCAGGTGTCTCATAGAGCAAAGGCAAGTTCGATCTGCTGGATCTAGGGGAGCAACCGAGGCGGGTGTGTTGAAATGGGTGAGTTGAGGATGGGTCATAATGTGCATTTGTGTCCATGTAGACCTTGGAATGGGATGCTTGATCCGGGGCCTTGAGGGATGTTCATAAACGGAGGTTTTGATGGAGCTCTAAAGAGTATGTTTCCTATGTAGAGAAGAGAATTGTTTTGATGAGTGCCTAAGGAATCTCCCATATGCTGGTATTGGAAACCAGGCCTCTGAGGAGAGATGACTGGAATCAAAAGCAATGGATCTGATTAGGGCCTAAGTGCCTGTCCAGTTCAATCTTATTCTCTGGGGATATCTGTCTCTGGGTCTGAGTGGAGGTAGTTTCCTAACTTGTGAGAGATCATCCCTGTCTGTCCTGGGCAGACAACCCTATTCGGATGGCCTCGGGGAGATTGGAGGATACTCCTAATCTATAGGGTTGTGGCCTATGGAAATGGCAGAATTCCCCTGGAGAGGAAAGCCACAGTCCTGAGGTGTGGCTCCAGGGGCCCCAACTGGATGGTGTGTGGGCCAGGACTGTGGGGACAGAAGTCTGAAAACACAAACTCAGCTTAGGTTTGGGGATGTATTTATGAAGGCTCGATCTACAGACTGTGAGAATTTTCCGGGCTATGAACAAAGGGCGAGTATGTAGCGCTTGCTCAGGCTTTTGTCTCTGGATTTTGTGTCAACGGTGGCCGCGGAATGTCGGGGTGTCCTCAAGGGCCATGGACAATTCTTTCTCTGATGATTTGGCCTGATCCCAAGTGGTTGGGATCATTCTGTGGATGGGAAGAGTCCTTTCTGTATTTTTTTTTTTTTTTACCTCAGGTGTCCCACCAAAGAGGGATTCCAGAGTAGAGCCCTGAGTAGGGGTGACTAGACATCTCGAACTCTGGTTGAGATTGGGGGACTAGGGGCTTGGCAAGCCCCATATGTGGGCTGTTGTTCCAGTCACTAAGAGGCTTTACATGAGGATAGGGCTCACGCTGAGGGTCACAATGTGTGTTTGTGCACATTGTGGCCCTCAGGGATAGGTGGGGCCTCCTAGTCCATGCTGCTTTCTCCTACAATGAACATTGGACAACATGCCAACCACTAGGTTTCTTGCCAAGGCGAAGGAGAAGTTCTGATTCTTGCATCACGTTCACTCCTGAGCAGTGAGTGGAGATAAGGTCTAGGTTCTGAAGGTGAAAACTGAGGTTGGGTAGAGATGATGGCCTAAAGCCATTGTGGGTGTGATATGCTCTGTGTACGGCCAGCTGTCTGGGTGTTGGACTGGAGGTCTGCCCTCAGGCTGTGTCAGACAGGGCTTTAGTGCACAGGCTAGACTGTATAATTGGGGTATGGTCGAGTGGCATGCAGGTTGTTACTCATTTGGCATTTCTGGTTAGCCCTATAGGGCAACATTTTTCTTCTGGAGGGCAGGCAGAGTGCTGCATTGTGTCTCCAGAATTGCCAAACTGGAGGGGTGTGGCCAGGATTGTGAGGAAGGAAGTCTGAAAACACAAGCTAGCACGAGTTTTGGGGCCAAGAGCATGGCAGGCCCACTCTGCAGAGGCTGAATCGAGATCTCCTGCAGGTGAGGTCAGGGCGAGTATCAGATGTTGCCTCAAGCTGGAGTTTGTGTCCATGACGGCCCCTTCCTGAAGGGGGTGGGGGCGTCATGAGGCCAGGGAGGTTTCCCTACGCTGGGAGTTGTGAGCTGCTCCAAACTTCAAAGTTTCCTTCTTCAGGACAGTCGAGTACTATTGGATGGTTCCAGGATGCCCCATACAGAAAGACTCGAGAGCAGGGCCGTAAGCATGGATGCCGACAAACGCCAACTCATCTTCCCATTGCCTGGTCGAGACAAGGCACGCTCAATCTGCGGGCTCTTGGGTGAGCTACCCAGAAGGCTGAGTTTAAATGGACTCTCCTGATGATGAGTCATAATGTGGGTTGGTGGCCATGGAGACCTTGGAATGTGGCAGTAGCTAAGGGACTCTGCAGGATTCTCCAACCCGAAGGGCTTGACACAACCCCAACAAGGAAGCTTCCCATGTGGAGATGAGAGGTCTTCTGTCTGGTGACTCAGGAAAGCCCCGTATGCTGGTCTTCGAACCCAGGCCTCTGAGGAGTGATACCTGGACACCAAAGCAAGAGTTCATAATAGGGCCTAGGGGCCTGTCTGGTTCAATCTTCTGTCTCTGCGGATATCTGTCTTTGTGTCTGCATGGAGGTAGTAGTTGCTCAGCTTGTGTCATAATGCCCCTATTTGTCCAGTGCGGCTTGCGGTAGTGGGATGTCCTTGGGGACCTTGAGGTTTCTACTATTTTGTAGAGTTGTGGCCAATGGAATGGACAGTTTCTTAGGAGAGAGCAGGCACAGTACTGTGGTGTGGCTCCAGAGACCCTAGCCTGGAGGCTGTGTGGGCCATGGCTGTGCAGACAGACATCCAAAAACCCTAACTCAGCTCAGGTTTGGGGCCGAGGTTACGGCAGGCCTGATCTACAGTCCATGAGGGGAGCTCCTCTGGATATGAAAGAAGGGTGAGAGGGAGGCAGTCGCTCAGGCTTTTGTCTCTGGATGTTTTGTCCACAATGGCCGTTTAATGTAGGAGTTGCCTCATGGGTCGTAGAAGTCTCCCTCTCTGGTAGTTTGTCCAGCCCCCAAGAGTTTGGGGTCCTTCTGTGGGAAGGGAAGTGTCCTGTTTTCTGCTTCATGTGTCCCCCCAGTAGAGGGATTCTAGAGCATAGCAGTGGGTACTGACAACTGGAATACTCGCCCTCTGGTTAAGCCTGGGGGCCTATGGATATGACAAGCCCCATATGCAGGATCTTGGTCCAGCCACTGAAAGGCGTTACTTTAATACGGGACTCACGCTGCAGGTCACAATGCATGTCTGTGCCCTAGGCGGCCCTCAAGCACTGGCGTGGCCTTTCGGACAATGCAGGTTTTCCCACATTGAACGTTGGACAACATGCCAACCACAAGGTTTCTGGCCATGGGGAAGGAGGAATTCTAATTTCTGCATCACGTTCACCCCTGGGCAGTGATTGGAGATAAGGTCTAGGTTCTGAAGCCTGAAAACCGAGGCTGGGAAGAGATGACGACCTACAGCCATAGCGGGTCCTATGTGTCCAGGTTGGGGCCAGCTGTCTGGGTGTCGTTTGGGATGTCTTGTCTCAGGCTGTGCCAGACAGGGCATTAGTATACAGGGTGGGCTGTATAATTGCTTTACAATCGAGTGGCATGCATTAGAAAATCATTTGGGGTTTCTTATTAGCAGCATAGGGCAAAGTTTTTCTTCTGGAGGGCAGGCAGCATGCTGCATTGTGGCTTCGGAATTCCCAAACTGGAGGGCTTATGGGCCAGGAGAGTGAGGACGGAAGTCTGAGAACACAAGCTAGGCTTAGGTTTCGGGGCAAGGACATGGCAGGCACACTCTGCAGAGCTGAATTGAGATCTCATGCGTCTGAAGTCAGGTCGAGGTTCAGACTTTGGCTCAGGTTTGAGTTTCTGTCCATGTTGGCCCCTTCAGGAAGGGGGGGCATTATGAGGCCATGGGGGTTTTCCCACTATTGGAGTTGTGAGATGCTCCAAACCGCAAGGATTCCTTCTGTGGGACAATTAAGATTTGTTGGATGGCTCCAGGACGTCTTATAAGGTATTTTTCCAGAACAGCGTTCTAAGTATGGATGCCTGTGCAGCCAGCCTCACATTCCAATTGTCTCCCAGCAACAAGAAACGTTTGATCTGCTGGCTTGGGGGAGCAACAGAGGGGGCTGAGTTGAAATGGACTTTCCTGAGGATGGTCTTAATGTTGGTTTGAGTCCATGGAGACCTTGGTATGGGGCAGTGGCACCAGGGCCCTGAAGGATTCTCCTAACCAGAGGTTATGACAAAGCTCCAATAAGCAGGTTTTCCATGGGGAGACGAGATTTGTTCTTATTGGTGCCTCATTAAACCACCATATGCTGGTATTGGAAACGAGGCCTCTGAGGAGAGATGCCTGGAAACCAAAGCAATGGATCTGATTAGGGCCTAGGGTCCTGTCCGGTTCAATATTCTTCTCTGGGGACATCTGTTGTCTGAGTGGAGGTAGTTGCTCAGCTGGTTTGAGATCACCCCTGTTTGTACTGGGCGGCCTACACTATTGGGATGGCCTCGGTGACTTTGGAGGTTTTTCCTCATTTGCAAGGTTGTGGCCAATGGAATGGGAAGAATTCCCTTGAAAGGGAAGCACAGTCCTGAGGTGTGGCTCCAGGGACCCTGGTGTGGAGCGTGTGTGGTCCAGGGCTATTTGGTCAAAAGTCTGAAAACACAAACTCCACTTAGGTTGGGGGATGTAGTTATGGCCGGCCCGATCTATAGACCGTGAGGAGAACTCTTCGGCATATGAACAAAGGGCGAATGTGAGGTGCTTGCTCATGATTTTTTTTTTTTTTTCTGGAAATGTGTCACCGATTGCCATGGAATGTCGGGGTGTCCTCATGGGCCATTGATGAGGCTCCCTTTTTGGAAATTTGACCAGATCCCAAGAGTTTGGTGTCATTCTGTCGTAAGGGAGGAGGCCTTTCTGGTTTTTTTTTGTTGTTTATTTTTATTCATTTATTTATTTTTTTTTACCTCAGTTGGACGACGAAAAGAGGGATTCCAGAGCAGAGTCGTGGGTGGGGGCAACTGGACAACCAGACCTCTGGTTAACATTGGGACCTAAGAACATGGCAAGCCCCATATGTGGGCTCTTGGTCCAGACACTGAGAGGCCTTCCTTGAGGATAGGTCTCGCACTGAGTTTCACAATGCGTTTTTGTGCCCAAGGAGCCCCTCAAGTCAGGGCGTGGCCTAATGTACCATGCAGGTTTCTCCTACACTGAACGTTGCACAATATGGCAACCAAAAGTTTTCTGGCCATGGGGAAGAAGGAGTTCTATTTTCTGCAACTCTTTCTCTCCTGGACTGTGATTGGATTTAAGGTCTAGGTTCTGAAGCCTGAAAACTGAGGTTGGGAAGAGATGAAGACCTAAGGCCATGGTGTGTCTGATTGCTCAGTGTTCTTCCAGCTGTTGAGTGTGGGTTGGGAGGTGCAGGCTCAGGCTGTGGAAGACAGGGAATTAATGCCCAGGCTAGACTGTATCATTGGGGTGCAGTCGAGTTTCGTGCAGGATGGTACTCATTTGTGGTTACTGGGTAGCCCCAAAGGGCAACGTTTTTCTTCTGGAGAGAAGACACAGTGCAACAGAATTCCCAAACTGGAAGGCTTCTGGGCCAGGAGTGTGAGGAAAAAATTCTGAGAACACAAGCCAGACTTAGATTTCGGGGTGAGGGGACGGCAGGCACCCTCTGCAGAAATGATTCGAGATCCCGTATACCTGAAGACAGAGCTAGGATCAGAAGTTGGCTTAGGTCGGAGTTTCTGTCCATGACGGCCCCTTCATGAAGGGGAGGGTGTCACGAGGACATGGAGGTTTTCCCACGATGGGAATTGTGAGATGCTCCAAACCGCAATGATTCCTTCTGTGGGACAGTCGAGACCTGTTGGATGGCTACAGGACATCCCATAAGGAAGTTATCCAGAGCAGGGTTCTAAGGATGGATGCCTGGGCAGCCTGCCTCCCATTCCAGGTGTCTCATAGAGCAAAGGCAAGTTCGATCTGCTGGATCTAGGGGAGCAACCGAGGCAGGTGTGTTGAAATGGGTGAGTTGAGGATGGGTCATAATGTGCATTTGTGTCCATGTAGACCTTGGAATGGGATGCTTGATCCGGGGCCTTGAGGGATGTTCATAAACGGAGGTTTTGAGGGAGCTCTAAAGAGTATGTTTCCTATGTAGAGAAGAGAATTGTTTTGATGAGTGCCTAAGGAATCTCCCATATGCTGGTATTGGAAACCAGGCCTCTGAGGAGAGATGACTGGAATCAAAAGCAATGGATCTGATTAGGGCCTAAGTGCCTGTCCAGTTCAATCTTATTCTCTGGGGATATCTGTCTCTGGGTCTGAGTGGAGGTAGTTTCCTAACTTGTGAGAGATCATCCCTGTCTGTCCTGGGCAGACAACCCTATTCGGATGGCCTCGGGGAGATTGGAGGATACTCCTAATCTATAGGGTTGTGGCCTATGGAAATGGCAGAATTCCCCTGGAGAGGAAAGCCACAGTCCTGAGGTGTGGCTCCAGGGGCCCCAACTGGATGGTGTGTGGGCCAGGACTGTGGGGACAGAAGTCTGAAAACACAAACTCAGCTTAGGTTTGGGGATGTATTTATGAAGGCTCGATCTACAGACTGTGAGAATTTTCCGGGCTATGAACAAAGGGCGAGTATGTAGCGCTTGCTCAGGCTTTTGTCTCTGGATTTTGTGTCAACGGTGGCCGCGGAATGTCGGGGTGTCCTCAAGGGCCATGGACAATTCTTTCTCTGATGATTTGGCCTGATCCCAAGTGGTTGGGATCATTCTGTGGATGGGAAGAGTCCTTTCTGTATTTTTTTTTTTTTTACCTCAGGTGTCCCACCAAAGAGGGATTCCAGAGTAGAGCCCTGAGTAGGGGTGACTAGACATCTCGAACTCTGGTTGAGATTGGGGGACTAGGGGCTTGGCAAGCCCCATATGTGGGCTGTTGTTCCAGTCACTAAGAGGCTTTACATGAGGATAGGGCTCACGCTGAGGGTCACAATGTGTGTTTGTGCACATTGTGGCCCTCAGGGATAGGTGGGGCCTCCTAGTCCATGCTGCTTTCTCCTACAATGAACATTGGACAACATGCCAACCACTAGGTTTCTTGCCAAGGCGAAGGAGAAGTTCTGATTCTTGCATCACGTTCACTCCTGAGCAGTGAGTGGAGATAAGGTCTAGGTTCTGAAGGTGAAAACTGAGGTTGGGTAGAGATGATGGCCTAAAGCCATTGTGGGTGTGATATGCTCTGTGTACGGCCAGCTGTCTGGGTGTTGGACTGGAGGTCTGCCCTCAGGCTGTGTCAGACAGGGCTTTAGTGCACAGGCTAGACTGTATAATTGGGGTATGGTCGAGTGGCATGCAGGTTGTTACTCATTTGGCATTTCTGGTTAGCCCTATAGGGCAACATTTTTCTTCTGGAGGGCAGGCAGAGTGCTGCATTGTGTCTCCAGAATTGCCAAACTGGAGGGGTGTGGCCAGGATTGTGAGGAAGGAAGTCTGAAAACACAAGCTAGCACGAGTTTTGGGGCCAAGAGCATGGCAGGCCCACTCTGCAGAGGCTGAATCGAGATCTCCTGCAGGTGAGGTCAGGGCGAGTATCAGATGTTGCCTCAGGCTGCAGTTTGTGTCCATGACGGCCCCTTCCTGAAGGGGGTGGGGGCGTCATGAGGCCAGGGAGGTTTCCCTACGCTGGGAGTTGTGAGCTGCTCCAAACTTCAAAGTTTCCTTCTTCAGGACAGTCGAGTACTATTGGACGGTTCCAGGATGCCCCATACAGAAAGACTCGAGAGCAGGGCCGTAAGCATGGATGCCGACAAACGCCAACTCATCTTCCCATTGCCTGGTCGAGACAAGGCACGCTCAATCTGCGGGCTCTTGGGTGAGCTACCCAGAAGGCTGAGTTTAAATGGACTCTCCTGATGATGAGTCATAATGTGGGTTGGTGGCCATGGAGACCTTGGAATGTGGCAGTAGCTAAGGGACTCTGCAGGATTCTCCAACCCGAAGGGCTTGACACAACCCCAACAAGGAAGCTTCCCATGTGGAGATAAGAGGTCTTCTGTCTGGTGCCTCAGGAAAGCCCCGTATGCTGGTCTTCGAACCCAGGCCTCTGAGGAGTGATACCTGGACACCAAAGCAAGAGTTCATAATAGGGCCTAGGGGCCTGTCTGGTTCAATCTTCTGTCTCTGCGGATATCTGTCTTTGTGTCTGCATGGAGGTAGTAGTTGCTCAACTTGTGTCATAATGCCCCTATTTGTCCAGTGCGGCTTGCGGTAGTGGGATGTCCTTGGGGACCTTGAGGTTTCTACTATTTTGTAGAGTTGTGGCCAATGGAATGGACAGTTTCTTAGGAGAGAGCAGGCACAGTACTGTGGTGTGGCTCCAGAGACCCTAGCCTGGAGGCTGTGTGGGCCATGGCTGTGCAGACAGACATCCAAAAACCCTAACTCAGCTCAGGTTTGGGGCCGAGGTTACGGCAGGCCTGATCTACAGTCCATGAGGGGAGCTCCTCTGGATATGAAAGAAGGGTGAGAGGGAGGCAGTCGCTCAGGCTTTTGTCTCTGGATGTTTTGTCATCAATGGCCGTTTAATGTAGGAGTTGCCTCATGGGTCGTAGAAGTCTCCCTCTCTGGTAGTTTGTCCAGCCCCCAAGAGTTTGGGGTCCTTCTGTGGGAAGGGAAGTGTCCTGTTTTCTGCTTCATGTGTCCCCCCAGTAGAGGGATTCTAGAGCATAGCAGTGGGTACTGACAACTGGAATACTCGCCCTCTGGTTAAGCCTGGGGGCCTATGGATATGACAAGCCCCATATGCAGGATCTTGGTCCAGCCACTGAAAGGCGTTACTTTAATACGGGACTCACGCTGCAGGTCACAATGCATGTCTGTGCCCTAGGCGGCCCTCAAGCACTGGTGTGGCCTTTCGGACAATGCAGGTTTTCCCACATTGAACGTTGGACAACATGCCAACCACAAGGTTTCTGGCCATGGGGAAGGAGGAATTCTAATTTCTGCATCACGTTCACCCCTGGGCAGTGATTGGAGATAAGGTCTAGGTTCTGAAGCCTGAAAACCGAGGCTGGGAAGAGATGACGACCTACAGCCATAGCGGGTCCTATGTGTCCAGGTTGGGGCCAGCTGTCTGGGTGTCGTTTGGGATGTCTTGTCTCAGGCTGTGCCAGACAGGGCATTAGTATACCGGGTGGGCTGTATAATTGCTTTACAATCGAGTGGCATGCATTAGAAAATCATTTGGGGTTTCTTATTAGCAGCATAGGGCAAAGTTTTTCTTCTGGAGGGCAGGCAGCATGCTGCATTGTGGCTTCGGAATTCCCAAACTGGAGGGCTTATGGGCCAGGAGAGTGAGGACGGAAGTCTGAGAACACAAGCTAGGCTTAGGTTTCGGGGCAAGGACATGGCAGGCACACTCTGCAGAGCTGAATTGAGATCTCATGCGTCTGAAGTCATGTCGAGGTTCAGACTTTGGCTCAGGTTTGAGTTTCTGTCCATGTTGGCCCCTTCAGGAAGGGGGGGCATTATGAGGCCATGGGGGTTTTCCCACTATTGGAGTTGTGAGATGCTCCAAACCGCAAGGATTCCTTCTGTGGGACAATTAAGATTTGTTGGATGGCTCCAGGACGTCTTATAAGGTATTTTTCCAGAACAGGGTTCTAAGTATGGATGCCTGGGCAGCCAGCCTCACATTCCAATTGTCTCCTAGCAACAAGAAACGTTTGATCTGCTGGCTTGGGGGAGCAACAGAGGGGGCTGAGTTGAAATGGACTTTCCTGAGGATGGTCTTAATGTTGGATTGAGTCCATGGAGACCTTGGTATGGGGCAGTGGCACCAGGGCCCTGAAGGATTCTCCTAACCAGAGGTTATGACAAAGCTCCAATAAGCAGGTTTTCCATGGGGAGACGAGATTTGTTCTTATTGGTGCCTCATTAAACCACCATATGCTGGTATTGGAAACGAGGCCTCTGAGGAGAGATGCCTGGAAACCAAAGCAATGGATCTGATTAGGGCCTAGGGTCCTGTCTGGTTCTATACTCTTCTCTGGGGACATCTGTTGTCTGAGTGGAGGTAGTTGCTCAGCTGGTTTGAGATCACCCCTGTTTGTCCTGGGCGGCCTACACTATTGGGATGGCCTCGGTGACTTTGGAGGTTTTTCCTCATTTGCAAGGTTGTGGCCAATGGAATGGGAAGAATTCCCTTGAAAGGGAAGCACAGTCCTGAGGTGTGGCTCCAGGGACCCAAGTGTGGAGCGTGTGTGGTCCAGGGCTATTTGGTCAAAAGTCTGAAAACACAAACTCCACTTAGGTTGGGGGATGTAGTTATGGCCGGCCCGATCTATAGACCGTGAGGAGAACTCTTCAGCATATGAACAAAGGGCGAATGTGAGGTGCTTGCTCATGCTTTTTTTTTTTTTTTCTGGAAATGTGTCACCGATTGCCATGGAATGTCGGGGTGTCCTCATGTTCATCGATGAGGCTCCCTTTCTGGGTATTTGACCCGTTTCTAAGAGTTTGAGGTCATTCTGTCGGAAGGGAGGAGACTTTCTGGTTTTTTTTTTTTGTTTATTTTTTATGTTTTTTGTCTTTTGTTTTTTTTTTTTTTACCTCAGGTGGACCACCAGAAAGGGATTCAAGAGCAGAGTCGTGGGTGGGGGCAACTGGACAACCAGACCTCTGGTTAACATTGGGACCTAAGAACATGGCAAGCCCCATATGTGGGCTCTTGGTCCAGACACTGAGAGGCCTTCCTTGAGGATAGGTCTCACACTGAGTTTCACAATGTGTTTTTGTGCCCAAGGAGACCCTCAAGTCAGGGCGTGGCCTAATGTACCATGCTGGTTTCTCCTACACTGAACGTTGCACAATATGGCAACCAAAATTTTCTGGCCATGGGGAAGAAGGAGTTCTATTTTCTGCAACACTTTTACTCCTGGACTGTGATTGGATTTAAGGTCTAGGTTCTGAAGCCTGAAAACTGAGGTTGGGAAGAGATGAAGACCTAAGGCCATGGTGTGTCTGATGTGCTCAGTGTTCGGCCAGCTGTTGAGTGTGGGTTGGGAGGTGCAGGCTCAGGCTGTGGCAGACAGGGAATTAATGCCCAGGCTAGACTGTATCATTGGGGTGCAGTCGAGTTTCGTGCAGGATGGTACTCATTTGTGGTTACTGGGTAGCCCCAAAGGGCAACGTTTTTCTTCTGGAGGGAAGACACAGTGCCACTTAGTGGCTCCAGAATTCCCAAACTGGAAGGCTTGTGGGCCAGGAGTGTGATGAAAAAATTCTGAGAACACAAGCCAGACTTAGATTTCGGGGTGAGGGGACGGCAGGCACCCTCTGCAGAGATGATTCGAGATCCCGTATACCTGAAGACAGAGCTAGGATCAGAAGTTGGCCTAGGTCGGAGTTTCTGTCCATGACGGCCCCTTCATGAAGGGGAGGGTGTCACGAGGACATGGAGGTTTTCCCACGATGGGAATTGTGAGATGCTCCAAACCGCAATGATTCCTTCTGTGGGACAGTCGAGACCTGTTGGATGGCTCCAGGACCTCCCATAAGGAAGTTATCCAGAGCAGGGTTCTAAGGATGTATGCCTGGGCAGCCTGCCTCCCATTCCAGGTGTCTCATAGAGCCAAGGCAAGTTCGATCTTCTGGATCTAGGGGAGCAACCTAGGCGGGTGTGTTGAAAGGTGTGAGTTGAGGATGGGTCATAATGTGCATTTGTGTCCATGTAGACCTTGGAATGGGGTGCTTGATCCGGGGCCTTGAGGGATGTTCATAACCGGAGGTTTTGATGGAGCTCTAAAGAGTATGTTTCCTATGTAGAGAAGAGAATTGTTTTGATGAGTGCCTAAGGAATCTCCCATATGCTGGTATTGGAAACCAGGCCTCTGAGGAGAGATGACTGGAATCAAAAGCAATGGATCTGATTAGGGCCTAAGTGCCTTTCCAGTTCAATCTTATTCTCTGGGGATATCTGTCTCTGGGTCTGAGTGGAGGTAGTTTCCTAACTTGTGAGAGATCATCCCTGTTTGTCCTGGGCAGCCAACACTATTCGGATGGCCTCGGGGAGATTGGAGGATACTCCTTATTTTGAGGGTTGTGGCCAATGGAAATGGCAGAATTCCCCTGGAGAGGGAAGCCACAGTCCTGAGGTGTGGCTCCAGGGGCCCCAACTTGGATGGTGTGTGGGCCAGGACTGTGGGGACAGAAGTCTGAAAACACAAACTCAGCTTAGGTTTGGGGATGTATGTATGAAGGCTCGATCTACAGACTGTGAGAATTTTCCGGGCTATGAACAAAGGGCTAGTATGTGGCGCTTGCTCAGGCTTTTGTCTCTGGATTTTGGGTCAACGGTGGCCGCGGAATGTCGGGGTGTCCTCAAGTGCCATGGACAATTCTTTCTCTGATGATTTGGCCTGATCCCAAGTGGTTGGGATCATTCTGTGGATGGGAAGAGTCCTTTCTGTATTTTTTTTTTTTTTTACCTCAGGTGTCCCACCAAAGAGGGATTCCAGAGTTGAGCCCTGAGTAGGGGTGACTAGACATTTCGAACTCTGGTTGAGATTGGGGGACTAGGGGCTTGGCCAGCCCCATATGTGGGCTGTTGTTCCAGTCACTAAGAGGCTTTACATGAGGATAGGGCTCACGCTGAGGGTCACAAAGT
Organism: Mustela nivalis; assembly: GCF_964662115.1. NCBI lineage: Eukaryota > Metazoa > Chordata > Mammalia > Carnivora > Mustelidae > Mustela > Mustela nivalis. Next base: position 374,474 of record NW_028136451.1, on the reverse strand, counting down.
GTGTTTGTGCACATTGTGGCCCTCAGGGATAGGTGGGGCCTCCTAGTCCATGCTGCTTTCTCCTACAATGAACATTGGACAACATGCCAACCACTAGGTTTCTTGCCAAGGCGAAGGAGAAGTTCTGATTCTTGCATCACGTTCACTCCTGAGCAGTGAGTGGAGATAAGGTCTAGGTTCTGAAGGTGAAAACTGAGGTTGGGTAGAGATGATGGCCTAAAGCCATTGTGGGTGTGATATGCTCTGTGTACGGCCAGCTGTCTGGGTGTTGGACTGGAGGTCTGCCCTCAGGCTGTGTCAGACAGGGCTTTAGTGCACAGGCTAGACTGTATAATTGGGGTATGGTCGAGTGGCATGCAGGTTGTTACTCATTTGGCGTTTCTGGTTAGCCCTATAGGGCAACATTTTTCTTCTGGAGGGCAGGCAGAGTGCTGCATTGTGTCTCCAGAATTTCCAAACTGGAGGGGTGTGGCCAGGATTCTGAGGACGGAAGTCTGAGAACACAAGTTTGGCTTAGGTTTCGGGGAGAGGGCCCAGCAGGCACACTCTCAAGTGCTGAATCGAGATCTCATGCTTCTAAATTCAGGGCGAGGATCAGACTTTTGCTTAGGATGGAGTTTCTGTCCATGATGGCCCATTTATGAAGGTGTGGGGCATCATGAGGAAATGGAGGTTTTCTCACAGTGTTATTGTGTGATGCTTCAAACCACAAGGATACATTCTGCGAGACAGTCAAGACAGGTTGGTTGGATTCAAGACGTCCCATAAAGAAGTTCTCCAGAGCAGGGTTCTAAGGATGGATGCCTGGGCAGCCCGCCTCCCATTCTAACTGTCTCCTAGTGACAAGGAAGGTTTGATCTGCTGCCTCAGGGTGAGCAGCCGAGGGGGCTGATTTGAAATGGACTCTCCTGAGAATGGATCATAATGTAAGTTTGTGTCCTTGGAGAACTTGGATTGGGCCATGGCGCCAGCGCCCTGAAGGATCTTCCTAACCTGAGGTATTGACACAGCTCCAAAGAGCAAGTTTCCCATGTGGAGATGAGATCTGTTCTGATTGTTTCCTTAGGAAACCCCCATATTCTGATATTGGAAACCAGGCCTCTGAGGAGAGATACCTAGAAACCAAAGCAATGCATCAGAAGTTGGCTCAGGTTGGAGTTTCTGTCCATGATGGCCCCTTTTAAAGGGGAGCATCTCATGAGGCCATGTAGGTTTTCCCACGATAGGAGTTGTGAGATGCTCCCATCTGCAAGGATTCCTTCTGTGGGACAGTCAAGACCTGTTGGAAGGCTCCAGGACATCCCATATGGAACGGCGCCAGAGCAGGATTCCAAGGATGGATGCCTAGAGAGTCTGCTTTGCATTCCAGTTGTCTCCTAGCGACAAGGCAGGTTTGATATTCTGCCTCTGGGGGAGTAATCGACGGGGCTGAGTTGAAATGTACTCTCCTGCCGAATGGTTATAATGCGGGTATGTGTCCATGGAGACCTTGGAATAGGGCGGTTGCTCCGGCTACCTGAAGGTTTCTCCTAACTGGAGGCTTTTACAGAGCTCCAAAGGATAAGTTTCCCATGTGAAGACAAGATTTGTTCTGATTGGTATCTCTGGAATCCCCCATATGCTGGTATTGGAAAACAGGCCTCTGAGGAGAGATGCTTAGAAAAAAAAGCAATGGAACCAATTACATTCTAGGGGCCAGTCCAGTTTAATCTTCTTCTCTTGGGTTATCTGTCTACGGGTGAGTTGACGTCGTTGCTCAGCTTGTGAGGGATCGCCCCTCTTTGTCCTGGGTGGCCTACACTATTGGAATGGCCTCTGGGACTTTGGAGGTTTCTCCTTATCTGTAGGGTTGTGGCCAATGGAATGGGAAGAATTTCCTTGGAGAGGGCAGGCACAGTCCTGAGGTGTGGCTCCAGGGGCCTCAGTCTGGAGGGTGTGTGGGACAGGGATGTCAGGATAGAAGTCTGAAAACAGAAACTCGGCTTAGGTTTGGGGACGTAGGTATGGCAGGCCCAATCTACAGACCATGAGGAGAATTTTTTGGGCTATGACCTAAGGGTGAGTGTGAACGCTTGCTGAAGCTTATGTCTCTGGATTTTGTGTCAATAGTGGCCGTGGAATGTCGGGCTGGCCTCATGGGCCATGGACGAGTCTTTCTCTCTGGACCCCAATCACTTGGGATGGCCCAATCCCAAGTGATTGGGGTCATTCTGTGAGTGGGAGGAGTCCTTTCTGTGTTTATTTACCTCAAATGTCCCACGAAAGAGGGATTCCAGAGCAGAGCCCTGAGTAGGGGTGACTAGATGTCTCTACCTCTGGTTAAGATTGGGTGACTTGGGGCATGGCAGGCCCCATATGTGGGCTCATGGTCCAGCCACTGAGAGGCTTTACTTGAGGACAGGGCTCAAACTGAGGGTCCCAATGTGTGTTTGAGCCCACCGCAGCTCTTAAGCATAGGCAGGGCCTCAGGGACCCTACACTACCCTCAGGGGCCCTACTACTACCCCTGTAGGCCCTACAGGGGTCCTCCACTGAACGTTGGACAAGATGCCAACCACAAGATTCTGGCGAGAGGGCAGGAGGAGTTCTGATTTCTGCATCACGTTCACCCATGGGAAGTGAGTAGAGATAAGGTCTAGGATTCTGTAGCCTGAAAACCGAAGTTGGAAAGAGATGGCGACCTAAGGCCATGGCGGTTCAGATGTTCTCAGTGTACTGCAAGCTGTCTGGGTTTCGGTTGGGAATTCAGGCCTCAGGTTATGTCAGACAGGGCATTAGTGCACAGGCTAGACTATATTTGGTGTACAGTTGAGTGACGTGCAGGTTTATCCTCATTTGAGGTTTCTGGGTAGACCCATAGGGCAATATTTTTCTTCTAGAGTGCAGGCAGAGTGCAGCACTGTGTCATCGGAAATCCCAAAATAGAGGGCGTGTGGTCCAGGAGAGTGAGGACGGAAGTCGGAGAACACTAGCTACGCTTAGGTTTTGGGGTGAGGGCACAGCAGGTACACTCTGAAGAGCTGAATCAAGATCTCATGCATCTGAAGTCAAGGCGAAGATCAGCTGTTGGCTCAGGTTGGAGTTTCTTTCCATGATCTGCCTTCATGAAGATTGGGGGCATCATGTGACCTTGGAAGCTTTCCATGATATGAGTTGTTAGGTGGTCCATGCACAAGGACTCCTGTGGGACAGTCGAGACCTGTTGGATGGCTCAAGGATGTCCCATAAGGAATGACGCAAGAGCAGGGTTCTAAGGATGGATGCCTGAAGAGCCCAACTCGCATTTCAATTGTCTCCTAGCGACAAGGCAGGTTCAATCTGCTGGCTCTGGGGTAGCAACCGAGGGGGTTTAGTTGAAATGGACTCTCCTGAGGATGGGTCATAATTTGGGATTGTGTCCATGGAGATATTCAAATGGGGCAGTGGCTCCAGTTACCTGAAGTTTTCTCCTAACTGGAGGTTATGACACAGCTCCATAGAGCAAGATTCCCATGTGGAGACGAGATTTTTTCTGATAGGTATCTCTGGAAACCCCCTTATGCTGGTATTGGAATCTAGGCCTCTGAGGAGAGATGACTGAAAACAAAAGCAATGGATCCAGTTAGGGCCTAGGTGCCTGTCTTGTTCAATATTCTTTTCTATGGATATCTGTCTAAGGTTCTGATTGGAGGTAGTGGCTCAGCTTGTGCCAGAGGGTCCCTGTATGTCCAGGACATCCTACACTATTGGGATGGCCTCAGAGATTTTGGATGATTCTCCTAATCTGTCAGGTTGTGCCAAATGAATGAGCAGAATTCCCTTGGAGAGGGCAGGCACAGTCCTGAGGTGTGGCTCCATGGGGCCCAGCCTTTAGGGTGTGTGGGTGAGGACAATGGAGACAGAAGTCTGAAAACACAAACTCGGCTTAGGTTTGGGGACATAGGTATGGCAGGCCCGATCTACAGACCTTGAGAATTTTGGGGGCTCTGAACAAAGGGCAAGTGTGTGGCGCTTTTTCAGGTTTTTGTCTCCAGATTTTGTGTCAATGGTGGCCGTGGAATGTCAGGCTGGCGTCATCGACCATGGACGAGTATTTCTCTCTGTGGATTTGGCCAAATTCCAAGTGTTTGGGGTCATTCTTTGGATGGTAGGAGTCCTTACTTTTTTTTTTCTTTATCTTGGTTTTTTTTTTATTTATTTATTTTTACCTTATGTGTCCCACCAAAGAGGGATTCCAGAAAAGAGCTCTGAATAAGGTTGACTAGACTTCTCAAGCTCTGGCTAGGATTGGGGGAGTAGGGGCATGGCAAGTCCCATATGCAGGCTCTTGGTCCAGCCCCGGAGAGGCTTTACTTGAGGCCAGGGTTCATGCTTAGGGTCCTAATGTGTGTTTGTGCCCATCGCAGCCCTCAAGCATGTCTGAGGCCTCATGGGCCATGCTGGGTTCTCATATACTGAACGTTGGACAACATGCCAACCACAAGGTTTCTGGTCATGGGGAAGGTGAAGTTCTGATTTCTGCATCACGTACATCACTTAGTTGTGAGTGGAGATAATGTCTAGGTTCTGAAGCCTGAAGACCAAGGTTGGGAAGAGATGATGACCAAAGGCCATGGCATGTTCGATGTGTTCAGTGTGAGGCCAGGTGTCTGGGTGTCGGTCACGAGGTCTGGGATCAGGCTGTGTCAGACAGGGCATTAGTGCCCAGGCTAGACTGTATAATTGGGGTACAGTCTAGAGAATTGCAGGTTGATCCTCATTTGATGTTTCTGGGTAGACCCCTAGGGCAAAGTCTCTCTTCTGGAGGGCAGGCAGAGTGCTGCATTTTGTCTCCAGAATTCCCAAAGTGGAAGGCTTGTGGGCCAGGAGTGTGAGGACGGAAGTCTGAGAACGCGAGCTGGCTTAGGTTTTGGGGCGAGGGCAAGGCAGGCACACTCTGCAGAGCTGAATTGAGATCTCATGCATCTGAAGTCAGGGCGAGGATCAGACGGGAGTTTCTGTCCATGATGTCCTCTACCTGAAGGTGGAGGCATCACGAGGCCATGGAGGTTTTCCCACGGTTCGAGTGTGTGATGCTGCAAACCACAAGGATTCCTTCTGCAGGACAGTTGAGACCTGTTGAATGGATCAAGGACACCCCATTAGGAATTTCTCCAGAGCAGAGTTCTAACAACGGATACCTGGGCAACGAACTCGCATTCCAATTGTCTCCTAGTGACAAAGCAGGTTTGATCTGCTGGCACTGGGTGAGCAACCGCCAGGTTTGAGTTGAAATGGACTCTCCTGAGGATGGGTCATAATGTGGGATTGTGTCCATTGAGACATTGGAATGGGGCGGTGGCTCCAGTGACGTGAAATTTTCTCCTAACGGGAGGTTTTAACACAGTTCCATATAGCATGATTCCCATGTGGCATGCGATTTGTTCTGATTGGTAGCTCCAGAAACCCCCATGTGCTGGTATTGGAATCCAGGCCTCTGAGGAGAGATACGTGAAAACAAAAGCAATGGATCCGTTTAGGGCCTAGGTGCCTGTCCTGTTCAATCTTCTTTTCTATGGATATCTATCTACAGGTCTGATTGGAGGTAGTGGCTCAGCTTGTGGCAGATGGTCCCTGTTTGTCCCGGACATCCTACAATATTGGGGTGGCCTCGGGGACTTCGGATGTTTCTCCTAATCTGTCAGGTTGTGCCAAAGGAATGAGCAGAATTCCCATGGAGAGGGCAGGCACAGTCCTGAGGTGTGGCTCCATGGGGCCAAGCCTTGAGGGTGTGTGGGCCAGGACAATGGAGACAGAAGTCTGAAAACACAAACGTGGCTTAGGTTTGGGGACATAGGTATGGCAGGCCCGATCTACAGACCGTGAGAATTTTTCAGGCTTTGAACAAAGGGCGAGTGTGTGGCGCTTTTTCAGGCTTTTGTCTCCGGATTTTGTGTCAATGGTGGCCGTGGAATGTCAGGATGGCCTCATCAGCCATGGACGAGTATTTCTCTCTGTGAATTTGGCCCAATTCCAAGTGTTTGCGGTCATTCTTTGGACGGTAGGAGTCCTTTCTCTATTTTTTTTTTAACCTCATGTGTCCCACCAAGGAGGGATTCTTGAGAAGAGATCTGAGTAGGGGTGACTAGACTTCTCAAGCACTGGTTAAGGCTTGGGGAGTAGGGGCATGGTAATCTCCATATGTGGGCTCTTGGTCCATCCCGGAGAGGTATTACTTGAGGCCAGGGATCATGCTTAGGATCCTAATGTGTGTTTGTGCCCATCGCAGCCCTCAAGCATGTCTGGGGCCTCATGGGCCATGCTGGTTTCTCCTACACTGCACGTTGGACAACATGCCAACCACAGGGTTTCTGGTCATGGGGAAGGAGGAGTTCTGATTTCTGCATCACGTACACGGCATGGCAGTGAGTAGAGATAAGGCCTAGATTCTGAAGCCTGAAAACCGAGGTTGGTAAGAGATGACGACCTAAGGCCATGGTGGGTCCGATGCACTTAGTGTGCGGCCAGATGTCTGTGTCCATAATGAGGTCTGGGCTCAGGCTGTGTCAGGCAGGGCATTAGTCCCCAGGCTAGACTGTATAATTGGGATACAGTCGAGTGATGTGAAGGTTGGTCCTCATTTGGGGTTTCTGGTTGGCCCCATAGGGCAAAGATTTTCTTCTGGAGGGCAGGCAGAGTGCTGCATTCTGGCTCCAGAATTGCCAACTTCAGGGCTTGTGGGCCAGGTGTTTTAGGACAGAAGTCTGAGAACACAAGTTCAGCTTTGAATTCGCAGAGGTGACATGGCAGGCACACTCTACAGACCTGAAATGAGATCTCGTGCATCTGAAGTCAGGGCGAGGATCAGATGTTGGCTTAGGTTGGAGTTTCTGTACATGATGTCCCCTTCATGAAGGTGGGGGGGGGCATCAGGAAACCATGGAAGATTTCCAACTTTGTGAGTGTGTGATGCTCCAAACCACAAGGATTCCGTCAGCGGGACAGTCACGACCTTTTGGATGGATCAAGGACGTCCCATAAGAAGTGCTCCAAAGCACAGTTCTAATGATGGATGCCTGGGCAGTCCAACTTGCATTCCAGTTGTGTCCTAGTGAAAAGGAGGATTCGATCTGCTGTCACTGGGGGAACAACCGAGGGGGCTGAATTGAAATGGACTCTCATGAGGATCAGTCATGATGTGGATTTGTGTCCATGGATCCCTTGGAATGGGGCAGTGGCTCTGTTGCCCTGAAGAATTCTCCTAACCTGAGGTTTTGATGCAGCTCCAAAGAGCAAGTTTCCCATGTAGAGACGAGATTTGTTCTGAAACCCCCACAACCTGGTATTGGAAACCAAGCATCTGGGGAACAATGCCTGGAATCCAAAGCAATGGATCTGATTACGGTCTAGGGGCCTGTCCTTTTCAATATTCTCCTCTGAGTGTCTCTGTCTAAGATTCAGAATGGAGGTCACTGCTCCGCTTGTGTCAGATCACCCATGTTTGTTGGGGGAGGCCAACACTATTGGGCTCGTCTTGGGAATTGGAGGTTTCTCCTAATCTGTAAGGTTGTGGCAAATGAAACGGGCAGAGTACCCTTGGAGAGCACTGGCACAGTCCTTAGGTGTGACACCACCTTTCTGGGTGTCATCCAGGAGGTCCAGGCTCAGGCTGTGTCAGACAGGGCATTAGTGCCAAGCTTAGACTGTATAATTGGAGTAAAGTTGATGGCATGCAGATTGATCCTAATTTGGCGTTTCTGGGTAGCCCCAGGGGCAACGTTTTTCTTCTGGAGGGAAGGAAGAGTGCTGCATTGTGGCGACGGAATTCTCACACTGGAGGGCTTGTGGGCCAGAATTGTGAGGAAGGAAGTGTGAGAACACAAGCTAGGCTTAGGTTTTGGGTCAAGATCATGGCAGGCACACTCTGTAGAGCTAAATCTAAATCTCATGCATCTGATGTCAGGGCGAGGATCAGACGTAGGCTCAGGTTGAAGTTTCTGTTCAGGATGGCCCCTTCATGATGGTGGGGGTCATCAATAGAGCCAGCAGATCTAAACTGTCTTGTTGCTAGGAGACAATTGGAATGCGAGGCGGGCTTCCCAGGCATCCAACCGCGAACGGTGCTCTGGAGTCATACCATATGGGATGTCCTGGAGCTGTCCAACAGGTCTCAATTGTCCCCCAGAAGGAATCCTTGAAGGGGGCATCCCACAACTCCCAACGTGGGAAAACCTCAATGGCCTCGAGATTCCGCTCCCTTCATGAAGCGGCCGTCATGCACAGAAACTCCAACCTGAGCCAACGTCTGATCCTTGCCCTGACTTCAGATGCATGAGATATTGGTTCAGATCTGAAGGGGGTATCTGCCGTGCCCTCGCTCTGAAACCCAAGTCTAGCTTGTCTTCTCAGACTTCCGTCCTCACACTCCTGGCCCCGAAGCCCTCAAGTTTGGCAATTCCGGACCCACAATGCAGCACTCTGCCTGCCCTCTAGAAAAAAAATTATTGCCTCATGAGCTGCCCAGGCACCTTAAATGAGGATAAACCGACACAGCATTCGACTTTACCCAAATTATATAGTCTAACCTGGGCACTAATGCACTGTCGAACACAACCTGAGCCCGGACCTCCTGACCAACACCCAGAAAGCTGACCGCACACTGAGCACATAAAACCCGCCATGGCCTTAGGTCATGATCTCTTCCCTCCCTCAGTTTTCAGGCTTCAGAACCGAGACCTATCTCCAATCACTGCCCAGGGGTGACTGTGATGCAGAAATCAGAACTCCTCCTTACCCATGGCAAGAACCCTTGTGGTTGGCACGTTGTCCAACGTTCAGTGTAGGAGAAACCAGCATTCACCCTGAGGCCCCGCCCATTCTTGAGTGCGACGAGGGCATACACATGCATTGTGACCCTCATCATGAACCTGTCCTCTAGTAAGTCCTCTCCTTGGCTGGACCATTAGATGTCATAATGGGCTTGACATGTCCCTAGGCCCCCATTTTTAACCAGATTTCTGATTGTCCAGTCGCCCCTCCCCAGGGCTCTACACTGGAATCCCTCATTCGATAGGACACCTAAGGTTAAAAAAGAAAACAACAACAACAACAACAACAACAACAACAACAAAAAAAAAAAACGGACTTCTTCCAGCCCACAGAATGACCCCAAACTCTTTGGACGGGGCCAAACCAACAGAGAGTAAGACTCGTCCATTTCCCATGAAGTCACCCAGAAATTCCACGACCATGAGTGACACGATATCCAGAGACAAAAACTTGAGAAGTAGCCTCACACTCGCCCTTCATTCAAATCCCGAAGAGTTCTCCTCATGGTCTGTAGATCAGTCCTGCCATACCTATGACCCGAAACATAAGCCGAGTTTGTGTTTTCAGACAACTGTCCAAACAGCCCTGGCCTACACAACCTACAGGCTAAGGCCCCTGGAGCCAAACCTGAGGACTGTACTTGCCCTCTCCAAGGGAATTGTGTGTGCCCATTCCAATGGCCACAACCCTTCTAATAGGATAAACCTCCAAAGTCCGTGATCCATCTCAATAGTGGTGGCTTCCTAGGAAAAACAGGGGCAATCTGAGCCCTACAGAGCACCTACCTGCACTCAGACCCATAGACAGATGTCCCCAGAGGTAAAAAGGAAAGAACAGGCCCCTAGGCTCTAATCAGATCCATTGCTTTGGTTTCCAGGAATCTCTCCTCAGAGGCCTGGATTTCAAAAGCAGCATATAGCTGTTTCTTGACTCACCCTTCAGAAAACTTCGCATCTACACATGGGAAACTTACACGTTGGAGCGGTGTCAAAGCCTCTGTTTAGTAGAACTCTTTAGGGCCCAAGTGCCACCGCTTTATTCCAAGGTCTCCTTAGACACAAAGGCACATTAGGACCCATCCCCAGGGGTGTCCATTTCAATGCAGCATCCTCGGTTGCTCCCCACAGATCCAGGAGATCTAACCTGTCTTATTGCTACGAGACAATAGGAATGCGAGGTGGGCTACCCAGCCATCCATCCTTAGAACCCTGCTCAGAATCATTGGCCTGGAGCCAAACAACAGGTCTCAATTGTCCTGCAGAAGACTCTCTGCAGTTTGGAGCTTCTCACAACTCCCATCGTGGGAAAACCCCCATGGCCTCGTGATGCCCCCCCATTCATGAAGGGGCCATCAGGGACAGAAACTCCAACCTGAGCGATCGTCTGATCCTCGCCCTGACTTCAGATGCACGAGATCTCGATTCAGGTCTGTAGATTGTGCCTGCCATGGCCTCACCCAGAAACCTAAGCCTAGCTTGTGTTCTCAGACTTTTGTCGTCAGACTACTGGCCCACAAGCCCTCCAGAATGGCAATCCAGAACTACAATGCAGCACTCTGCCGGCCCGCCAGAAGAAAAACATCGTCCTCTGGGGCTATCCAGTAACCCCAAATGAGGATCAACCTGCACCGACCTTGGCTGTACCCCAAATACTAAGGCTGACCAGGGCTCTAATGCCCTTTATGACACAGCCTGAGCCTGGAACCCCTGGCCCCTCCCAGACAGCTGGCCGCACACTGAGCACATGGAGCCGCCATGGCCTTAGGTCGTCATCTCTTCCCAACCTCGGTTTTCAGGTTTCAGAACCTAGACCTTATCTCCAATCACTGCCCGGGGTTGAAGGTGATGCTGAAATCAGAACTCCTTCCCCATGGCAATAAACCTTGTGGTTGGCATGTTGTCCAACGTTCAGTGTCGTTGAAACCAGTGTGGCCCATGAGGCCCCGCCCATGCTCGCAGGCCACATTGGTCACAAACACACATTGTGACCCTTCGGCTGAGCCCAGTCCTCAAGTAAGGCCACTCAGTGGCTGGATGAAGAGACAGCATATTGGGCCTGCCATTCCACTAGGCCCCAATTTTTTACCATAGTTCTGGTTGTTCCTTCAGTCTTCCCCACGGCTTAGCTTTGGAATTCCTCTTTTGGTGGGACAGCTGAGGTAAAAAAACTGAAATGAGTCATCCCATCCCACAGATTGACGAAAAGCAATTGCGAATCGGGCCAAATCCTCAGAGAGGAAGATTCGTCCACGGCCCATGAGGCCTCCCCGACATTCCACGGCCATCGCTGATACAAAATCCAGAGACAAAAGCCTGAGCAAGCGCCTCAGACTCGCACTTTCTTCATATCCTGAAGAGATATGAAGAGCCACACATTAGGACTGTGCCTACCAATCCATGCGAATTCTGCCCATTCCATGGTCCAAAATAGTACAAATTAGTAGAAACCTCTAAATTCCCTGAGGCCATCCCAATAGTGTAGGTCGCCCGGAACAAACAAGGGCTGTCTGACACCAGCTGATAATCGACCTCCACTCATACCATAGATGGATGTCCCCAGAGAAGAAGATTGAACCAGACAGGACCCTAGGCCATAATAGGATCCATTTCTTTGGTTTAGAGGCATGTGTCCTCAAAAGCCTGATTCCAATACGAGCAGAGGGGTTTTCCTGAGACACCCAGTAGAACTCATCTCGTCTCCACAAGGAAACCTGTGCATGGGAGCCATGTCCAAAGCTTAGGAGAGTACTTCAGGGTCCCGGAGCCCCCACCCCATTCCAAGGCCCTCATGGACACAAAAACACATTAGGACCCATCCTCAGGAAAGTCCATTTCAACTCAGCCACCCCGGTTGCTCCGGCAGAGCCATCAGATCTAAACTGTCTTGTTGCTAGGAGACAATTGGAATGCGAGGCGGGCTTCCCAGGCATCCATCCGCGAACGGTGCTCTGGAGTCATTCCATATGGGATGTCCTGGAGCTGTCCAACAGGTCTCAATTGTCCCGCAGTAGGAATCCTTGAAGGGGGCATCCCACAACTCCCAACGTGGGAAAACCTTAATGGCCTCGAGATTCCGCTCCCTTCATGAAGCGGCCGTCATGCACAGAAACTCCAACCTGAGCCAACGTCTGATCCTCGCCCTGACTTCAGATGCATGAGATATTGGTTCAGATCTGCAGGGAGTACCTGCCATGACCTCGCCCTGAAATCCAAGTCTAGCTTGTCTTCTCAGACTTCCGTCCTCACACTCCTGGCCCCGAAGCCCTCAAGTTTGGCAATTCCGGACCCACAATGCAGCACTCTGCCTGCCCTCTAGAAAAAAAATTATTTCCTCATGAGCTGTCCAGGCACCTTAAATGAGGGTAAACCTACTCAGCACTCGACTCTACCCAAATTATATAGTCTAACCTGGGCACTAATGCACTGTCGAACACAACCTGAGCCCGGACCTCCTGACCAACACCCAGAAAGCTGACCGCACACTGAGCACATAAAACCCGCCATGGCTTTAGGTCATCATCTCTTCCCTACCTCAGTTTTCAGCTTCATAACCGAGACCTTATCTCCAATCACTGCCCAGGGGTGAGTGTGATGGAGAAATCAGAACTCCTCCTTACCCATGGCAAGAACCCTTGTGGTTGGCACGTTGTCCAACGTTCAGTGTAGGAGAAATCAGCATTCACCCTGAGGACCCGCCCATTCTTGAGTGTTACGAGGGCATACACACGCATTGAGACCCTCAGCATGAGTCCTGTCCTCTAGTAAGTCCTCTCCTAGGCTGGACCATTAGATGTCATAATGGGCTTGACATGTCCCTAAGCCCAAATTTTTTACCAGATTTCTGATTGTCCAGTCGCCCCTCCTCAGGGCTCTACTCTGGAATCCCTCATTTGGTGGGACACCTGAGGTTAAAAAATAAAACAACAACAACAACAACAACAACAAAAACGGACTTATTACAGCCCACAGAATGACCCCAAACTCTTTGGACGGGGCCAAACCACCAGAGAGTAAGACTAATCCATTTCCCATGAAGTCACCCAGAAATTCCACGACCATGAATGACACGATATCCAGAGCCAAAAACTAGATCAGGAGCCTCACACTCGCCCTTCTTTCAAATCCCGAAGAGTTCTCCTCATGGTCTGTAGATCAGTCCTGCCATACCTATGACCCGAAACATAAGCCGAGTTTGTGCTTTCAGACAACTGTCCAAACAGCCCTGGCCTACACAACCTACAGGCTCAGGCCCCTGGAGCCAAACCTGAGGACTGTACTTGCCCTCTCCAAGGGAATTGTGTGTGCCCATTCCAATGGCCACAACCCTTCTAATAGGATAAACCTCCAAAGTCCCTGATCCATCTCAATAGTGGTGGCTTCCCAGGAAAAACAGGGGCAATCTGAGCCCAACTGAGCACCTACCTGCACTCAGACCCATAGACAGATGTCCCCATGGGTAAAAAGGAAAGAACAGGCCCCTAGGCACTAATCAGATCCATTGCTCTGGTTTCCAGGCATCTCTACTCAGAGGCCTGGATTTCAAAAGCAGCATCTAGCTGTTTCTTGACTCACCCATCAGAAAACATCTCATCTACACATGGGAAACAGGCACGTTGGAGCTGTGTCAAAGCTTCAGTTTAGGTGAAACCTTAAGGGCCCCAGTGCCACCGCTTCATTCCAAGGTCTCCATAGACACAAAAGCACGTTAGGACCCATCCCCAGGGGTGTCCAATTCAACTCAGCGTCCTCAGTTGCTCCCCACAGATCCGGGAGATCTAACCTGTCTTGTTGCTAGGAGACAATTGGAATGCGAGGTGGGCTACTCAGCCATCTATCCTTAGAACCCTGCTCAGAATCATTGGCCTGGAGCCAAACAACAGGTCTCAATTGTCCTGCAGAAGACTCTCTGCAGTTTGGAGCTTCTCACAACTACCATCGTGGGAAAACACCCATGGCCTCGTGATGCCCACCCCCATTCATGAAGGGGCCATCAGGGACAGAAACTCCAACCTGAGTGATCGTCTAATCCTTGCCCCGACTTCAGACGCACGAGATCTCGATTCAGGTCTGTAGATTGTGCCTGCCATATCCTCACCCAGAAACCTAAGCCTAGCTTGTGTTCTTAGACATTTGTCGTCAGACTACTGGCCCACAAGCCCTCCAGTTTGGCAATCCAGAACTACAATGCAGCACTCTGCCGGCCCTCCAGATGAAAAACATTGTCCTCTGGGGCTACCCAGTAACCCCAAATGAGGATCAACCTGCACCGACCTTGGCTGTACCCCAAATACATAGGCTGACCAGGGCACTAATGCCCTTTCTGACACAGCCTGAGCCTGGACCCCCTGTCCCCTCCCAGACAGCTGGCCACACACTGAGCACATCGAGCTGCCATGGCCTTATTTCGTCATCTCTTCCCAACATCAGTTTTCAGGTTTCAGAACCTAGACCTTATCTCCAATCACTGCCCAGGGTTGAAGGTGATGCAGAAATCAGAACTCCTTCCCCATGGCAAGAAACCTTGTGGTTGGCATGTTGTCCAACGTTCAGTGTAGTTGAACCCAGTGTGGCCCATGAGTCCCGGCCCATGCTCGCAGGCCACATTGGTCACAAACACACATTGTGACCCTCAGGCTGAGCCCAGTCCTCAAGTAAGGCCAATCAGTGGCTGGATGAAGAGATAGCATATTGGGCTTGCCATGCCCCTAGGCCCCAATTTTTAACCATAGTTCAGGTTGTCCCTTCAGTCTTACCCACGGCTTGACTTTGGAATTCCTCTTTTGGTTGGACACCTGAGGTAACAAAACTGAAATGAGTCCTCCCAATCCACAGATTGACGAAAAGCAATTGGGAATCGGGCCAAATCCTCAGAGAAGAAGATTCATCCATGGCCCATGAGGCCTCCCTGACATTCCACGGCCATCGCTGATACAAAATCCAGATACAAAAGCCTGAGCAAGCGCCTCAGACTCGCACTTTCTTCATATCCTGAAGAGTTCAGCTCATGGTTTGTCGATCAGGCCTGCCATACCTACGTCCCCAAACCTAAGCTGAGTTTGTGTTTTCAGACATCTGTCGTCAATATCTTGCGCCACACACCCTCCAGGCTGGGCACCTTGCGCCACACATTAGGACTGTGCCTACCAATCCATGGGAATTCTGCCCATTGCATGGTTCAAAATCGTATAAATTAGGAGAAACCTCCAAAGTCCCTGAGGCCATCCCAATAGTGTAGGTCGCCCGGAACAAACAAGGGCTGTCTGACACCAGCTGATAATCGACCTCCACTCAGACCATAGATGGATGTCCCCAGAGAAGAAAATTGAACAAGACAGGACCCTAGGCCATAATAGGATCCATTGCTTTGGGTTACAGGCATGTGTCCTCAAAAGCCTGATTCCAATACGAGCATAGGGGTTTTCCTGAGGCACCCATCAGAACTCATCTCGTCTCCACAAGGAAACCTCTGCATGGGAGCCATGTCCAAAGCTTAGGAGAGTACTTCAGAGTCCTGGTGCCACGGCCCCATTCCAAGGCCCTCATGGACACAAAAACACATTAGGACCCATCCTCAGGAAAGTCCATTTCAACTCAACCACCCCGGTTGCTCCCGCAGAGCCATCAGATCTATACTGTCTTGTTGCTAGGAGACAATTGGAATGCGAGGCGGGCTTCCCAGGCATCCATCCGCGAACGGTGCTCTGGAGTCATTCCATATGGGATGTCCTGGAGCTGTCCAACAGGTCCCAATTGTACCACAGAAGGAATCCTTGAAGGGGGCATCTAACAACTCCCAACGTGGGAAAACCTCAATGGCCTCTAGATTCCGCTCCCTTTATGAAGCGGCCGTCATGCTCAGAAACTCCAACCTGAGCCAACGTCTGATACTCGCCCTGACTTCAGATGCATGAGATATTGGTTCAGATCTGCATGGGGTACCTGCCGTGCCCTCGCCCTGAAACCCAAGTCTAGCTTGTCTTCTCAGACTTCCGTCCTCACACTCCTGGCCCCGAAGCCCTCAAGTTTGGCAATTCCGGACCCACAATGCAGCACTCTGCCTGCCCTCTAGAAAAAAAATTATTGCCTCATGAGCTGCCCACGCACCTTAAATGAGGGTAAACCTACACAGAACTCGACTTTACCCAAATTATATAGTCTAACCTGGGCACTAATGCACTGTCGAACACAACCTGAGCCCGGACCTCCTGACCAACACCCAGAAAGCTGACCGCACACTGAGCACATAAAACCCGCCATGGCTTTAGGTCATCATCTCTTCCCTACCTCAGTTTTCAGCTTCAGAACCGAGAGCTTATCTCCAATCACTGCCCAGGGGTGAGTGTGATGGAGAAATCAGAACTCCTCCTTACCCATGGCAAGAACCCTTGTGGTTGGCACGTTGTCCAACATTCAGTGTAGGAGAAACCAGCATTCACCCTGAGGACCCGCCCATTCTTGAGTGTTACGAGGGCATACACACGCATTGAGACCCTCAGCATGAGTCCTGTCCTCCAGTAAGTCCTCTCAGTGGCTGGACCACTAGATGTCATAATGGGCTTGACATGTCCCTAAGCCCCAATTTTTACCAGATTTCTGATTGTCCAGTCGCCCCTCCTCAGGGCTCTAATCTGGAATCCCTCATTTGGTGGGACACCTGAGGTTAAAAAAGAAAACAACAACAACAACAACAAAAAAAAAAACGGACTTCTTCCAGCCCACAGAATGTCCCCAAACTCTTTGGACGGGGCCAAATCACCAGAGAGTAAGACTCGTCCATTCCCCATGAAGTCACCCAGAAATTCCACGACCATGAGTGACACGATATCCAGAGCCAAAAACTTGAGCAGGAGCCTCACACTCGCCCTTCTTTCAAATCCCGAAGAGTTCTCCTCATGGTCTGTAGATCAGTCCTGCCATACCTATGACCCGAAACATAAGCCGAGTTTGTGTTTTCAGACAACTGTCCAAACAGCCCTGGCCTACACAACCTACAGGCTCAGGCCCCTGGAGCCAAACCTGAGGACTGTACTTGCCCTCTCCAAGGGAATTGTGTGTGCCCATTCCAATGGCCACAACCCTTCTAATAGGATAAACCTCCAACGTCCCTGATCCATCTCAATAGTGGTGGCTTCCCAGGAAAAACAGGGGCAATCTGAGCCCAACTGAGCACCTACCTGCACTCAGACCCATAGACAGATGTCCCCAGAGGTAAAAAGGAAAGAACAGGCCCCTAGGCACTAATCAGATCCATTGCTTTGGTTTCCAGGCATCTCTCCTCAGAGGCCTGGATTTCAAAAGCAGCATCTAGCTGTTTCTTGACTCACCCATCAGAAAACACCTCATCTACACATGGGAAACAGGCACGTTGGAGCTGTGTCAAAGCTTCAGTTTAGGTGAAACCTTAAGGGCCCCAGTGCCACCGCTTCATTCCAAGGTCTCCATAGACACAAAAGCACGTTAGGACCCATCCCCAGGGGTGTCCAATTCAACTCAGCGTCCTCGGTTGCTCCCCACAATCCAGGAGATCTAACCTGTTTTGTTGCTAGGAGGCAATTGGAATGCGAGGTGGGCTACTCAGCCATCCATCCTTAGAACCCTGCTCAGAATCATTGGCCTGGAGCCAAACAACAGGTCTCAATTGTCCTGCAGAAGACTCTCTGCAGTTTGGAGCTTCTCACAACTCCCATCGTGGGAAAACCCCCATGGCCTCGTGATGACCACCCCCATTCATGAAGGGGCCATCAGACCAGGAACTCCAACCTGAGCGATCGTCTAATCCTTGCCCTGACTTCAGATGCACGAGATCTCGATCAGGTCTGTAGATTGTGCCTGCCATATCCTCACCTCGAAACCTAAGCCTAGCTTGTGTTCTTAGACATTTGTCGTCAGACTACTGGCCCACAAGCCCTCCAGTTTGGCAATCCAGAACTACAATGCAGCACTCTGCCGGCCCTCCAGAAGAAAAACATTGTCCTCTGGGGCTACCCAGTAACCCCAAATGAGGATCAACCTGCACCGACCTTGGCTGTACCCCAAATACATAGGCTGACCAGGGCACTAATGCCCTTTCTGACACAGCCTGAGCCTGGACCCCCTGTCCCCTCCCAGACAGCTGGCCACACACTGAGCACATCGAGCTGCCATGGCCTTATTTCGTCATCTCTTCCCAACATCAGTTTTCAGGTTTCAGAACCTAGACCTTATCTCCAATCACTGCCCAGGGTTGAAGGTGATGCAGAAATCAGAACTCCTTCCCCATGGCAAGAAACCTTGTGGTTGGCATGTTGTCCAACGTTCAGTGTAGTTGAAACCAGTGTGGCCCATGAGTCCCGGCCCATGCTCGCAGGCCACATTGGTCACAAACACACATTGTGACCCTCAGGCTGAGCCCAGTCCTCAAGTAAGGCCAATCAGTGGCTGGATGAAGAGATAGCATATTGGGCTTGCCATGCCCCTAGGCCCCAATTTTTAACCATAGTTCAGGTTGTCCCTTCAGTCTTACCCACGGCTTGACTTTGGAATTCCTCTTTTGGTTGGACACCTGAGGTAACAAAACTGAAATGAGTCCTCCCATCCCACAGATTGACGAAAAGCAATTGGGAATCGGGCCAAATCCTCAGAGAAGAAGATTCATCCATGGCCCATGAGGCCTCCCTGACATTCCACGGCCATCGCTGATACAAAATCCAGATACAAAAGCCTGAGCAAGCGCCTCAGACTCGCACTTTCTTCATATCCTGAAGAGTTCTGCTCATGGTTTGTCGATCAGGCCTGCCATACCTACGTCCCCAAACCTAAGCTGAGTTTGTGTTTTCAGACATCTGTCGTCAATATCTTGCGCCACACACCCTCCAGGCTGGGCACCTTGCGCCACACATTAGGACTGTGCCTACCAATCCATGGGAATTCTGCCCATTCCATGGTTCAAAATCGTATAAATTAGGAGAAACCTCCAAAGTCCCTGAGGCCATCCCAATAGTGTAGGTCGCCCGGAACAAACAAGGGCTGTCTGACACCAGCTGATAATCGACCTCCACTCAGACCATAGATGGATGTCCCCAGAGAAGAAAATTGAACAAGACAGGACCCTAGGCCATAATAGGATCCATTGCTTTGGGTTACAGGCATGTGTCCTCAAAAGCCTGATTCCAATACGAGCATAGGGGTTTTCCTGAGGCACCCATCAGAACTCATCTCGTCTCCACAAGGAAACCTCTGCATGGGAGCCATGTCCAAAGCTTAGGAGAGTACTTCAGAGTCCTGGTGCCACCGCCCCATTCCAAGGCCCTCATGGACACAAAAACACATTAGGACCCATCCTCAGGAAAGTCCATTTCAACTCAACCACCGCGGTTGCTCCCGCAGAGCCATCAGATCTATACTGTCTTGTTGCTAGGAGACAATTGGAATGCGAGGCGGGCTTCCCAGGCATCCATCCGCGAACGGTGCTCTGGAGTCATTCCATATGGGATGTCCTGGAGCTGTCCAACAGGTCCCAATTGTACCAGAGAAGGAATCCTTGAAGGGGGCATCTAACAACTCCCAACGTGGGAAAACCTCAATGGCCTCTAGATTCCACTCCCTTTATGAAGCGGCCGTCATGCTCAGAAACTCCAACCTGAGCCAACGTCTGATACTCGCCCTGACTTCAGATGCATGAGATATTGGTTCAGATCTGCATGGGGTACCTGCCGTGCCCTCGCCCTGAAACCCAAGTCTAGCTTGTCTTCTCAGACTTCCGTCCTCACACTCCTGGCCCCGAAGCCCTCAAGTTTGGCAATTCCGGACCCACAATGCAGCACTCTGCCTGCCCTCTAGAAAAAAAAATTATTGCCTCATGAGCTGCCCACGCACCTTAAATGAGGGTAAACCTACACAGCACTCGACTTTACCCAAATTATATAGTCTAACCTGGGCACTAATGCACTGTCGAACACAACCTGAGCCCGGACCTCCTGACCAACACCCAGAAAGCTGACCGCACACTGAGCACATAAAACCCGCCATGGCTTTAGGTCATCATCTCTTCCCTACCTCAGTTTTCAGCTTCAGAACCGAGACCTTATCTCCAATCACTGCCCAGGGGTGAGTGTGATGGAGAAATCAGAACTCCTCCTTACCCATGGCAAGAACCCTTGTGGTTGGCACGTTGTCCAACATTCAGTGTAGGAGAAACCAGCATTCACCCTGAGGACCCGCCCATTCTTGAGTGTTACGAGGGCATACACACGCATTGAGACCCTCAGCATGAGTCCTGTCCTCCAGTAAGTCCTCTCAGTGGCTGGACCACTAGATGTCATAATGGGCTTGACATGTCCCTAAGCCCCAATTTTTACCAGATTTCTGATTGTCCAGTCGCCCCTCCTCAGGGCTCTAATCTGGAATCCCTCATTTGGTGGGACACCTGAGGTTAAAAAAGAAAACAACAACAACAACAACAAAAAAAAAAACGGACTTCTTCCAGCCCACAGAATGTCCCCAAACTCTTTGGACGGGGCCAAACCACCAGAGAGTAAGACTCGTCCATTCCCCATGAAGTCACCCAGAAATTCCACGACCATGAGAGACACGATATCCAGAGCCAAAAACTTGAGCAGGAGCCTCACACTCGCCCTTCTTTCAAATCCCGAAGAGTTCTCCTCATGGTCTGTAGATCAGTCCTGCCATACCTATGACCCGAAACATAAGCCGAGTTTGTGTTTTCAGACAACTGTCCAAACAGCCCTGGCCTACACAACCTACAGGCTCAGGCCCCTGGAGCCAAACCTGAGGACTGTACTTGCCCTCTCCAAGGGAATTGTGTGTGCCCATTCCAATGGCCACAACCCTTCTAATAGGATAAACCTCCAAAGTCCCTGATCCATCTCAATAATGGTGGCTTCCCAGGAAAAACAGGGGCAATCTGAGCCCAACTGAGCACCTACCTGCACTCAGACCCATAGACAGATGTCCCCAGAGGTAAAAAGGAAAGAACAGGCCCCTAGGCACTAATCAGATCCATTGCTTTGGTTTCCAGGCATCTCTCCTCAGAGGCCTGGATTTCAAAAGCAGCATATAGCTGTTTCTTGACTCACCCATCAGAAAACACCTCATCTACACATGGGAAACTTGCACGTTGGAGCTGTGTCAAAGCTTCAGTTTAGGAGAAACCTTAAGGTCCCCAGTGCCACCGCTTCATTCTAAGGTCTCCATAGACACAAAAGCACGTTAGGACCCATCCCCAGGGGTGTCCAATTCAACTCAGCGTCCTCGGTTGCTCCCCACAATCCAGGAGATCTAACCTGTTTTGTTGCTAGGAGGCAATTGGAATGCGAGGTGGGCTACTCAGCCATCCATCCTTAGAACCCTGCTCAGAATCATTGGCCTGGAGCCAAACAACAGGTCTCAATTGTCCTGCAGAAGACTCTCTGCAGTTTGGAGCTTCTCACAACTCCCATCGTGGGAAAACCCCCATGGACTCGTGATGACCACCCCCATTCATGAAGGGGCCATCAGACCAGAAACTTCAACCTGAGCGATCGTCTAATCCTTGCCCTGACTTCAGATGCACGAGATCTCGATCAGGTCTGTAGATTGTGCCTGCCATATCCTCACCTCGAAACCTAAGCCTAGCTTGTGTTCTTAGACATTTGTCGTCAGACTACTGGCCCACAAGCCCTCCAGTTTGGCAATCCAGAACTACAATACAGCACTCTGCCGGCCCACCAGAAGAAAAACATTGTCCTCTGGGGCTACCCAGTAACCCCAAATGAGGATCAACCTGCACCGACCTTGGCTGTACCCCAAGGTACAGGGCACTAATGCCCTTTCTGACACAGCCTGAGCCTGGACCCCCTGTCCCCTCCCAGACAGTTGGCCGCACACTGAGCACATCTAGCCACCATGGACTTAGGTCGTCATCTCTTCCCAAACGCGGTTTTCAGGTTTCAGAACCTAGACCTTATCTCCAAACACTGCCCAGGGTTGAAGGTGATACAGAAATCAGAACTCCTTCCCCATGGCAAGAAACCTTGTGGTTGGCATGTTGTCCAACGTTCAGTGTAGTTGAAACCAGTGTGGCCCATGAGGCCCCGCCCATGCTCACGGGCCACATTGGTCACAAACACACATTGTGACCCTCAGGCTGAGCCCAGTCCTCAAGTAAGGCCAATCAGTGGCTGGATGAAGAGATAGCATATTGGGCTTGCCATGCCCCTTGGCCCCAATTTTTATCCATAGTTCTGGTTGTCCCTTCAGTCTTCCCCACGGCTTGGCTTTGGAATTCCTCTTTTGGTGGGACACCTGAGGTAACAAAACTGAATAAGTCCTCCCATCCCACAGATTGACGAAAAGCAATTGGGAACCGGCCCAATCCTCAGAGAGGAAGATTCGTCCATGGTCCATGAGGCCTCCCCGACATTCCACGGCCATCGCTGATACAAAATCCAGAGACAAAAGCCTGAGCAAGCGCCTCAGACTCGCACTTTCTTCATATCCTGAAGAGTACTGCTCATGGTTTGTCGATCAGGCATGCCATACCTACGTCCCCAATCCTAAGCTGAGTTTGTGTTTTCAGACATCTGTCCTCAAAGTCTTGGCCCACACACCCTCCAGGCTGGAAACCTGGCGCCACACATTAGGACTGTGCCTACCAATCCATGGGAATTCTGCCCATTCCATGGTTCAAAATCGTACAAATTAGGAGAAACCTCCAAAGTCCCTGAGGCCATCCCAATAGTGTAGGTCGCCCGGAACAAACAAGGGCTGTCTGACACCAGCTGATAATCGACCTCCACTCAGACCATAGATGGATGTACCCAGAGAAGAAGATTGAACCAAACAGGACCCTAGGCCATAATAGGATCCATTGCTTTGGGTTACAGGCATGTGTCCTCAAAAGCCTGATTCCAATACGAGCATAGGGGTTTTCCTGAGGCACCCATCAGAACTCATCTCGTCTCCTCAAGGAAACATCTGCATGGGAGCCATGTCCAAAGCTTAGGAGAGTACTTCAGAGTCCCAGTGCCACCGCCCCATTCCAAGGCCCTCATGGACACAAAAACACATTAGGACCCATCCTCAGGAAAGTCCATTTCAACACAGCCACCCCGGTTGCTCCCGCAGAGCCATCAGATCTATACTGTCTTGTTGCTAGGAGACAATTGGAATGCGAGGCGGGCTTCCCAGGCATCCATCCGCGATGGGTGCTCTGGAGTCATTCCATATGGGATGTCCTGGAGCTGTCCAACAGGTCCCAATTGTCCCACAGAAGGAATCCTTGAAGGGGGCATCTAACAACTCCCAACGTGGGAAAACCTCAATGGCCTCGAGATTCCGCTCCCTTTATGAAGCGGCCGTCATGCTCAGAAACTCCAACCTGAGCCAACGTCTGATGCTCGCCCTGACTTCAGATGCATGAGATATTGGTTCAGATCTGCAAGGGGTACCTGCCGTGCCCTCGCCCTGAAACCCAAGTCTAGCTTGTCTTCTCAGACTTCCGTCCTCACACTCCTGGCCCCGAAGCCCTCAAGTTTGGCAATTCCGGACCCACAATGCAGCACTCTGCCTGCCCTCTAGAAAAAAAATTATTGCCTCATGAGCTGCCCAGGCACCTTAAATAAGGGTAGACCTACACAGCACTCGACTTTACCCAAATTATATAGTCTAACCTGGGCACTAATGCACTGTCGAACACAACCTGAGCCCGGACCTCCTGACCAACACCCAGAAAGCTGACCGCACACTGAGCACATAAAACCCGCCATGGCTTTAGGTCATCATCTCTTCCCTACCTCAGTTTTCAGCTTCAGAACCGAGACCTTATCTCCAATCACTGCCCAGGGGTGAGTGTGATGGAGAAATCAGTACTCCTCCTTACCCATGGCAAGAACCCTTGAGGTTGGCACGTTGTCCAACGTTCAGTGTAGGAGAAACCAGCATTCACCCTGAGGCCCCGCCCATTTTTGAGTGTTACGAGGGCATACACACGCATTGAGACCTTCAGCATGAGTCCTGTCCTCTAGTAAGTCCTCTCAGTGGCTGGACCATTAGATGTCATAATGGGCTTGACATGTCCCTAAGCCCCAATTTTTTACCAGATTTCTGATTGTCCAGTCGCCCCTCCTCAGGGCTCTAATCTGGAATCCCTCATTTGGTGGGACACCTGAGGTTAAAAAAGAACACAACAAAAAAAAAAAAAAACGGACTTCTTCCAGCCCACAGAATGACCCCAAACTCTTTGGACGGGGCCTAACCACCAGAGAGTAAGACTCGTCCATTCCCCATGAAGTCACCCAGAAATTCCACGACCATGAGTGACACGATATCCAGAGACAAAAACTTGAGCAGGAGCCTCACACTCGCCCTTCTTTCAAATCCCGAAGAGTTCTCCTCATGGTCTGTAGATCAGTCCTGCCATACCTATGACCCGAAACATAAGCCGAGTTTGTGTTTTCAGACAACTGTCCAAACAGCCCTGGCCTACACAACCTACAGGCTCAGGCCCCTGGAGCCAAACCTGAGGACTGTACTAGCCCTCTCCAAAGGAATTGTGTGTGCCCATTCCAAAGGCCACAACCCTTCTATTAGGATAAACCTCCAAAGTCCCTGATCCATCTCAATAGTGGTGGTTTCCCAGGAAAAACAGGGGCAATCTGAGCCCAACTGAGCACCTACCTGCACTCAGACCCATAGACAGATGTCCCCAGAGGTAAAAAGGAAAGAACAGGCCCCTAGGCACTAATCAGATCCATTGCTTTGGTTTCCAGGCATCTCTCCTCAGAGGCCTGGATTTCAAAAGCAGCATATAGCTGTTTCTTGAATCACCCATCAGAAAACATCTCATCTACACATGGGAAACTTGCACGTTGGAGCTGTGTCAAAGCCTCTGTTTAGGAGAACCCTTTAGGGCCCCAGTGCCACCGCTTCATTCCAAGGTCTCCATAGACACAAAAGCACGTTAGGACCCATCCCCAGGGATGTCCATTTCAACTCAGCGTCCTCGGTTGCTCCCCACAGATCATGATATCTAACCTGTCTTGTTGCTAGGTGACAATTGGAATGCGAGGTGGGCTACCCAGCCATCCATTCTTAGAACCCTGCTCAGAATCATTGGCCTGGAGCCAAACAACAGGTCTCAATTGTCCTGCAGAGGACTGTCTGCTGTTTGGAGCTTCTCACAACTCTCATCGTGGAAAAACCCCTATGGCCTCTTGATGCCCCCCCCATTCATGAAGGGGCCATCAGGGACAGAAACTCCAACCTGAGCGATCATCTGATCCTCGCCCTGACTTCAGATGCACGAGATCTCGATTCAGGTCTGTAGATTGTTCCTGCCATGGCCTCACCCAGAAACCTAAGCCTAGCTTGGGTTCTCAGACTTTTGTCGTCAGACTACTGGCCCACAAGCCCTCCAGTTTGGCAATCCAGAAATACAATGCAGCACTCTGCCGGCCCTCCAGAAGAAAAATATTGTCCTCTGGGGTTACCCAGAAATCCCAAATGAGAATCAACCTGCACCGAACTTGGCTGTACCCCAAATACATAGGCTGACCAGGGAACTAATGCCCTTTCTGACACAGCCTGAGCCTGGACTCCCTGGCCCCTCCCAGACAGCTGGCCGCACACTGAGCACATCGAGCTGCCATGGCCTTAGCTTGTCATCTCTTCCCAACAACAGTTTTCATGTTTCAGAACCTAGACCTTATCTCCAATCACTGCCCAGGGTTGAAGGTGATGCAGAAATCAGAACTCCTTCCCCATGGCAAGAAACCTTTTGGTTCGCATGTTGTCCAACGTTCAGTGTAGTTGAAACCAGTGTGGCCCATGAGGCCCGGCCCATGCTCGCAGGCCACATTGGTCACAAACACACATTGTGCCCCTCAGGCTGAGCCGAGTCGTCAAGTAAGGCCACTCGATGGCTGGATGAAGAGAGCGCATATTGGGCTTGCCATGCCCCTAGGCCCCAATATTTAACCATAGTTCAGGTTGTCCCTTCAGTCTTCCCCACGGCTTGGCTTTGGAATTCCTCTTTTGGTTGGACAACTGAGGTAACAAAACTGAAATGAGTCCTCCCATCCCACAGATTGACGAAAAGCAATTGGCAATCGGGCCAAATCCTCAGAGAGGAAGATTCGTCCATGGCCCATGAGGCCTCCCCGACATTCCACGTCCATCGCTGATACAAAATCCAGAGACAAAAGCCTGAGCAAGCGCCTCAGACTCGCACTTTCTTCATATCCTGAAGAGTTCTGCTCATGGTTTGTCGACCAGGCCTGCCATACCTACGTCCCCAAACCTAAGCTGACTTTGTGTTTTCAGACTTCTGTCCTCAAAGTCTTGGGCCACACACCCTCCAGGCTGGGCCCCTGGAGCCACACATTAGGACTGTGCCTACCAATCCATGGGAATTCTGCCCATTCCATGGTTCAAAATCGTACAAATTAGGAGAAACCTCCAAAGTCCCTGAGGCCATTCCAATAGTGTAGGTTGCCCGGAACAAACAAGGGCTCTCTGACACCAGCTGATAATCGACCTCCACTCATACCATAGATGGATGTCCCCAGAGAAGAAGATTGAACCAGACAGGACCCTAGGCCATAATAGGATCCATTGCTTTGGGTTACAGGCATGTGTCCTCAAAAGCCTGATTCCAATACGAGCATAGGGGTTTTCCTGAGGCACCCATCAGAACTCATCTCGTCTCCACAAGGAAACCTGTGCATGGGAGCCATGTCCAAAGCTTAGGAGGGTACTTCAGGGTCCCGGTGCCACCGCCCCATTCCAAGGCCCTCATGGACACAAAAACACATTAGGACCCATCCTCAGGAAAGTCCATTTCAACTCAGCCACCCCGGTTGTTCCCGCAGAGCCATCAGATCTAAACTGTCTTGTTGCTAGGAGACAATAGGAATGCGAGGCGGGCTTCCCAGGCATCCATCCGTGATCGGTGCTCTGGAGTCATTCCATATGGGATGTCCTGGAGCTGTCCAACAGGTCTCAATTGTCCCGCAGAAGGAACCCTTGAAGGGGGCATCCCACAACTCCCAACGTTAGAAAACCCTATGGCCTCGAGATTCCGCTCCCTTCATGAAGCGGCCGTCATGCACAGAAACTCCAACCTGATCCAACGTCTGATCCTCGCCCTGACTTCAGATGCATGAGATATTGGTTCAGATCTGCAGGGGGTACCTGCCGTGCCCTCGCCCTGAAACCCAAGTCTAGCTTGTCTTCTCAGACTTCCGTCCTCACACTCCAGCCCCGAAGCCCTCAAGTTTGGCAATTCCGGACCCACAATGCAGCACCCTGCCTGCCCTCTAGAAATAAAATTATTGCCTCATGAGCTGTCCAGGCACCTTAAATGAGGATACACCTACACAGCACTCGACTTTACCCAAATTATATAGTCTAACCTGGGCACTAATTCACTGCCGAACACAACCTGAGCCCGGACCTCCTAACCAACACCCAGAAAGCTGACCACACACTGAGCACATAAAACCCGCCATGGCCTTAGGTCATCATCTCTTCCCTACCTCAGTTTTCAGGCTTCAGAACCGAGACCTTATCTCCAATCACTGCCCAGGAATGAGTGTGATGCAGAAATCAGTACTCCTCCTTACCCATGGCAAGAACCCTTGTGGTTGGCACGTTGTCCAAAGTTCAGTGTAGGAGAAAACAGCATTCACCCTGAGGCCCCGCCCATTCTTGAGTGCGACAAGGGCATACACACGCATTGTGACCATCAGCATGAGTCCTGTCCTCCAGTAAGTCCTCTCAGTGGCTGGATCATTAGATGTCATAATGGGCTTTACATGTCCCTAGGCCCCAATTTTTAACCAGATTTCTGATTGTCCAGTCGCCCCTCCCCAGGGTTCTACTCTGGAATCCATCATTTGGTGGGACACCTGAGGTTAAACAAGAAAAAAACAACAACAACAACAACAACAAAAACGGACTTCTTCCAGCCCACAGAATGACCCCAAACTCTTTGGACGGGACCAAACCACCAGAGAGTAAGACTCGTCCATTTCCCATGAAGTCACCCAGATATTCCACGACCATGAGTGACACGATATCCAGAGACAAAAACTTGAGCAGGAGCCTCACAGTCGCCCCTCTTTCAAATCCCGACGAGTTCTCCTCATGGTCTGTAGATCAGTCCTGCCATACCTATGACCCGAAACATAAGCCGAGTTTGTGTTTTCAGAAAACTGTCCAAACAGCCCTGGCCTACACAACCTACAGGCTCAGGCCCCTGGAGCCAAACCTGAGGACTGTACTAGCCCTCTCCAAGGGAATTGTGTGTGCCCATTCCAATGGCCACAACCCTTCTAATACGATAAACCTCCAAAGTCCCTGATCCATCTCAATAGTGGTGGCTTCCCAGGAAAAACAGGGGGAATCTGAGCCCAACTGAGCACCTACCTGCACTCATTCCCATAGACAGATGTCCCCAGAAGTAAAAAGGAAAGAACAGGCCCCTAGGCACTAATCAGATCCATTGCTTTGGTTTCCAGGCATCTCTCCTCAGAGGCCTGGATTTCAAAAGCAGCATATAGCTGTTTCTTGACTCACCCATCAGAAAACATCTCATCTACACATGGGACACTTGCACGTTGGAGCTGTGTCAAAGCCTCTGTTTAGGAGAACCCTTTAGGGCCCCAGTGCCACCGCTTCATTCCAAGGTCTCCATAGACACAAAAGCACGTTAGGACCCATCCCCAGGGGTGTCCATTTCAACTCAGCGTCCTCGGTTGCTCCCCACAGATCCATGATATCTAACCTGTCTTTTTGCTAGGAGACAATTGGAATGCGAGGTGGGCTACCCAGCCATCCATCCTTAGAACCCTGCTCAGAATCATTGGCCTGGAGCCAAACAACAGGTCTCAATTGTCCTGGAGAGGACTGTCTGCTGTTTGGAGCTTCTCACAACTCTCATCGTGGAAAAACCCCCATGGCCTCTTGATGCCCCACCCCATTCATGAAGGGGCCATCAGGGACAGAAACTCCAACCTGAGCGATCATCTGATCCTCGCCCTGACTTCAGATGCACGAGATCTCGATTCAGGTCTGTAGATTGTGCCTGCCATGGCCTCACCCAGAAATCTAAGCCTAGCTTGTGTTCTCAGACTTTTGTCGTCAGACTACTGGCCCAGAAGCCCTCCAGTTTGGCAATCCAGAAATACAATGCAGCACTCTGCCGGCCCACCAGAAGAAAAATATTGTCCTCTGGGGTTACCCAGTAATCCCAAATGAGGATCAACCTGCACCGAACTTGGCTGTACCCCAAATACATAGGCTGACCAGGGAACTAATGCCCTTTCTGACACAGCCTGAGCCTGGACCCCCTGGCCCCTCCCAGACAGCTGGCCGCACACTGAGCACATCGAGCTGCCATGGCCTTAGGTCGTCATCTCTTCCCAACAACTGTTTTCAGGTTTCAGAACCTAGACCTTATCTCCAATCACTGCCCAGGGTTGAAGGTGATGCAGAAATCAGAACTCCTTCCCCATGGCAAGAAACCTTTTGGTTCGCATGTTGTCCAACGTTCAGTGTAGTTGAAACCAGTGTGGCCCATGAGTCCCGGCCCATGCTCGCAGGCCACATTGGTCACAAACACACATTGTGACCCTCAGGCTGAGCCCAGTCCTCAAGTAAGGCCACTCGATGGCTGGATGAAGAGATAGCATATTGGGCTTGCCATGCCCCTAGGCCCCAATTTTTAACCATAGTTCAGGTTGTCCCTTCAGTCTTCCCCACGGCTTGGCTTTGGAATTCCTCTTTTGGTTGGACAACTGAGGTAACAAAACTGAAATGAGTCCTCCCATCCCACAGATTGACGAAAAGCAATTGGGAATCGGGCCAAATCCTCAGAGAGGAAGATTCGTACATGGCCCATGAGGCCTCCCCGACATTCCACGTCCATCGCTGATACAAAATCCAGAGACAAAAGCCTGAGCAAGCTCCTCAGACTCGCACTTTCTTCATATCCTGAAGAGTTCTGCTCATGGTTTGTCGACCGGGCCTGCCATACCTACGTCCCCAAACCTAAGCTGAGTTTGTGTTTTCAGACTTCTGTCCTCAAAGTCTTGGGCCACACGCCCTCCAGGCTGGGCCCCTGGAGCCACACATTAGGACTGTGCCTACCAATCCATGGGAATTCTGCCCATTCCATGGTCCAAAATCGTACAAATTAGGAGAAACCTCCAAAGTCCCTGAGGCCATCTCAATAGTGTAGGTCGCCCGGAACAAACAAGGGCTGTCTGACACCAGCTGATAATCGACCTCCACTCATACCATAGATGGATATACCCAGAGAAGAAGATTGAACCAAACAGGACCCTAGGCCATAATAGGATCCATTGCTTTGGGTTACAGGCATGTGTCCTCAAAAGCCTGATTCCAATACGAGCATAGGGGTTTTCCTGAGGCACCCATCAGAACTCATCTCGTCTCCACAAGGAAACCTGTGCATGGGAGCCATGTCCAAAGCTTAGGAGAGTACTTCAGGGTCCCGG
Organism: Mustela nivalis; assembly: GCF_964662115.1. Lineage (NCBI taxonomy): Eukaryota > Metazoa > Chordata > Mammalia > Carnivora > Mustelidae > Mustela > Mustela nivalis. The sequence continues at coordinate 344,191 of NW_028136451.1, read as the reverse complement.
TGCCACCACCCCATTCCAAGGCCCTCATGGACACAAAAACACATTAGGACCCATCCTCAGGAAAGTCCATTTCAACTCAGCCACCCCAGTTGCTCCGGCAGAACCATCAGATCTAAACTGTCTTGTTGCTAGGAGACAATTGGAATGCGATGCGGGATTCCCAGGCATCTATCCGCGAACGGTGCTCTGGAGTCATTCCATATGGGATGTCCTGGAGCTGTCCAACAGGTCTCAATTGTCCCGCAGAAGGAATCCTAGAAGGGGTCATCCCACACCTCCCAACGTGGGAAAACCTCAATGGCCTCGAGATTCCATTCCCTTCATGAAGCGGCCGTCATGCTCAGAAATACAACCTGAGCCAACGTCTGATCCTCGCCCTGGCTTCAGATGCATGTGATATTGGTTCAGATCTGCAGGGGTTACCTGCCGTGCCCTCGGCCTAAAACCCTAGTCTAGCTTGTCTTCTCAGACGTCCGTCCTCACACTCGTGGCCCCAAAGCCCTCAAGTTTAGCAAATCCGGACCCACAATGCAGCACTCTGCCTGCCCTCTAGAAAAAAAATTATTGCCTCATGAGCTGCCCAGGCACCTTAAATGAGGATAAACCTACACAGCACTCGACTTTACCCAAATTATATAGTATAACCTGGGCACTAATGCACTGTCGAACACAACCTGAGCCCGGACCTCCTGACCAACACCCAGAAAGCTGACCGCACACTGAGCACATAAAACCCAGCATGGCCTTAGGTCATCATCTCTTCGCTACCTCAGTTTTCAGGCTTCAGAACCGAGACCTTATCTCCAATCACTGCCCAGAAGTGAGTGTGATGCAGAAGTCAGAACTCCTCCTTACCCATGGCAAGAACCCTTGTGGTTGGCACGTTGTCCAACGTTCAGTGTAGGAGAAACCAGCATTCACCCTGAGGCCCCGCCCATTCTTGCGTGTTAGGAGGGCATACACACGCATTGAGACCCTCAGCATGAGTCCTGTTCTCTAGTAAGTCCTCTCAGTGGCTGGACCTTTAGATGTCATAATGGGCTTGACATGTCCCTAGGCCCCAATTTTTAACCAGATTCCTGATTGTCCAGTCGCCCCTCCCAGGGCTCTACTCTGGAATCCTCATTTGGTGGGACACCTGAGGTTAAAAAATAAAACAACAACAACAACAACAAAAAAAAAAAACAGACTTCTTCCAGCCCACAGAATGACCCCAAACTCTTTGGACGGGGCCAAACCACCAGAGAGTAAGACTCGTCCATTTCCCATGAAGTCACCCAGAAATTCCACGACCATGAGTGACACGATATCCAGAGACAAAAACTTGAGCAGGAGCCTAACACTCGCCCTTCATTCAAATCCCGATGTGTTCTCCTCATGGTCTGTAGATCAGTCCTGCCATACCTATGACCTGAAACATAAGCCGAGTTTGTGTTTTCAGACAACTGTCCAAACAGCCCTGGCCTACACAACCTACAGGCTCAGGCCCCTGGAGCCAAACCTGAGGACTGTACTTGCCCTCTCCAAGGGATTGTGTGTGCCCATTCCAATGGCCACAACCCTTCTAATAGGATAAACCTCCAAAGTCCCTGATGCATCTCAATAGTGGTGGCTTCCCAGGAAAAACAGGGGCAATCTGAGCCCAACTGAGCACCTACCTGCACTCAGACCCATAGACAGATGTCTCCAGAGGTAAAAAGGAAAGAACAGGCCCCTAGGCACTAATCAGATCCATTGATTTGGTTTCCAGGCATCTCTCCTCAGAGGCCTGGATTTCTAAAGCAGCATATAGCTGTTTCTTGACTCACCCATCAGAAAACATTTCATCTACACATGGGAAACTTGCACGTTGGAGCTGTGTCAAAGCCTCTGTTTAGGAGAACCCTTTAGGGCCCCAGTGCCACCGCTTCATTCCAAGGTCTCCATAGACACAAAAGCACATTAGGACCCATCCCCAGGGGTGTCCATTTCAACTCAGCGTCCTCGGTTGCTCCCCAGAGATCCAGGACATTTAAACTGTCTTGTTGCTAGGAGACAATTGGAATGCGATGTGGGCTACCCAGCCATCCATCTTTAGGACCCTGCTCAGAATCATTGGCCTGGAGCCAAACAACAGGTCTCAATTGTCCTGCAGAAGACTCTCTGCAGTTTGGAGCTTCTCACAACTCCCATCGTGGGAAAACACCCAAGGCCTCGTGATGCCCCCCCATTCATGAAGCGTCCATCAGGGACAGAAACTCCAAACTGAGCGATCGTCTGATCCTCGCCCTGACTTCAGATGCACGAGATCTCGATTCAGGTCTGTAAATTTTGCCTGCCATGGCCTAAGCCTGAAACCTAAGCCTAGCTTGTGTTCTCAGACTTTTTTCGTCAGACTACTGGCCCACAAGCCCTCCAGTTTGGCAAACCAGAACTGCAATGCAGCACTCTGCCTGCCAACCAGAAGAAAAACTTTGTCCTCTGGGGCAACCCAGTAACCGCAAATGAGGATCAACCTGCACCGACCTTGGCTGTACCCCAAATACATAGGCTGACCAGGGCACTAATGCCCTTTCTGACACAGCCTGAGCCGGGACCCCCTGGACCCTCCCAGACAGCTGGCCGCACACTGAGCACATCGAGCCGCCGTGGACTTAGGTCGTCATCTCTTCCCACCCTCGGTTTTCAGGTTTCAGAACCTATACCTTATCTCCAATCACTGCGCAGGGTTGAAGGTGATGCAGAGATCAGAACTCCTTCCCCATGGCAAGAAACCTTGTGGTTGGCATGTTGTCCAACGTTCAGTGTCGTTGAAACCAGTGTGGCCCATGAGGCCACGCCCATGCTCGCGGGCCACATTGGTCACAAACACACATTGTGAACCTCAGGCTGAGCCCAGTCCTCAAGTAAGGCCACTCAATGGCTGGATGAAGAGATAGCATATTGGGCTTGCCATGCCCCTAGGCCCCAATTTTTAACCATAGTTTGGGTTGTCCCTTCAGTCTTCTCCACGGCTTGGCTTTGGAATTCCTCTTTTGGTCGGACACCTGAGGTAACAAAACTGAAATGAGTCCTCCCATCCCACAGATTGATGAAAAGCAATTGGGAATCGGGCCAATTCCTCAGAGAGGTAGATTCGTCCATGGCCATGAGGCCTCCCCAACATTCCACGCCCATCGCTGATACAAAATCCAGAGACAAAGGCCTGAGCAAGCGCCTCAGACTTGCACTTTCTTCATATCCTGAAGAGTTCTTCTCATGGTTTGTAGATTGGGCCTGCCATACCTACATCCCCAAACCTAAGCTGAGTTTGTGTTTTCAGACTTCTGTCCTCAATGTCTTGGGCCACACACCCTCCAGGTTGCCCCTGAAGCCACACATTAGGACTGTGCCTACCAATCCATGAAAATTCTGCCCATTCCATGGTCCAAAATCGTACAAATTAGGAGAAACCTCCAAAGTCCCTGAGGCCATCCCAATAGTGTAGGTCGCCCGGAACAAACAAGGGCTGTCTGACAACAGCTGATAATCGACCTCCACTCATACCATAGATGGATGTCCCCAGAGAAGAGATTGAACCAGACAGAACCTAGGCCATTATAGGATCCATTGCTTTGGGTTACACGCATGTGTCCTCAAAAGCCTGATTCCAATACGAGCATAGGGGTTTTCCTGAGTCACCCATTAGAACTCATCTCGTCTCCACAAGGAAACCTGTGCATGGGAGCCATGTCCAAAGCTTAGGAGAGTACTTCAGGGTCCCGGTGCCACCGCCCCATTCCAAGGCCCTCATGGACACAAAAACACAGTAGGACCCATCCTCAGGAAAGTCCATTTCAACTCAGCCACCCCGGTTGCTCCGGCAGAGCCATCAGATCTAAACTGTCTTCTTGCTAGGAGACAATTGGAATGCGAGGCGGGCTTCCCAGGCATCCATCCGGGAACGGTGCTCTGGAGTCATTCCGTATGGGATGTCCTGGAGCTGTCCATCAGGTCTCAATTGTCCCGCAGAAGGAATCCTTGAAGGGGGCATCCCACAACTCCCAACGTGGGAAAACCTCAATGGCCTCGAGATTCCGCTCTCTTCATGAAGCGGCCGTCATGCAGAGAAACTCTAACCTGAGCCAATGTCTGATCCTCGCCCTGACTTCAGATGCATGAGATATTGGTTCAGATCTGCAGAGGGTACCTCCCGTGCCCTCGCCCTGTAACCCAAGTCTGGCTTGTCTTCTCAGACTTCCGTCCTCACACTCCTGGCCCCGAAGCCCTCAAGTTTGGCAATTCCGGACCCACAATGCAGCACACTGCCTGCCCTATAGAAAAAAAAATTATTGCCTCATGAGCTGCCCAGGCATCATAAATGAGGATCCACCTACACAGCACTCGACTTTACCCAAATTATATAGTCTAACCTGGGCACTAATGCACTGTCGAACACAACCTGAGCCCGGACCTCCTGACCAACACCCAGAAAGTTGACCGCACACTGAGCACATAAAACCCGCCATGGCCTTAGGTCATCACCTCTTCCCTACCTCAGGTTTCAGGCTACAGAACCGAGACCTTATCTCCAATCACTGCCCAGGGGTGAGTGTGATGCAGAAATCAGAACTTCACCTTACCCATGGCAAGAACCCTTGTGGTTGGCATGTTGTCCAAAGTTCAGTGTAGGAGAAACCAGCATTCACCCTGAGGCCCCGCCCATTCTTGAGTGCGACGAGGGCATACACACGCATTGTGACCCTCAGCATGATTCCTGTCCTCTAGTAAGTCCTCTCAGTGGCTGGACCATTAGGTGTTATAATGGGCTTGACATGTCCCTAGGCCCCAATTTTTAACCAGATTTCTGATTGTCCAGTCGCCCCTCCCCAGGGTTCTACTCTGGAATATCTCATTTGTTGGGACACCTGAGGTTAAAAAAAAGAAAAAAAGAGAGAGGGAGAGAGTCAAGAATGAAAGGTGAGATAAAAGAGAAGGTTCAGCCCAAATGGGTTCCAAGGTAAGATTTATGAAGTTTACAAACAAAAACAGACAAACAAAAAGACTGATAAAAGTATTTGAGAAGAGAAAATTATATATATATATATATATATATATATATATATATATATATATATATATATATATTTGCATATATAAATAAAAATAAAGGAATAACCTCATCAGAAAGAACCCTGAGTGTAAGATTTATATACTATCAGGACAAACACAAAAACACAGAAATAGGGGCGCCTGGGTGGCTCAGTGGGTTAAGCCGCTGCCTTAGGCTCAGGTCCTGATCTCAGGGTCCTGGGATCAAGTCCCACATCGGGCTCTCTGCTCAGCAGGGAGCCTGCTTTTTCTCTCTCTCTCTCTCTCTGCCTGCCTCTCTGCCTACTTGTGATCTCTCTTTGTCAAATATATAAATAAAAAACAACACAGAAATACTGGTGGTAGAAAAAGATTGTAGAGTGGTTGTAAATTCTCAGTGTGGGTGAGGAAGGTTTTTTGTTTTTTGTTTTTTTTGTTTTTTTTTTTCCGGATGTATCTTGATGTATTTGTTAAAGACTCCACTTTCCTAAGATAAATGGGGATTAGGAATTGTTTTACCTATAGGGGTGGCTTTGATTGGGAAAAGGGGATTACCTTGAAGTTTAATTCTATATGAATATTAGAAAATAAAAATTAAAAAAAGGAATAAACTAGACTAAACTAAACTAAAATTAAAAAAAATAAATTTAAAAAACAGAAATGCAAAAGGAAAACACAGGTGTATGTATCAAAAAGTTCAGGTTAGAAGGTTATTATGGAATTTGATGTACTGGACATCTCACTGTGACGGTAAATAGGTTAAAAAATTTTCTATATAATAATAAAAAATTATCTTTAATAAAATGAGCCAGGATAGTGGGAACAAATTAATAATAAAAATTGTCCTATGAAGTAGTGGTGGTTGATCTCTTGTTGTCTTCTTTTTTTTTCCTTTCCCGGTTGGTTTTCTGGGGCAGGGGCCTGCCACGTGGGATTTCAGTCAATGATGTTCTCTGAGTTAAGTCCTCCCACCCCCCTCAAGGGGGTGTGCTCTTAGGAAACTGTTTTTTTCAGGCTTTTGTTCTCTGGAGGTTTTTATATTTGTTCACTTTTGTTTTTCTCTTGCCTTGAGGGCTTTTGATGGTTTTTGTAGGTTTAGAGGAAAGCAAACTGTACCCTGTCCTTCGTCTCAGAGAGAAGCCTCAATCTGTCCGAAGAGCCCAAATAAAATCCCCCTTCAACACTGGCAGAGCAGGTTCCCAGTCGCGGTCCCTGGGGACTCAAGATTTTTTGCTTGTACCAAAACCACAGCAGTGGCCGCTGTCTGGGCAGCTCCAGACTGCCAGAGAAGTTCCAAGCAGCAATCGCAAACTGAGATTTTCCCCCTGGCACAAGCTGGGAGTGCCTGGTATTTCCAGGTCCGAGAGCACCAGGCTGGTGCCTGTGCCACCTCTCTCTCTGGAGGGCGCAGGGCATGACTCGGACTCTGATGGCATGGCAGGGCACTTGCATGGGGACTGCAAAAAAGCTGTGCTTCTGTTGGCTGGCGAGGCTCCCAGCCCCTCATGGGAGCTGGGAGCCACACGCTCTCAGGCGAGCTTGCTGGTGGTTCAGGGACCAAGACCTGGTTTCTCTGCCGCACTCTTTCTGGCTCTGCACCAGGGGTGGTTGTCCTGGGTCTGGGGACTTAAGCCCCTGACCCTAACACCCCGATTCCTGCAATTTCTTCCCAGTGATCCCTTGCTCTTCTTGAGTGCTTTCTACCATACTTCTGAGATAATGCTGGTCCCCAGACGCAGGGCACTCTCGTATTGGGATATTACTTTCCAGTGGGTCACCTCTGGTAGCACCCTCCCACTTTTGTTTATCTTCCGATATCAGTCCAACTTTCCCACTCTGCTTTACCTGCCCACTGGCGTTTTCTGCTCTGGGAGAGATCCAGATGTGTATAATTCGGGTCTCAGGCTGATTTTGTCGGTGAGTGGAGTTCAATAGAAGTAGGGTTCAGGTTGAAAGGGAGCCTCCTCCTACTTCTCCGCCATCTTGTCTCCAGTATAACATTTTAACAATGTTTTTTTTTTAATTAAATTAATTTCTTTATTTTCAGAAAAACAGTATTCATTATTTTTTTCACCAACCCAGTGCTCCATGCAATCTGTGCCCTCTATAATACCCACCACCTGGTACCCCAAGATCCCACCCCCCCGCCACTTCAAACCCCTAGGTTGTTTTTCAGAGTCCATAGTCTCTCATGATTCACCTCCCCTTCCAATTCCCCCAAACTCCCTTATCCTCTCTAAGACCCCTTGTTCTCCATGATATTTGTTATGCTCCACAAATAAGTGAAACCATATGATAATTGATTCTCTCTGCCTTTCTTCATTCAGCAAAATCTCTTCCAGTCCCGTCCATGCTGCTACAAAAGTTGGGTATTCATCCTTTCTGATGGAGGCATAATACTCCATAGTGTATATGGACCACATCTTCCTTATCCATTCGTCCGTTGAAGGGCATCTTGGTTCTTTCATAGTTTGGCGACCATGGCCATTGCTGCTATAAACATTAGGGTACAGATGGCCCTTCTTTTCACGACATCTGTATCTTTGGGGTAAATACCCAGGAGTGCAATTGCAGGGTCATAGGGAAGTTCTGTTTTTAATTTCTTGAGGAATCTCCACACTGTTCTCCAAAGAGGCTGCACCAACTTGCAATCCCACCAACAGTGTAAAAGGATTCCCCTTTCTCCACATCCTCTCCAACACATGTTGTTTCTTGTTTTGTTAACTTTGGCAATTCTAACTGGTGTAAGGTGATATCTCACTGTGGTTTTATTTTGAATCACCCTGAGGGCTAGTGATGATGTACATTTTTTCATGTGTCTGATTGCCATTTGTATGTCTTCATTAGAGAATTGTCTGTTCATATCTTCTGCCCATTTTTTGATATGTTTGCCTATTTCCTATGTGTTGAGTTTGAGGAGTTCATTATAGATCCTGGATATCAACCTTTTGTCTGTACTGTTATTTGCAAATATCTTATCACATTCCATGGGTTGCATCTTTGTTTTTTTGACTTTTTCCTTTGCTGTGCAGAAGCTTTTGATTTTGATGAAGTCCCAAAAGTTTATTTTGGCTTTTGTTTCCTTTGCCTTTGGAGACATATCTTGAAATAAGTTGCTGTGGCTGATATAGAAGAGATTACTGCCAATGTTCTCCTCTAGGGTTCTGATGGATTCCTGTCTTACATTGAGGTCTTTTATCCATTTTACCAATGTTTATTCTTCTGATCCTTGAGCATGGAATGGTCTTCTGTCTTTTTTGTTTTCTTCAATTTTTTTCATGAGTGTTCTGTAGTTCCTCAAGAAAAATCCTTTACTTCTTTGGTATGGTTTATTCCCAGGTATCTTATGGTTTCAGTGCTGTAGTAAATGGAATTGATTCTCTAATGTCCCTTTCTGTATTTTCATTGATAATGTAGAAGAAGGCCACTGATTTCTGTACAATGATTTTGTATCCTGCCACATTATTGAGTTGCTGTATGAGTTCTGGTAGTTTGGAGGTGGGGTGTTTTGAGTTTTCCATATAAATTATGTCATCTGTGAGGAGAGAGTGTTTGACTTCTTCATTACCAATTTGGATACCTTTTATTTCTCATTGTTGTCTGATTGCTGTTGCTAGGATTTCAAATAGTTTGTAGAACAAGAGTGGTGAGAGTGGGCATCCTTGTCATGTTCCTGATCTCAAAGGGAAGCCTGTCAGCTATTACCCATCGAGGATAATATTCACTGTGGGTTTTTCATAGACATTTTATGAAGTTGACTAATGTTCCCTCTATCCCTATAATTTGAAGCATTTTAATCAGGACCGGATGCTGGATTTTGTATAATGCTTTTTCTTCTTCAATGGAGAGGACCATGTGGTTCTCCTCTCCACGCTTCATAATTTGTTCTATGACATTGATTGATTTGTGAATGCTGAACCATCCTTGCAACCCAGGGATAGATCCCACCTGGTCATGGTGGATCATCTTTTGAATGTACTGTTGGATCCTGTGAGCTAGGATCTTGTTGAGAATCTTAGTATCCATATTCATCAGTGATATTGGTCTGAAATTCTCCTTTTGGTGAGGTCTTTGCCTGGTTTGTGGAGCAGGGTAATGCTGCCTTCATAAAAAGGGTCTGGAAGTTTTCTTTCTGCTTAATTTTTGGAACGAGCTTCAGGAGAAGACATGTTATTTCTTCTATTAAAGTCTGGTAGATTTCTCCTGTGAATCCATCAAGTCCTGGGCTCTTGTGTATTGGGAGGTTTTTGAACACTGCTTCAATCTTGTTACTGGGTAAAAGTCTATTTATGTAGTGAATTTCTTCCCGGTTCAATTTTGGGATTATACTTTTCTAAAAATGCATCTATTTCACAAAGTTTGCTTAGCATATTGGCATACAACTGTTTAATTTTTTTAATTATTTTCAGTGTAACCATATTCAATGTTTTAGTACAACTCCCAGTGTTCCATGCACTCCATACCATCTCTAATAAGCACCACTTGGTTCCCCCAAACTCCCACCCAACCCATGCAAAGACCTCAGATTCTTTTACAGAGTCCATAGTCTCTCATGGTTCACCTCCGCTTCCAGTTTCCCTCAACTCCCTTCTCCTCTCCATCTCCCCTTGTCCTCCATGGTATTGTTTATGCTCCACACTTAAGTAAAACAATATGATAACTGACTCTGTCTGCTTATCTTATTCCACTAAGTATAATCTCTTTCAGTCCTGTCCATGTTGCTGCAAAATTTGGGTATTCAACCTTTCTGATGGAGGCATAATACTCCATTGTGTATATGGACTACATCTTCCTTATCCATTCATCTTTTGAAGTTCATCTTCGTTTTTTCCACAGTTTGTTGACCATGGCCATTGCTGCTATAAACATTGGGGTACAGATGACCCTTCGTTTCACTCCATCTGTATCTTTGGGGTAAATACCCAGTAGTGCAATTGCAGGGTCATAGGATAGCTCTGTTTTTAATTTCTTGAGGAATCTCCACACTGTTTTCCAAAGTAGCTGCACCAACTTGCATCCCCACCAACAGTGTAAGAGGGTTTCCCTTTCTCCACATCCTCTCCAACACATGTTGTTTCCTGTATTGCTTATTTTGGCTGTTCTAACTGGTGTAAGGTGGTATCTCAATGCGGTTTTAATGTGCATCAGTCTGATGGCTAATGATGATGAACCTTTTTTTTTTCATGTGTCTGATAGCCATTTGTATGTCTTCATTGGAGAAGTGTCTCTTCATATCTTCTGCCCATTTTTAAAATATGATTGTCTGTTTTGTGTGTGTTGAGTTTGAGGAGTTCTTTATAGGTCCTGGATATCAACCATTTGTCTGTCCTGTCATTTGCAAGTATCTTCTCGCAATCCTTGGGTTGCTCTTTGTTTTGTTGACTGTTTCCTTTGCTATGCAGAAGGTTTAGATTTTGGCGAAGTCCCAGAAGTTTATTTTGGCTTTTGTTTCCTTTCCCTTTGGAGACATATCTTGAAAGAAGTTGCTGTGGCTGACATCGAAGAGATTACTGCTTATATTCTCCTCTATGATTCTGATGGATTTTGTCTCACATTGAGGTCTTTTATCCATTTTGAGTTTATCTTTGTGTGCGGTGTAAGACAATGGTCCAGTTTCATTCTTCTACGTATAGTTGCCCAGTTTTCTCTGCACCATTTATGGAAGAGACTGTCTTTTTTCCACTGTATATTTTTTCCTGTTTTGTCTAAGATTATTTGACCATAGAGTTGAGGGTCCATATCAGGGCTCTCTACTCTGTTCCACTGGTCTATATGTCTATTTTTTTGCCAGTACCATGCTGTCTTGGTTATCATAGCTTTGTAGTAAAGCTTAAAATCAGGAAATGTGATGCCCCCATTTGCTTTTTTTTTTCTTTTCCAATTGATTTATTTTCAGAAAAAAAGTACTTATTATTTTTTCACCACACCCAGTGCTCCATGCAATTTGTGCTCTCTATAATGCCCACCACCTGGTACCCAACCTCCCACACCCCCGCCACTTCAAAACCCTAAGATTGTTTTTCAGAGTCCATAGTCTCTCATGGTTCACCTCCCCTTCCAATTTCCCCAAACTCCCTTTTCCTCTCTAACTCCCCTTGTCCTCCATGCTATTTGTTATGCTCCATACATAAGTGGAACCTTATGATAATTGATTCTCTCTGCTTGACTTATTTAACTTATTTCACTCAGCATAATCTTTTCCAATCCCATTCATGTAGCTACATATGTTAGGTATTCATCCTTTCTGATGGAGGCCTAATACTCCGTAGTGTATATGGACCACATATTCCTTATCCAATCATCCATTGAAGGGCATCTTGGTTCTATCCACTCTTTGACGACCATGGACATTGCTTCTATAAATTTGGGGGTAGAGATGGCCCTTCTTTTCACTCCATCTGTTTCTTTGGGGGTAAATACCCAGTAGTGCAATTGCAGGGTCTTAGGGAAGTTCTATTTTTAATTTCTTGAGTAATCTCCACACTGTTCTCCAGAGTGGCTGCACCGACTTGCTTTCCCACCATCAGTGTAAGAGGGTTCCCCTTTCTCTACATCCTCTCCAACACATGTTGATTCCTATCTTTCTAAGGCCATTCTAACTGGTGTAAGGTGATATCTCAATGTGGTTTTAGTTTGCATCTCCCTGATGGCTAGTGATGACAAACATTTTTTAATGTGTCTGATAGCCATTTGTATGTCTTCATTGGAGAAATGTCTCTTTGTATCTTCTGCCCATTTTTTAATAGGATTATCTGTGTTGTGTGTGTTGAGTTTCAGGAATTCTTTATAGATCCTGGATAAAAGGTTTTGTCAGTACTGTCATTTGCAAATATCTACTCGAATTCCGTGGGTTGCCTCATTGTTTTGTTGACTGTTTCCTTTGCTGTGTAGAAGCTTTTGATCTTTATAAAGTCCCAAACGTTCATCTTCACATTTTTTTCCTTTGCCTTTGGAGACACATTTTGAAAGAAGTTGCTATGGCCAATGTTGAAGAGGTTTCTGCCTATTTTCTCCTCCAAGATTCTGATGGATTCCTGCCTCAGGTTGAGGTCTTTTATCCATTTCGAGTTTCTCTTTGTGTATGGTGTCAGAGAATGGTCTAGTTTCATTCATCTACACAAAGCTGTCCCAATTTTCTCAGCAGCATTTATTGAAAAGACGTTTTTTTTTCCTTTGTATATTTTTTCCTGCTTTCTTGAAAATTATTTGACTATAGATTGATGGTCCATATCTGAGCTCTCTACTCTGTTACACTGGTCTAATGGCCTGTTTTTATGCCAGTCCCCTGCTGTCTTGGTGGTCACAGCTTTGTAGTAACCCTTGAAACCAGGCAACAGGGTGCACCCAGTTTTGTTCTTTCCTTTTTGCCATTTCCTTAGCAATACGGGATCTCCTCTGATTCCACACCAATTTTAGGCTTCTGTTTGCTCCAGCTCTTTGAAAAATACCGGAGGAATTTTGATCAGAATGGCATTAAAAGGATAGATTTCTCTAGGTTGTATAGACTTTTAAAGACTGTTTATTCTTCTGATCCACGAGTATGGAATGGTCTTCCATCTTTATGGTTTTCTTCCATTTATTTCATGAGTGTTCTGTAGTTCCCTGAGTATAGATTGCTTATCACTTTGGTTTGGATTATTCCCAGGTATCTTATGGTTTTGGAGCTGTAGTAAATGGAATTGATTCTCTAATTTCCCTTTCTGTATTTTCATTGTTAAAGGATAAGAAAACCACTGATTTTTGTACAAAGATTTTGTATCCTCCCACATTATTGAAGTGCTGTATGCGTTCTAGTAGTTTTGGGGTGGAGTCTTTTGGGTTTTCCATATAAAGTATGTCATCTGTGAAGAGAGAGTTTGACTTCTTCATTGCCAATTTGGATACATTTTATTTCTCCTTGTTGTCTGATTGCTGTTGCTAGGACTTCAAATACTATGTTGAATAAGAGTGGAGAGAGTGGGCAACCCTGTCATGATATCCCATGGACCCATGAGATCACACCTGTATTCCGAGGCCATCCTGGACACACAATTCAGATAGAAAAGCCTGTGCTACCGCCTTTGAGTCACCCTAATAACAATTCCTCACAAGCTGCCCTCAAGGTCTATGCATTGGGCCTGTGATCACCGTGCCACTAACCCTAACCGGAATTTGTGTTTGAAGACTTCATTCCCAAAACCATGGCTCACCTGCCTCCAGGATGGTGTCTCTGGAGCCACACCAGAGGACTGTGCCTGCCATCCCCATGGAAGCTCTGACAGTCACAATTGCCCAACCCCTCCAGATTAGGAGAAACCTGTAAGGCCCCTGAGCCAATCAGCATATTGGTGAACCCTCTGAATGCAATGCCCAGTCTGATACACCCTCATCACCTACATCCAGGCAGGAAGCCATGTCAATGGTCCTGAGTCAGAAGTTTTACACTGACATGTCCCTAGGACCTCATTGGAACCCTAGATGAGGTTTTCAGGCACCTGTCCTCAGTGACCTGTTCTGGAATACCAGCCTATGATAAAACATGTCATCCCTGAGCCCCACAAAAGAACATCTAGTGTCCCCAGAAGAAAGACTTGCTCTTGGACCTGTGTCAAACTGTCAGGGTAGATGAACTCTGCATGGCCCCTTAGCCACCAGCACATTCTAAGATCTCCCTGGTAACAAACCAGCATTGTGCCCAATTTACATGAGACTCCATGTCAACTCAAGGCCTTGGAACTACACCCCATAGCCACCACAACAAACCTGCCATGTTCTTCAGCTGCAATGGTCAATGCAGGTGTGCTTTCCAGGAATCCATGAGGGAGTGCTCTGCTACACAAAGTTCCCTCATGGGGGACCCTGGAGGAAAAAAAAAAAACAGACTCCCCCTGTCTGGTAGAAGGAAACCTTGCTGTTTGGATCATCTCAGAAGCCCTAGCGTGGTAAATCCTCCATTGCCTCTTGACGCCACCCCTCCATTTGTTGGTCATCATAGACAAAAACTCCAGTGTGAGCAAACATCTGACATCCGCCCTTACTCAGGTGTTGGATATCTCCAATCAGCCACTGCACATTGGAACTGTTTTTCGCTTGGCACTGAATTTAACATTAGCGTGTGTTTACCATTCCATCCTCATGCTCCTGGTCCACAAACACTCTTGATAGGAAATTCTGTAGCCACAACGCAGCATTCTGCCTGCCACAAGAAAGAAGAATAGCCTGGTAAGTCTGCCCAGTAACCCCACATGAGGATCCACCTGCAGGGCCCTCGACGACACCCTAATGTCATAGGCCACCATGGGAACTAAGGCTCTGTCTGACACAGCCTGCACCACGATCTTTAGTCAGCCACCCAGACAGTGGGTCCCATATACTACAGATGGGACTTGTTGTGGCCCAAAGCCGTCATCTCTACTCAACCTGGATATTCAGGCATCTGTGCCTAGCACTTAGCTCAAATCCTACCCTATGAGGGAACCTGAAGAACAAGGGTACACCTCCTTCCTAATGGCAGGAAATCTGGCTGGTGAGATGGGTGTTTCACCCTCAGAGTGGGAACCAGCTGCATGGACATGAGACCACGACCACACATGGGAGCCGCCCTGGGCACAAACAGGCTTTGTGATCCTCAGCATGAGCCTGCTTTCCAACAAACCCCCATGGTAGCTGGACCAGGAGCCGGCAGAGTGGGCCTTCCAGGTGCCTAGAGGCAAATCTTCACACTTGGTGGTGTTTTCTGGCGCTGAGACCCAGAAACTGTCTCTGGAATCGCTCTAGTGGGGATCCATTGAGACGGAAAACAGCAGTCTTCCCTTCCCCCAGAGACACAAACTCTTGGGAGCTGGGCAGAAACCCCAGAGATGAAGAATGTTCCATGGCCCCATGAAGCCATCCCTACATTTGGCCACCGTTCTGGACACACAATCCAGACAGAAAAGTCTACCCACCGCCTCCATGATACCTTAATTTCACTACACAATGAGCTGCCCTCAGATCCTACAGATCAGGGCTGTGATCACCTCGGGCCTGACCCTAACCCTAGTTCGCATTGGCAGATTTCTGTCTCCAAAATCCTGCCCTCATGCCATCCAGACTTGGGCCTCTGGTGCCACACCAGAAGACTGTGACTACCCTCCCAAAGGAAACTCTGCCTTTCACTGTTGCCCAAACCCTGAAGATTAGGAGCAAAGTACAAAGCCCCTGAGCCCACCTCAAATTCAAAGAAAGCTCTGGAACCAAATGCACATTCTGACACACAATGAGCACTTGTCTCCAGGCAGACATTCAAGTCAAAAGCCCTGAGTAGAAGTTTGAATCTGACATACACCAAGGACTTCATTGACCCTAGCTTAGGTTTTCAGGCGCCCATCCTGAGAGGCCTGTTCTCTAATACCAACTTATATTCCAACATGTGGTCCCTGAGAAACACAACAGAACCCCTGCTGTTCCCAGAAAGATACCTTGCTCTTGGTAGCTGTGTCCAAGACTCAGTGTAGGAGAATCCTGCATGGCCCCTGACCACCCCAACTTTCTAACGTCTCCCTGGATACAAACCAGCATTGTGATCCAACAGCATGAAACTCCATGTCAACTCAGCCCCCTTGGAACTTGGCTCCAGGGCCAGCAGATCGAACCTGCCATGTTCCTCAACTACAATGGTCAATGAAGGTGTGCTTTCCAGTCATCCATGAGGGAGTACTCTGCTACCCAACCTTTCCATATTGGGGACCCTGGAGCAAACAAACCAGACTCCTCTGTCTGGTTGAAGGAGACCTTGCTGTTTGGAGCATCTCACAAGCCCCAGTGTGGGAAATCCTCCATGGCTTCTTGATGCCATTGCTCCATTTCTTGGTCATCATAGACACAATCTCCTGCATGAGCAAACATCTGACATCTGCCCTTATTCAGGAGCTAGATGTCTCGAATCAGCCACTGCAAACTGGAAGTGCCTTCTGTTTGTCACTGAATTGAACCATAGCTTGTGTTTACAATTCCATCCTCAACTTCCTGGTCCCCAAGCCCTCTTGATAGGGAATTCTGGAGCCATAACACAGCATTCTGCATGCCCCACAGAAAGAAGAAGTGGCTGGTGAGTCTGACCAGAAATCCCACATGAGGAACCACCTGCATGACCCTCGACAGCACCATAATAAATAGGCTGCCATGGGCACTAAGACTCTGTCTGACACAGCCTGAGCCACGACCTCCAGTCAGCCACGCAGAGAGTGGGCCCCATATCCTGCAGCTGGACCTGCCATGGCCCGAAGCCATCATCTCTACACAACCTGGGTATTCAGGCATCTGTCCCCAGACCGTAGCTCAAATCTCAAATCCCTGCCTATGGTGTAACCTGAAGCACAGAATGAGTCCTCCTTTCTGATGGCAGGAAACCTGGCTGATGGGATGGGTGTCTAACCCTCAGAGTGGGAACTAGCTGCATGGCCCATGAGACCATGGCCATTCATGGGAGCCGCCCTGGGCACAAACAGTCATTGTGATCGTCAGTGGGAGTCTGCTTTCAAACAAACCCCCTCGGAACCTGGCCCAGGAGCCCGCAGAGTGGGGCTTCCAGATCCCTAGGGCCAAATTCTCACCATCGTTCATGTTTTCCTGGCGACCAGACCAAGAACCTGTCTCTAATCCCTCTTTTGGGGGTGCCCTGAGACAGAAAACAGCAGTCTTCCTTTCTCCCAGAGACACAAAACACTTGGGAGCTGAGAAGAATCCCTAGCGACGAAGAATTTACCATGGCCTCATGAAGCCACCCCTACCTTTTGTGACTGTCTTGGACACATACCTGACAGAAAAGCCTGCACCACCGCCTCCATGATAGTGTAATTTCAGTACACTATGAGCTGCCCTCGGGCCTGCATGTCGGGCCTGTGATCAACTTGGCCCTCACATTAACCCTAATTCCCAAAGCCCTGGACCAGAAGCCCTCCAGGATGGGGTCTCTGGAGCCAAACCAGATGATTGTGCCTACGTACTCAAAGGAAACTCTGCCCTTCACTGTTGCCCAAACCCTGAAGTTTAGTAGCAATATGCAAAACCCCTGAGCACACCTCAATTCTGAGGAACACTCTGGACCCAAATGCGCATTCTGATACACCATGAGCACCTATTTCCAGGCAGATATCCACGTCAAAGGCCCTGAGTCAGATGACTGAACCTGACATGCCCATAAGATTTCATTGATACCATAGCTTATATTTTCAGGCGCCTGTCCCCAGAGGCCTTTTTTCCAAAACCAACTTATATTCCAACATATGGTCTGTGAGCCACACAACAGAACCCCTCCTGTCCCCAGTAAAAAACATTGCTCTTGGTAGATATGTCCAAGACTCAGTGGATGAGAATCCTGCATGGCCCCTACCACTCAAACATTCTAACGTTTCCCTGGATACAAACCATCATTATGATCCAACAGCATGGAACTCCATTTCAACTCAGGCTGCTTGGAATTTCACCCCAGAGCCACCAATGGAACCTGCTTTGTTCCTCAGCTGCAATGGTCAATGGAGGTGTGCTTTCCAGGCATCCATGTGAGAGATCTCTGCTACCCAAACTTTCACTATGGGGATCCTGGAGCCAACAAACCAGACTCCCCCTGTCCAGTACAAGGAAACCTTGCTGTTTGGAGCATCCCACAAGCCACAGTGTGGGAAATCTTCCATGGCATCTTGCACCCCCACTCCATTAGTCGGTCATCATAGTCACAAACTACAGTGTGAGCTAACTTCAGACATCTGCCCTTACTCAGGTGCTGGATATCTCGAATCAGCCACTGCACACGGGAACTGCCTTCTGCTTCGCACTGAATTTAACCGTAGCTTGTGTTTACAATTCCATCCTCAATTTCATCCATCCCCAAGGCCTCTTGATAGGGAATCTGGTAACAAAATGCAGAATTTGCCTGCCCAACAGAAAGAAGAAGTGCCTGGTGATTCTGCCCAGAAACTCCATATGAGGATACAGCGGCATGGCCCTCGACGGTACCCTAATATCATCGGCCACCATGGGCAATCAGGCTTGGTCTGACACATCCTGAGCCACGACCTCTAATCAGCCACACAGACAGTTTGCCCCATATCCTGCAAGTGGGACCTGTTGTGGCCAGAAGCCATCACATATACTCAACCTGGATATTCAGTCATCTCTCCTTCATACTGTAGCTCAAATCCCTGCTTATGGGGGAACCTGAAGCACAAGAGTACTCCTCCTTCCCCATGGCAGGAATCCTGGCTGTTGAGATGGGTTTCCAACCCTCAGAGTGGGAACCAGCTGCATGGCCCATGAGACCACGGCCACTCATGTGAGCTGCCCTGGGCATTATGACCCTCAGAGTGAGCCCGCTTTCAAACAAACCCCCTTGGTAGCTGGACAGAAAGGACACAGGGCGGGCCTGCCAGGTCCCTAGGGCCAAATCCTCACCCTCATTCGTGTTGTTCAGGGGCCCTGAAAAATCCCAGAAACTGTATCTGAAATCCCTCTTTTGGGAATCTGCTGAGACGGAAAACAGCAGTCTTCTTTTCCCCAGAGACACCAAACTCTAGAGAGCTGGGCAGAATGCCCAGAGATGAAGAATCTCCCGTGGCCCAATGAAGACTCCCCTACATTTTGCGACCATCCTAGACACACAATCCAGACAGAAAAGCCTGTGATACTGCCTCCATGACACCTTAATTTCAGTACACTATGAGGTGCACCCAGGCCTGCAGATTGGGCCTGTGATCGCCTCCGCCCTCACCATAAACCTAGTTTGCATTTGCAAATTTCTGTCCCCAAGGCCCTGGACCACATGCTTTCCAGGATGGGGCCTCTGGTGCCACACCAGATGAGTATGCTTACCACCCAAAAGAAAACTCTGCCCTTCACGGTTGCTCAAACCCTGAAGATTAGAAGCAAAGTACAAATTCCCTGTGCCGACCTTAATTTCAAACAACACTCTGGACTCAAGTGCGTATCATTATTATTATTTTTTATTTTCAGCATAACAGTATTCATTATTTTTTCACCAAACCCAGTGCTCCATGCAATCCGTGCCCTCTATAATACCGGCCACCTGTGTACCCCAACCTCCCACCCACCCGCCAATTCAACCCCCTCAGATTGTTTTATAGAGTCCATAGTCTCTTATGGTTCACCTCCCCTTCCAATTTCCCCAACTCCCTTCTCTCTAACTCCCCATGTCCTCCATGCTATTTGTTATGCTCCACAAATAAGTGAACCATATGATAATTGACACTCTCTGCTTGACTGATATCACTCAGCATAATCTCTTCCAGTCCCGTCCATGTTGCTAAAAAGTTGGGTATGCATACATAGTGTATATGGACCACATCTTCCTTATCCATTCGTCCGTTGAAGGGCATCTTGGTTCTTTCCATAGTTTGTCTACCGTGGCCATTGCTGCTGTACACATTGGGGTACAGATGGCCCTTCTTTTCATGACATCTGTATCTTTGGGGTAAATATCCAGAAGTGAAATTGCAGGGTCATAGGGAAGTTCTATTTTTAATTTCTTGAGACATCTCCACACTGTTCTCCAAAGAGGCTGCACCAACTTACATTCCCACCAACCATATCCCCTCCAACACAAGTTGTTTCCTGTCTTGCTAATGACCATTCTAACTGCTGAAACATGATATCTCAATGTGGTTTTAATTTGAATATCCCTGAGGGCTAGTGATGATGAACATTTTTTTCATGTGTCTGATAGCCATTTGTATGTCTTCATTGGAGAAGTTTATGTTTATATCTTCTGCCCATTTTTTGATATGATTGTCTGTTTTGTGCATGTTGAATTTGAGGAGTTCATTATAGATCCTGGATATCAATCTTTTCTCTGCACTGTCATTTGCAAATATCTTCTCTCATTCCGTGGGTTGCACCTTTGTTTTTTTGACTGTTTCCTTTGCTGTGCAGAAGCTTTTGATTTTGATGAAGTCTGAAAGGTTTATTTTCGCTTTTGTTTCCTTTGCCTTTGGAGACATAACTTGAAAGAAGATTGTGTGGCTAATATCGAAGAGATTGCTGCCTATGTTCTCCTGAAGGATTCTGATGGATTCCTGTCTCATGTTGAGGTCTTTTATCCATTTTGAGTTTATCTTTGTGTACGGTGTTAGAGAATGGTCGAGTTTCATTCTTCTACACATAGCTGTCCAGTTTTCCCAGCACCATTTATTGAAGAGACTGTCTTTTTTCCATTGTATATTTTTTCCTGTTTTCTCGAGGATTATTTGCCCATAGAGTTGAGGGTCCATATCTGGGCACTCTACTCTGTTCCACTGTTTTAATGTCAGTACCATGCTCTTTTGGTGTCACAGCATTGTAATAAAGCTTGAAATCAGGTAATGTGATGCCCCCGTTTTATTTTTGTTTTTCAACAATTCCTTAGCGATTCAGAGTCTCTTCTGATTCCATACAAATTTTTGGATTATTTGCTCCAGCTCATTGAGGAATACCGGTGGAATTTTGATCAGAATGGCATTAAAAGTATAGATTGCTCTAGGCAGTATAGACAATTTAACAATGTTTATTCTTCCGAACCAAGAGTATGGAATGGTCTTTCATCTTTTTGTGTCTTCTTCAGTTTCTTTCATGAGTATTCTGTAGTTCCTCAAGTACGGATCCTTTACCTCTTTGGAAAGGTTTATTCCCAGGTATCTTATGGTTCTGGTGCTATAGTAAATGAAATTGATTCTCTAATTTCCCTTTCTGTATTTTCATTGTTAGTGTATAAGAAAGCCACTGATTTCTGTACATTGACTTTGTATCCTGCCACGTTGCTGAATTGCTGTATGAGTTCTAGTAGTTTGGGGGTGGAGTCTTTTGGGTTTTCCGTATAAAGAATCATGTCATCTGCGAAGAGAGTTTGACTTCTTCATTGCCAGCTTGGATACATTTTATTTCTCTTTGTTGTCATTGCTGTTGCTAGGACTTCTAATACTATATTGAACAAGAGTGGTAAGACAGGGCATCCTTGACTTGTTCCTGATCTCAACGGGAAGGCTGCAAGCTTTTTCCCATTGAGGATGATATTTGCTGTGGGTCTTTCATAGTTAGATTTGATGACGTTCAGGAATGTTCTTTCTATCCCTATACTTTGAAGCGTTTTTGTCAGAAACGGATGCTGGATTTTTTCAACTGCTTTTTCTGCATCGATTGAGAGGACCATGTTGTTCTTCTCTCGTCTCGTATTCATTTGTTCTATCACATTGATTGATTTGCGAATGTTGAACCATCCTTGTAGCCCAGGGATGAATCCCAACTGGTCATGTCGGATAATCTTTTTAATGGGCTGTTGGATCCTGTTTGCTAGGATCTTGTTGAGAATCTTAGCATCCGTATTCATCAGTGATTTTAGTCTGAAATTCTCCTTTTTTTAAGGGTCATTGCCTGGTTTAGGGGTTAGGGTAATGCTGGCTTCTGCTTCAATTTTTTGAAACATCTTCAGGATAATTGGTCTTATTTCTTCTTTGAAAGTTTGATAGAATTCCCCAGGGAATCCGTCAGGTCCTGGGCTCTTGTTTTTTTGGAGATTTTTGATCACTGCTTCAAACTCGTTACTAGATATTGGTCTATTCAAGTTGTCAATTTCTTCCTGGTTCAATTTTGGGAGTTTATAGTATTCCAGGAATGCATCCATTTCATCTAGGTTGCTATGCTTATTGGCATATAACTGTTGATAAAAACTTCTGATGATTATTTCTACTTCCTTGGTGTTACTTGTGATCTCTCCCTTTTCATTCATAATTTTATGAATTTGGGCTTTCTCTCTTTTCTTTTGGATTAGTGTGTCCAGTGGTCTATTGATTTTATTGATACTTTCAAAAAACCAACTTCTAGATTCATTAGTACGTTCTATTGTATCTCTGGTTTCTACCTCATTGATCTCAGCTCTAATCTTGATTATTTCTCTTCTTATATGTGGAGTTGGTTTGATTTGTTGTTGATTCTCCAGTTCTTGAAGGTGTAGAGTCAGCTGCTGTGTTCTGGATTTTTCAATTTTTTTGAGGGAGGGCTGGATGGCTATATATTTCCCCCTTAGGACCGCCTTTGCTCTATCCCATAAATTTTGGACCGAAGGGTCTTCATTCTCATTGGTTTCCATGATTTTTTTTTCAGTTATTCTTTGATCTCCTGCTTGATCCAAGCATACTTAAGCAAGGTGGTCTTTAGCTTCCATGTGTTTGAGTTCCTTCTGAACTTTTCCTTGTGATTGAGCTCCAGTTTCAAAGCATTGTGATCTGAGAAAATGCAGGGAATATTCTCAGTCTTTTGGTATCGGTTGAGTCCTGATTTGTAACCCAGTTTGTGGTCTATTCTTGAGAAGGTTCCATGTGCACTTGAGATGAATTAGTATTCTGTTGTTTTAGGGTGGAATGTTCTGTATATATCTATGAGGTCCATCTGGTCCAATGTGTCATTCAATGCTTTTGTTTCTTTATTGATTTTCTGCTTTGATAATCTGTCTATTTCTGAGGGAGACGTGTTAAGATCTCCTACAATTAGTGTATTTATATCAATATGACTCTTTATCTTGATTAACAGTTTTATTATTGCCTGCTCCCATATTGGGGGCATAGATATTTACAATTGTTAGATCAACTTGGTGGATAGTCTCTTTAAGAATGATGTAGTGTCCTTCTGTATCTCTGACTACAGTCTTTAGTTTAAAGTCTAATTTATCTGATACAAAAATTGCTACCCCAGCCTTCTTTTGAGGCCCATTGGCATGAAAGATGCTTCTCCATCCCTTCACTTTCAGTCTGCATGTATCTTTAGGTTCAAAATGGGTCTCTTGTAGACAATACATGGATGGGTCCTGTCGTTTTATCCAATCTGCAACCCTGTGTCATGTTATGGGCGTATTTAGGCCATTCACATTGAGAGTGATTATTTATAGATACATTTTTATTGACATCGAGTTACCTTTGAAGTCTTTCTTTCTGTAGACTGTCTCTATATTTCTGTTCAATGCTATTATTAGGATTTTTTCCTCTTTTATAGAACCCCCTTTAATATTTCCTGCAGTGTCGGCTTGGAGGTTGCATAGTCTTTTAAGCCTTGCCGGTCTTGGAAACTCTATATCTCCCCATCCATTTTGAATGTCAGTCTTGCTGGATAAAGTATTCTTGGCTGCATATTCTTCTCATTTAATGCCCAGAATATATCTTGCCAGCGCTTTCTGGCTTGCCAGGTCTCTGTGTACAGGTCTGATGTTATTCTGATGGGCTTTCCTCTGTAAGAAAGGAGCCTCTTTGTCCTAGCGGCTTTCATGAGATTATACCTACAATTATGATTCCTCAATTTGACTACCAGGTGTTGTGATGGTTTTTTGGAATGGATAATCTTGGGTGGAGACCGTTCAGACTCTAGTACATGAACGCAGATTCCATTCAGGAGTTTGGGAAATTTTTCATGAAGAACTTGTTCCACTATATCTTCTAGACTTCTTTCTTTCTCCTCCCCTTCAGGGATTCCAATAATTCTGACTTTGGAAGGTTTTGTGGCATCATTTATTTCCCTGATTCTGTTTTCATGGTTTCTAGGCTGTTTGTTCCAGCCCTCCTCCTGATCCCCTCTCTCTATCTGTTTGTCCTCCAGATCACTAATTCTAACTTCTGTCTCAGTTACCCTAGCTTTGAGAGAATTTAGATTAGATTGGAACTCATTGAGAGCATTGTGAACCTCAGCGCTGGTAGCTTTAAGCTCCACCCTAACATTGTGAACATCATCTCTCTTCACGTTCAGCTCAGCCCTAATCAATTCCATTTGGTCATCCATGGCTTTCTCTAGCTAGGTTGGAGAGGATCCTACTGCACGGCCCTCAATGGCACCCCAATATAATAGACCGACCTCTGCATAAATTGTCTATCTGACACCGCCTGATCCCCGACCTCCTGTCAGCCACCCAGATAGTGGGCCCCATATCCTCCAGGTGGGTCCAACCTTGGCCCGAGGCCATCATCTTGAAGCAACCTGGATATTCAGGTACCTGTCCCAGACTTAGCTCAAATTCCTGCCCATAGGGGACTCGGAAGCACAAAAGAGTGCTCCTCCTTCCCCATGGCCAGAAAACTGAATGTTGAGATGGCTGTACAACCCTGAGTGGACACCAGGTGCATGGTCCATTGGACCATGCCTACACAGGATGGGCAGCTGGGCACAAATAGGCATTGTGACCCTCAGAATGAGACCCCTTTCCAAAGATCCCCCTTGGGATCTGGACCAGGATCCCAAATCGAAGCTTTGGTTAAGTTTTCCCAGTGTCTGGACCCAGAACCCATCTCTGGAATCCCTGTTTGTACAGGATCCCAGAGATGGAATACAGTCTTTTCCTCTTCCCCAGAAAGAAATCAAACTCTTGGGTGCCAAGCAGAATCACCAGAGTGGAAGAATATCCCATGGACACATGAGGTCACCCCTCCATTTAGTGGCCATCCTAGACACAAAATCCAGACAGAAAAGCCTGTGCTCCTCCCTCCCAGCCACCTGAATTACAAATCCCGAGGAGCTTCCCTCAGGGTCTTCAGATTCGGACTGCCATCACCTCACTCCTATCTCTTATCCGAGGTTGTGTCTAAAGTCTTTGGTCCCAAAGTCCTGACACACATGACCTCCAGGATGGGGCCTCGAGAAACACATGACATCACTGGCCCTGCTCTCCTGAGGAAACCCTGCCCATCTCAGTTTCCCAAAATGTCCAGATTAGGAGAAAACTGCAAGGCCCCTGACTGCACCCCAATATCATAGGCCACTCTGGAAAAAGTGCACAGCCTGACACAGCCTCAGCACCTACCTCCAGGATGACATGCAGGCCAATGGCACTTAGTCCGAAGATTGAAACTTCCATGGCCCTAAAACCTCATCAGAACCCTAGCTTATGTTTTGAGGTCTCTCTTCCTAGAGGTCTGTTCTGGAAATTCAAGCATATGGTCCAACCTGTGGTCCGTGAGCCATACAAGAGCACACCTCCTGTCCCAAGAAGGAAACCTGGCTCCTGGGTACTGGGTCTAATCCTAAGGATAGAGAATCCTCAATGGTCAGAGAGCCGCCACCACATTCTAAGGTCTCCCTGGACACCAAGCAGCATTGGGACCTGTTAGACTGAGAACTTCCATCAACGCAAATCACTTGGAACTTGGAATCAGTGTCATTGGTTCAAGCTTACCCTGTTCCTCAGCTGCAATGGTAACACGAGATTGGCTTCCCAGGCCTCCATTCAGAGAGCATTGTTATCGAATCTTCCATATGGGGGACCCTGGAGCCCTGTAAGAAGACTTCTGCTGTCCCTTAGTAGGACACCTTGATGTTTGGAGCAGCTCACAAGCTCCAGCTTGGAAAAACCTCCAAGAATTCTTGAGGCCTCCCCACCATTTGTTGGCCATCATGGATACAAACTCCAGCATGAGCAGACATCTTCCCCTCGCCCAGGTGCTGGAGATCTCGAAACAACTGCTGTACATTGGAATAGACATGTGCTCGGCACTGAGCGTAACTGTAGCTTATGTTTTCATACTTCTGTCCTCACACTCCTCGCCTGCAAACCCTCCAACTTGGATATTCTGGAGCCGTAATGCAGCCATCTGCCTGCTCACCAGATAGAAGAAGTGAAGAAAGGGTCTGTGCAAAAATCCCCCATGAGGATCCAGTTGCACAGCTCTCAAAAGCACCCCAATATCATAGGCCGAACTCTCCACGAATGTTCTGTCTGACACAGCTCGAGCCCGAGCTCCTGACAGCCACCCAGAAAGCAGGCCTCATTTTCTGCAGGTGGTTCCTGCCTTGGCCCGAGGACCTCATCTCAAAGTGAACTGGGTATTCAGGCCCCTGTCCCAGAACTTAGCTCAAATTCCTGCCCATGGGGGAACCTGAAGCATAAAAAAGTACCCCTCCTTCCCCATGGCAGGAAAACTGAATGTTGAGATGGCAGTCCAACCCTCAGAGTGGGAGCCAAGTGCATAGCCCATGAGGTCACACCCACTCAGCATGGGCATCTGGGCAAAAACAGGCATTGTGACCCTCAGAATGATACCCATTTCCAACAAGAACACTCGGGAGCTGTACCAGGAAAACAGAGCAGGACCCTAGGCCCAAATCCTAAGCCTTGTTGCGGTGATCGAGGCTCCAGAACCCAGGACCCATCTCTGGAATGGCTGATTGGACGGGATCCCTGACTCAGAAAACTGCGCTCCTCCCATCCCCCGGAAATACACCAAACTCTTGGGTGCCGAGCAGAATTCCCAGAGAGGTAGAATCTCACATGGACCCATGAGGCCACCCCTCCATTTCGTGGCCATCATAGACAAACAAGTCAGACAGAAAAGACTGTGCTCCTGCCTCACAGCCGTCCGAATTTCATATCTGGAGATGCTTCGCTCAGGGTCTGCAGATTGGGTCTGCCATCACCTCGAGCTTAACTCTTACCCGAGTTTGTGTCTGAAGACTTTGGACCCAGAGTCCTGACCCATATGCCCTCCAGGATGGGGCCTCCAGGAACACACAACAGCACTGGGCCAGCTCTCCCAAGGAATGTCAGCCTGTCTCAGTTTCCCAACCCACCAGATTAAGAGAAAATTGCAAGGCCCCTAATACCACCCCAATTCCATAGGAAGCTCCAGAAAAAATGCATAGTCTGACACAGCCTCAGAATATACCTCCAGGAAGACACCCAGGTCAATGGGAAGAGATGAAATGGCCTAACCCATGGCAGGCTCGATGTGCTGGGTGTGAAGCCAACTGTCTCAATGTCTCTCACAAGGTCTGGGGTCAGGCTATGTAAGACAGAGCATAGTGTTTAGGGTAGCCTATGCAATTGGGGTGTTGCCGAGGGCTGAGCAGGTTGATTTTCATTTGGGGTTTCTGAGCAATGCCATAGACAATGTTTTTCTTTGGGGGGCAGGCAGAGTCCTTCGTTCTGGAACCAGAATTCCCAATCATGAGGGCTTTTGGGCCGGGAGTGCTAGGGTAGAGTCTGAAAACAAAAGATAGGGTGAGGTTGGGAGCAGGCACACTCTGCAAAGGCTGAAAGGATATCTCATGCATCTGAAGTCAGGCTGAGGATCAGACGTTGGCTGAGGTTGGATTGTGCCCTTGATAGCACCTTCATGAAGCAGGTGCCTCATGAGGCCAACGAAATTTTCCCACGCTGAGTTTGGAGGTTGCCACAAACCACAAGGTTTCCTTCTGCAAGACAGTCGAGTCCTGTTGAGTGGCTCCAGTACATACCATACGGAAGGACTGAAGAGGAGGGTTCAAAGGATGGATCCCTGAACAGCATGCCTCGCATTCCCTTTGGCCATTAACGACAAGATATGTTTGATCTGCTGGCTCTAGGGCAAGCTAACCAGTGGGCTGAGTTGAAATGGCCTCTCCTGAGGATGCGTCATAATGTGTGTTTCTGTCCATGGAGACCTTGGAATGTGATGGTTGTACTGTGGCCCTGCGGAATTCTCCGACCAGAAGGGTATGATACAGATCCAGTAAGAAAGCACTCCATGTGGAGACGAGAGAGGTTTGGTTTGGAGCCTCAGAAAAACCTAATATGCTGGTATACGAAACCAGTCCTCTGAGGACAGACACATGAAAACTAAAGCTAAGGTTCATATTAGGGCCTAAGGGCCTGTCCATTTCAATCTTCTGTCTCTGGGGACACTGTCTGAGAGTCTAAGTGGTGATAATGGCTCAGCTGGTGTCAGAGTGCACCTTTTAGTCCAGGGCAGCCTACACTATCAGGATGGCCTCAGGGGCCTTGGAGCTTTTCCCTAACCTGTAGGGTTGTGGTCAATGGATTGGGCACATTTTCCTTCGAGAGGGCAGGCACAATCTTTCGCTGTGGCTCCAGATGCCCTAGCCTGGAGGGTGTGTGGGTCCAGGCTGTGGGCACAGAAGTCTGAAAACACAAACTCAGCTTATGAGTGGCGCCGAGGGTATGGCAGGCCGGATGTACAGATAGAGAGTGAGCTCCTTGGCTTGTGAATCAAGGGCGAGATTCCTTCAGGCTTTTGTCTCTGGATGCGTCCAGGATAGCCATAGATTGTAGGGGGTGGCCTCAGTGACTGTGGACAAGTATCCCTCTCTGGGGATTTGTCCCAGCTAACAGGAGTTTGGGGTCATTTTGTGGGAAGGGTGGAGTCCTGTTGTCTGGCTCATGTGTCTCTCCAAGAAAGTGATTCCAGAGCAGAGCCCCAGGAACGGGGGGGAGACTGGAAAACTCAAACACTGGTGAGGATTGGGTGTATAGGGGCTTGGCACGCCCCATATGCGGGCTCTTGGTCAAGGCCCTCACAGGCCTTTCTTTGATATTGGGCTCATGCTGAGGGTCACAGAGTGAATTTGTGCCCAAGGCAGCACTCAAGTTTGGGCGTGGATTCAGGGGAAATGAAGATTTCTCCCACCCTGAAGGTGTGACTCCATGCCAAGAGCAAGCCTTACAGCCATGGGGAAGAAGGAGTTCTGATTTGTGATTCAGATGCCCAACTGTGTGGGGAATTGATATAATATCTGGGTTTAGATGTCTGAAAACCAAGGTTAGGAAGAGATAACGGCATAAGACCATGGCGTGTCAGAAGTGCTAGGTGTGTGGCCAGCTGTCTCCTTGCCTATCTGGACGTCTGGCATCAGGCTGTGAAAGGCAGAGCATTAGTGCCCAGAGCAGCCTATCAAATCTGAGTGCCGTCGAGGCAAGAGCAGGTTGATCCTCATCTGAGTTTTATGGAGAGCCCCACAAGGAAACGTTTTCTACCGGTGGGCAGTCAATGGGCTGGCTTGTGGTTCTGCAAATCCTACTCTGGAGGGATTGTTTGCCAGGAGTGCGAGGAAGGAAGTCTGAAAACACAAGCTAGCGTGAGGTTTGGGCCGAGGGCACGGCAGGCCACTCTGCAGAGGCTGAATCAAGATTTCCTGCATTGCGGTCATATCTACTATGAGACGTGCTTCAAGCAAGAGTTTTTGTCCATCATGGCCTCTCCCTGAAAGATATGGGGGGCTTCATGAGGCCCGGGAGGTTTGCCGTTTTCTCCTACACTGAAGGTTTGACTCACGGCCAGCAGCAAGGTTTCTTGCCATGGGGAAGGAGGGGTTCTGATTTGTGCATCAGGTTCCCCCTGTGCAGGGATTGGAGATAAGGTCTAGGATCCGATGACTGAAAACCCAGGTTGGGAATGGATGGTGGCCTAAGGCAGTGGCGGGTCCAATGTGCTGGGTGTGCAGCCAGCTGTGTCGGTGTCTTTTGGAAGGTCTGGGCTCAGGCTATTTGCGACAGAGCATCAGTGTTTAAGGTAGCCTATGCAATTGGGGTGTTGCCGAGGGCCAAGCAGTTTGATCCTCATTTGGGGTTTCTGGGCAGCACCATAGACAATGTTTTTCTCTTGGGAGGCAGGCAGAGTGCTTCAGTGTAGCCCCAGAATTCCCAGTAGGGAGGGTTTGTGGGCCAGGAGTGTGAGGACGGAAGTCTGAAAACACAAGCTAGGGTGAGGATTGGAGCCAAGGGCAGAGCAGGCCCAATCGGCAGAGGCTGAATCAAAATCTCCTGCATCTGAAGTCAGGCTGAGGATCAGAAGTTGGCTGAGGCTGGAGTATGTGTCCATGGTGGCACCTTCATGAAGCGGGGGCCTCATGAGGCCAAGGAAGTTTTCCCACGCTGAGTTTGCAGGTTGCCCCAAACCACAAGGTTTCCTTCTGCGGGACATTCGAGTCCTGTTGCATGGCTCCAGGACATACCATATGGAAGGACTGGAGAGCAGTGTTCGAAGGATGGATCCCTGTACAGCATTCCTCGCATTCCAATTGGCCATTAGCGACAAGATATGTTGGATCTGCTGCCTCTGGGTCACCCTACCCAGGGGGCTGAGTTGAAATGGCCTCTCCCGAGGATGAGTCATAATGTGAGTTTGGGTCCATGGAGACCTTGGAATGTGCTGGTTGTTCGGTGGCCTTGCGGAACTCTCCTACCTGAAGGGTTTGATACATCCCCAGTAAGAAAGCTGCCCATGTGGAGACGAGAGATGCTTGGTTTGGTGCCTCAGAAAAGCCCCATGTGCTGGTCTACGAAAACAGTCCTCTGAGAACGGACACATGGAAACAAAGCTAAGGTTCATATTAGGGCCTGCGGGCCTGTGCATTTCAACCTTCTGTCTCTGGGGACACTGTCTGAGAATCTAAGTGGAGATAGTTGCTCTGCTGGTGTCAGAGAGCCCCTCTTAGTCCAGGGTGGCCTACCTATTGATGGCCTCAGGGGCCTTGGAGCTTTTCCCTAAACTGTAGGGTTGTGGTCAATGGATTGGACACACTTTCCTTATAGAGGGCCGGCACAATCTTTCGCTGTGGCTTCAGAGGCCCTAGCCTGGAGGTTGTGTGGGTCCATGCTGTGGGCACAGAAGTCTTAAAAGACAAAGTCAGCTTATGAGTGGCGCCGAGGGTATGACAGGCCGGATGTACAGCCCGAGAGGGAACTCTTGGGCCTCTGAAACAAGGGCGAGTGGAAGGCGTTCCTTCAGGCTTTTGTCTCTGGATGTTGTGTCCGGGATAGCCGTGGATTGGAGCGGTGGCCTCAGGGCCTGTGGACGAGTATCCTCCCTCTCTGGGGATTTGTCGCAGCTCCCAAGAGTTTGGGGACATTGTGAGGGAAGGGTGGTGTCGTGTTGTCTGGCTCATGTGTCTCTCCAAGAAAGGGATTCCAGAGCAGAGCCCAGGTACAGGTGGGGCGACGGGAAAACTCAAACACTGGTGAGGATTGGGTGCATAGGGGGTGGCAAGCCCCATATGCGGGCTCTTGGTCCAGGTCCTGACAGGCTTTTGTTTGACATGGGGCTCATGCTGAGGGTCACAGTGTGAATTTGTGCCCAAGCAGCACTCAAGTTTGGGCGTGGCATCAGGGGCCATGAAGGTTTCTCCCACCCTGAAGGTGTGACTCCATGCCAAGAGCAAGCTTGACAGCCATGGGGAAGGAGGTGTTCTGTTTTGTGCTTGCGATACCCAGCTGTGTGGAGAATTGATATAATGTCTAGGTTCAGATATCTGAAAACCAAGGTTAGGATGAGGTGACGGCATAAGACCATGGCGTGTCCGAAGTGCTGGGTGTGCGGCCAGCTGTCTCTTTGTCTGTCTGGACGTCTGGCTTCAGGCTGTGTCAGACAGAGCATGAGTGCCCAGAGCAGATTATCCAGTTCGGGGACCGTTGAGGCCCGAGCAGGTTGATCCTCATCTGGGTTTTCTGGAGAGCCCCACAGGGAAACGTTTTTCTTCCATTGGGCAGACACTGGGCTGGGTTGTGGTTCTGGAGTTCCTAGTCCGTAGGGCTTGTTTGCCAGGAGTGTGAGGAAGGAAGTCTGAAAACAAAAGCTAGCGTGAGGTTTGGGACCGAGGGCATGGCAGGGCCACTCTGCAGAGGCTGAATCGAGATCTCCTGCCCTTAGGTCATGTCAACTATGAGACGTGCCTCAGGCTAGAGTTTTTGCCCAGCATGGCCTCTTCCTGAAGGGTGTGGGGGCTTCATGAAGCCAGGGAGGTTTGCCTACGATGGGATTTGTGAACTACTCCAAACCTCAAGCTTTCCTTCTGCACGACAGTCGAGTCCTATTGGATGGTTCCAGGAGGCCCCATACGGAAAGACTCGAGAGCAGGTGTCTAAGCATGGATGCCTCGGAACGCCACCTCATATTCCCACTCTTTAGGCAGGACAAGGCAGGCTCAATCTGCAGGCTCCTGGGTGAGCTACCCAGTGGGGAGAGTTGAAATGGACTCTCCTGAAGATGAGTCCTACTGTGGCTTGGTGGCCTGGGAGACCTTGGAATGTGGAGGTGGCTCAGGGACTCTGCAGGGTTCTCCAAACTGAGGTGTTTGACACAGCTCCAACAGGGAAGCTTCCCATGTGGAGACGAGAGGAGTTCTGTTCAGTGCCTCAGGAAAGCCCCATATCCTGTTCTTCGAACCAAAGCCTCTGAGGAGTAACACCTGGAACCCAAAGCAAGAGTTGAGATTTCGGCCTAAAGGCCTGTCAGGCTCAACCTTCTATCTCTGTTGACATCTGTGGGCATGCCTTCGTGGAGGTAGCTGCTCAGCTTGTGTCCGAATGCCCCTGTGTGTCCAGGGAGCCTCCCAGTAGTGGGATGTCCTCGGGGGCCTTGAGGTTTCTCATATTCTGGAGGTGTGTGTCCAAAGGAATGGACACAGTTTCCCAGGAGAGAGCAGGCACGGTCCTGTGGTATGGCTCCAGAGGACCCAGCCTAGAGGCTGTGTTTGCCAGGGCTGTGGGGACAGATGTCTGAAAAAGCAAACTTGGCTCAGCTAGTGGCCAAGGTAATGGCAGGCCTGATCTCTAGTCCGTGAGGGGAGATCCTCTGGATATCAAAGGAGGGCAAGTGGGAGGCAGTACCTCAGGATTTTGTCTCTGGGTGTTGCGTTTACAGTGTCCGGTCAGGGTAGGGGTTGTCTCAGAGGCCGAGGAAGAGCCTTCCTCTCGGGGGATTGTCCAAGCTCCCAAGTGTTTGGGTTCATTCTGTGGGAAGGGAAGAGTACTGTTTTCTGCCACAGGGGACCCACCAGGAGAGGGACTCTAGAGCACAGCAGTGGGTTCCCTCAACTGGAGTACACACCATCTAGTTAGTCCTGGGTCCCTATGGGCATGGCAAGCCACATATGGGGGCTCTTGGTCCAGTCACTGAGAGGCGTTACTTGAATAAGGTACTCATGCTGAGGGTAACAATGTGTGTTTGTGCCCAAGGCGGCCCTAACGCTTGGGCGTTGCCTCATGGGCCATGTCGTTTTTCCTACACTGAAGGTTTGACTCACTGCCAGCAGCAAGTTTTCTTGCCATGGGGAAGGAGGGGTTCTGATTTGTGCATCAGGTTCCCCCCTGTCCAGGGATTGGAGATAAGGCCTAGGATCCGATGACTGAAAACCCAGGTTGGGAATGGATGGTGGCCTAAGGCAGTGGCGGGTCCAATGTCCTAGGAGTGCAGCCAGCTGTGTCGGTGTCTGTTGGAAGGTCTGGGCTCAGGCTCTTTGCGACAGGGCATCAGTGTTTAAGGTAGCCTATGCAATTGGGGTGTTGCCGAGGGCCAAGCAGTTTGATCCTCATTTGGGGTTTCTGGGCAGCACCATAGACAATGTTTTTCTCCTGGGAGGCAGGCAGAGTGCTTCAGTGTGGCCCCAGAATTCCCAGTAGGGAGGGTTTGTGGGCCAGGAGTGTGAGGACGGAAGTCTGAAAACACAAGCTAGGGTGAGGATTGGAGCCAAGGGCAGAGCAGGCCCAATCGGCAGAGGCTGAATAAAAAATCTCCTACATCTGAAGTCAGGCTGAGGATCAGACGTTGGCTAAGGCTGGAGTATGTGTCCATGATGGCACCTTCATGAAGCGGGGGCCTCATGAGGCCAAGGAAGTTTTCCCACGCTGAGTTTGCAGGTTGCCCCAAACCACAAGGTTTCCTTCTGCGGGACATTCGAGTCCTGTTGCATGGCTCCAGGACATACCATATGGAAGGACTGGAGAGCAGGGTTCGAAGGATGGATCCCTGTACAGCATTCCTCGCATTCCAATTGGCCATTAGCGACAAGATATGTTTGATCTGCTGCCTCTGGGTCACGCTACCCAGGGGGCTGAGTTGAAATGGCCTCTCCTGAGGATGCGTCATAATGTGTGTTTGCGTCCATGGAGACCTTGGAATGTGCTGGTTGTTCGGTGGCCTTGCGGAACTCTCCTACCTGAAGGGTTTGATACATGCCCAGTAAGAAAGCTGCCCATGTGGAGACGAGAGATGCTTGGTTTGGTGCCTCAGAAAAGCCCCATGTGCTGGTCTACGAAAACAGTCCTCTGAGAACGGACACATGGAAATAAAGCTAAGGTTCATATTAGGGCCTGGGGGCCTGTCCATTTCAACCTTCTGTCTCTGGGGACATTGTCTGTGAATCTAAGTGGAGATAGTTGCTCTGCTGGTGTCAGAGAGCCCCTCTTAGTCCAGGGTGGCCTACCTATTGATGGCCTCAGGGGCCTTGGAGCTTTTCCCTAAACTGTAGGGTTGTGGTCAATGGATTGGACACACTTTCCTTATAGAGGGCCGGCACAATCTTTCGCTGTGGCTTCAGAGGCCCTAGCCTGGAGGTTGTGTGGGTCCATGCTGTGGGCACAGAAGTCTTAAAACACAAATCAGCTTATGAGTGGCGCCGAAGGTATGACAGGCCGGATGTACAGCCCGAGAGGGAACTCCTGGGCCTCTGAAACAAGGGCGATTGGAAGGCGTTTCTTCAGGCTTTTGTCTCTGGATGTTGTGTCCGGGATAGCCGTGGATTGGAGCGGTGGCTTCAGGGACTGTGGACGAGTATCCCTCTCTGGGGATTTGTCCCAGCTCCCAAGAGATTGGGGTCATTTTGAGGGAAGGGTGGAGTCGTGTTGTCTTGCTCATGTGTCTCTCCAAGAAAGGGATTCCAGAGCAGAGCCCAGGTACAGGTGGGGCGACTGTAAAACTCAAACACTGGTGAGGATTGGGTGCATAGGGGCTTGGCAAGCCCCATATGAGGGCTCTTGGTCCAGGCCCTGTCAGGCCTTTCTTTGACATGGGGCTCATGCTGAGGGTCACAGTGTGAATTTGTGCCCAAGCAGCAGTCAAGTTTGGGCGTGGCATCAGGGGCCATGAAGGTTTCTCCCACCCTGAAGGTGTGACTCCATGCCAAGATCAAGCTTGACAGCCATGGGGAAGGAGGAGTTCTGTTTTGTGCTTGCGATACCCAGCTGTGTGGAGAATTGATATAATGTCTAGGTTCAGATATCTGAAAACCAAGGTTAGGAAGAGGTGACGGCATAAGACCATGGCGTGTCCGAAGTGCTGGGTGTGCGGCCATCTGTCTCCTTGTCTGTCTGGACGTCTGGCTTCAGGCTGTTTCAGACAGAGCATGAGTGCCGAGAGCATCCTATCCAGTTCGGGGACCGTCGAGGCCCGAGCAGGTTGATCCTCATCTGGGTTTTCTGGAGAGCCCCACAGGGAATCCTTTTTCTTCCTTTGGGCAGATACTGGGCTGGGTTGTGGTTCTGGAGTTCCTAATCCGTAGGGCTTCTTTGCCAGGAGTGTGAGGAAGGAAGTCTGAAAACAAAAGCTAGCGTGAGGTTTGGGACCGAGGGCACAGCAGGGCCAGTCTGCAGAGGCTGAATCGAGATCTCCTGCCCTTAGGTCATGTCAACTATGAGACGTGCCTCAGGCTAGAGTTTTTGTCCAGCATGGCCTCTTCCTGAAGGGTGTGGGGGCTTCATGAAACCAGGGAGGTTTGCCTACGATGGGATTTGTGAACTACTCCAAACCTCAAGCTTTCCTTCTGCACGACAGTCGAGAACTATTGGATGGTTCCAGGAGGCCCCATACGGAAAGACTCGAGAGCAGATGTCTAAGCATGGATGCCTGGGAACGCCACCTCATATTCCCACTCTTTAGTCAGGACAAGGCAGGCTCAATCTGCAGGCTCCTGGGTGAGCTACCCATAGGGGAGAGTTGAAATGGACTCTCCTGAAGATGAGTCCTACTGTGGCTTGGTGGCCTGGGAGACCTTGGAATGTGGAGGTGGCTCAGGGACTCTGCAGGGTTTTCCAAACTGAGGTGTTTGACACAGCTCCAACAAGGAAGCTTCCCATGTGGAGACGAGAGGAGTTCTGTTCAGTGCCTCACGAAAGCCCCATATCCTTTTCTTCGAACCAAAGCCTCTGAGGAGTAACACCTGGAACCCAAAGCAAGAGTTGAGATTATGGCCTAAGGGCCTGTCCGGCTCAACCTTCTATCTCTGTTGACATCTTGTGCATGCCTTCTTGGAGGTAGCTGCTCAGCTTGTGTTGGAATGCCCCTGTGTGTCCAGGGAGGCTGCCAGTAGTGGGATGTCCTCGGGGGCCTTGAGGTTTCTCATATTCTGGAGGTGTGTGTCCAAAGTAATGGACACAGTTTCCCAGGAGAGAGCAGGCACGGTCCTGTGGTATGGCTCCAGAGGACCCAGCCTAGAGGCTGTGTTTGCCAGGGCTGTGGGGACAGATGTCTGAAAAAGCAAACTGGGCTCAGGAAGGGGCCAAGGTAATGGCAGGCCTGATCTCCAGTCCGTGAGGGGAGATTCTCTCGATATCAAAGGAGGGCAAGTGGGAGGCAGTTGCTCAGGCTTTTGTCTCTGGGTGTTGCGTTTACAGTGTCCGGTCAGGGTAGGGGTTGCCTCAGGGGCCGAGGAAGAGCCTTCCTCTCGGGGGATTGTCCAAGCTCCCAAGTGTTTGGGTTCATTCTGTGGGAAGTGAAGAGTACTGTTTTCTGCCAGAAAGGACCCCCCAGGAGAGGGACTCTAGAGCACAGCAGTGGGTTCCTTCAATTGGAATACACACCATCTAGTTAGTCCTGGGTGCCTATAGGCATGGCAGGGATTATATGCAGGATCTTCGTCCCGAACCTGACAGGCCTTTCTTTGACATGGGGCTCATGCTAGGGTCACAGTGTGAATTTGTGCCCAAGCAGCACTCATGTTTTGGCGTGGCAATAGGGGCCATGAAGGGTTCCCCACGTAAAGGTGTGACTCCATGTGAAGAACAAGCATTACAGCCATGTGGAAGGCAGAGTTCTGATTGTGATTCCGATACACAAACTCAGCATTTTTTGGGGACGTCGGTATGGCAGGCCCAATATACAAACCATAAGAAGAACTCATGAAGATATGAATATAGAGCGAGTCTGAGGTGCTTGCTCAGGCATTTGTCTCTGGAATTTGTATCAGCAATGGCCGTGGAATGTCGGGGATGCTTCATGGGCCATGGACGAATCTACCTCTATGAAGATTTCGCCCGATTCCCAATTTTTTTTCGTCAAACTGTGGGATGGGAGGACTCTTTTCAGTTTTGTTACCTCAGGTGTCCCTCGAAAAGAGGAATTCCAAAGTAAAGCCGTGGGGAAGACTGAAGGGACCACCAGAACTATGGTTCAAAATTGGGACTAGGGGCATGGCAAGCCCAATATGCTATCTCTTCATCCAGCCACTGAGAGGCCTTACTTGAGGACTTTGGTCAGGCTGAGGGTCACAATGTGTGTTTGTGACCAATGTAGCCTGCGAGCATGGCGGGGCCTCATGGGCAACACTGGATTCAACTACACTGAAAGTTGGACAACATGCCAACCACAAGGTATCTTGCCATGGGGAAGGAGTTCTGATTTCTGCATCCTGTTCAACCCTGGGCAGTGATTGGAGGTAAGTTTTAGAATCTAAAGCCTGAAATCCGAGGTTGGGAAGAGATGACGACCTAAGGCCATGGCGGCTTGATGTGCTCAGTGTGCGGCCAGCTGTCTGGAACGGGCCAGGGAGTCCAAGCTCAGGCTGTGTCAGAAAGGGCATTAGTGCCCTAGTCAGCCTATGTATTTGGGGTACAGCCAAGGTCGGTGCAGGTTGATCCTCATTTGGGGTTACTGGTAGCCCCAGAGGACAATGTTTTTCTTCTGGAGGGCAGGCAGAGTGCTGCATTGTAGTTCTGGATTGCCAAACTGGAGGGCTTGTGGGCCAGTAGTCTGACGACAAAAGTTTGAGAACACAAGCTAGGCTTAGGTTTCTGGATGAGGCCATGGCAGGCACAATCTACAGACCTGAATCGAGATCTCATGCATCTGAAGTCAGGGCGAGGATCAGACGATCGCTCAGGTTGGAGTTTCTGTCCCTGATGGCCCCTTCATGAATGGGGGGGGGATCACCAGGCCATGGGGGTTTTCCCACGATGGGAGTTGTGAGAAGCTCCAAACTGCAGAGAGTCTTCTGCAGGACAATTGAGACCTGTTGTTTGGCTCCAGGCCAATGATTCTGAGCAGGGTTCTAAGGATGGATGGCTGGGTAGCCCACCTCGCATTCCTATTGTCTCCTAGCAACAAGACAGGTTAGATCTACTGGATCTGTGGGGAGCAACCGAGGACGCTGCATTGAAATGGACACCCATGGGCATGGGTCCTAATGTGCTTTTGTGTCTAAGGAGACCTTGGAATGAAGCAGTGGCACTTGGGCCCTAAAGAGTTCTACTAAACAGAGGCTTTGACACAGCTCCAACGTGCAAGAATCCCATGTGTAGATGAGATGTTTTCTGATGGGTGAGTCAAGAAACAGCTATATGCTGCTTTTGAAATCCAGGCCTCTGAGGAGAGATGCCTGGAAACCAAAGCAATGGATCTGATTAGTGCCTAGGGGCCTATTCTTTCCTTTTTACCTCTGGGCACATGTGTCTATGGGTCTGAGTGCAGGGAGGTGCTCTGTAGTGCTCAGAATGCCCCTGTTTTTCCTGGGAAGCCACCACTATTGAGATGGATCAGGGACTTTGGAGGTTTATCCTATTAGAAGGGTTGTGTCCATTGGAATGGGCACACACAATTCCCTTGGAGAGGGCAAGTACAGTCCTCAGGTTTGACTCCAGGGGCCTTAGCCTGTAGGTTGTGTAGGCTAGGGCTGTTTGGACAGTTGTCTGAAAACACAAACTCGGCTTATGTTTCGGGTCATAGGTATGGCAGGACTAATCTACAGACCATGAGGAGAACCCTTTGGGATTTGAAAGAAGGGCGAGTGTGAGGCTCCTGCTCAAGTTTTTGTCTCTGGATATCGTGTCACTCATGGTCGTGGAATTTCTGGGTGACTTCATGGGAAATGGACGAGTCTTACTCTCTGGTGGTTTGGCCCCGTCCAAAGAGTATGGGGTCATTCTGTGGGCTGGAAGAAGTCCGTTTTTTCTTGTTGTTGTTGTTGTTTTCTTTTTTAACCTCAGGTGTCCCACCAAATGAGGGATTCCAGAGTAGAGCCCTGGGGAGGGGCGACTGGACAATCAGAAATCTGGTTAAAAATTGGGGCCTAGGGACATGTCAAGCCCATTATGACATCTAATGGTCCAGCCAAGGAGAGGACTTACTAGAGGACAGGACTCATGCTGAGGGTCACAATGCGTGTGTATGCCCTCGTCGCACTCAAGAATGGGCGGGGCCTCAGGGTTTCTCCTACACTGAACGTTGGACAACGTGCCAACAACAAGGGTTCTTCCCATGGGTAAGGAGGAGTTCTGATTTCTGCATCAGACTCACCCCTGGGCAGTGATTGGAGATAAGGTCTCGGTTCTGAAGCCTGAAAACTGAGGTAGGGAAGAGATGATGACCTAAGGCCATGGAGGTTTTTATGTGCTCAGTGTGCGGTCAGCTTTCTGGGTGTTGGTCAGGAGGTCCGGGCTCAGGATGTGTTCGACAGTGCATTAGTGCCCAGGTTAGACTATATAATTTGGGTAAAGTCGAGTGCTGTGTAGGTTTACCCTCATTTAAGGTGCTTGGGCAGCTCATGAGGCAATAATTTTTTTTTCTAGAGGGCAGGCAGAGTGCTGCATTGTGGGTCCGGAATTGCCAAACTTGAGGGCTTCGGGGCCAGGAGTGTGAGGATGGAAGTCTGAGAAGACAAGCTAGACTTGGGTTTCAGGGCGAGGGCACGGCAGGTACCCCCTGCAGATCTGAACAAATATCTCATGCATCTGAAGTCAGGGCGAGGATCAGACGTTGGCTCAGTTGGGAGTTTCTGAGCATGACGGCCGCTTCATGAAGGGAGCGGAATCTCGAGGCCATTGAGGTTTTCCCACGTTGGGAGTTGTGGGATGCCCCCTTCCAGGATTCCTTCTTTCGGACAATTGAGACCTGTTGGACAGCTCCAGGACATCCCATATGGAATGACTCCAGAGCACCGTTCGCGGATGGATGCCTGGGAAGCCCGCCTCGCATTCCAATTGTCTCCTAGCAACAAGACAGTTTAGATCTGATGGCTCTGCCGGAGCAACCGGGGTGGCGGAGTTGAAATGGACTTTCCTGAGGATGTGTCCTAATGTGTTTTTGTGTCCATGAGGGCCTTGGAATGGGGCGGTGGCACCGGGACCCTGAAGTACTCTCCTAAGCTTTGGACATGGCTCCCATGCACAGGTATCCTTGTGGAGACAAGATGAGTTCTGATGGGTGCCTCAGGAAAACCCCTATGCTCGTATTGGAATCAGGCTTTTGAGGACACATGCCTGTAACCCATAGCAATGGATCCTATTATGGCCTAGGGTCCTGTCTGGTTCAATCTTCTACTCTGGGGACATCCATCTATGGTATGAGTGGAGGTCGATTATCAGCAGGTGTCAGACACCCCTTGTTTGTTCGGGTGACCCACACTATTGGGATGGCCTAAGGGTCGTTGGAGGTTTCTCCTAATTTGTACGATTTTGGACCATGGAATGGGCAGAATTCCCATGGATTGTTAGGCACAGTCCTAATGTGTGGCTCCAGGGGCCCAGCCTGGAGGGTGTGTGGCCCAAGACTTTGAGGACAGAAGTCTGAAAACAGAAACTCAGCTTAGGTTTGGGGACGTAGGTATGGCAGGACCGATCTACAAACCATGAGAAGAACTCTATAGGATGTGAAGAAAGTGCAGGTCTGTGGCGATTGCTCAGGCTTTTGTCTCTGGATTTTGTATCAGTGATGGCCGTGGAATGTCGGGGAGGCCTCATGGGCCATGGACGAATCTTCCTCTCTGAGGATTTGGCCCGATTCCCAAGTGCTTTTCGTCAATCTGTGGGATGGGAGGACTCATTTCAGTTTTGTTACCTCAGGTGTCCCACCAAAAGAGGAATTCCAAAGCAAATCCGTGGGGAAGACTGAAGGGACAATCCGAACTGTGGTTAAACATGGGGCCTAGGGGCATGGCAAGCCCAATATGCTATCTCTTCATACAGCCACTGAGTGGCCTTACTTGAGGACCGGGCTCAGCCTGAGGGTCACAATGTGTGTTTGTGACCAATGTGGCCCGTGAGCATGGGCGGGGCCTCATTAGCCACACTGGTTTCAACGACACTGAACGTTGGACAACATGCCAACCACAAGGTTTCTTGCCATGGGGAAGGAGTTCTGATTTCTGCATCACCTTCAACCTTGACAGTGATTGGAGATAAGGTCTAGGTTCTGAAACCTGAAAACCGAGGTTGGGAAGAGATGACGACCTAAGGCGATGGCGGCTCGATGTGATCAGTGTGCGGCCAGCTGTCTGGGAGGGGCCAGGGGGTCCAGGCTCAGGCTGTGTCAGAAAGGGCATTAGTGCCCTGGTCAGCCTATGTATTTGGGGTACAGCCAAGGTCGGTGCAGGTTGATCCTCATTTGGGGTTAAAGGGTAGCCCCAGAGGACAATGTTTTTTATCTGGAGGGCAGGCAGAGTGCTGCATTGTAGTTCTGGATTGCCAAACTGGAGGCCTTGTGGGCCAGTAGTCTGACGACAAAAGTCTGAGAACACAAGCTAGGCTTAGGTTTCTGGGTGAGGCCATGGCAGGCACAATCTACAGACCTGAATCGAGATCTCGTGCATCTGAAGTCAGGGCGAGGATCAGACGATCGCTCAGGTTGGAGTTTCTGTCCCTGATGGCCCCTTCATGAATGGGAGGGCATCACGAGGCCATGGTGGTTTTCCCATGATGGGAGTTGTGAGAAGCTCCAAACTGCAGAGAGTCTTCTGCAGGACAATTGAGACCTGTTGTTTGGCTTCAGGCCAATGATTCTGAGCATGGTTCTAAGGATGGATGGCTGGGTAGCCCACCTCGCATTCCAATTGTCTCCTAGCAACAAGACAGGTTAGATCTCCTGGATCTGTGGGGAGCAACCGAGGACACTGAGTTGAAATGGACACCCCTGGGGATGGGTCCTAACGTGCTTTTGTGTCTATGGAGACCTTGGAATGAAGCGGTGGCACTGGGGCCCTAAAGGGTTCTCCTAAACAGAGGCTTTGACACAGCTCCAACGTGCAAGTTTCCCATGTGTAGATGAGATGTTTTCTGATGGGTGAGTCAAGAAACAGCTATATGCTGCTTTTGAAATCCAAGAATGTGAGGAGAGATGCCTGGAAACCAAAGCAATGGATCTGATTAGTGCCTAGGGGCCTGTTCTTTCCTTTTTACCTCTGAGGACATCTGTCTATGGGTCTGAGTGCAGGTAGGGGCTCATTTGGGCTCAGATTGCCCCTGTTTTTCCTGGAAGCCACCACTATTGAGATACATCAGGGACTTTGGATGTTTATCCTATTAGAAGGGTTGTGGCCATTGGAATGGGCACACACAATTCCCTTGGAGAGGGCAAGTAAGTCCTCAGGTTTGGCTCCAGGGGCCTGAGCCTGTAGGTTGTGTAGTCCAGCCCTTTTTGTACAGTTGTCTGAAAACACAAACTCGGCTTATGTTTCAGGTCATATGTTTGGCAGGACTGATCTACAGATCATGAGGAGCACTCTTCGGGATTTGAAAGAAGGACGAGTGTGAGGCTCCTGCTCAAGTTTTTGTCTCTGGATATCGTGTCACTCATGGTCGTGGAATTTCTGAGTGACTTCATGGGAAATGGACGAGTCTTACTCTCTGGTGGTTTGGCCCCGTCCAAAGAGTTTGGGTTCATTCTGTGGGCTGGAAGAAGTCCGTTTTATTTTGTTGTTGTTGTTGTTGTTGTTTTCTTTTTTAACCTCAGGTGTCCCACCAAATGAGGGATATCAGAGTAGAGCCCTAGGAGGGGCGACTGGACAATCAGAAATCTGGTTAAAAATTGGGGCTTAGAGACATGTCAAGACCATTATGACATCTAATGGTCCAGCCACTGAGAGGACTTACTAGAGGACAGGACTCATGCTGAGGGTCACAATGCGTGTGTATGCCCTCGTCGCACTCAAGAATGGGCGGGGCCTCAGGTTTTCTCCTACACTGATCGTTGGACAACGTGCCAACCACAAGGGTTCTTGCCATCGGTAAGGAGGAGTACTGATTTCTGCATCTGACTCACCCCTGGGCAGTGATTGGAGATAAGGTCTCGGTTCTGAAGCCTGAAAACTGAGGTAGGGGAGCGATGATGACCTAAAGCCATGGCGGGTTTTATGTGCTCAGTGTGCGGTCAGCTTTCTGGGTGTTGGTCAGGAGTTCC
Source organism: Mustela nivalis (assembly GCF_964662115.1). Lineage (NCBI taxonomy): Eukaryota > Metazoa > Chordata > Mammalia > Carnivora > Mustelidae > Mustela > Mustela nivalis. Next base: position 301,232 of record NW_028136451.1, on the reverse strand, counting down.
GGGTTGTGTTCGACAGTGCATTAGTGCCCAGGTTAGACTATATAATTTGGGTAAAGTCAAGTGCTCTGTAGGTTTACCCTCATTTAAGGTGCCTGGGCAGCTCATGAGCAATAATTTTTTTTCTAGAGGGCAGGCAGAGTGCTGCATTGTGGGTCCGGAATTGCCAAACTTGAGGGCTTTGGGGCCAGGAGTGTGAGGGCAGAAGTCTTAGAAGAAAAGCTAGACTTGCGTTTCAGGGCGAGGGCACGGCAGGTACCCCCTGCAGATCTGAACCAATATCTCATGCATCTGAAGTCAGGGCGAGGATCAGACATTGGCTCAGGCGGGAGTTTCTGAGCATGACGGCTGCTTCATGAAGGGAGCAGAATCTCGAGGCCATTGAGGTTTTCCTACGTTGGGAGTTGTGGAATGCCCCCTTCCAGGATTCCTTCTTCGGGACAATTGAGACCTGTTGGACAGCTCCAGGACATCCCATATGGAATGACTCCAGAGCACCGTTCGGGGATGGATGCCTGGGAAGCCGGCCTCGAATTCCAATTGTCTCCTAGCAACAAGACAGATTAGATCTGATGGCTCTGCGGGAGCAACCTGGGTGGCTGAGTTGAAATGGACTTTCCTGAGGATGTGTCCTAATGTGTTTTTGTGTCCATGAGGGCCTTGGAATGGGGCGGTGGCACCGGGACTCTGAAGTACTCTCCTATGCTTTGGACATGGCTCCCATGCACAGGTTTCCTTGTGGAGACGAGATGAGTTCTGATGGGTGCCTCAGGAAAACCCCTATGCTCGTATTGGAATCAGGCTTTTGAGGACACATGCCTGTAACCCAAAGCAATGGATCCTATTATGGACTAGGGTCCTGTCTGGTTCAATCTTCTTCTCTGGGTACATCCATCTATGGTATGAGTGGAGGTCGATTATCAGCTGGTGTCAGACACCGCTTGTTTGTTCCGGGCGACCCACACTATTGGGATGGCCTCTGGGTCGTTGAAGGTTTCTCCTAATTTGTACGATTTTGGACCATGGAATGGGCAGAATTCCCATGGATTAGTAGGCACAGTCCTAATGTGTGGCTCCAGTGGCCCAGGCTGGAAGGTGTGTGGGCCAAGACTTTGAGGACAGAAGTTGAAAACACAAACTCAGCTTAGGTTTGGGGATGTAGGTATGGCAGGCCAGATCTACAAACCATGAGAAAAACTCTACAGGATATGAAGAAAGTGCGAGTCTGAGGCGATTGCTCAGGCTTTTGTCTCTGGATTTTGTATCAGTGATGGCCGTGGAATGTCGGGGAGGCCTCATGGGCCATGGACAAATCTTCCTCTCTGAGGATTTGGCCTGATTCCCAATTGCTTTTCGTCAATCTGTGGGATGGGAGGACTCATTTCAATATTGTTACCTCAGGTGTCACACCAAAAGAGGAATTCCAAAGCCAAGCAGTGGGGAAGACTGAAGGGACAACCCGAACTATGGTTAAAAATTGGGGCCTAGGGGCATGGCAAGCCCAATATGCTATCTCTTCATACAGCCACTGAGTGGCCTTACTTGAGGACTGGGCTCAGCCTGAGGGTCACAATGTGTGTTTGTAACCAATGTGGCCTGCAAGCATGGGCGGGGCCTCATGGGCCACACTGGTTTCAATGACACTGAACGTTGGACAACATGCCAACCACAAGGTTTCTTGCCATGGGGAAGGAGTTCTGATTTCTGCATCACCTTCAAAATGGACAGTGATTGGAGATAAGGTCTAGGTTCTGAACCTGAAAACCGAGGTTGGGAAGAGATGACGACCTAAGGCCATGGCGGCTAGATGTGCTCAGTGTGCGGCCAGCTGTCTGGGAGGGGCCAGGGGGTCCAGGCTCAGGCTGTGTCAGAAAGGGCATTAGTACCCTGGTCAGCCTATGTATTTGGGGTACAGCCAAGTTCGGTGCAGGTTGATCCTCATTTGGGGTTACTGGGTACCCCGAGAGGACAATGTTTTTCTTCTGGAGGGCAGGCAGAGTGCTGCATTGTAGTTCTGGATTGCCAAACTGGAGGGCTTGTGGGCCAGTAGTCTGACGACAAAAGTCTGAGAACACAAGCTAAGCTTAGGTTTCTGGGTGAGGCTATGCGCGCACAATCTACAGACCTGAATCGAGTTCTTGTACATCTGAAGACAGGGCGAGGATCAGACGATCGCTCAGGTTGGAGTTTCTGTCCCTGATGGCCCCTTCATGAATGGGGGGGCATCACGAGGCCATGGGGGTTTTCCCACGATGGGAGTTGTGAGAAGCTCCAAACTGCAGAGAGTCTTCTGCAAGACAATTGAGACCTGTTGTTTGGCTCCAGGCCAATGATTCTGAGCAGGGTTCTAAGGATGGATGGCTGCGTAGCCCACCTCGCATTCCAATTGTCTCCTAGCAACAAGACAGGTTAGATCTCCTGGATCTGTGGGGAGCTACCGAGGATGCTGAGTTGAAATGGACACCCCTGGGAATGGGTCCTAATGTGCTTTAGTGTCTATGGAGACCTTGGAATGAAGCGGTTGCACTGGGGCCCTAAAGGGTTCTCCTAAACAGAGGCTTTGACACAGCTCCAACGTGCAAGTTTCCCATGTGTAGATGAGATTTTTTCTGATGGGTGAATCAAGAACAGCTATATGCTGCTTTTGAAATCCAGGCCTCTGAGGAGAGATGCCTGGAAACCAAAGCAATGGATCTGATTAGTGCCTAGGGGCCTTTTCTTTCCTTTTTACATCTCGGGACATCTGTCTATGGGTCTGAGTCAGGTAGGTGCTCATTTGGGCTCAGATTGTCCCTGTTTTTCCTGGGAAGCCACCACTTTTGAGATAGATCAGGGACTTTGGAGGTTTATCCTATTAGAAGGGTTGTGGCCATTGGAATGGGCACAAACAATTCCCTTGGAGAGGGCAAGTACAGTCCTCAGGTTCGGCTCCAGGGGCCTGAGCCTGTAGGTTGTGTAGGCCAGGGCTGTTTGGACAGTTGTCTGAAAACAATCTCAGCTTAGGTTTGGGGACGTAGGTATCCCAGGCCCGATCTACAAACCATGAGAAGAATTGTTCAGGATATGAAGAAAGTGCGAGTCTGAGTCGCTTGCTCAGGCTTTTGTCTCTGGATTTTGTATCAGCGATGGCCGTGGAATGTCGGGGAGGCCTCATGGGCCATGGACGAATCTTCCTCTCTGAGGATTTGGCCCGATTCCCAATTGCATTTCGTCAATCTGTGGGATGGGAGGACTCATTTCAGGCTTGTTACCTCAGGTGTTCCACCAAAAGAGGAATTCCAAAGCCAAGCCGTGGGGAAGACTGAAGGGACAACCCGAACTATGGTTAAAAATTTGGGTCTAGGGCATGGCAAGCCCAATATGCTATCTCTTCATCCAGCCACTGAGTGGCCTTACTTGAGGACTGGGCTCAGCCTGAGGGTCACAATGTGTGTTTGTGGCCAATGTGGCCCGCGAGCATGGGCGTGGCCTCATGGACAAATTGGTTTCAAACACATTGAATGTTGGACAACATGCCAACCACAGGTTTCTTGCCATGGGGAAGGAGTTCTTATTTCTGCATCACCTTCAACCTTGGGCAGTGAGTGGAGATAAGGTCTAGGTTCTGAAACTTGGAAACCGAGGTTGGGAAGATAAGACGACCTAAGGCCACGGAGGCTCGATGTGCTTAGTGTGCGGCCAGCTGCCTGGGACGGGCCAGGGAGTCCAGGCTCAGGCTGTGTCAGAAAGGGCATTAGTGCCCTGTTCAGCCTATGTATTTGGGGTACAGCCAAGGTCGGTGCAGGTGGATCCTCATTTGGGGTTACTGGGTAGCCCCAGAGGACAATGTTTTTCTTCTGGAGGGCAGGCAGAGTGCTGCATTGTAGTTCTGGATTGCCAAACTGGAGGGCTTGTGGGCCAGTAGTCTGACTATAAAAGTCTGAGAACACAAGCTAGGCTTAGGTTTCTGGGTGAGGCCATGGCAGGCACAATCTACAGACCTGAATCGAGATCTCGTGCATCTGAAGTCAGGGCGAGGATCAGAGGATCGCTCAGGTTGGAGTTTCTGTCTCTGATGGCCCCTTCATGTATGGGGGGGGGCATCACGAGGCCATGGGGGTTTTCCCACTATGGGAGTTGTGAGAAGCTCCAAACAGCAGAGAGTCTTCTGCAGGTCAATTGAGACCTGTTGCTTGGCTCCAGTCCAATGATTCTGAGCAGGGTTCTAAGGATGGATGGCTGCGTAGCCCACCTCGCATTCCAATTGTCTCCTAGCAACAAGACAGGTTAGATCTCCTGGATCTTTGGGGAGCAACCGAGGACGCTGAGTTGAAATGGACACCCCTAAGGATGGGTCCTAATGTGCTTTTGTGTCTATGGAGACCTTGGAATGAAGCGGTGGCACTGGGGCCCTAAAGGGTTCTCTAAAACAGAGGCTTTGACACAGCTCCAACGTGCAAGTTTCCCATGTGTAGATGAGATGTTTTCTGATGGGTGAGTCAAGAAACAGCTATAAGCTGCTTTTGAAATCCAGGCCTCTGAGGAGAGATGCCTGGAAACCAAAGCAATGGATCTGATTAGTGCCTAGGGGCCTGTTCTTTCCTTTTCACCTCTGGGGACATCTGTCTATGGGTCTGAGTGCAGGTAGGTGCTCATTTGGGCTCAGATTGCCCCTTTATTCCTGGGAAGCCACCACTATTGAGATGGATCAGGGACTTTGGAGGTTTATCCTATTAGAAGGGTTGTGGCCATTGGAATGGGCACACACAATTCCCTTGGAGAGGGCAAGTACAGTCCTCAGGTTTGGCTCCAGGGTTCTGAGCCTGTAGGTTGTGTAGGCCAGGGCGGTTTGGACAGTTGTCTGAAAACACAAACTCGGCTTATGTTTCGGGACATAGGTATGGCAGGACTGATCTACAGACCATGAGGAGAACTCTTCTGGATTTGAAAGAAGGGCGAGTGTGAGGCTCCTGCTCAAGTTTTTGTCTCTGGATATCGTGTCACTCATGGTCGTGGAATTTCTGGGTGACTTTATGGGAAATGGACGAGTCTTACTCTCTGGTGGTTTGGCCCCGTCCAAAGATTTTGGGGTCATTCTGTGGGCTGGAAGAAGTCCGTTTTGTTGTTGTTGTTGTTGTTGTTGTTGTTGTTGTTTTCTTTTTAACCTCAGGTGTCCCACTAAATGATGGATTCCAGTGTAGAGACCTGGGGAGGGGCGACTGGACAATCAGAAATCTGGTTAAAAATTGGGGCCTAGGGACATGTCAAGCCCATTATGACATCTAATGATCCAGCCACTGAGGACTTACTAGAGGACAGGACTCATGCTGAGGGTCACAATGCGTGTGTATGCCCTCGTCTCACTCAAGAATGGGAGGGCCTCAGGGTGAATGCTGTTTTCTCCTACACTGAACGTTGGACAACGTGCCAACCACAAGGGTTCTTGCCATGTGTAAGGAGGAGTACTGATTTCTGCATCACATTCACCCCTGGGCAGTGATTGGAGATAAGGTCTCGGTTCTGAAGCCTGAAAACTGAGGTAGGGAAGAGATGATGACCTAAGGCCATGGCGGGTTTTATGTGCTCAGTGTGCGGTTAGCTTTCTGGGTGTTGGTCAGGAGGTCCGGGCTCAGGTTGTGTTCGACCGTGCATTAGTGCCCAGGTTAGACTATATAATTTGGGTAATGTTGAGTGCTGTGTAGGTTTATCCTCATTTAAGGTGCCTGGGTAGCTCATGAGGCAATATTTTTTTTTTTCTAGAGGGCCGGCAGAGTGCTGCATTGTGGGTCCGGAATTGTCAAATTTTAGGACTTCGGGGACAGGAGTGTGAGGACGGAAGTGTGAGAAGACAAGCTAGACTTGGGTTTCAGGGCAAAGGCAAGGCAGGTACCCCCTGCAGATCTGCACCAATATCTCATGCTTCTGAAGTCAGGGCGAGGATCAGACGTTGGCTCAGGTTGGAGTTCCTGTGCAAGACGGCCGCTTCATGAAGGGAGCGGAATCTCGAGGCCATTGAGGTTTTCCCACCTTGGGAGTTGTGGGATGCCCCCTTCAAGGATTCCTTCTGCGGGACAATTGAGACCTGTTGGACAGCTCCAGGACATCCCATATGGAAATACTCTAGAGCACCGTTCGTGGATGGATGCCTGGGAAGCCCGCCTCGCATTCCAATTGTCTCCTAGCAACAAGACAGTTTTGATCTGATGGCTCTGCCGGAGCAACCGGGGTGGCTGAGTTGAAATGGACTTTCCTGAGGATGGGTCCTAATGTGTTTTTGTGTCCATGAGGGCCTTGGAATGGGGCGGTGGCACCGGCAACCTGAAGTACTCTCCTAAGCTTTGGACATGGCTCCCATGCACAGGTTTCCTTGAGGAGACGAGATGAGTTCTGATGGGTGCCTCAGGAAAATGCCTATGCTCGTATTGGAATCAGGCTTTTGAGGACACATGCCTGTAACCCAAAGCAATGGATCCTATTATGGCCTAGGGTCCTGTCTGGTTCAATCTTCTTCTCTGGGGACATCCATCTATGGTATGAGTGGAGGTCGATTATCAGCTGGTGTCAGACAGCCCTTGTTTGTTCCGGGCGACCTACACTATTGGGATGGCCTCAAGGACTTTGGAGGTTTCTCCTAATTTGTACGATTTTGGACCATGGAATGGGCAGAATTCCCATCGATTGGTAGGCAGAGTCCTAATGTGTGGCTCCAGGCGCCCAGCCTGGAGGGTGTGTGGCCCAAGAATTTGAGGACAGAAGTCTGAAAACAGAAACTCAGCTTAGGTTTGGGGACGTAGGTATGGCAGGACCGATCGACAAACCATGAGAAGATATCTTCAGGATATGAAGAAAGTGCGAGTCTGAGGCGCTTGCTCAGGCTTTTGTCTCTGGATTTTGTATCAGCGATTGCCGTGGAATGTCGGGGAGGCCTCATGGGCCATGGACGAATCTTCCTCTCTGAGGATTTGGCCCGATTCCCAATTGCTTTTCGTCATTCTGTGGGATGGGAGGTCTCCTTTCAGGATTGTTACCTCAGGTGTCCCACCAAAAGAGGAATTCCAAATCCAAGCCGTGGGGAAGACTGAAGGGACATCCCGAAATATAGTTAAAATTTGGGGCCTAGGGGCATGGCAAGCCCAATAGATATCTCTTCATCCAGCCATTGAGTCGCCTTACTTGAGGACTAGGCTCAGCCTGAGGGTCACAATGTGTGTTTGTGACCAATGTGGCCCGCGAGCATGGGCGGGACATCATGGGCCACACTGGTTTCAACGACACTGAACGTTGGACAACATGCCAACCACAAGGTTTCTTGCCATGTGGAAGGAGTTCTTATTTCTGCATCACCTTCAACCCTGGGCAGTGATTGGAGATAAGGTCTAGGTTCTGAAACCTGAAAACCGAGGTTGGGAGAGATGACTACCTAAGGCCATGGCGGCTGGATGTGCTCAGTGTGCGGCCAGCTGTCTGGGAGGGCCAGGGGGTCCAGGCTCAGGCTGTGTCAGAAAGGGCATTAGTGCCTTGGTCAGCCTATGTATTTGGGGTACAGCCAAGGTCGGTGCAGGTTGATCCTCATTTGGGGTTACTGGTAGCCCCAGAAGACAATGTTTCTCTTCTGGAGGGCAGGCAGAGTGCTGCATTGTAGTTCTGGATTGCCAAATGGAGGGCTTGTGGGCCAGTAGTCTGACGACAAATGTCTGAGAACACAAGCCAGGCTTAGGTTTCTGGGTGAGGCTATGGCAGGCACAATCTACAGACCTGAATCGAGATCTCGTGCATCTGAAGTCAGGGCGAGGATCAGACGATCGCTCAGGTTGGAGTTTCTGTCCCTGATGGCCCCTTCATGAATGGGGGGGGCATCACGAAGCCATGGAGGTTTTCCCACGATGGGAGTTATGAGAAGCTCCAAACAGCAGAGAGTCTTCTGCAGGTCAATTGAGACCGTTGCTTGGCTCCAGGCCAATGATTCTGAGCAGGGTCTAAGGATGGATGGCTGCGTAGCCCACCTCGCATTCCAATTGTCTCCTAGCAACAAGACAGGTTAGATCTCCTGGATCTCTGGGGAGCAACCGAGGACGCTGAGTTGAAATGGACACCCCTAAGGATGGGTCCTAATGTGCTTTTGTGTCTATGGAGACCTTGGAATGAAGAGGTGGCACTGGTGCCCTAAAGGGTTCTCCTAAACAGAGCCTTTGACACAGCTCCAACGTGCAAGTTTCCCATGTGTAGATGAGATGTTTTCTGATGGGTGAATCAAGAAACAGCTATATGCTGCTTTTGAAATCCAGGCCTCTGAGGAGAGATGCCTGGAAACCAAAGCAATGGATCTGATTAGTGCCTAGGGGCCTGTTCTTTCCTTTTTACCTCTGGGGACATCTGTCTATTGGTCTGAGTGCAGGTAGGTGCTCATTTGGGCTCAGATTGTCCCTGTTTATCCTGGGAAGCCACCCCTATTGAGATGGATCAGGGACTTTGGAGGTTTAACCTATTAGAAGGGTTGTGGCCATTGGAATGGGCACACACAATTCCCTTGGAGAGGGCAAGTACAGTCCTCAGGTTTGGCTCCAGGGGCCTGAGCCTGTAGGTTGTGTATGCCAGGGCTGTTTGGACAGTTGTCTGAAAACACAAACTTGGCTTATGTTTCGGGTCATAGGTATGGCAGGACTGATCTACAGACCATGAGGAGAACTCTTCGGGATTTGAAAGAAGGGCGAGTGTCAGGATCCTGCTCAAGTTTTTATCTCTGGATATCGTGTCACTCATGGTCGTGGAATTTCTGGGTGATTATGGGAAATGGACGAGCCTTACTCTCTGGTGGTTTGGCCTCGTCCAAAGAGATTGGGGTCATTCTGTGGGCTGGAATAAGTCCGTTTTTTTTTTTGTTGTTGTTGTTGTGTTCTTTTTTAACCTCTGGTGTCCCTTCAAATGAGGGATTCCAGAGTAGAGACCTGGGGAGGGGCGACTGGACAGTCAGAAATCTGGTTAAAAATTGGGGCTTAGGGACATGTCAAGCCCATTATGACATCTAACGTTCCAGCCACTGAGAGGACTACTAGAGGACAGGACTCATGCTGAGGGTCACAATGCGGGTGTATGCCCTCGTCGCACTCAAGAATGGGCGGGGCCTCAGGGTGAATGCTGGTTTCTCCTAAACTGAACGTTGGACAACGTGCCAACCACAAGGGTTCTTGCCATGGGTAAGGAGGAGTTCTGATTTCTGCATAACATTCACCCCTGGGCAGTGATTGGAGATAAGGTCTCGGTTCAGAAGCCTGAAAACTGAGGTAGGGAAGAGATGATGACCTAAGGCCATGGCGGTTTTATGTGCTCAGTGTGCGGTCAGCTTTCTGGGTGTTGGTCAGGAGGTCCCGGCTCAGGTTGTGTTCGACAGTGCATTAGTGCCCAGGTTAGACTATATAATTTGGGTAAGGTCGAGTGCTGTGTAGGTTTACCCTCATTTAAGGTGCCTGGGCAGCTCAAGAGGCAATAATTTTTTTTTTCTAGAGGGCCGGCAGAGTGCTGCATTGTGGGTCCGGAATTGCTAAATTTTAGGACTTCGGGGCCAGGAGTTTGAGGACGGAAGTGTGAGAATACAAGCTAGACTTGGGTTTCAGGGCGGGGGCACGACAGGCACCCCCTGCAGATCTGAACCAATATCTCATGCTTCTGAAGTCAGGGCGAGGATCAGACGTTGGCTCAGGTTGGAGTTCCTGTGCATGAAGGCCGCTTTATGAAGGGAGCGGAATCTCGGAGCCATTGAGGTTTTCCCACGTTTGGAGTTGTGGGATGCCCCCTTCAAGGATTCCTTCTGCGGGACAATTGAGACCTGTTGGACAGCTCCAGGACATCCCATATGGAATGACTCCAGAGCACCGTTCGCAGATGGATGCCTGGGAAGCCCGCCTCACATTCCAATTGTCTCCTAGCAACAAGACAGTTTAGATCTGATGGCTCTGCCAGAGCAACCGGGGTGGCTGAGTTGAAATGGACTTTCCTGAGGATGGGTCCTAATGTGTTTTTGTGTCCATGAGGGCCTTGGAATGGGGCGGTGGCACCGGCACCCTGAAGTACTCTCCTAAGCTTTGGACATGGCTCCCATGCACAGGTTTCCTTGTGGAGACGAGATGAGTTCTGATGGGTGCCTCAGGAAAACCCCTATGCTCGTATTGGAATCAGGCTTTTGAGGACACATGCCTGTAACCCAAAGCAATGGATCCTATTATGGCCTAGGGTCCTGTCTGGTTCAATCTTCTTCTCTGGGGACATCCATCTATGGTATGAGTGGAGGTCGATTATCAGCTGGTGTCAGACAGCCCTTGTTTGTTCCGGGCGACCTACACTATTGGGATGGCCTCAGGGACTTTGGAGGTTTCTCCTAATTTGTACGATTTTGGACCATGGAATGGGCAGAATTCCCATGGATTGGTAGGCACAGTCCTAATGTGTGTTTCCAGGCGCCCAGCCTGGAGGGTGTGTGGCCCAAGACTTTGAGGACAGAAGTCTGAAAACACAAACTCAGCTTTGGTTTGGGGACGTAGGTATGGCAGGCCCGATCTACAAACCATGAGAAGAACTCTTCAGGATATGAAGAAAGTGCGAGTCTGAGGTGCTTGCTCAGGCTTTTGTCTCTGGATTTTGTATCAGCGATGGCCGTGGAATGTCGGGGAGGCCTCATGGGCCATGGACGAATCTTCCTCTCTGAGGATTTGGCCCGATTCCCAATTGCTTTTCGTCAATCTGTGGGATGGGAGGTCTCCTTTCAGGTTTGTTACCTCAGGTGTCCCACCAAAAGAGGAATTCCAAAGCCAAGCAGTGGGGAAGACTGAAGGGACATCCCGAACTATGGTTAAAAATTGGGGCCTAGGGGCATGGCAAGCCCAATATTCTATCTCTTCATCCAGTCGCTGAGTGGCCTTACTTGAGGACTGGGCTCAGCCTGAGCGTCACAATGTGTGTTTGTGACCAATGTGGCCTGCGAGCATGGGCGGGGACTCATGGGCCACACTGGTTTCAACTACACTGAACGTTGGACAACATGCCAACCACAAGGTTTCTTGCCATGGGGAAGGAGTTCTGATTTCTGCATCACCTTCAACCCTGGGCAGTGATTGGAGATAAGGTCTAGGTTCTGAAACCTGAAAACCGAGGTTGGGAAGAGATGACGACCTAAGGCCATGGCGGCTCGATGTGCTCAGTGTGCGGCCAGCTGTCTGGGAGGGTCCAGGGGGTCCAGGCTCAGGCTGTGTTAGAAAGGGCATTAGTGCCCTGGTCAGCCTATGTATTTGGGGTACAGCCAAGTTCGGTGCAGGTTGATCCTCATTTGGGGTTACTGGGTAGCCCCAGAGGACAATGTTTTTCTTCTGGAGGGCCGGCAGAGTTCTGGATTGCCAAACTGGAGGGCTTGTGGGCCAGTAGTCTGACTACAAAAGTCTGAGAACACAAGCTAGGCTTAGGTCTCTGGGTGAGGCCATGGCAGGCACAATCTACAGACCTGAATCGAGATCTCGTGCATCTGAAGTCAGGGCGAGGATCAGATGATCGCTCAGGTTGGAGTTTCTTTCCCTGATGGCCCCTTCATGAATGGGGGGGGCCACCACGAGGCCATGGGTGTTTTCCCAAGATGGGAGTTGTGAGAAGCTCCAAACTGCAGAGAGTCTTTTGCAGGACACTTGAGACCTGTTCTTTGGCTCCAGGCCAATGATTCTGAGCAGGGTTCTAAGAATGGATGGCTGGGTAGCCGACCTCGCATTCCAATTGTCTCCTAGCAACAAGACAGGTTAGATGTCCTGGATCTGTGGGGAGCAACCGAGGACGCTGAGTTGAAATGGACACCCGTGGGGATGGGTCCTAATGTGCTTTTGTGTCTATGGAGACCTTGGAATGAAGCGGTGGCACTGGGGCCCTAAAGCGTTCTCCAAAATAAAGGCTTTGACACAGCTCCAACGTGCAATTTTTCCATGTGTAGATGAGATGTTTTCTGATGGGTGAGTCAAGAAACAGCTATATGCTGCTTTTGAAATCCAGGCCTCTGAGGAGAGATGCCTGGAAACCAAAGCAATGGATCTGATTAGTGCCTAGGGGCCTGTTCTTTACTTTTTACCTCTGGGGACATCTGTCTATGGGTCTGAGTGCAGGTAGGTGCTCAGTTGGGCTCAGATTGCCCCTGTTTTTCCTGGGAAGCCACCACTATTGAGATGGATCAGGGACTTTGGAGGTTTATCCTATTAGAAGGGTTGTGGCCATTGGAATGGGCACACACAATTCCCTTGGAGAGGGCAAGTACTGTCCTCAGGTTTGGCTCCAGGGGCCTGAGCCTGTAGGTTGTGTAGGCCAGGGCTGTTTGGACAGTTGTCTGAAAACACAAACTCGGCTTATGTTTCGGGTCATAGGTATGGCAGGACTGATCTACAGACCATGAGGAGAACTCTTCGGGATTTGAAAGAAGGGCGAGTGTGAGGCTCTGCTAAAGTTTTTGTCTCTGGATATCGTGTCACTCATGGTCGTGGAATTTCTGGGTGACTTCATGGGAAATGGACGAGTCTTACTCTCTGGTGGTTTGGCCCCGTCCAAAGAAATTGGGGTCATTCTGTGGGCTGGAAGAAGTCCGTATTTTTTTTTTTTGTTGTTGTTGTTGTTGTTGTTTTCTTTTTTAACCTCAGGTGTCCCACAAATGATGGATTCCAGAGTAGAGCCCTGGGGAGGGGCGACTGGACAATCAGAAATCTGGTTAAAAATTGGGGCCTAGGGACATGTCAAGCCCATTATGACATCTAATGGTCCAGCCACTGAGAGGACTTACTGGAGGACAGGACTCATGCTGAGGGTCACAATGCGTGTGTATGCCCTCGTCGCACTCCAGAATGGGCGGGGCCTCAGGGTGAATGCTGGTTTCTCCTACACTGAATGTTGGACAACGTGCCAACCACAAGGGTTCTTGCCATGGGTAGGAGGAGTTCTGATTTCTGCATCACACTCACCCCTGGGCAGTGATTGGAGATAAGGTCTCGGTTTTGAAGCCTGAAAACTGAGGTAGGGAAGAGATGATGACCTAAGGCCATGGCGGGATGTATGTGCTCAGTGTGCAGTCAGCTTTCTGGGTGTTGGTCAGGAGGTCCGTGCTCAGGTTGTGTTCGACTGTGCATTAGTGCCCAGGTTAGACTATATAATTTGGGTAAAGTGAGTGCTGTGTAGGTTTACCCTCATTTAAGGTGCCTGGGCAGCTCATGAGGCAATAATTTTTTTTCTAGAGGGCAGGCACAGTGCTGCATTGTGGGTCCGGAATTGGCAAACTAGAGGGCTTCGGGGCCAGGAGTGTGAGGACGGAAGTCTGAGAAGACAAGCTAGACTTGGTTTTCAGGGCGAGGGCACGGCAGGTACCCCCTGCAGATCTGAACCAATATCTCATGCATCTGAAGTCAGGGCGAGGATCAGACGTTGGCTCAGGTTGTAGTTTCTGAGCATGACAGCCGCTTCATGAAGGGAGCGGAATCTCGAGGCCATTGAGGTATTCCCACGTTGGGAGTTGTGGGATTCCCCCTTCAAGGATTCCTTCTGCGGGACAATTGAGACCTGTTGGACAGCTCCAGGACATCCCATATGGAATGACTCCAGAGCACCGTTCTCGGATGGATGCCTGGGAAGCCCGCCTCGCATTCCAATTGTCTTCTAGCAACAAGACAGTTTAGATCTGATGGCTCTGCCGGAGTAACCGGGGTGGCTGAGTTGAAATGGACTTTCCCGAGGATGGGTCCGAATGTGTTTTTGTGTCCATGAGGGCCTTGGAATGGGGCGGTGGCACCGGGACCCTGAAGTACTCTCCTAAGCTTTGGACATGGCTCCCATGCACAGGTTTCCTTGTGGAGACGAGATGAGTTCTGATGGGTGCCTCAGGAAAACCCCTATGCTTGTATTGGAATCAGTCTTTTGAGGACACATGCCTGTACCCCAAAGCAATGGATCCTATTATGGCCTAGGGTCCTGTCTGGTTCAATCTTCTTCTCTGGGGACATCCATCTATGGTATGAGTGGAGGTCGATTATCAGCTGGTGTCAGACAGCCCTTGTTTGTTCCGGGCGACCTACACTATTGGGATGGCCTCAGGGACTTTGCAGGTTTCTCCTAATTTGTACGATTTTGGACCATGGAATGGGCAGAATTCCCATGGACTGGTAGGCACAGTCCTAATGTGTGGCTCCAGGGGCCCAGCCTGGAGGGTGTGGGGCCCAAGACTTTGAGGACAGAAGTCTGAAAACACAAACTCAGCTTAGGTTTGGGGACGTATGTATGGCAGGCCCGATCTACAAACCATGAGAAGAACTCTACAGGATATGAAGAAAGTGCGAGACTGAGTCGCTTGTTCAGGCTTTTGTCTCTGGATTTTGTATCAGCGATGGCCGTGGAATGTCGGGGAGGCCTCATTGGCCATGGACGAATCTTCCTCTCTGAGGATTTGGCTCGATTCCCAATTGCTTTTCGTCAATCTGTGGGATGGGAGGACTCATTTCAGTTTTGTTACCTCAGGTGTCCCACCAAAAGAGGAATTCCAAAGCCAAGCCGTGGGGAAGACTGAATGGTCAACCTGAACTATGGTTAAAAATTGGGGCCTAGGGGCATGGCAAGCCCAATATTCTATCTCTTCATCTAGCCGCTGAGTGGCCTTACTTGAGGACTGGGCTCAGCCTGAGCGTCACAATGTGTGTTTGTGACCAATGTGGCCCGCGAGCATGGGCGGGGCCTCATGGGCCACACTGGTTTCTCGACACTGAACGTTGGACAACATGCCAACCACAAGGTTTCTTGCCATGGGGAAGGAGTTCTGATTTCTGCATCACCTTCAACCCTGGGCAGTGATTGGAGATAAGGTCTAGGTTCTGAAACCTGAAAACCGAGGTTGGGAAGAGATGACGACCTAAGGCCATGGCGGCTCGATGTGCTCAGTGAGCGGCCAGCTGTCTGGGAGGGTCCAGGGGGTCCAGGCTCAGGCTGTGTCAGAAAGGGCATTAGTGCCCTGGTCAGCCTATGTATTTGGGGTACAGCCAAAGTCAGTGCAGGTTGATCCTCATTTGGGGTTACTGGGTAGCCCCAGAGGACAATGTTTTTCTTCTGGAGGGCTGGCAGAGTGCTGCATTGTAGTTCTGGATTGCCAAACTGGAGGGCTTGTGGGCAAGTAGTCTGACGACAAAAGTCTGAGAACAGAAGCTAGGCTTAGGTTTCTGGGTGAGGCCATGGCAGGCACAATCTACAGATCTGAATCGAGATCTCGAGCATCTGAAGTCAGGGCAAGGAACAGATGATCGCTCTGGTTGGAGTTTCTGTCCCTGATGGCCCCTTCATGAATGGGGGGGGCATCACGAGGCCATGGGGGTTTTCCCACTATGGGAGTTGTGAGAAGCTCCAAACTTCAGAGAGTCTTCTGCAGGACACTTGAGACCTGTTGTTTGGCTCCAGGCCAATGATTCTGAGCAGGGTTCTAAGGATGGATGGCTGGGTAGCCAACCTCGCATTCCAATTGTCTCCTAGCAAAAAGACAGGTTAGATCTCCTGGATCTGTGGGGAGCAACCGAGGACGCTGAGTTGAAATGGACACCCCTGAGAATGGGTCCTAACGTGCTTTTGTGTCTATGGAGTCCTTGGAATGAAGCAGTGGCACTGGGGCCCTAAAGGGTTCTCCTAAACAGAGGCTCTGACACAGCTCCAACGTGCAAGTTTCCCATGTGTAGATGAGATGTTTTCTGATGGGTGAATCAAGAAACAGCTATATGCTGCTTTTGAAATCCAGGCCTCTGAGGAGAGATGCCGGAAACCAAAGCAATGGATCTGATTAGTGCCTAGGGGCCTGTTCTTTCCTTTTTACCTCTGGGGACATCTGTCTAGGGGTCTGAGTGCAGGTAGGTGCTCATTTGGGCTCAGATTGCCCCTGTTTTTCCTGGGAAGCCACCACTATTGAGATGGATCAGGGACTTTGGAGGTTTATCCTATTAGAGGGTTGTGGACATTGGAATGGGCACAAACAATTCCCTTCGAGAGGGCAAGTACAGTCCTCTGGTTTGGCTCCAGGGGCCTGAGCCTGTAGGTTGTGTAGGCCAGGGCTGTTTGGACAGTTGTCTGAAAACAAACTCAGCTTAGGTTTGGGGAAGTAGGTATGGCAGGCCCGATCTACAAACCATGAGAAGAACTCTTCAGGATATGAAGAAAGTGCGAGACTGAGTCGCTTGTTCAGGCTTTTGTCTCTGGATTTTGTATCAGCGATGGCCGTGGAATGTCGGGGAGGCCTCAGGTGCCATGAACGAATCTTCCTCTCTGAGGATTTGGCCCGATTTCCAATTGCTTTTCGTCAATCTGTGGGATGGGAGGACTCATTTCAGGTTTGTTACCTCAGGTGTCCCACCAAAAGAGGAATTCCAAAGCAAAGCCGTGGGGAAGACTGAAGGGACAACGCGAACTATGGCAAGCCCAATATGCTATCTCTTCATCCAGCCACTGAGTGGCCTTACTTGAGGACTGGGCTCAGCCTGAGGGTCACAATGTGTGTTTGTGACCAATGTGGCCCGTGAGCATGGACGGGGCCTCATGGGCCACACTGGTTTCAACCACACTGAACGTTGGACAACATGCCAACCACAAGGTTTCTTGCCATGGGGAAGGAGTTCTGATTTCTGCATCACCTTCAACCTTGGGCAGTGATTGGAGATAAGGCCAAGGTTCTGAAACCTGGAAACCGAGGTTGGGAAGAAATGACGACCTAAGGCCACGGAGGCTCGATGTGCTCAGTGTGCGGCCAGCTGTCTGGGACGGGCCAGGGGGTCCAGGCTCAGGCTGTGTCAGAAATGGCATTAGTGCCCTGGTCAGCCTATATATTTGGGTAACAGCCAAGGTCGGTGCAGGTTGATCCTCATTTGGGGTTTCTGGGTAGCCCCAGAGGACAATGTTTTTCTTCTGGAGGGCCGGCAGAGTGCTGCATTGTAGTTCTGGATTGCCAAACTGGAGGGATTGAGGGCAAGTAGTCTGACGACAAAAGTCTGATAACACAAGCTAGGCTTAGGTTCTCGGTGAGGCCATGGCAGGCACAATCTACAGACCTGAATCGAGATCTCGTGCATCTGAAGTCAGGGCGAGGATCTGACGATCGCTCAAATTGGAGTTTCTGTCCCTGATGGCCCCTTCATGAATGGGGGGGTATCACGAGGCCATGGGTGTTTTCCCACGAGGGGAGTTGTGAGAAGCTCCAAACTGCAGAGAGTCTTCTGCAGGACAATTGAGACCTGTTGTTTGGCTCCAGGCCAATGATTCTGAGCAGGGTTCTTAGGATGGATGGCTGGGTAGCCCACCTCGCATTCCAATTGTCTCCTAGCAACAAGACAGGTTAGATCTCCTGGATCTGTGGGGAGCAACCGAGGACGCTGAGTTGAAATGGACACCCCTGAGAATGGGTCCTAACGTGCTTTTGTGTCTATGGAGACCTTGGAATGAAGCGGTGGCACTAGGGCCCTAAGGGGTTCTCCTAAACAGAGGCTTTGACACAGCTCCAACGTGCAAGTTTCCCATGTGTAGATGAGATGTTTTCTGATGGGTGAGTCAAGAAACAGCTATATGCTGCTTTTGAAATCCAGGCCTCTGAGGAGAGATGCCTGGAAACCAAAGCAATGGATCTGATTAGTGCCTAGGGGCCTGTTCTTTCCTTTTTACCTCTGGGAACATCTGTCTAGGGGTCTGAGTGCAGGTAGGTGCTCATTTGGGCTCAGATTGCCCCTGTTTTTCCTGGGAATACACCACTATTGAGATGGATCAGGGACTTTGGAGGTTTAACCTATTAGAGGGTTGTGGACATTGGAATGGGCACAAACAATTCCCTTCGAGAGGGCAAGTACAGTCCTCTGGTTTGGCTCCAGGGGCCTGAGCCTGTAGGTTGTGTAGGCCAGGGCTGTTTGGACAGTTGTCTGAAAACAAACTCAGCTTAGGTTTGGGGAAGTAGGTATGGCAGGCCCGATCTACAAACCATGAGAAGAACTCTTCAGGATATGAAGAAAGTGCGAGACTGAGTCGCTTGTTCAGGCTTTTGTCTCTGGATTTTGTATCAGCGATGGCCGTGGAATGTCGGGGAGGCCTCAGGTGCCATGAACGAATCTTCCTCTCTGAGGATTTGGCCCGATTCCCAATTGCTTTTCGTCAATCTGTGGGATGGGAGGACTCATTTCAGGTTTGTTACCTCAGGTGTCCCACCAAAAGAGGAATTCCAAAGCAAAGCCGTGGGGAAGACTGAAGGGACAACGCGAACTATGGCAAGCCCAATATGCTATCTCTTCATCCAGCCACTGAGTGGCCTTACTTGAGGACTGGGCTCAGCCTGAGGGTCACAATGTGTGTTTGTGACCAATGTGGCCCGTGAGCATGGACGGGGCCTCATGGGCCACACTGGTTTCAACCACACTGAACGTTGGACAACATGCCAACCACAAGGTTTCTTGCCATGGGGAAGGAGTTCTGATTTCTGCATCACCTTCAACCTTGGGCAGTGATTGGAGATAAGGCCAAGGTTCTGAAACCTGGAAACCGAGGTTGGGAAGAAATGACGACCTAAGGCCACGGAGGCTCGATGTGCTCAGTGTGCGGCCAGCTGTCTGGGACGGGCCAGGGGATCCAGGCTCAGGCTGTGTCAGAAATGGCATTAGTGCCCTGGTCAGCCTATATATTTGGGGTACAGCCAAGGTCGGTGCAGGTTGATCCTCATTTGGGGTTTCTGGGTAGCCCCAGAGGACAATGTTTTTCTTCTGGAGGGCCGGCAGAGTGCTGCATTGTAGTTCTGGATTGCCAAACTGGAGGGCTTGTGGGCAAGTAGTCTGACGACAAAAGTCTGATAACACAAGCTAGGCTTAGGTTTCTGGGTGAGGCCATGGCAGGCACAATCTACAGACCTGAATCGAGATCTCGTGCATCTGAAGTCAGGGCGAGGATCAGACGATCGCTCAGGTTGGAGTTTCTGTCCCTGATGGCCCCTTCATGAATGGGGGGGTATCACGAGGCCATGGGTGTTTTCCCACGAGGGGAGTTGTGAGAAGCTGCAAACTGCAGAGAGTCTTCTGCAGGACAATTGAGACCTGTTGTTTGGCTCCAGGCCAATGATTCTGAGCAGGGTTCTAAGGATGGATGGCTGGGTAGCCCACCTCGCATTCCAATTGTCTCCTAGCAACAAGACAGGTTAGATCTCCTGGATCTGTGGGGAGCAACCGAGGACGCTGAGTTGAAATGGACACCCCTGAGAATGGGTCCTAACGTGCTTTTGTGTCTATGGAGACCTTGGAATGAAGCGGTGGCACTGGGGACCTAAGGGGTTCTCCTAAACAGAGGCTTTGACACAGCTCCAACGTGCAAGTTTCCCATGTGTAGATGAGATGTTTTCTGATGGGTGAGTCAAGAAACAGCTATATGCTGCTTTTGAAATCCAGGCCTCTGAGGAGAGATGCCTGGAAACTAAGCAATGGATCTGATTAGTGCCTAGGGGACTGTTCTTTCCTTTTTACCTCTGGGGACATCTGTCTATGGGTCTGAGTGCAGGGAGGTGCTCAGTTGGGCTCAGATTGCCCCTGTTTTTCCTGGGAAGCCACCACTATTGAGATGGATCAGGAACTTTGGAGGTTTATCCTATTAGATAAACCTTTGGAGGTTTATCCTATTAGGCCATTGGAATGGGCACACACATTTCCCTTCGAGAGTGCAAGTACAGTCCTCAGGTTTGGCTCCAGGGGCCTGAGCCTGTAGGTTGTGCAGGCCAGGGCTGTTTGGACAGTTGTCTGAAAACACAAACTCGGCTTATGTTTCGGGTCATAGGTATGGCAGGCCTGATCTACAAACCATAAGGAGAACTCTTCGGGATTTGAAAAAAGGGCGAGTGTGAGGCTCTGCTCAAGTTTTTGTCTCTGGATATCGTGTCACTCATGGTCGTGGAATTTCTGGATGACTTCATGATAAATGGACGAGTCTTACTCTCTGGTGGTTTGGCCCCGTCCAAAGAGTTTGCGGTCATTCTGTGGGCTGGAAGAAGTCCGTTTTTTTTTTGTTGTTGTTGTTGTTGTTGTTTTTTTTGTCTTTTTTAACCTCAGGTGTCCCGCCAAATGATGGATTCCAGAGTAGAGCCCTGGGGAGGGGCGACTGGACAATCAGAAATCTGGTAAAAAATTGGGGCCTAGGGACATGTCAAGCCCATTATGACATCTAATGGTCCAGCCACTGAGAGGACTTACTAGAGGACAGGACTCATGCTGAGGGTCACAATGCGTGTGTATGCCCTCGTCACACTCAAGAATGGGCGGGGCCTCAGGGTGAATGCTGGTTTCTCCTACACTGAACTTTGGACAACGTGTCAACCACAAGGGTTCTTGCCATGGGTAAGGAGGAGTTCTGATTTCTGCATCACACTCACCCCTGGGCAGTGATTGGAGATAAGGTCTCGGTTCTGAAGCCTGAAAACTGAGGTAGGGAAGAGATGATGACCTAAGGCCATGGCGGGTTTTATGTGCTCAGTGTGCGGTCATTTTTCTGGGTGTTGGTCAGGAGGTCCGGGCTCAGGTTGTGTTCGACAGTGCATTAGTGCCCAGTTTAGACTATATAATTTGGATAAGGTCGAGTGCTGTGTAGGTTTACCCTCATTTAAGGTGCCTGGGCAGCTCATGAGGCAATAATTTTTTTCTAGAGGGCAGGCAGAGTGCTGCATTGTGGGTTCGGAATTGCCAAAATTGAGGGCTTCGGGGCCAGGAGTGTGAGGACGGAAGTCTGAGAAGACAAGCTAGACTTGGGTTTCAGGGCGAGGTCACGGCAGGTACACCCTGCAGATCTGAACCTATATCTCATGCATCTGAAGTCAGGGCGAGGATCAGACGTTGGCTCAGGTTGGAGTTTCTGAGCATGACGGCCGCTTCATGAAGTGAGAGGAATCTCGAGGCCATTGAGGTTTTCCCACGTTGGGAGTTGTGGGATGCCCCCTTCAAGGATTCCTTCTGCGGGACAATTGAGACCTGTTGGACAGCTCCAGGACATCCCATATGGAATGACTCCAGAGCACCGTTCGTGGATGGATGCCTGGGAAGCCCGCCTCACATTCCAATTGTCTCCTAGCAACAAAACAGTTTAGATCTGATGGCTCTGCCGGAGCAACCGGGGTGGCTGAGTTGAAATGGACTTTCCTGAGGATGGGTCCTAATGTGTTTTTGTGTCCATGAGGGCCTTGGAATGGGGCAGTGGCACTGGGACCCTGAAGTACTCTCCTAAGCTTTGGACATGGCTCCCATGCACAGGTTTCCTTGTGGAG
Organism: Mustela nivalis; assembly: GCF_964662115.1. Lineage (NCBI taxonomy): Eukaryota > Metazoa > Chordata > Mammalia > Carnivora > Mustelidae > Mustela > Mustela nivalis. Next base: position 279,958 of record NW_028136451.1, on the reverse strand, counting down.
ACGAGATGAGTTCTGATGGGTGCCTCAGGAAAACCCCTATGCTCGTATTGGAATCAGGCTTTTGAGGACACATGCCTGTAACCCAAAGCAATGGATCCTATTATGGCCTAGGGTCCTGTCTGGTTCAATCTTCTTCTCTGGGGGACATCCATCTATGGTATGAGTGGAGGTCGATTATCAGCTGGTGTCAGACAGCCCTTGTTTGTTCCGGGCGACCTACACTATTGGGATGGCCTCAGGGACTTTGGAGGTTTCTCCTAATTTGTACGATTTTGGACCATGGAATGGGCAGAATTCCCATGGATTGGTAGGCACAGTCCTAATGTGTGGCTCCAGGGGCCCAGCCTGGAGGGTGTGGGGCCCAAGACTTTGAGGACAGAAGTCTGAAAACACAAACTCAGCTTAGGTTTGGGGACGTAGGTATGGCAGGCCCGATCTACAAACCATGAGAAGAACTCTACAGGATATGAAGAAAGTGCGAGACTGAGGCGCTTGCTCAGGCTTTTGTCTCTGGATTTTGTATCAGCGATGGCCGTGGAATGTCGGGGAGGCCTCATGGGCCATGGACGAATCTTCCTCTCTGAGGATTTGGCCCGATTCCCAATTGCTTTTCGTCAATCTGTGGGATGGGAGGACTCATTTCAGTTTTGTTACCTCAGGTGTCCCACCAAAAGAGGAATTCCAAAGCCAAGCCGTGGGGAAGACTGAAGGGTCAACCCGAACTATGGTTAAAAATTGGGGCCTAGGGGCATGGCAACCCCAATATTCTATCTCTTCATCCAGCCGCTGAGTGGCCTTACTTGAGGACTGGGCTCAGCCTGAGGGTCACAATGTGTGTTTGTGACCAATGTGGCCCGTGAGCATGGACGGGGCCTCATGGGCCGCACTGGTTTCAACCACACTGAACGTTGGACAACATGCCAACCACAAGGTTTCTTGCCATGGGGAAGGAGTTCTGATTTCTGCATCACCTTCAACCTTGGGCAGTGATTGGAGATAAGGCCAAGGTTCTGAAACCTGGAAACCGAGGTTGGGAAGAAATGACGACCTAAGGCCACGGAGGCTCGATGTGCTCAGTGTGCGGCCAGCTGTCTGGGACGGGCCAGGGGGTCCAGGCTCAGGCTGTGTCAGAAATGGCATTAGTGCCCTGGTCAGCCTATATATTTGGGGTACAGCCAAGGTCGGTGCAGGTTGATCCTCATTTGGGGTTTCTGGGTAGCCCCAGAGGACAATGTTTTTCTTCTGGAGGGCCGGCAGAGTGCTGCATTGTAGTTCTGGATTGCCAAACTGGAGGGCTTGTGGGCAAGTAGTCTGACGACAAAAGTCTGATAACACAAGCTAGGCTTAGGTTTCGGGGTGAGGCCATGGCAGGCACAATCTACAGACCTGAATCGAGATCTCGTGCATCTGAAGTCAGGGCGAGGATCAGACGATCGCTCAGGTTGGAGTTTCTGTCCCTGATGGCCCCTTCATGAATGGGGGGGTATCACGAGGCCATGGGTGTTTTCCCACGAGGGGAGTTGTGAGAAGCTCCAAACTGCAGAGAGTCTTCTGCAGGACAATTGAGACCTGTTGTTTGGCTCCAGGCCAATGATTCTGAGCAGGGTTCTAAGGATGGATGGCTGGGTAGCCCACCTCGCATTCCAATTGAATCCTCGCAACAAGACAGGTTAGATCTACTGGATCTGTGGGGAGCAACCGAGGACGCTGAGTTGAAATGGACACCCCTGAGAATGGGTCCTAACGTGCTTTTGTGTCTATGGAGACCTTGGAATGAAGCGGTGGCACTGGGGCCCTAAGGGGTTCTCCTAAACAAAGGATTTGACACAGCTCCAACGTGCAAGTTTCCCATGTGTAGATGAGATGTTTTCTGATGGGTGAGTCAAGAAACAGCTATATGCTGCTTTTGAAATCCAGGCCTCTGAGGAGAGATGCCTGGAAACCAAGCAATGGATCTGATTAGTGCCTAGGGGACTGTTCTTTTCTTTTTACCTCTGGGGACATCTGTCTATGGGCCTTAGTGCAGGGAGGTGCTCAGTTGGGCTCAGATTGCCCCTGTTTTTCCTGGGAAGCCACCACTATTGAGATGGATCAGGGACTTTGGAGGTTTATCCTATTAGATAAACCTTTGGAGGTTTATCCTATTAGGCCATTGGAATGGGCACACACATTTCCCTTCGAGAGTGCAAGTACAGTCCTCAGGTTTGGCTCCAGGGACCTGAGCCTGTAGGTTGTGCAGGCCAGGGCTGTTTGGACAGTTGTCTGAAAACACAAACTCGGCTTATGTTTCGGGTCATAGGTATGGCAGGACTGATCTACAGACTTTGAGGAGAACTCTTCGGGATTTGAAAGAAGGGCGAGTGTGAGGCTCTGCTCAAGTTTTTGTCTCTGGATATCGTGTCACTCATGGTCGTGGAATTTCTGGATGACTTCATGATAAATGGACGAGTCTTACTCTCTGGTGGTTTGGCCCCGTCCAAAGAGTTTGCGGTCATTCTGTGGGCTGGAAGAAGTCCGTTTTTTTGTTGTTGTTGTTGTTGTTGTTGTTGTTTTTGTCTTTTTTAACCTCAGGTGTCCCGCCAAATGATGGATTCCAGAGTAGAGCCCTGGGGAGGGGCGACTGGACAATCAGAAATCTGGTTAAAAATTGGGGCCTAGGGACATGTCAAGCCCATTATGACATCTAATGGTCCAGCCACTGAGAGGACTTACTAGAGGACAGGACTCATGCTGAGGGTCACAATGCGTGTGTATGCCCTCGTCACACTCAAGAATGGGCGGGGCCTCAGGGTGAATGCTGGTTTCTCCTACACTGAACGTTGGACAACGTGCCAACCACAAGGGTTCTTGCCATGGGTAAGGAGGAGTTCTGACTTCTGCATCACACTCACCCCTGGGCAGTGATTGGAGATAAGGTCTCGGTTCTGAAGCCTGAAAACTGAGGTAGGGAAGAGATGATGACCTAAGGCCATGGCGGGTTTTATGTGCTCAGTGTGCGGTCAGCTTTCTGGGTGTTGGTCAGGAGGTCCGGGCTCAGGTTGTGTTCGACAGTGCATTAGTGCCCAGTTTAGACTATATAATTTGGATAAGGTCGAGTGCTGTGTAGGTTTACCCTCATTTAAGGTGCCTGGGCAGCTCATGAGGCAATAATTTTTTTCTAGAGGGCAGGCAGAGTGCTGCATTGTGGGTCCGGAATTGCCAAACTTGAGGGCTTCGGGGCCAGGAGTGTGAGGACGGAAGTCTGAGAAGACAAGCTAGACTTGGGTTTCAGGGCGAGGTCACGGCAGGTACACCCTGCAGATCTGAACCTATATCTCATGCATCTGAAGTCAGGGCGAGGATCAGACGTTGGCTCAGGTTGGAGTTTCTGAGCATGACGGCCGCTTCATGAAGTGAGAGGAATCTCGAGGCCATTGAGGTTTTCCCACGTTGGGAGTTGTGGGATGCCCCCTTCAAGGATTCCTTCTGCGGGACAATTGAGACCTGTTGGACAGCTCCAGGACATCCCATATGGAATGACTCCAGAGCACCGTTCGTGGATGGATGCCTGGGAAGCCCGCCTCACATTCCAATTGTCTCCTAGCAACAAAACAGTTTAGATCTGATGGCTCTGCCGGAGCAACCGGGGTGGCTGAGTTGAAATGGACTTTCCTGAGGATGGGTCCTGTGTGTTTTTGTGTCCATGAGGGCCTTGGAATAGGGCAGTGGCAACGGGACCCTGAAGTACTCTCCTAAGCTTTGGACATGGTTCCCATGCACAGGTTTCCTTGTGGAGACGAGATGAGTTCTGATGGATGCCTCAGGAAAACCCCTATGCTCATATTGGAATCAGGCTTTTGAGGACACATGCCTGTAACCCAAAGCAATGGATCCTATTATGGCCTAGGGTCCTGTCTGGTTCAATCTTCTTCTCTGGGGGACATCCATCTATGGTATGAGTGGAGGTCGATTATCAGCTGGTGTCAGACAGCCCTTGTTTGTTCCGGGCGACCTACACTATTGGGATGGCCTCAGGGACTTTGGAGGTTTCTCCTAATTTGTACGATTTTGGACCATGGAATGGGCAGAATTCCCATGGATTGGTAGGCACAGTCCTAATGTGTGGCTCCAGGGGCCCAGCCTGGAGGGTGTGGGGCCCAAGACTTTGAGGACAGAAGTCTGAAAACACAAACTCAGCTTAGGTTTGGGGACGTAGGTATGGCAGGACCGATCTACAAACCATGAGAAGAACTCTACAGGATATGAAGAAAGTGCGAGTCTGAGGCGCTTGCTCAGGCTTTTGTCTCTGGATTTTGTATCAGCGATGGCCGTGGAATGTCGGGGAGGCCTCATGGGCCATGGACGAATCTTCCTCTCTGAGGATTTGGCCCGATTCCCAATTGCTTTTCGTCAATCTGTGGGATGGGAGGACTCATTTCAGTTTTGTTACCTCAGGTGTCCCACCAAAAGAGGAATTCCAAAGCCAAGCCGTGGGGAAGACTGAAGGGTCAACCCGAACTATGGTTAAAAATTGGGGCCTAGGGGCATGGCAACCCCAATATTCTATCTCTTCATCCAGCCGCTGAGTGGCCTTACTTGAGGACTGGGCTCAGCCTGAGGGTCACAATGTGTGTTTGTGACCAATGTGGCCCGTGAGCATGGACGGGGCCTCATGGGCCGCACTGGTTTCAACCACACTGAACGTTGGACAACATGCCAACCACAAGGTTTCTTGCCATGGGGAAGGAGTTCTGATTTCTGCATCACCTTCAACCTTGGGCAGTGATTGGAGATAAGGCCAAGGTTCTGAAACCTGGAAACCGAGGTTGGGAAGAAATGACGACCTAAGGCCACGGAGGCTCGATGTGCTCAGTGTGCGGCCAGCTGTCTGGGACGGGCCAGGGGGTCCAGGCTCAGGCTGTGTCAGAAATGGCATTAGTGCCCTGGTCAGCCTATATATTTGGGGTACAGCCAAGGTCGGTGCAGGTTGATCCTCATTTGGGGTTTCTGGGTAGCCCCAGAGGACAATGTTTTTCTTCTGGAGGGCCGGCAGAGTGCTGCATTGTAGTTCTGGATTGCCAAACTGGAGGGCTTGTGGGCAAGTAGTCTGACGACAAAAGTCTGATAACACAAGCTAGGCTTAGGTTTCTGGGTGAGGCCATGGCAGGCACAATCTACAGACCTGAATCGAGATCTCGTGCATCTGAAGTCAGGGCGAGGATCAGACGATCGCTCAGGTTGGAGTTTCTGTCCCTGATGGCCCCTTCATGAATGGGGGGGTATCACGAGGCCATGGGTGTTTTCCCACGAGGGGAGTTGTGAGAAGCTGCAAACTGCAGAGAGACCTTGAGACCTGTTGTTTGGCTCCAGGCCAATGATTCTGAGCAGGGTTCTAAGGATGGATGGCTGGGTAGCCCACCTCGCATTCCAATTGTCTCCTCGCAACAAGACAGATTAGATCTCCTGGATCTGTGGGGAGCAACCGAGGACGCTGAGTTGAAATGGACACCCCTGAGAATGGGTCCTAACGTGCTTTTGTGTCTATGGAGACCTTGGAATGAAGCGGTGGCACTGGGGCCCAAAGGGGTTCTCCTAAACAAAGGCTTTGACACAGCTCCAACGTGCAAGTTTCCCATGTGTAGATGAGATGTTTTCTGATGGGTGAGTCAAGAAACAGCTATATGCTGCTTTTGAAATCCAGGCCTCTGAGGAGAGATGCCTGGAAACCAAGCAATGGATCTGATTAGTGCCTAGGGGACTGTTCTTTTCTTTTTACCTCTGGGGACATCTGTCTATGGGCCTTAGTGCAGGGAGGTGCTCAGTTGGGCTCAAATTGCCCCTGTTTTTCCTGGGAAGCCACCACTATTGAGATGGATCAGGGACTTTGGAGGTTTATCCTATTAGATAAACCTTTGGAGGTTTATCCTATTAGGCCATTGGAATGGGCACACACATTTCCCTTCGAGAGTGCAAGTACAGTCCTCAGGTTTGGCTCCAGGGGCCTGAGCCTGTAGGTTGTGCAGGCCAGGGCTGTTTGGACAGTTGTCTGAAAACACAAACTCGGCTTATGTTTCGGGTCATAGGTATGGCAAGCCTGATCTACAAACCATGAGGAGAACTCTTCGGGATTTGAAAGAAGGGCGAGTGTGAGGCTCTGCTCAAGTTTTTGTCTCTGGATATCGTGTCACTCATGGTCGTGGAATTTCTGGATGACTTCATGGGAAATGGACGAGTCTTACTCTCTGGTGGTTTGGCCCCGTCCAAAGAGTTTGCGGTCATTCTGTGGGCTGGAAGAAGTCCGTTTTTTTTTTTTTTGTTGTTGTTGTTCTTGTTTTTTTTGTCTTTTTTAACCTCAGGTGTCCCGCCAAATGATGGATTCCAGAGTAGAGCCCTGGGGAGGGGCGACTGGACAATCAGAAATCTGGTTAAAAATTGGGGCCTAGGGACATGTCAAGCCCATTATGACATCTAATGGTCCAGCCACTGAGAGGACTTACTAGAGGACAGGACTCATGCTTAGGGTCACAATGCGTGTGTATGCCCTCGTCACACTCAAGAATGGGCGGGGCCTCAGGGTGAATGCTGGTTTCTCCTACACTGAACGTTGGACAACGTGTCAACCACTAGGGTTCTTGCCATGGGTAAGGACTATTTCTGATTTCTGCATCACACTCACCCCTGGGCAGTGATTGGAGATTAGGTCTCGGTTCTGAAGCCTGAAAACTGAGGTAGGGAAGAGATGATGACCTAAGGCCAGGGCGGGTTTTATGTGCTCAGTGTGCGGTCAGGTTTCTGGGTGTTGGTCAGGAGGTCCGGGCTCAGGTTGTGTTCGACAGTGCATTAGTGCCCAGTTTAGACTATATAATTTGGGTAAGGTCGAGTGCTGTGTAGGTTTACCCTCATTTAAGGTGCCTGGGCAGCTCATGAGGCAATAATTTTTTTCTAGAGGGCAGGCAGAGTGCTGCATTGTGGGTCCGGAATTGCCAAACTTGAGGGCTTCGGGGCCAGGAGTGTGAGGACGGAAGTCTGAGAAGACAAGCTAGACTTGGGTTTCAGGGCGAGGTCACGGCAGGTACCCCCTGCAGATCTGAACCTATATCTCATGCATCTGAAGTCAGGGCGAGGATCAGACGTTGGCTCAGGTTGGAGTTTCTGAGCATGACGGGCGCTTCATGAAGTGAGTGGAATCTCGAGGCCATCGAGTTTTTCCCACGTTGGGAGTTGTGGGATGCCCCCTTCAAGGATTCCTTCTGCGGGACAATTGAGACCTGTTGGACAGCTCCAGGACATCCCATATGGAATGACTCCAGAGCAACGTTCGCGGATGGATGCCTGGGAAGCCCGCCTCACATTCCAATTGTCTCCTAGCAACAAAACAGTTTAGATCTGATGGCTCTGCCGGAGCAACCGGGGTTGCTGAGTTGAAATGGACTTTCCTGAGGATGGGTCCTAATGTGTTTTTGTTTCCATGAGGGCCTTGGAATGGGGCAGTGGCACCGGGACCCTGAAGTACTCTCCTAAGCTTTGGACATGGCTCCCATGCACAGGTTTCCTTGTGGAGACGAGATGAGTTCTGATGGGTGCCTCAGGAAAATCCCTATGCTCGTATTGGAATCAGGCTTTTGAGGACACATGCCTGTAACCCAAAGCAATGGATCCTATTATGGCCTAGGGTCCTGTCTGGTTCAATCTTCTTCTCTGGGGGACATCCATCTATGGTATGAGTGGAGGTCGATTATCAGCTGGTGTCAGACAGCCCTTGTTTGTTCCGGGCGACCTACACTATTGGGATGGCCTCAGGGACTTTGGAGGTTTCTCCTAATTTGTACGATTTTGGACCATGGAATGGGCAGAATTCCCATGGATTGGTAGGCACAGTCCTAATGTGTGGTTCCAGGGGCCCAGCCTGGAGGGTGTGTGGCCCAAGACGTTGAGGACAGAAGTCTGAAAACACAAACTCAGCTTAGGTTTGGGGACGTAGGTATGGCAGGCCCGATCTACAAACCATGAGAAGAACTCTACAGGATATGAAGATAGTGCGAGTCTGAGGCGCTTGCTCAGGCTTTTGTCTCTGGATTTTGTATCAGCGATGGCGTGGAATGTCGGGGAGGCCTCATGGGCCATGGACGAATCTTCCTCTCTCAGGATTTGGCTCGATTCCCAATTGATTTTCGTCAATCTATGGGATGGGAGGACTCATTTCAGTTTTGTTACCTCATGTGTCCCACCAAAAGAGGAATTCCAAAGCCAAGCCGTGGGGAAGACTGAAGGGTCAACCCGAACTATGGTTAAAAATTGGGGCCTAGGGGCATGGCAAGCCCAATATTCTATCTCTTCATCCAGCCGCTGAGTGGCCTTACTTGAGGACTGGGCTCAGCCTGAGCGTCACAATGTGTGTTTGTGACCAATGTGGCCCGCGAGCATGGGCGGGGCCTCATGGGCCACACTGGTTTCAACGACACTGAACGTTGGACAACATGCCAACCACAAGGTTTCTTGCCATGGGGAAGGAGTTCTGATTTCTGCATCACCTTCAACCCTGGGCAGTGATTGGAGATAAGGTCTAGGTTCTGAAACCTGAAAACCGAGGTTGGGAAGAGATGACGACCTAAGGCCATGGCGGCTCGATGTGCTCAGTGTGCGGCCAGCTGTCTGGGAGGGTCCAGGGGGTCCAGGCTCAGGCTGTGTCAGAAAGGGCATTAGTGCCCTGGTCAGCCTATGTATTTGGGGTACAGCCAAGGTCAGTGCAGGTTGATCCTCATTTGGGGTTACTGGGTAGCTCCAGAGGACAATGTTTTTCTTCTGGAGTGCCGGCAGAGTGCTGCATTGTAGTTCTAGATAGCCAAACTGGAGGGCTTGTGGGCCAGTATTCTGACGACAAAAGTCTGAGAACACAAGCTAGGCTTAGGTTTCTGGGTGAGGCCATGGCAGGCACAATCTACAGATCTGAATCGAGATCTCGAGCATCTGAAGTCAGGGCGAGGATCAGACGATCGCTCAGGTTGGAGTTTCTGTCCCTGATGGTCCCTTCATGAATGGGGGGGGGCATCACGAGGCCATGGGTGTTTTCCCATGATGGGAGTTGTGAGAAGCTCCAAACTGCAGAGAGTCTTCTGCAGGACAATTGAGACCTGTTGTTTGGCTCCAGGCCAATGATTCTGAGCAGGGTTTTAAGGATGGATAACTGGGTTGCCCACCTCGCATTACAATTGTCTCCTAACATCAAGACAGGTTAGATCTCCTGGATCTGTGGGGAGCAACCGAGGACGCTGAGTTGAAATGGACACCCCTGGGGATGGGTCCTAATGTGCTTTTGTGTCTAGGAGACTTTGGAATGAAGCGGTGGCACTGGGGCCCTAAAGGCTTCTCCTAAACAGAGGCTTTGACACAGCTCCAACGTGCAAGTTTCCCATGTGTAGATGAGATGTTTTTTGATGGGTGAGTCAAGAAACAGCTATATGCTGCTTTTGAAATCTAGGCCTCTGAGGAGAGATGCCTGGAAACCAAAGCAATGGATCTGATTAGTGCCTAGGGGCCTGTTCTTTACTTTTTACCTCTGCGGACATCTGTCTATGGGTCTGAGTGCAGGTAGGTGCTCAGTTGGGCTCAGATTGCCCCTGTTTTTCCTGGGAAGCCACCACTATTGAGATGGATCAGGGACTTTGGAGGTTTATCGTATTAGAAGGGTTGTGGCCATTGGAATGGGCACACACAATTCCCTTGGAGAGGGCAAGTACAGTCCTCAGGTTTGGCTCCAGGGGCCTGAGCCTGTAGGTTGTGTAGGCCAGGGCTGTTTGGACAGTTGTATGAAAACACAAACTCGGCTTATGTTTCGGGTCATAGGTATGGCAGGACTGATCTACAGACCATGAGGAGAACTCTTCGGGATTTGAAAGAAGGGCGAGTATGAGGCTCTGCTCAAGTTTTTGTCTCTGGATATCGTGTCACTCATGGTCGTGGAATTTCTTGGTGACTTCATGGGAAATGGACGAGTCTTACTCTCTGGTGGTTTGGCCCCGTCCAAAGAGTTTGCGGTCATTCTGTGGCCTGGAAGAAGTCCGTTTTTTTTTTTTTTTTTTTTTTTTTTCTTTTTTAACCTCAGGTGTCCCACCAAATGATGGATTCCAGAGTAGAGCCCTGAGGAGGGGCGACTGGAGAATCCGAAATCTGGTTAAAAATTGGGGCCTAAGGACATGTCAAGCCCATTATGACATCTAATGGTCCAGCCACTGAGAGGACTTACTAGAGGACAGGACTCATGCTGAGGGTCACAATGCGTGTGTATGCCCTCGTCGCACTCAAGAATGGGCGGGTCCTCAGGGTGAATGCTGGTTTCTCCTACACTGAACGTTGGACAACGTGCCAACCACAAGGGTTCTTGCCATGGGTAAGGAGGAGTTCTGACTTCTGCATCACACTCACCCCTGGGCAGTGATTGGAGATAAGGTCTCAGTTCTGAAGCCTGAAAACTGAGGTAGGGAAGAGATGATGACCTAAGGCCATGGCGGGTTTTATGTGTTCAGTGTGCGGTCAGCTTTCTGGGTGTTGGTCAGGAGGTCCGGGCTCAGGTTGTGTTCGACAGTGCATTAGTGCCCAGGCTAGACTATATAATTTGGGTAAAGTCGAGTGCTCTGTAGGTTTAACCTCATTTAAGGTGCCTGGGCAGCTCATGAGGCAATAATTTTTTTTTTCTAGAGGGCTGGCAGAGTGCTGCATTGTGGGTCCGGTATTGCCAAACTTGAGGGCTTCGGGGCCAGGAGTGTGAGGACGGAAGTCTGAGAAGACAAGCTAGACTTGGGTTTCAGGGCGAGGGCACGGCAGGTACCCCCTGCAGATCTGAATAATATCTCATGCATCTGAAGTCAGGGCGAGGATCAGACGTTGGCTCAGGTTGGAGTTTCTGAGCACGACGGCCGCTTCATGAAGGGAGCGGAATCTCGAGGCCATTGAGGTTTTCCCACGTTGAGAGTTGTGGGATGCCCCCTTCAAGGATTCCTTCTGCGGGACAATTGAGACCTGTTGGACAGCTCCAGGACATCCCATATGGAATGACTCCAGAGCACCGTTCTCGGATGGATGCCTGGGAAGCCCGCCTCGCATTCCAATTGTCTCCTAGCAACAAGACAGTTTAGATCTGATGGCTCTGCCGGAGTAACCGGGGTGGCTGAGTTGAAATGGACTTTCCTGAGTATGGGTCCCAATGTGTTTTTGTGTCCATGAGGCCTTGGAATGGGGCGGTGGCACTGGGACCCTGAAGTACTCTCCTAAGCTTTGGACATGGCTCCCATGCACAGGTTTTCTTGTGGAGACGAGATGAGTTCTGATGGGTGCCTCAGGAAAATCCCTATGCTCGTATTGGAATCAGGCTTTTGAGGACACATGCCTGTAACCCAAAGCAATGGATCCTATTATGGCCTAGGGTCCTGTCTGGTTCAATCTTCTTCTCTGGGGACATCCATCTATGGTATGAGTGGAGGTCGATTATCAGCTGGTGTCAGACAGCCCTTGTTTGTTCCGGGCGACCTACACTATTGGGATGGCCTCAGGGACTTTGGAGGTTTCTCCTAATTTGTACGATTTTGGACCATGGAATGGGCAGAATTCCCATGGATTGGTAGGCACAGTCCTAATGTTTGGCTCCAGGGGCCCAGCCTGGAGGGTGTGTGGCCCAAGACTTTGAGGACAGAAGTCTGAAAACACAAACTCAGCTTAGGTTTAAGGACGTAGGTATGGCAGGCCCGATCTACAAACCATGAGAACTCTTCAGGATATGAAGAAAGTGCGAGTCTGATGCGCTTGCTCAGGCTTTTGTCTCTGGATTTTGTATCAGCGATGGCCCTGGAATGTCGGGAGGCCTCATGGGCCATGGACGAATCTTCCTCTCTGAGGATTTGGCCTGATTCCCAATTGCTTTTCGTCAGTCTGTGGGATGGGAGGACTCATTTCAGGTTTGTTACTTCAGTTGTCCCACCAAAAGAGTAATTCCAAGCCAAGCCGTGGGGAAGACTGAAGGGACAACCCAAAATATGGTTCAAAATTGGGCCCTAGGGGCATGGCAAGCCCAATATGCTATCTCTTCATCCAGACACTGAGTGGCCTTACTTGAGGACTGGGCTCAGCCTGAGCGTCACAATGTGTGTTTGTGACCATGTGGCCCCCGAGTATGGGCGGGGCCTCATGGGCCACACTGGTTTCAACTACACTGAACGTTGGACAACATGCCAACCACAGGGTTTCTTGCCATGGGGAAGGAGTTCTGATTTCTGCATCACCTTCAACCCCGGGCAGTGATTGGAGATAAGGTCTAGGTTCTGAAACCTGAAATCCGAGGTTGGGAAGAGATGAGGACCTAAGGCCATGGCGGCTCGATGTGCTCAGTGTGCGGCTAGCTGTCTGGGAGGGTCCAGGGGGTCCAGGCTTAGGCTGTGTCAGAAAGGGCATTAGTGCCCTGGTCAGCCTATGTATTTGATGTACAGCCAAGTTCGGTGCAGGTTGATCCTCATTTGGGGTTACTGGGTAGCCCCAGAGGACAATGATTTTCTTCTGGAGGGCCGGCAGAGTGCTGCATTGTAGTTCTGGATTGCCAAACTGGAGGGCTTGTGGGCCAGTAGTCTGACGACAAAAGTCTGAGAACACAAGCTAGGCTTAGGTTTCTGGGTGAGGCCATGGCAGGCACAATCTACAGACCTGAATCGAGATCTCGTGCATCTGAAGTCAGGGCGAGGATCAGAGGATCGCTCAGGTTGTAGTTTCTGTCCCTGATGGCCCCTTCATGAATGAGGGGGCATCACGAGGCCATGGGTGTTTTCCCACGATGGGAGTTGTGTGTGAGAAGCTCCAAACTGCAGGGAGTCTTCTGCAGGACAATTGAGACCTGTTGTTTGGTTACAGTCCAATGATTCTGAGCAGGGTTCTAAGGATGGATGGCTGGGTATCCCACCTCGCATTCCAATAGTCTCCTAGCAACAAGACAGGTTAGATCTCCTGGATCTCAGCAGGACGCTGAGTTGAAATGGACACCCCTGGGGATGGGTCCTAACGTGCTTTTGTGTCTATGGAGACCTTGGAATGAAGCGGTGGCACTGGGCTCCTGAAGGGTTCTCCTAAACAGAGGCTTTGACACAGCTCCAACGTGCAAGTTTTCCATGTGTAGATGAGATGTTTTCTGATGGGTGAGTCAAGAAACAGCTATATGCTGCTTTTGAAATCCAGGCCTCTGAGGAGAGATGCCTGGAAACCAAAGCAATGGATCTGATTAGTGCCTAGGGGCCTGTTCTTTCCTTTTTACCTCTGGGGACATCTGTCTATGGGTCTGAGTGCAGGTAGGTGCTCAGTTGGGCTCAGATTGCCCCTGTTTTTCCTGGGAAGCCACCACTATTGAGATAAATCAGGGTCTTTGGAGGTTTATCCTATTAGAAGGGTTGTGGCCATTGGAATGGGCACACACAATTCCCTTGGAGAGGGCAAGTACAGTCCTCAGGTTTGGCTCCAGGGGCCTGAGCCTGTAGGTTGTTTAGGCCAGGGCTGTTTGGACAGTTGTCTGAAAACACAAACTCGGCTTATGTTTCGGGTCATAGGTATGGCAGGACTGATCTACAGACCATGAAGAGAACTCTTCGGGATTTGAAAGAAGGGGGAGTGTGAGGCTCCTGCTGAAGTCTTTGTCTCTGGATATCGTGTCACTCATGGTCGTGCAATTTCTGGGTTACTTCATGGGAAATGGACGAGTCTTACTCTCTGGTGGTTTGGCACCGTCCAAAGAGATTGGGGTCATTCTGTGGGCTGGAAGAAGACCGTTTTTGTTGTTGTTGTTGTTGTTGTTGTTGTTGTTTTCTTTTTTAAACTCCCAAGTCCCACCAAATGATGGATTCCAGAGTAGAGCCCTGGGGAGGGGCGACTGGACAATCAGAAATCTGGTTAAAAATTAGGGCCTAGGGACATGTCAAGCCCATTATGACATCTAATGGTCCAGCCACTGAGAGGACTTACTAGAGGACAGGACTCATGCTGAGGGTCACAATGCTTGTGTATGCCCTCGTCGCACTCAAGAATGGGCGGGGCCTCAGGGTGAATGCTGGTTTCTCCTACACTGAACGTTGGACAACATGCCAACCACAAGGGTTCTTGCCATGGGTAAGGAGGAGTTCTGATTTCTGCATCACACTCACCCCTGGGAAGTGATTGGAGATAAGGTCTCGGTTCTGAGCCTGAAAACTAGGTAGGGAAGACTTGATGTCCTAAGGCCATGGCGGGTTTTATGTGCTCAGTGTGCTGTCAGCTTTCTGGGTGTTGGTCAGGAGGTCCGGGCTCAGGTTGTGTTCGACAGTGCATTAGTGCCCAGGTTAGACTATATAATTTGGGTAAAGTCGTGTGCTGTGTAGGTTTACCCTCATTAAAGTTCCTGGGCAGCTCATGAGGCAATATTTTTTTTTCTAGAGGGCAGGCAGAGTTCTGCATTGTGGGTCCGGAATTGCCAAACTTGAGGGCGTCGGGGCCAGGAGTGTGAGGACAGAAGTCTGAGAAGACAAGCTAGACTTGGGTTTCAGGGCTAGGGCACGGCAGGTACCCCCTGCAGATCTGAACCTATATCTCATGCATCTGAAGTCAGGGCGAGGATCAGACGTTGGCTCAGGTTGGAGTTTCTGAGCATGACGGCCGCTTCATGAAGTGAGAGGAATCTCGAGGCCATTGAGGTTTTCCCACGTTGGGAGTTGTGGGATGCCCCCTTCAAAGATTCCTCCTGTGGGACAATTGAGACCTGTTGGACAGCTCCAGGACATCCCACTTGGAATGACTCCAGAGCACCGTTCGCGGATGGATGCCTGGGAAGCCCGCCTCGCATTCCAATTGTCTCCTAGCAACAAGACAGTTTAGATCTTATGGCTCTGCGGGAGCAACCGGGGTGGCGGAGTTGAAAGGGACTTTCCTGAGGATGGGTCCTAATGTGTTTTTGTGTCCATGAGGGCCTTGGAATCGGGCGGTGGCACCGGGACCCTGAAGTACTCTCCTAAGCTTTGGACATGGCTCCCATGCACAGGTTTCCTTGTGGAGACGAGATGAGTTCTGATGGGTGCCTCAGGAAAACCCCTATGCTCGTATTGGAATCAGGCTTTTGAGGACACATGCCTGTAAACCAAGGCAATGGATCCTATTATGGCCTAGGGTCTTGTCTGGTTCAATCTTCTTCTCTGGGGACATCCATTTATGGTATGAGTGGAGGTCGATTATCAACTGGTTTCAGACAGCCCTTGTTTGTTCCGGGCGACCTACACAATTGGGATGGCTCCAAGGACTTTGGAGGTTTCTCCTAATTTGTACGATTTTGGACCAAGGAATGGGCAGAATTCCCATGGATTGGTAGGCACAGTCCTAATGTGTGGCTCCAGGGCCCAGCCTGGAAGGTGTGTGGCCCAAGACTTTGAGGAAAGAAGTTTGAAAACACAAACTCAGCTTAGGTTTGGGGACGTAGGTATGGCAGGCCCGATGTACAAACCATGAGAAGAACTCTTCAGGATATGAAGAAAGTGCGAGTCTGAGGCGCTTGCTCAGGCTTTTGTCTCTGGATTTTGTATCAGCGATGGCCGTGGAATGTCGGGGAGGCCTCATGGGCCATGGACGAATCTTCCTCTCTGAGGATTTGGCCCGATTCCAAATTGCTTTTCGTCAAACTGTGGGATGGGAGGACTCATTTCAGTTTTGTTACCTCAGGTGTCCCACCAAAAGAGGAATTACAAAGCCAAGCCCTGGGGAAGACTGAAGGGACAACCCGAACTATGGTTTAAATTTGGGGCCTAGGGGCATGGCAAGCCCAATATGCTATCTCTTCATCCAGACACTGAGTAGCCTTACTTGAGGACTGGGCTCAGCCTGAGCGTCACAATGTGTGTTTGTGACCAATGTGGCCCGCGAGCATGGGCGGGGCCTCATGGGCCACACTGGTTTCAACCACACTGAACGTTTGACAACATGCCCACCACAAGGTTTCTTTCATGGGGAAGGAGTTCTGATTTCTGCATCACCTTCAACACTGGGCAGTGATTGGAGATAAGGTCTAGGTTCTGAAACCTGAAAACCGAGGTTGGGAAGAGATGACGACCTAAGGCCATGGCGGCTCGATGTGCTCAGTGTGCGGCCAGCTGTCTGGGAGGGGTTGGGGGTCCAGGCTCAGGCTGTGTAAGAAAGGACATTAGTGCCCTGGTCAGCCTATGTTTTTGGGGTACAGCCAAGTTCGGTGCAGGTTGATCCTCATTTGGGGTTACTGGGACGCCCCAGAGGACAATGTTTTTCTTCTGGAGGGCCGGCAGAGTGCTGCATTGTAGTTCTGGATTGCCAAACTGGGGGGCTTGTGAGCCAGTAGTCTGACGACAAATGTCTGAGAACACAAGCTAGGCTTAGGTTTCTGGGTGAGGCCATGGCAGGCACAATCTACAGACCAGAATCGAGATCTCGTGCATCTGAAGTCAGGGCAAGGATCAGACGATCGCTCAGGTTGGAGTCTGTCCCTGATGGCCCCTTCATGAATGGGAGGGGCATCACGAGGACATGGGTGTTTTCCCACGATGGGAGTTGTGAGAAGCTCCAAACTGCAGAGAGTCTTCTGCAGGAAAATTGAGACCTGTTGTTTGGCTCCAGGCCAATGATTCTGAGCAGGGTTCTAAGGATGGATGGCTGGGTAGCCCACCTCGCATTCCAATTGTCTCCTAGCATCCAGACAGGTTAGATCTCCTGGATCTTGGGGAGCAACCGAGGACGCTGAGTTGAATTGGACACCCCAGGGGATGGGTCCTAACGTGCTTTTGTGTCTTTGGAGACCTTGGAATGAAGCGGTGGCACTGGGGCCCTAAAGGGTTCTCCTAAACAGAGGCTTTGGCACAGCTCCAACGTGCAAGTTTCCCATGTGTAGATGAGATGTTTTCTTATGGGTGAGTCAAGAAACAGCTATATGCTGCTTTTGAAATCCAGGCCTCTGAGGAGAGATGCTTGGAAACCAAAGAAATGGATCTGATGAGTGCCTAGGGGCCTGTTCTTTCCTTTTTATTTTTTGGGACATCTGTCTATGGGTCTGAGTGCAGGTAGGTGCTCAGTTGGGCTCAGATTGCCCCTGTTTTTCCTGGGAAGCCACCACTATTGAGATGGATCAGGGTCTTTGGAGGTTTATCCTATTAGAAGGGTTGTGGCCATTGGAATGGGCACACACAATTCCCTTGGAGAGGGCAAGTACAGTCCTCAGGTTTGGCTCCAGGGGCCTGAGCCTGTAGGTTGTGTAGGCCAGGGCTGTTTGGACAGTTGTCTGAAAACACAAACTCGGCTTATGTTTCGGGTCATAGGTATGGCAAGCCTGATCTACTGACCATGAGGAGAACTCTTCGGGATTTGAAAGAAGGGCGAGTGTGAGGCTTCTGCTCAAGTTTTTGTCTCTGGATATCGTGTCACTTAAGGTTGTGGAATTTCTGGGTGACTTCATGGGAATTGGATGATTCCTACTCTCTGGTGGTTTGGCCCCGTCCAAAGAGTTTGGGGTCATTCTGTGGGCTGGATGAAGTCCGTTTTGTTTTTGTTGTTGTTGTTGTTGTTGTTGTTTTCTTTTTTAACCTCAGGTGTCCCACCAAATGAGGGATTCCAGAGTAGAGCCCTGGGGAGGGGCGACTGGACAATCAGAAATCTGGTTAAAAATTGGGGCCTAGGGACATGTCAAGCCCATTATGACATCTAATGGTCCAACCACTGAGAGGACTTACTAGAGGACAGGACTCATGCTGAGGGTCACAATGCATGTGTATGCCCTCGTAACACTCAAGAATGGGCGGGGCCTCAGGGTGAATGCTGGTTTCTCCTACACTGAACGTTGGACAACGTGCCACCACAAGGGTTCTTGTCATGGGTAAGGAGGAGTTTTGATTTCTGCATCACACTCACCCCTGGGCAGTGATTGGAGATAAGGTCTCTCTTCTGAAGCCTGAAAACTGAGGTAGGGAAGAGATGATGACCTAAGGCCAGGGCGGGTTTTATGTGCTCAGTGTGCGGTCAGCTTTCTGGGTGTTGGCAGGAGTTCCGGGCTCAGGTTGTGTTCGACAGTGCATTAGTGCCCAGGCTAGACTATATAATTTGGGTAAAGTCGAGTGCTGTGTAGGTTTACCCTCATTTAAGGTGCCTGGGCAGCTCATGAGGCAATAATTTTTTTTCTAGCGGGCAGGCAGAGTGCTGCATTGTGGGTCCGGAATTGCCAAACTTGAGGGCTTCGGGGCCAGGAGTGTGAGGACGGAAGTCTGAGAAGACAAGCTAGACTTGGGTTTCAGGGCGAGGGCACGGCAGGTACCCCCTGCAGATCTGAACCAATATCTCATGCATCTGAAGTCAGGGCGAGGATCAGACGTTGGCTCAGGTTGGAGTTTCTGAGCATGACGGGCGCTTCATGAAGGGAGCGGAATCTCGAGGCCATTGAGGTTTACCCACGTTCGGAGTTGTGGGATGCCCCCTTCAAGGATTCCTTCTGCGGGACAATTGAGACCTGTTGGACAGCTCCAGGACATCCCATATGGAATGACTCCAGAGCACCGTTTGCGGATGGATGCCTGGGAAGCCCGCCTCGCATTCCAATTGTCTCCTAGCAACAAGACTGTTTAGATCTGATGGCTCTGCTGGAGTAACCGGGGTGGCTGAGTTGAAAGGGACTTTCCTGAGGATGGGTCCTAATGTGTTTTTGTGTCCATGAGGGCCTTGGAATCGGGCGGTGGCACCGGGACCCTGAAGTACTCTCCTAAGCTTTGGACATGGCTCCCATGCTCAGGTTTCCTTGTGGAGACGAGATGAGTTCTGATGGGTGCCTCAGGAAAACCCCTATGCTCGTATTGGAATCAGGCTTTTGAGGACCTATGCCTGTAACCCAAAGCAATGGATCCTATTATGGCCTAGGGTCCTGTCTGGTTCAATCTTCTTCTCTGGGGACATCCATCTATGGTATGAGTGGAGGTCGATTATCAGCTGGTGTCCGACAGCCCTTGTTTGTTCCGGGCGAACCACACTATTGGGATGGCCTCAGGGACTTTGGAGGTTGCTCCTAATTTGTACGATTCTGGACCATGGAATGGGCAGAATTCCCATGGATTGGTAGGCACAGTCCTAATGTGTGGCTCCAGGGGCCCAGCCTGGAGGGTGTGTGGCCCAAGACTTTGAGGACAGAAGTCGAAAACACAAACTCAGCTTATGTTTGGGGACGTAGGTATGGCAGGCCCGATCGACAAACCATGAGAAGAACTCTTCAGGATATGAAGAAAGTGCGAGTCTGAGGCGCTTGCTCAGGCTTTGGTCTCTGGATTTTGTATCAGCGATGGCCGTGGAATGTCGGGGAGGCCTCATGAGCCATGGACGAATCTTCCTCTCTGAGGATTTGGCCCGATTCCCAATTTCTTTTCGTCAATCTGTGGGATGGGAGGCCTCATTTCAGTTTTGTTATCTCAGATGTCCCACCAAAAGAGGAATTCCAAAGCCAAGCCGTGGGGAAGACTAAAGGGACAACCCGAACTATGGTTAAAAATTCGGGCCTAGGGGCATGGCAAGCCCAATATGCTATCTCTTCATCCAGGCACTGAGTGACCTTACTTGAGGACTGGGCTCAGCCTGAGCGTCACAATGTGTGTTTGTGACCAATGTGGCCCGCCAGCATGGGGGGGGGCCTCATAGGCCACACTGGTTTCAACTACACTGAAAGTTGGACAACATGCCAACCACAAGGTTTCTTGCCATGTGGAAGGAGTTCTGATTTCTGCATCACCTTCAACCCTGGGCAGTGATTGGAGATAAGATCTAGGTTCTGAAACCTGAAAACCGAGGTTGGGAAGAGATGACGACCTAAGGCCATGGCGGCTCGATGTGCTCAGTGTGCGGCCAGCTGTCTGGGAGGGTCCACGTGGTCCAGGCTCAGGCTGTGTCAGAAAGGGCATTAGTGCCCTGGTCAGCCTAAGTATTTGGGGTACAGCCAAGGTCGGTGCAGGTTGATCCTCATTTGGGGTTACTGCGTAGCCCCAGAGGCAATGTTTTTCTTCTGGAGGGCCGGCAGAGTGCTGCATTGTAGTTCTGGATTGCCAAATTGGAGGGCTTGTGGGCCAGTAGTCTGACGACAAAAGTCTGATAACACAAGCTAGGCTTAGGTTTCTGGGTGAGGCCATGGCAGGCACAATCTACAGATCTGAATCGAGATCTCGTGCATCTGAAGTCAGGGCGAGGATCAGAGGAGAGCTCAGGTTGGAGTTTCTGTCCCTGATGGCCCCTTCATGATTGGGGGGGCATCACGAGGCCATGGGTATTTTCCCACGAGGGGAGTTGTGAGAAGCTCCAAACTGCAGAGAGTCTTCTGCAGGACAATTGAGACCTGTTGTTTGGCTCCAGGCCAATGATTCTGAGCAGGGTTCTAAGGTTGGATGGCTGGGTATCCTACCTCGCATTCCAATTGTCTCCTAGCAACAAGACAGGTTAGATCTCCTGGATCTTTGGGGAGCAACCGAGGACGCTGAGTTGAAATGGACACCCCTGGGGATGGATCCTAATGTGCTTTTGTGTCTATGGAGACTTTGGAATGAAGCGGTGGCAACGGGGGCCCTAAAGGGTTCTCCTAAACAGAGGCTTTGACACAGATCCAACGTGCAAGTTTCCCATGTGTAGATGAGATGTTTTCTGATGGGTGAATCAAGAAACAGCTATATGCTGTTTTTGAAATCCAGGCCTCTGAGGAGAGATGCCTGGAAACCAAAGCAATGGATCTGATTAGTGCCTAGGGGCCTGTTCTTTCCTTTTTACCTCTGGGGACATCTGTCTATGGGTCTGAGTGCAGGTAGGTGCTCAGTTGGGCTCAGATTGCCCCTGTTTTTCCTGGGAAGCCACCACTATTGAGATGGATCAGGGACTTTGGAGGTTTATCCTATTAGAAGGGTTGTGGCCATTGGAATGGGCACACACAATTCCCTTGGAGAGGGCAAGTAAAGTCCTCAGGTTTGGCTCCAGGGGCCAGAGCCTGTAGGTTGTGTAGGCCAGGGCTGTTTGGACAGTTGTCTGAAAACACAAACTCGGCTTATGTTTCGGGTCATAGGTATGGCAGGACTGATCTACAGACCATGAGGAGAACTCTTCGGGATTTGAAAGAAGGGCGAGTGTGAGGCTCCTGCTCAAGTTTTTGTCTCTGGATATCGTGTCACTCATGGTCGTGGAATTTCTGGGTGACTTCATGGGAAATGGACGAGTCTTACTCTCTGGTGGTTTGGCCCCGTCTAAAGAGTTTGGGGTCATTCTGTGGGCTGTAAGAAGTTCGTTTTTTTTTGTTGTTGTTGTTGTTGTTGTTGTTTTCTTTTTTAACCTCAGGTGTCCCACCAAATGAGGGATTCCAGAGTAGAACCCTGGGGAGGGGCGACTGGACAATAAGAAATCTGGTTAAAAATTGGGGCCTAGGGACATGTCAAGCCCATTATGACATCTAATGGTCCAGCCACTGAGAGGACTTACTAGAGGACAGGACTCATGCTGAGGGTCAGAATGCGTGTGTATGCGCTCATAATACTCAAGAATGGGCGGGGCCTCAGGGTGAATGCTGGTTTCTCCTACACTGAACGTTGGACAACGTGCCAACCACAAGGGTTCTTGCCGTAGGTAAGGAGGAGTCCTGATTTCTGCATCACACTCACCCCTGG
The DNA here is from genome assembly GCF_964662115.1 of Mustela nivalis. Lineage (NCBI taxonomy): Eukaryota > Metazoa > Chordata > Mammalia > Carnivora > Mustelidae > Mustela > Mustela nivalis. The sequence goes on along the minus strand of NW_028136451.1, from coordinate 258,302 downwards.
GCAGTGATTGGAGATAAGGTCTCTCTTCTGAAGCCTGAAAACTGAGGTAGGGAAGAGATGATGACCTAAGGCCATGGCGGGTTTTATGTGCTCAGTGTGCGGTCAGCTTTCTGGGTGTTGGCAGGAGTTCCGGGCTCAGGTTGTGTTCGACAGTGCATTAGTGCCCAGGCTAGACTATATAATTTGGGTAAAGTCGAGTGCTGTGTAGGTTTACTCTCATTTAAGGTGCCTGGGCAGCTCATGAGGCAATAATTTTTTTTCTAGCGGGCAGGCAGAGTGCTGCTTTGTGGGTCCGGAATTGCCAAACTTGAGGGCTTCGGGGCCAGGAGTGTGAGGACGGAAGTCTGAGAAGACAAGCTAGACTTGGGTTTCAGGGCAAGGGCACGGCAGGTACCCCCTGCAGATCTGAACCAATATCTCATGCATCTGAAGTCAGGGCGAGGATCTGACGTTGGCTCAGGTTGGAGTTTCTGAGCATGACGGGCGCTTCATGAAGGGAGCGGAATCTCGAGGCCATTGAGGTTTTCCCACGTTGGGAGTTGTGGGATGCCCCCTTCAAGGATTCCTTCTGCGGGACAATTGAGACCTGTTGGACAGCTCCAGGACATCCCATATGGAATGACTCCAGAGCACCGTTTGCGGATGGATGCCTGGGAAGCCCGCCTCGCATTCCAATTGTCTCCTAGCAACAAGACTGTTTAGATCTGATGGCTCTGCTGGAGCAACCGGGGTGGCTGAGTTGAAAGGGACTTTCCTGAGGATGGGTCCTAATGTGTTTTTGTGTCCATGAGGGCCTTGGAATGGGGCGGTGGCACCGGGACCCTGAAGTACTCTCCTAAGCTTTGGACATGGCTCCCATGCACAGGTTTCCTTGTGGAGACGAGATGAGTTCTGATGGGTGCCTCAGGAAAACCCCTATGCTCGTATTGGAATCAGGCTTTTGAGGACACATGCCTGTAACCCAAAGCAATGGATCCTATTATGGCCTAGGGTCCTGTCTGGTTCAATCTTCTTCTCTGGGGACATCCATCTATGGTATGAGTGGAGGTCGATTATCAGCTGGTGTCCGACAGCCCTTGTTTGTTCCGGGCGAACCACACTATTGGGATGGCCTCAGGGACTTCGGAGGTTGCTCCTAATTTGTACGATTCTGGACCATGGAATGGGCAGAATTCCCATGGATTGGTAGGCACAGTCCTAATGTGTGGCTCCAGGGGCCCAGCCTGGAGGGTGTGTGGCCCAAGACTTTGAGGACAGAAGTCGAAAACACAAACTCAGCTTATGTTTGGGGACGTAGGTATGGCAGGCCCGATCGACAAACCATGAGAAGAACTCTTCAGGATATGAAGAAAGTGCGAGTCTGAGGCGCTTGCTCAGGCTTTGGTCTCTGGATTTTGTATCAGCGATGGCCGTGGAATGTCGGGGAGGCCTCATGAGCCATGGACGAATCTTCCTCTCTGAGGATTTGGCCCGATTCCCAATTGCTTTTCGTCAATCTGTGGGATGGGAGGACTCATTTCAGTTTTGTTACCTCAGGTGTCCCACCAAAAGAGGAATTCCAAAGCCAAGCCGTGGGGAAGACTGAAGGGACAACCCGAACTATGGTTAAAAATTCGGGCCTAGGGGCATGGCAAGCCCAATATGCTATCTTTTCATCCAGCCACTGAGTGACCTTACTTGAGGACTGGGCTCAGCCTGAGCGTCACAATGTGTGTTTGTGACCAATGTGGCCCGCGAGATGGGCGGGGCCTCATGGGCCACACTGGTTTCAACTACACTGAACGTTGGACAACATGCCAACCACAAGGTTTTTTGCCATGGGGGGAAGGAGTTCTGATTTCTGCATCACCTTCAACCCTGGGCAGTGATTGGAGATAAGATCTAGGTTCTGAAACCTGAAAACCGAGGTTGGGAAGAGATGACGACCTAAGGCCATGGCGGCTCGATGTGCTCAGTGTGCGGCCAGCTGTCTGGGAGGGTCCACGTGGTCCAGGCTCAGGCTGTGTCAGAAAGGGCATTAGTGCCCTGGTCAGCCTAAGTATTTGGGGTACAGCCAAGGTCGGTGCAGGTTGATCCTCATTTGGGGTTACTGCGTAGCCCCAGAGGCAATGTTTTTCTTCTGGAGGGCCGGCAGAGTGCTGCATTGTAGTTCTGGATTGCCAAATTGGAGGGCTTGTGGGCCAGTAGTCTGACGACAAAAGTCTGATAACACAAGCTAGGCTTAGGTTTCTGGGTGAGGCCATGGCAGGCACAATCTACAGATCTGAATCGAGATCTCGTGCATCTGAAGTCAGGGCGAGGATCAGAGGAGAGCTCAGGTTGGAGTTTCTGTCCCTGATGGCCCCTTCATGATTGGGGGGGCATCACGAGGCCATGGGTATTTTCCCACGAGGGGAGTTGTGAGAAGCTCCAAACTGCAGAGAGTCTTCTGCAGGACAATTGAGACCTGTTGTTTGGCTCCAGGCCAATGATTCTGAGCAGGGTTCTAAGGTTGGATGGCTGGGTATCCTACCTCGCATTCCAATTGTCTCCTAGCAACAAGACAGGTTAGATCTCCTGGATCTTTGGGGAGCAACCGAGGACGCTGAGTTGAAATGGACACCCCTGGGGATGGATCCTAATGTGCTTTTGTGTCTATGGAGACTTTGGAATGAAGCGGTGGCAACGGGGGCCCTAAAGGGTTCTCCTAAACAGAGGCTTTGACACAGATCCAACGTGCAAGTTTCCCATGTGTAGATGAGATGTTTTCTGATGGGTGAATCAAGAAACAGCTATATGCTGTTTTTGAAATCCAGGCCTCTGAGGAGAGATGCCTGGAAACCAAAGCAATGGATCTGATTAGTGCCTAGGGGCCTGTTCTTTCCTTTTTACCTCTGGGGACATCTGTCTATGGGTCTGAGTGCAGGTAGGTGCTCAGTTGGGCTCAGATTGCCCCTGTTTTTCCTGGGAAGCCACCACTATTGAGATGGATCAGGGACTTTGGAGGTTTATCCTATTAGAAGGGTTGTGGCCATTGGAATGGGCACACACAATTCCCTTGGAGAGGGCAAGTAAAGTCCTCAGGTTTGGCTCCAGGGGCCAGAGCCTGTAGGTTGTGTAGGCCAGGGCTGTTTGGACAGTTGTCTGAAAACACAAACTCGGCTTATGTTTCGGGTCATAGGTATGGCAGGACTGATCTACAGACCATGAGGAGAACTCTTCGGGATTTGAAAGAAGGACGAGTGTGAGGCTCCTGCTCAAGTTTTTGTCTCTGGATATCGTGTCACTCATGGTCGTGGAATTTCTGGGTGACTTCATGGGAAATGGACGAGTCTTACTCTCTGGTGGTTTGGCCCCGTCTAAAGAGTTTGGGGTCATTCTGTGGGCTGTAAGAAGTTCGTTTTTTTTTGTTGTTGTTGTTGTTGTTGTTGTTTTCTTTTTTAACCTCAGGTGTCCCACCAAATGAGGGATTCCAGAGTAGAACCCTGGGGAGGGGCGACTGGACAATAAGAAATCTGGTTAAAAATTGGGGCCTAGGGACATGTCAAGCCCATTATGACATCTAATGGTCCAGCCACTGAGAGGACTTACTAGAGGACAGGACTCATGCTGAGGGTCAGAATGCGTGTGTATGCGCTCATAATACTCAAGAATGGGCGGGGCCTCAGGGTGAATGCTGGTTTCTCCTACACTGAACGTTGGACAACGTGCCAACCACAAGGGTTCTTGCCGTAGGTAAGGAGGAGTCCTGATTTCTGCATCACACTCACCCCTGGGCAGTGATTGGAGATAAGGTCTCTCTTCTGAAGCCTGAAAACTGAGGTAGGGAAGAGATGATGACCTAAGGCCATGGCGGGTTTTATGTGCTCAGTGTGCGGTCAGCTTTCTGGGTGTTGGCAGGAGTTCCGGGCTCAGGTTGTGTTCGACAGTGCATTAGTGCCCAGGCTAGACTATATAATTTGGGTAAAGTCGAGTGCTGTGTAGGTTTACTCTCATTTAAGGTGCCTGGGCAGCTCATGAGGCAATAATTTTTTTTCTAGCGGGCAGGCAGAGTGCTGCTTTGTGGGTCCGGAATTGCCAAACTTGAGGGCTTCGGGGCCAGGAGTGTGAGGACGGAAGTCTGAGAAGACAAGCTAGACTTGGGTTTCAGGGCAAGGGCACGGCAGGTACCCCCTGCAGATCTGAACCAATATCTCATGCATCTGAAGTCAGGGCGAGGATCAGACGTTGGCTCAGGTTGGAGTTTCTGAGCATGACGGGCGCTTCATGAAGGGAGCGGAATCTCGAGGCCATTGAGGTTTTCCCACGTTGGGAGTTGTGGGATGCCCCCTTCAAGGATTCCTTCTGCGGGACAATTGAGACCTGTTGGACAGCTCCAGGACATCCCATATGGAATGACTCCAGAGCACCGTTTGCGGATGGATGCCTGGGAAGCCCGCCTCGCATTCCAATTGTCTCCTAGCAACAAGACTGTTTAGATCTGATGGCTCTGCTGGAGCAACCGGGGTGGCTGAGTTGAAAGGGACTTTCCTGAGGATGGGTCCTAATGTGTTTTTGTGTCCATGAGGGCCTTGGAATGGGGCGGTGGCACCGGGACCCTGAAGTACTCTCCTAAGCTTTGGACATGGCTCCCATGCACAGGTTTCCTTGTGGAGACGAGATGAGTTCTGATGGGTGCCTCAGGAAAACCCCTATGCTCGTATTGGAATCAGGCTTTTGAGGACACATGCCTGTAACCCAAAGCAATGGATCCTATTATGGCCTAGGGTCCTGTCTGGTTCAATCTTCTTCTCTGGGGACATCCATCTATGGTATGAGTGGAGGTCGATTATCAGCTGGTGTCCGACAGCCCTTGTTTGTTCCGGGCGAACCACACTATTGGGATGGCCTCAGGGACTTCGGAGGTTGCTCCTAATTTGTACGATTCTGGACCATGGAATGGGCAGAATTCCCATGGATTGGTAGGCACAGTCCTAATGTGTGGCTCCAGGGGCCCAGCCTGGAGGGTGTGTGGCCCAAGACTTTGAGGACAGAAGTCGAAAACACAAACTCAGCTTATGTTTGGGGACGTAGGTATGGCAGGCCCGATCGACAAACCATGAGAAGAACTCTTCAGGATATGAAGAAAGTGCGAGTCTGAGGCGCTTGCTCAGGCTTTGGTCTCTGGATTTTGTATCAGCGATGGCCGTGGAATGTCGGGGAGGCCTCATGAGCCATGGACGAATCTTCCTCTCTGAGGATTTGGCCCGATTCCCAATTGCTTTTCGTCAATCTGTGGGATGGGAGGACTCATTTCAGTTTTGTTACCTCAGGTGTCCCACCAAAAGAGGAATTCCAAAGCCAAGCCGTGGGGAAGACTGAAGGGACAACCCGAACTATGGTAAAAAATTGGGGCCTAGGGGCATGGCAAGCCCAATATGCTATCTTTTCATCCAGCCACTGAGTGACCTTACTTGAGGACTGGGCTCAGCCTGAGCGTCACAATGTGTGTTTGTGACCAATGTGGCCCGCGAGATGGGCGGGGCCTCATGGGCCACACTGGTTTCAACTACACTGAACGTTGGACAACATGCCAACCACAAGGTTTTTTGCCATGGGGGGAAGGAGTTCTGATTTCTGCATCACCTTCAACCCTGGGCAGTGATTGGAGATAAGGTCTAGGTTCTGAAACCTGAAAACCGATGTTGGGAAGAGATGACGACCTAAGGCCATGGCGGCTCGATGTGCTCAGTGTGCGGTCAGCTGTCTGGGAGTGTCCACGGGTTCCAGGCTCAGGTTGTGTCAGAAAGTGCATTAGTGCCCTGGTCAGCCTAAATATTTGGGGTACAGCCAAGTTGGTGCAGGTTGATCCTCATTTGGGGATACTGGGTAGCCCCAGAGGACAATGTTTTTCTTCTGGAGGGCCGGCAGAGTGCTGCATTGTAGTTCTGGATTGCCAAACTGGAGGGCTTGTGGGCCAGTAGTCTGACGACAAAAGTCTGAGAACACAAGCTAGGCTTAGGTTTCTGGGTGAGGCCATGGCAGGCACAATCTACAGACCTGAATCGAGATCTCGTGCATCTGAAGTCAGGGCGAGGATCAGAGGATCGCTCAGGTTGGAGTTTCTGTCCCTGATGGCCCCTTCATGATTGGGGGAGGCATCACGAGGCCATGGGTGTTTTCCCACGAGGGGAGTTGTGAGAAGGTCCAAACTGCAGAGAGTTTTCTGCAGGACAATTGAGACCTGTTGTTTGGCTCCAGGCCAATGATTCTGAGCAGGGTTCTAAGGATGGATGGCTGGGTATCCCACCTCGCATTCCAATTGTCTCCTAGCAACAAGACAGGTTAGATCTCCTGGATCTGTGGGGAGCAACCGAGGACGCTGAGTTGAAATGGACACCCCTGGGGATGGATCCTAACGTCCTTTTTTGTTTATGGAGACTTTAGAATGAAGCGGTGGCACTGGGGCCCTAAAGGGTTCTCCTAAACAGAGGCTTTGACACAGCCCCAACGTGCAAGTTTCCCATGTGTAGATGAGATGTTTTCTGATGGGTGAGTCAAGAAACAGTTATATGCTGCTTTTGAAATCCAGGAATCTGAGGAGAGATGCCTGGAAACCAAAGCAATGGATCTGATTAGTGCCTAGGGGCCTGTTCTTTCCTTTTTACCTCTGGGGACATCTGTCTATGGGTCTGAGTGCAGGTAGGTGCTCAGTTGGGCTCAGATTGCCCCTGTTTTTCCTGGGAAGCCACCACTATTGAGATGGATCAGGGACTTTGGAGGTTTATCCTATTAGAAGGGCTGTGGCCATTGGAATTGGCACACACAATTCCCTTGGAGAGGGCAAGTACAGTCCTTAGGTTTGGCTCCAGGGGCCTGAGCCTGTAGGTTATGTAGGCCAGGGCTGTTTGGACAGTTGTCTGAAAACACAAACTCGGCTTATGTTCGGGTCATAGGTATGGCATGACTGATCTACAGACCATGAGGAGAACCCTTCGGGATTTGAAAGAAGGGCGAGTGTGAGGCTCCTGCTTAAGTTTTTGTCTGTGGATATCGTGTCACTCATGGTCGTGGAATTTCTGGGTGACTTCATGGGAAATGGACGAGTCTTACTCTCTGGTGGTTTGGCCCCGTCCAAAGAGTTTGGGTTCATTCTGTGGGCTGGAAGAAGTCCGTTTTTGTTGTTGTTGTTGTTGTTTTCTTTTTTAACCTCAGGTGTCCCACCAAATGAGGGATTCCAGAGTAGAGCCCTGGGGAGGGGCGACTGGACAATAAGAAATCTGGTTAAAAATTGGGGCCTAGGGACATGTGAAGCCCATTATGACATCTAATGGTCCAGCCACTGAGAGGACTTACTAGAGGACAGGACTTATGCTGAGGGTCACAATGCGTGTGTATGCCCTCATAACACTCAAGAATGGGTGGGGCCTCAGGGTGAATGCTGGTTTCTCCTAAACTGAACGTTGAACTACGTGCCAACCACAAGGGTTCTTGCCATGGGTAAAGAGGAGTTCTGATTTCTGCATCACACTCACCCCTGGGCAGTGATTGCAGATAAGGTCTCGTTCTGAAGCCTGAAAACTGAGGTAGGGAAGAGATGATGACCTAAGGCCATGGCGGGTTTTATGTGCTCAGTGTGCGGTCAGCTTTCTGGGTGTTGGTCAGGAGGTCCGGGCTCAGGTTGTGTTTGACAGTGCATTAGTGCCCAGGTTAGACTATATAATTTGGGTAAAGTCGAGTGCTGTGTAGGTATACCCTCATTTAAGGTGCCTGGGCAGCTCATGAGGCAATAATTTTTTTTTTTCTAGAGGGCAGGCAGAGTGCTGCATTGTGGGTCCGGAATAGCCAAACTTGAGGGCTTCGGGGCCAGGAGTGTGAGGACGGAAGTCTGAGAAGACAAGCTAGACTTGGGTTTCGGGGGGGCATGGCTGTTACCCCCTGCATATCTGACCAATATCTCATCCATGTGAAGTCATGGCGAGGATGAGACGTTGGCTCAGGTTGGAGTTTCTGAGCATGACGGCCGCTTCATGAAGGGAGCAGAATCTCGAGGCCATTGAGGTTTTCCCACGTTGGGAGTTGTGGGATGCCCCCTTCAAGGATTTCTTCTGCGGGACAATTGAGACCTGTTGGACAGCTCCAGGACATTCCATATGGAATGACTCCAGAGCACCGTTCGCGGATGGATGCCTGGGTAGCCCGCCTCGCATTCCAATTTTCTCCTAGCAACAAGACAGTTTAGATCTGATGGCTCTGCCTGGTCAACCGGGGTGGCTGACTTGAAATGGACTTTCCTGAGGATGGGTCCTAATGTGTTTTTGTGTCCATGAGGGCCTTGGAATGGGGCGGTGGCACCGGGACCCTGAAGTACTCTCCTAAGCTTTGGACATGGCTCCCATGCACAGGTTTCCTTGTGGAGACGAGATGAGTTCTGATGGGTGCCTCAGGAAAACCCCTATGCTCGTATTGGAATCAGGCTTTTGAGGACACATGCCTGTAACCCAAAGCAATGGATCCTATTATGGCCTAGGGTCCTGTCTGGTTCAATCTTCTTCTCTGGGGACATCCATCTATGGTATGAGTGGAGGTCGATTATCAGCTGGTGTCCGACAGCCCTTGTTTGTTCCGGGCGAACCACACTATTGGGATGGCCTCAGGGACTTCGGAGGTTGCTCCTAATTTGTACGATTCTGGACCATGGAATGGGCAGAATTCCCATGGATTGGTAGGCACAGTCCTAATGTGTGGCTCCAGGGGCCCAGCCTGGAGGGTGTGTGGCCCAAGACTTTGAGGACAGAAGTCGAAAACACAAACTCAGCTTATGTTTGGGGACGTAGGTATGGCAGGCCCGATCGACAAACCATGAGAAGAACTCTTCAGGATATGAAGAAAGTGCGAGTCTGAGGCGCTTGCTCAGGCTTTGGTCTCTGGATTTTGTATCAGCGATGGCCGTGGAATGTCGGGGAGGCCTCATGAGCCATGGACGAATCTTCCTCTCTGAGGATTTGGCCCGATTCCCAATTGCTTTTCGTCAATCTGTGGGATGGGAGGACTCATTTCAGTTTTGTTACCTCAGGTGTCCCACCAAAAGAGGAATTCCAAAGCCAAGCCGTGGGGAAGACTGAAGGGACAACCCGAACTATGGTTAAAAATTGGGGCCTAGGGGCATGGCAAGTCCAATATGCTATCTCTTCATCCAGCCACTGAGTGGCCTTACTTGAGGACTGGGCTCAGCCTGAGCATCACAATGTGTGTTTGTGACCAATGTGGCCCGCGAGCATGGGCGGGGCCTCATGGGCCACACTGGTTTCAACTACACTGAACGTTGGACAACATGCCAACCACAAGGTTTCTTGCCATGGGGAAGGAGTTCTGATTTCTGCATCACCTTCAACCCTGGGCAGTGATTGGAGATAATGTCTAGGTTCTGAAACCTGAAAACCGAGGTTGGGAAGAGATGACGACCTAAGGCCATGGTGGCTCGATGGGCTCAGTTTGCGGCCAGCTGTCTGGGAGGGTCCACGGGGTCCAGGCTCAGGCTGTGTCAGAAAGGGCATTAGTGCCCTGGTCAGCCTATGTATTTGGGGTACAGCCAATGTCGGTGCAGGTTGATCCTCATTTGGGGTTACTGGGTAGCCCCAGAGGACAATGTTTTTCTTCTGGAGGGCCGGCAGAGTACTGCATTGTAGTTCTGGGTTGCCAAACTGGAGGTCTTGTGGGCCAGTAGTCTGACGACAAAAGTGAGAACACAAGCTAGGCTTAGGTTTCTGGGTGAGGCCATGGCAGGCACAATCTACAGACCTGAATCGAGATCTCGTGCATCTGAAGTCAGGGCGAGGATCAGACGATCGCTCAGGTTGGAGTTTCTGTCCCTGATGGCCCCTTCATGAATGGGGGGGGGGGGCATCACGGGGCCATGGGTGTTTTCCCACGATGGGAGTTGTGAGAATCTCCAAACTGCAGAAAGTCTTCTGCAGGACAATTGAGACCTGTTGTTTGGCTCCAGGTCAATGATTCTGAGCAGGGTTCTAAGGATGGTTGGATGGGTAGCCCACCTCGCATTTCAATTGTCTCCCAGCAACAAGACAGGTTAGATCTGGATCTGTGGGGAGCAACCGTGGACGCTGAGTTGAAATGGACACCCCTGGGGATGGGTCCTAATGTGCTTTTGTGTCTATGGAGACTTTGGAATGAAGCGGTGGCACTGGGGCCCTAAAGGGTTCTCCTAAACAGAGGCTTTTACACAGCCCCAACGTGCAAGTTTCCCATGTGTAGATGAGATGTTTTCTGATGGGTGAGTCAAGAAACAGCTATATGCTGCTTTTGAAATCCAGGCCTCTGAGGAGAGATGCCTGGAAACCAAAGCAATGGATCTGATTAGTGCCTAGGGGCCTGTTCTTTCCTTTTTACCTCTGGGGACATCTGTCTATGGGTCTGAGTGCAGGTAGGTGCTCTGTAGGGCTCAGATTGCCCCTGTTTTTCCTGGGAAGCCACCACTATTGAGATGGATCAGGGACTTTGGAGGTTTATCCTATTAGAAGGGTTGTGGCCTTTGGAATGGGCACACACATTTCCCTCTGAGAGGACAAGTACAGTCCTCAGGTTTGGCTCCAGGGGCCTGAGCCTGTAAGTTGTGTAGGCCAGGGCTGTTTGGACAGTTGTGTGAAAACACACACCCTCCATGCTAGGGCCCCTGGAACCACACATCAGGATTGTTCCTGCCCTCTCAAAGGGAATTCTTCATATTCCATTGGCCACAACCATATAAATCAGGAGAAATCTCCAATGTCCCTGGGACCATCCCAATATTGTAGGCTGCTCGGAACAAACAGGGGTGATCTGACACTAGCTGAGCAACTAGCTCCACACAGACTCGGAGACAGATGTCCCCAGAGAAGAACATTGAACTGGACAGGCCCCTAGGCCCTAATCATATCCATTGCTTTGGTTTCTAGGCATCTCTTCTCAGAGGCCTGGTTTCCAATACCAGCCTATGGGGTTTCCATAGGCTCCTTCAGAGCAAGTCTTGTCTGCACATTGGAAACTTGCTCGAGGAGCTATGTCAGAACCTCAGAGGCCTGGTTTTCAATACCACCATATGGGGGTTTCCTGAGGCATCAGTCAGAACAAATGTCTTCTCCACATGGGAAACGTGCTCTTTCAAGCTGTGTCAAAACCTCCGGCTAGGAAATTCCTTCAGGGCCCCGGTGCCACCACCTCATTCCAAGGTCTCCATGGACACAATCCCACATTAGGACCCATCTGCAGGAGAGTCTATTTCAACTCAGTGCCCTTGGGTGCTCCCCTAGAGCCAGCAGATCGAACCTATCTTGTCACTAGGAGACAATTGGAATGTGAGGCGGGCTGGCTAGGCATCCATCTGTAGAAAACTACTCTGAAGTAATTCCATATGGGACGTCCTGGAGCCATCCAACAGGTCACAGCTGTCCTGCAGAAGGAATCCTTGCGCTTTGGAGCACCTCACCACTCCCATCATGGGAAAAGCTCTGTGGCCTCGTGGTGCACCGTCCCCTTCATGAAAGAGCCATCTTGGACAGAAACTCCAACCTGAGCCAACGTCTAATCCTCGCCCTGACTTCAGATGCACGAAATCTTGATTCAACTCTGCAGAGTGTGCCTGCCGAAACCCCGCCCCGAAGCAAAACCTAGCTATTGTTCTCAGACTTCGTCCTCACACTCCGAGCCCACCAGCCCTCCAGTTAGGGAATTCTGGAGAGACACAATGCAGCACTCTGACTGCCCTCCAGAAGGGAAACGTTGTCCTATGGGGCTAACCAGAAACACCAAATGAGGATCAACCTGCATGCCACTTGACTCTACCCCAATTATACAGTTTCGCTTCGGCGTTAATGCCCTGTCTTGCACAGCCTGAGGTCTGAATTTTCAACCGACACCCAGACAGCTGGCTGTACACTGAGCACATCAGACCCGCCATGGCTTTAGGTCATCATCTCTTTTCAACCTTGGTTTTCAGGCTTCAGAACCTAGACCTTATATATACTCACTACCCAGGGGTGAACGTGATGCAGAAATGAAACTCCTTCTTCCTCAAGGCAAGAAACCTTGTGGTTGGCATGTTTTCCAACGTTCAGTGTAGGAGAATCCAGTGTAGCCCATGAGTCCCCGCCCATGCTTGAAAAACCGCAATGGGCACAAACACATTGGGACCCTCAGTGTGAGCCCTGTCCTCAAGTAAAGCCTCTCAGGGTCTGGACCAAGAACCCGCATTGCCATCCCTAGTCCCCCAATATTAATGAGAGGTTGAGAGTTCTAATCACCCCTATTCAGGTCTCTGCTCTGGAACCCCTGAGGAAAAAAAATATTGAAGGGTCTCCTCCATCCCCGGAATGAGCCCCAAAACTTGGGATCTGACCAAATCTTAAAAGAGAAAGAATCATCCATGGCCAAAGAGGCCATCCCGTCATTCCATGGCCACCATTGACACAAAATCTAGAGACAAAAGCCTGGAGATATGCCTCACACTTGCCCTTTGTTCATAGCCTGATAAATTCTTCTCACGGTCTATAGATCAGGCATGTCATACCTACGTCCCCAAATCTAAGCTGAGTTTGGGTTTTCAGGTTTCTGTCCCCACTGTCCTGGCCCACACACCCTCCAGGCTGGGGCCCCTGGAGCCATGCCTCAGGACTGTGCCTGCCTTCTCCAAGCAAATTCTGCCTATTCCATTGGCCACAACCCTAAAGATTAGGAGAACACTCCAACGTCCCTGAGGCCTTCCCAATAGTGTTGGCCACTCAGGGCAAACAGGGTGATCTGTCCCAAGATGAGCAACTACCTCAACTCAGATCCATAGACAGATAACCCCAGAGAAGAAGATTGAACCGGACAGGCACCTAGGCCCTAATCAGATCCATTGCTTTTGATTCCAGGCATCTCTCCTCAGAGGCCTGGTTTCCAATACCAGCATATGTGTTCTTCAAGAGGTACCAGTCTGAACAAATCTCATTTCCACATGGGAAACATGCATTTTGGAGCTGTGTCACAACCTCCAGTTAAGGGAAACCTTCAGGTCCCAGCAGCCAACACCCCATTCCAAGGTCTCCATGGACACAAACCCGCATTATGACCCATCCGCAGGCGAGTCCATTTCAACACATCCCCTTTGGTTGCTCCCCAAAAGAAGCAGATCGAACCTGCCTTGTCACTAGGAGACAATAGGAATGTGAGGCGGGCACTCCAGGAATCCATCCTTAGAACCCTGCACTGCCGTGGTTCCGCATGGGACGTCCTGGAGCAATCTGACCGGTCTCGACTGTCCCGTAGAAGGAATCCTTGCCAATTGGAGCAACATACAATGCCAATCGTGGGAAAGTCTCCATAGCCCCAAGATGCCCCCCACCATCATGAAGGGGCCATCCTGAACAGAAACTTCAACCTGAGCCTACGTCTGATCCTCGCCCTGACTTCAGATGCATGAGATTTAGATTTAGCTCTACAGAGTGTGCCTGCCATGATCTTGACCCAAAACCTAAGCCTAGCTTGTGTTCTCTCACTTCCTTCCTCACAATTCTGGCCCACAAGCCCTCCAGTGTGAGAATTCCGTCGCCACAATGCAGCACTCTTCCTTCCCTCCAGAAGAAAAACGTTGCCCCTGGGGCTACCCAGAAACGCCAAATGAGGATCAACCTGCATGCCACTCAACTTTACTCCAATTATACAGTCTAAGCTTGGCACTAATGCCCTGTCTGACACAGCCTGAGCCTGGACCTCCTGGATGACACCCAGAAAGGTGGTGTCACACCTAAGGACTGTGCCAGTGCTCTCCAAGGGAACTCTGCCCGTTTCATTTGCCACAACCTTACAGATTAGGAGAAACCTCCAATTCCCAAGACCAGCCCAATAGTGTTGGCCTCCCCCAACAAACATGGGTGATCTGACACAAGCTGAGCAGTGACCTCCATTCTGAATCTTAGACAGAGACACTCAGAGGAGAATATTGAAAAAGACAGGCCCCTAGACCGTAATCAGATCCATTGCTTTGGATTCCAGGCATTGTTCCCCAGATGCTTGGTTTCCAATACCAGGTTGTGGGGTTTTCAGAACAAATCTCGTCTCTACATGGGAAACTTGCTCTTTGTAGCTGCATCAAAACCTCAGGTTAGGAGAATTCTTCAGGGCAACAGAGCCACTGCCCCATTCCAAGGGATCCATGGACACAAATCCACATCATTACTGATACTCATGAGAGTCCATTTCAATTCAGCCCCCTCGGTTGTTCCCCCAGTGACAGCAGATCGAATCCTCCTTTTCACTAGGACACAACTGGAATGCAAGTTGGACTGCCCAGGCATCCATCATTAGAACTGTGCTTTGGAGCATTTCTTATGGGACGTCCTTGATCCATCCAAAAGGTCGTGACTGTCCCGCTGACGGAATCCTTGTGGTTTGGAGCATCACACACTCACAAAGTTGGAAATCTTCCATGGTTTCCTGATGCCCCCCCACCTTCATGAAGGAGACATCATGTACAGAAACTCCAACCTAAGCCAACATCTGATCCTCGCCCTGACTTCAGATGCACGAGATCTCATTTCAGGTGTGTAGAGTGTGCCTGCCATGTCACCGCTGCGAATTCTAAGCTGAACTTGTGTTCTCAGACTTCTGTCCTAAAACACCTGGCCCACAAGCCCTGAAGTTGGCATTTCTGGAGCCAGAATGCAGCACTCTGCCTGCCCTCCAGAAGAAAATCTTTGCCCTATGGGGCCAACCAGAAACCCCAAATGAGGACCAACCTTCACATCACTCGACTGTACCCCAATTATACAGTCTAGCCTGGGGACTAATGCCCTGCCTGACACAGCCTGAGCCCAGACCTCATGATGGACACAGACATCTGGCCGCACACTAAGTGCATCGGACCCACCATGGCCTTAGGTCGTCATCTCTTACCAACCTCGGTTTTCAGGCTTCAGAATCTAGACCTTATCTCTACTCACTGCCATGCCGTGTATGTGATGCAGAAATCAGAACTCCTCCTTCCCCATGACCAGAAACCCTGTGGTTGGCATGTTGTCCAACGTGCAGTGTAGGAGAAACCAGCATGGCCCATGAGGCCTCAGACATGCTTGAGGGCTGCGATGGGCACAAACACACATTAGGACCCTAAGCATGAACCCTGGCCTCAAGTAAAGCCTCTCCGGGGCTGGACCAAGAGCCCACATATGGATATTACCATGCCCCTACTCCCCAAACCTTAACCAGTGCTTGAGAAGTCTAGTCACCCCTACTCAGATCTCTTCTCTAGAATCCCTTCCTTGGTGGGACACATGAGGTTAAAAAAAAATAGAGAAAGAACTCCTACCGTCCAAAGAATGACCGCAAACACTTGGAATTGGGCCAAATTCACAGAGAGAAATACTCGTCCATGGCTGATGAGGCCATCCTGACATTCCACGGCCACCATTGACACAAAATCCGGAGACAAAAGCCTGAAAAAGCGCCACACACTCGCCCTTTGTTCAAAGCCTGAAAAATTCTCACGGTCTGTAGATCGGGCCTGCCATACCTATGTCCCCAAACCTAAGCCAAGTTTGTGTTTTCAGACTTCTGTCTCCATTGTCCTGGACCACACACCCTCAAGGCTTGGCCCCATGGAGCCACACCTCAGGACTGTGCCTGCCCTCTCCATGGGAATTCTGCTCATTCGTTTGGCACAACCTGATAGATTAGGAGAAACATCCGAAGTCCCCGAGGCCACCCCAATATTGTAGGATGTCCGGGACAAACAGGGACCATCTGCCACAAGCTGAGCCACTACCTCCAATCAGACCTGTAGATAGATATCCATAGAAAAGAAGATTGAAGAGGACAGGCACCTAGGCCCTAAACGAATTCATTGCTTTTGTTTTCATGTATCTCTCCTCAGAGGCCTGGATTCCAATACCAGCACATGGGGGTTTCTGGAGCTACCAATCAGAACAATTCGCATGCCACATGGGAATCATGCTATATGGAACTGTGTCAAAACCTCCAGTTAGGAGCAAATTTCACGTCACTGGAGCCACCGCCCCATTCCAATGTCTCAATGGACACAATCCCACATTATGACCCATCCTCAGGAGAGTCCATTTCAACACAAACCTGGCGGTTGCTCACCCAGTGCCAGCAGATCAAACCTGCTTTGTCACTAGGAGACAATTGGAATGCGAGTTCGTTGCCCAGGTATCCATGTTAGAACTCTGCTCTGGAGAAATTCCTAATGGGGTGTCCTTGATCCATTCAACAGGTCTCAACTGTCCTGCAGAAGGAATCCTTGTGGTTTGCAGCATCACACACTCGCACCGTGGGAAAACCTCCATGGCCTCGTGATGCCTCCACCTTCAGGTAGAGGACATCATGGACAGAAACTCCCGTCTGATCCTCGCCCTGACCTCAGATGCATGAGATCTCAATTCAGCTCTGCAGAGTGTGCCTGCCTTGCCCTCGCCCCAAAACCTAAGCCAGCTCGCATTCTCAGACTTCCATCCTCACACTCCTGGCCCACAAGCCTTCCACTTTGGGAATTCTGGAGACAAAATGCAGCACTCTGCCTGCCCTCCAGAAGAGAGACTTTGCCCTAGGGGTCTACCCAGAAACATCAAATGAGGATCAACCTGCAATTCTCTAGACTGTACCCCAATTATACAGTCTAGCCTGGGCACTAATGCCCTGTCTGAAACAGCCTGACCCCAGACCTCGTGACCGACACCCAGACACCTGGCCTCACACTGAACACATCGAATATGCCATGGCCTTAGGTCATCATCTCTTCCCAACCTTGGTCTTCAGGCTTCAGAACCTAGATATTATCTCCACTCACAACTAAGTGATGTACGTGATGCAGAAATCAGAACTTCACCTTCACCATGACCAGAAACCTTGTGGTTGGCATGTTGTCCAACGTTCAGTATATGAGAACCCAGCATGGCCCATGAGGCCTCAGACACGCTTGAGAGCTGCGATGGGCACAAACACACATTAGGACCCTAAGCATGAACCCTGGCCTCAAGTAAAGCCTCTGCGGGGCTGGACCAAGAGCCTGCATATGGGACTTGCCATGCCCCTACTCCCCCAATCCTAGCCAGAGCTTGAGAAGTCTAGTCAACCTTATTCAGAGCTCTTTTCTGGAATCCCTCTTTGGTGGGACACATAAGGTAAAAAAAAAAAAAAAAAAAAAAAAAAAAAAAAAAAACCAAGATAAAGAAAAAAAAAAAGTAAGGACTCCTACCATCCAAAGAATGACCCCAAACAATTGGAATCTGGCCAAATCCACAGAGAGAAATACTCGTCCATGGTCGATGAGGCCAGCCTGACATTCCACGGCCTCCATTGACACAAAATCCGGAGACAAAAACCTGAAAAAGCGCCACACACTTGCCCTTTGTTCAGAGCCCCCCAAATTCTCAAGGTCTGTAGATCGGGCCTGTCATACCTATGTCCCCAAACCTAAGCCGAGTTTGTGTTTTCAGATTTCTGTCTCCATTGTCCTCACCCACACATTCTAAAGGCTGAGCCCCATGGAGCCACACCTCAGGACTGTGCCTGCCCTCTCCAAGGGAATTCTGCTCATTCATTTGGCACAACCTGACAGATTAGGAGAATCATCCAAAATCTCTGAGTCCATCCCAATAGTGTCGGATGTCCTGGACATACAGGGACCCTCTGGCACAAGCTGAGCCACTACCTCCAATCAGAACCTTAGACAGATATCCATAGAAAAGAATATTAAACAAGACAGGCACCTAGGCCCTAATTGGATCCATTGCTTTTGTTTTCAGGCATCTCTCCTCAGAGGCCTGGATTCCAATACCAGCATAAGGGGGTTTCCAGAGCTACCTATCAGAAAAAATCTCGTCTCCACATGGGAATCTTGCTCTATGGAGCTGTGTCATAACCTCCAGTTAGGAGAAAACTTCAGGTCACTGGAGCCACTGCCCCATTTGAATATCTCCATGGACACAATCCCAAATTATGACCCATCCTCAGGAGAGTCCATTTCAACTAAACCCCCTCGGTTGCTACTCCAGAGCCAGCAGATTGAACCTGCCTTGTCGCTAGGAGACAATTGAAATGCGAGTTGGGCTCTTCAGGCATCCATCCTTAGAACCCTGCTCTTGCGTCGTTCCTTATGGGACATCCTTGAGCCATCCAACAGGTCTCGACTGTCCCACAGGAGTCCTTGTGCATGGACGACCTAACAACTCATATCATGGAAAGCTTCCAAGGTCACATGATGCCCCCAATCTTCATGAAGGCAGATCATGGAAAGAAACTCCAACCTGAGCCAACAGCTGATCTTCGCCTTGACTTCAGATGCACGAGATCTTGATTCAGCTCTTCAGAGTGTACCTGCTGTGCCCTCACCCCAAAACCTAAGCGTAGCTAGTGTTCTCCGACTTCCGTCCTCACTCTCCTGGACCACACGCCCTCTATTTTGGGATTTCCGATGACACAGTGCTGCACTCTGCCTGCCCTCTAGAAGAAAAATATTGCCCTATGGGTCTACCCAGAAACCTCAAATGAGGATAAACCTGCACGTCACTCAACTGTACACCAATTATATAGTCTAGCCTGTGCACTAATGCCCTGTCTGACAGAACCTGCGGCCTGAATTCCCAACCGACACCCAGACAGCTTGCAGTACACTGAGAACATCAGAACCGCCATGGCCTTAGGTCGCCATCTCTTTCCAACTTCGGTTTTCATGCTACAGAATCCTAGACCTTATCTCTACTCACTTCCCATGGGTGAACGTGATGCAGAAATCAGAACTCCTCCTTCCCTCTCGCCAGAATCTTGTGGTTGGCATCTTGTCCAACGTTCAGTGTAGGACCCCTGTAGGGCCTACAGGGGTAGTAGTAGGGCCCCTGAGGGTAGTGTAGGGTCCCTGAGGCCCTGCCTATGCTTAAGAGCTGCGGTGGGCTCAAACACACATTGGGACCCTCAGTTTGAGCCCTGTCCTCAAGTAAAGCCTCTCAGTGGCTGGACCATGAGCCCGCATATGGGGCCTGCCATGCCCCAAGTCACCCAATCTTAACCAGAGGTAGAGACATCTAGTCACCCCTACTCAGGGCTCTGCTCTGGAATCCCTCTTTCGTGGGACATTTGAGGTAAATAAACACAGAAAGGACTCCTCCCACTCACAGAATGACCCCAATCACTTGGGATTGGGCCATCCCAAGTGATTGGGGTCCAGAGAGAAAGACTCATCCATGGCCCATTAGGCCAGCCCGACATTCCACGGCCACTATTGACACAAAATCCAGAGACATAAGCTTCAGCAATCGTTCACACTCACACTTAGGTCATAGCCCAAAAAATTCTCCTCATAGTCTGTAGATTGGGCCTGCCATACCTACGTCCCCAAACCTAAGCCGAGTTTCTGTTTTCAGACTTCTATCCTGACATCCCTGTCCCACACACCCTCCAGACTGAGGCCCCTGGAGCCACACCTCAGGACTGTGCCTGCCCTCTCCAAGGAAATTCTTCCTATTCCATTGGCCACAACCCTACAGATAAGGAGAAACCTCCAAAGTCCCAGAGGCCATTCCAATAGTGTAGGCCACCCAGGGCAAAGAGGGGCGATCTCTCACAAGCTGAGCAACGACGTCAACTCACCCATAGACAGATAACCCAAGAGAAGAAGATTAAACTGGACTGGCCCCTAGAATGTAATTGGTTCCATTGCTTTTTTTTCTAAGCATCTCTCCTCAGAGGCCTGTTTTCTAATACCAGCATATGGGGGTTTCCAGAGATACCAATCAGAACAAATCTTGTCTTCACATGGGAAACTTATCCTTTGGAGCTCTGTAAAAGCCTCCAGTTAGGAGAAAACTTCAGGTAGCCGGAGCAACCGTCCTATTCCAAGGTCTCCATGGACACATACCCGCATTATGACCATTCGGCAGGAGAGTACATTTCAACGCAGCCCCGTCGATTACTCCCCCAGAGGCAGAATATCAAACCTGCCTTGTCGCTAGGAGACAACTGGAATGCAAAGCAGACTCGCTAGGCATCCATCCTTGGAATCCTGCTCTGGCGCCATTCCATATGGGATGTCCTGGAGCCTTCCAACAGGTCTTGACTGTCCCACAGAAGGAATCCTTGCAGATGGGAGCATCTCACAACTCCTATCGTGGGAAAACCTACATGGCCTCATGAGATGCTCCCCTTTATAAAGGGGCCATCATGGACAGAAACTCCAACCTGAGCCAACTTCTGATGCATTGCTTTGGTTTCTAGGTATCTCTCCTCAGAGGCCTGGTTTCCAATATCAGAATATGGGGGTTTCCTAAGGAAACAATCAGAACAGATCTCATCTCCACATGGGAAACTTGCTCTTTGGAGCTGTGTCAATACCTCAGGTTAGGAGGATCCTTCAGGGCGCTGGCACCATGGCCCAATCCCAAGGTCTCCAAGGACACAAACTTACATTATGATCCATTCTCAGGAGAGTCCATTTCAAATCAGCCCCCTCGGCTGCTCACCCAGAGCCAGCAGATCAAACCTTCCTTGTCACTAGGAGACAGTTAGAATGGGAGGCGGGCTTCCCAGGCATCCATCCTTAGAACCCTACTCTGGAGTCGTTCAACCAATACCAGCATACGGGGGATTACTGAGGCACTCATCAGAAAAATCTCGTCTCCACATAGGAAATGTACTCTTTGGAGCTCTATAAAAACCTCTGTTTAGGAGAATCTTTCAGGGCCCCGGATCAAGGGCCCCATTCCAAGGTCTCCATGGACTTAAAACCACATTATGATCTATCCTCGGGAGAGTCCATGTCAACTCAACCCCCTTGGTTTCTCCCCCAGGGCCTGCAGATCAAACCTGCCTTGTTGCTAGGAGACAACTAGAATGGGAGGCGGGCTGCCCAGGCATCCATCCTTAGAACCCTACTCTGGAGTCGTTCAACTTGGGACATCCTAGAGCCATCCAACAGGTCTCAAGTGTCCCACAGAAGGAATCTTTGCAGTCTGGAGCATCTCACAACTCCCATTGTGGTAAAATCTACATGGCCTCTTGAGACGCTCCACGTTATAAAGGGGCCATCTTGGACAGAAACTCCAACCTGAGCAAACGTCTGATATTCGCCCTGACTTCAGGTGCATGAGATCTTGATTCAGCTCTGCAGAGTGTGCCTTCTGTGCCCTCACCCCAAAAACTAAGCCTAGCTTGGGTTCTCAGACTACCGTCCTCACACCCCTGGCCCAAAAGCCCTACAGTTTGGCAATACTGGGGCCACAATGCAGCACTCTGCCTGCCCTCCAGAAGAAAAAAGTTGCCTTATGGAGCTACCTAGAAACCCGAATGAGGATCAACTGAACGCCACTCGACTGAACCCCAAATATACAGTCTACCCTGTCTAATGCCTTGTCTGACACAGCATGAGCCCACACCTCCAGACCTATGCTCAACAGCTGGCCGCACAATGAGCTCATTGGACCCATCAGGTCCTTAGGTCTTCATCTCTTCCCAACCTCAGTTTTCAGGTTTCAGAACCAAGACCTAAACTCCAATCACTGTCCAGGGGTGAACGTGATGCAGAAATCACAACTCTTCCTTCGCCATGGCTGGAAATCTTGTGGTTGGCATATTCTCCAACGTTCAGTGTAGGAGAATCCAGCATGGCCCATGAGGCACTTCCCATGCTTGAGGGCCTTGTTGGGCACAAATAGGCATTGTGACCCTCAGCATGAGCCCTGTCCTCAAGGAAGGCCTCCCAGTGTCTGAATCAAGAGCCCACATATTGGACTTGCCATGCCCCTAGGCCCCCAAACTTAAACAGAGGTGGGGTTATCCAGTTGTCCCTCCCAAGGACTCTGCTCTGGAATCCCTCTTTTATTGGGACACTTGAGGTACATAAAATAAAATATAAAATAAAATAAAATAAATAAATTAAAATAAAATAAAATAAAATAAAATAAAAAACAGAAAGGACTCCTCCCATCCCACAGAATGTACCCAAACTCTTGGGATCGGGTCAAATCCTCAGAGAAGGAAAGCCGTCCACAACCCATGAGGCCACGCCAGCATTCCACCCACATTGTTGACACAAATCCAGAGACAAAACCTGAGCAAGCACCTCAAACACACCCTTTTTCATATCCCGAAGTGTTATCACGGTCTGTAGATTGGGCGTGCCATACCTATGTCCCCATTCCTAAGCGGAGTTTGTGTTTTCAGACTTTTGTCCCCACAGGCCTGGCCCAAACAGCCTCAAGGCTGGGCCCCTAGAGCCAAACTCAGAACTGTGCCTGACCTCTCCAGGCGATTTCTGCCCATTCCATTGGCCACAACCCTATAGATTAGGAGAAACTCCAAATTCCCGAGGCCATCCAAATATTATGGGTTGCCCAGGACAAACAGGGGCGATCTGACACAAGCTGAGCAACTACATACCCTCAGATCCGTAGAAACATATCCTCAGGAAAGAGATTGAACCGGACAGGCACCTAGGCCCTAATCATATTCATTGCTTTTGTTTCCAGTCATCTCTCCTCAGAGGCCTGGTATCCAATACCAGCATATGGGAGATTCCTTAGGCACTCATCAAAACAATTCTCTTCTCTACATAGAAAACGTACTCTTTAGAGCCCATCAAAACCTCCGGTTATGAACATCCCCAAGGCCCCGGATCAAGCACCCATTCCAAGGTCTACATGGACACAAATGCACATTATGAACCATCCTCAACTCACCCATTTCAACACACCCGCCTCGGTTGCTCCCCTAGATCCAGCAGATCGAACTTGCCTTGGCGCTATGAGACACCTGGAATGGGAGGCAGGCTGCCCAGGCATCCATCCTTAAAACCCTGCTCTGGATAACTTCCTTATGGGATGTCCTGGAGCCATCCAACAGGTCTCGACTGTCCCACAGAAGGAATCATTGCGGTTTGGAGCATCTCACAATACCCATCGTGGGAAAACCTCCATGTCCTCGTGACACCCTCCCCTTCATGAAGGGGCCTTCATGGACAGAAACTCCGACGTAAGCCAACGTCTGATCCTAGCTCTGTCTTCAGGTATACGGGATCTCGAATCATCTCTGCAGAGGGTGCCTGCCGTCCCCTCACCCCGAAATCTAAGTCTGGCTTGTGTTCTCAGAATTTTTTCATCACACTCCTGGGCCACAAGCCTTCCAGTTTGGGAATTCTGGAGCCACTATGTGGCACTGTGTCTTCCCTCCAGAAGAAAAACGTTGCCCTCTGGGGCTACGCAGTAACCACAAATGAGTACCATCCTGCAAGAAACTCGACTGCACCCCAATGATACAGTCTAGCCTGGGAACTAATTCCCTGTCTTCCATAGCCTGAGCCTGCACCTCCCAACCCACACTCAACAGCTGGCCGAACACTGAGCACATCAGACACACCATGGCCTTAGGTCTTCATCTCTTCCCAACCTCAGATTTCAGGCTTCAGAACCTAGACCTTAAATCCAATCACAGTCCAGGAGTGAAAGTGTTGCAGAAATTAGAACTTCTTCTTCCCCATGGCCAGAAAACTTGTGGTTGCCATATTGTGCAAAGTTCAGTGTAGGAGAAACCAGCATGGTACATTAGGCCACGCCCTGACTTGAGGGGCTCCTTGGGCACAAAAACACATTGTGAAACTCAGTGTGAGACCTATTCTCAAGGAAGGCCTCTCAGTGTCTGGACCAAGAGCCCACATATGGGGCTTGCCATGTTCTTAGGTCCCAATGTTAACCAGAGGTCTGGTAGTCCAGTCGCCCCTTCCCAGGACTCTGCTCTGGAATCCCTTTTTTGGTGGTCCACCTTAGGTAAAAAAAAAAAATAATAATAAAAAAATAAACAAAAAAACAAGAAAGGCCTCCTCCCTTCCCACAGAATGACCCCAAACTCTTGGGATCGGGTCAAATCCCCAAAGGGAGCCTCATCGATGGCCCATGAGGACACCCCGACATTCCATGGCAATCGGTGACACATTTCCAGAAAAAAAAAAAAAAAGCATGAGCAAGCACCTCACATTCGCCCTTTGTTCATATCCCGAAGAGTTCTCCTCACGGTCTATAGATCAGGCCGGCCATACCTACATCCCACAACCTAAGAGGAGTTTGTGTTTTCAGACTTTTGTCCAAATAGCCCTGGACCACACACGCTCCACACTTGGGTCCCTGGAGCCACACCTCAGGACTGTGCTTCCCTTTCAAGGGAATTCTTCCCATTCCATTGGCCACAACTTTGCAAATTAGGAAAAACCTCCAATGTCACTGAGGCCATCCCAATAGTGTAGGCCGCCCAGGACAAACAGGGTTGATCTCAAACCAGCTGAGCAACTACCTCCACTCAGACAACAGCTGTCCCCAGAGAAGAATATTGAACCGGACAGGCCCCTAGGCCCTAATCAGATCCATTGCTTTGGTTACCAGGCATCTCTCCTCAGAGGCCTCGTTTCCAATACCAGCATATGGTGGTTTCCTGAGGCACCAATAAGAACAAATCTCGTCTCCCCATGGAAAACTTGCTCATTGGAGCTTTGTCATAAACT
Source organism: Mustela nivalis (assembly GCF_964662115.1). Lineage (NCBI taxonomy): Eukaryota > Metazoa > Chordata > Mammalia > Carnivora > Mustelidae > Mustela > Mustela nivalis. The sequence goes on along the minus strand of NW_028136451.1, from coordinate 233,812 downwards.
CTGGTTAGGAGAATCCTTCAGGGCCCTGGTGCCACTGCCCCATACCAAGGTCTCCATGGACTCAAACCAACATTAATACCATTCTCAGGAAAGTCCATTTCAACTCAGCCCCCTCTGTTGCTACCCCAAGCCAGCAGATCAAACGTTTCTTGTTGCTAGGAGACAATTGGAATGTGAGGCTTGCTGCCCAGGCATCCATACTTCGAACACTATTCTGGAAAAATACCTTATAAGACGTCCTGGAGCCATCCAACAAATCTTAATTGTCCCACAGAAGGAATCCTTGCGGTTTGGAGCATCTCACAACTCCAATAGTGGGAAAACCCCCATGGCCTCATAATGCCCCCACTTCCTGAAGGGGCCAACATGGACAGAAACTCAAACCTGAGCCAAAGTGGGAACCTCGACCTGACTTCAGACGCATGAGATCTCAATTCAGCTCTGCAGAGTGTGCCTGCCATGTCCTTGCCCCGAAACCTAAGCCTAGCTTGTGTTCTCAGACTTCCGTCCTCACTCTCCTGGCCCACAAGCCCTCCAGTTTGGGAATTCCGAAGCCACAATGCAGCACTCTGCCTGCCCTCCAGAAGAAAAACTTTGCCCTATGCTGCTAATAAGAAACCCCAAATGATTTTCTAATGCATGCCACTCGATTGTAAAGCAATTATACAGCCCACCCTGTATACTAATGCCCTGTCTGGCACAGCCTGAGACAAGACATCCCAAACGACACCCAGACACCTGGCCCCAACCTGGACACATAGGACCCGCTATGGCTGTAGGTCGTCATCTCTTCCCACCCTCGGTTTTCAGGCTTCAGAACCTAGACCTTATCTCCAATCACTGCCCAGGGGTGAACGTGATGCAGAAATTAGAATTCCTCCTTCCCCATGGCCAGAAACCTTGTGATTGGCATGTTGTCCAACGTTCAATGTGGGAAAACCTGCATTGTCCGAAAGGCCATTCCAGTGCTTGAGGGCCGCCTAGGGCACAGACATGCATTGTGACCTGCAGCGTGAGTCCCGTATTAAAGTAACGCCTTTCAGTGGCTGGACCAAGATCCTGCATATGGGGCTTGTCATATCCATAGGCCCCCAGGCTTAACCAGAGGGCGAGTATTCCAGTTGTCAGTACCCACTGCTATGCTCTAGAATCCCTCTACTGTGGGGACACATGAAGCAGAAAACAGGACACTTCCCTTCCCACAGAATGACCCCAAACTCTTGGGGGCTGGACAAACTACCAGAGAGGGAGACTTCTACGACCCATGAGGCAACTCCTACATTAAACGGCCATTGTGGACAAAACATCCAGAGATAAAAGCCTGAGCGACTGCCTCCCTCTCACCCTTCTTTCATATCCAGAGGAGCTCCCCTCATGGACTGTAGATCAGGCCTGCTGTAACCTCGGCCCCAAACCTGAGCTGAGTTTGGGTTTTTGGATGTCTGTCTGCACAGCCATGGCCCACACAGCCTCCAGGCTGGGGTCTCTGGAGCCACACCACAGAACTGTGCCTGCTCTCTCCTAAGAAACTGCCCATTCCATTGGCCACAACTCTACAAAATAGTAGAAACCTCAAGGTCCCCAAGGACATCCCACTACCGCAAGCCGCACTGGACAAATAGGGGCATTATGACACAAGCTGAGCAACTACTACCTCCATGCAGACACACAGACAGATATCCGCAGAGACAGAAGATTGAACCAGACAGGCCCCTAGGCCCTATTATGAACTCTTGCTTTGGTGTCCAGGTATCACTCCTCAGAGGCCTGGGTTCGAAGACCAGCATACGGGGCTTTCCTGAGGCACCAGACAGAAGACCTCTCATCTCCACATGGGAAGCTTCCTTGTTGGAGTTGTGTCAAGCCCTTCGGGTTGGAGAATCCTGCAGAGTCCCTTAGCTACTGCCACATTCCAAGGTCTCCATGGCCACCAACCCACATTATGACTCATCCTCAGGAGAGTCCATTTAAACTCAGCCTTCTGGGTAGCTCACCCAAGAGCCCGCAGATTGAGCGTGCCTTGTCTCCACCAGGCAATGGGAAGGTGAGTTGGCGTTTCTCGGCATCCATGCTTAGGCCCCTGCTCTCGAGTCTTTCTGTATGGGGCTTCCTGGAACCATCCAATAGTCCTCGACTGTTCTGAAGAAGGAAACTTTGAAGTTTGGAGCAGCTCACAACTCCCAACTTAGGGAAACCTCCCTGGCCTCATGACGCCCCCACCCCCTTCAGGAAGGGGCCGTCATGGACACAAACTGCAGCTTGAGGCAACATCTGATACTCGCCCTGACCTCACCTGCAGGAGATCTCGATTCAGCCTCTGCAGAGTGGGCCTGCCATGTTCTTGGCCCCCAAACTCGTGCTAGCTTGTGTTTTCAGACTTCCTTCCTCACAATCCTGGCCACACCCCTCCAGTTTGGCAATTTTGGAGACACAATGCAGCACTCTGCCTGCCCTCCAGAAGAAAAATGTTGCCCTATAGGGCTAACCAGAAACGCCAAATGAGTAACAACCTGCATGCCACTCGACCATACCCCAATTATACAGTCTAGCCTGTGCACTAAGCCCTGTCTGACACAGCCTGAGGGAAGACCTCCAGTCCAACACCCAGACAGCTGGCCGTAACACAGAGCATATCACACCCACAATGGCTTTAGGCCATCATCTCTACACAACCTCAGTTTTCACCTTCAGAACCTAGACCTTATCTCCACTCCCTGCTCAGGAGTGAACGTGATGCAAGAATCAGAATTTCTCCTTCGCCTTGGCAAGAAACCTAGTGGTTGGCATGTTGTCCAATGTTCATTGTAGGAGAAAGCAGCATGGACTAGGAGGCCCCACCTATCCCTGAGGGCCACAATTTGCACAAACACACATTGTGACCCTCAGCGTGAGCCCTATCCTCATCTAAAGCCTCTTAGTCACTGGAACAACAGCCCACATATGGGGATTGCCAAGCCCCTAGTCCCCCAATCTCAACCAGAGTTCGAGATGTCTAGTCACCCCTACTCAGGGCTCTACTCGGGAATCCCTCTTTGGTGGGACACCGGAGATAAAAAAAAAAAATACAGAAAGGACTCTTCCCATCCACAGAATGATCCGAACCACTTGAGATCAGGCCAAATCACCAGAGAAAGAATTGTCCATGGCCCTTGAGGACACCCCGACATTCCACGGCCACCATTGACACAAAATCCAGAGACAAAACCCTGAGCAAGCGCCACATACTCGCCCTTTGTTCATAGCCCGAAAAATTCTCATGGTCTGTAGATCGAGCCTTCATACATACATCCCCAAACCTAAGCTGAGTTTGTGTTTTCAGACTTCTGTCCCCACAGTCCTGGCACACACACCATCCAAGCTGGGGCCCCTGGAGCCACACCTCAGGACTGTGGCTTCCCTCTCCAGGGGAATTCTGCCATTTCCATTGGCCACAACCCTATAGATTAGGAGAATCCTCCAAACTCCCCCAGGCCATCCGAATTGTGTTGGCTGCCCAGGAAACACAGGGATGATGTTTCACAAGTTAGGAAACCACCTCCACTCAGACCCAGAGACAGATATCCCCATAGAATAAGATTGAACTGGACGGGCACTTAGGCCCTAATTAGATCCATTTCTTTTGATTCCAGTCATCTCTCCTCAGAGGCCTGATTTCCCATACCAGCATATGGGAAATTCCTTAGGCACTCATCAAAACAATTCTCTTCTCTACATAGGAATCATACTCTTTAGAGCTCCATCAAAACCTCCGGTTATGAACATCCCTCAAGGCCCCGGATCAAGCACCCCATTCCAAGGTCTACATGGACACAAATGCACATTATGACCCATCCTCAACTCACCCATTTCAACACACCCGCCTCGGTTGCTCCCCTAGATCCAGCAGATCGAACTTGCCTTGGCTCTATGAGACACCTGGAATGAAAGGCAGGCTGCGCAAGCATCCATCCTTAGAACCCTGCTCTGGATAACTTCCTTATGGGATGTCCTGGAGCCATCCAACAGGTCTCGACTGTCCCACAGAAGGAATCATTGTGGTTTGGAGCATCTAACAATTCCCATCGTGGGAAAACCTCCATGTCCTCGTGACATCCTCCCCTTCATGAAGGGGCCTTCATGGACAGAAACTCCGACGTAAGCCAACGTCTGATCCTAACTCTGTCTTCAGGTATACGGGATCTCGAATCATCTCTGCAGAGGGTGCCTGCCGTCCCCTCACCCCGAAATCTAAGTCAGGCTTGTGTTCTCAGAATTTTTTCCTCACACTCCTGGCCCACAAGCCTTCCGGTTTGGGAATTCTGGAGCCACTATGTGGCACTGTGTCTTCCCTCCAGAAGAAAAACGTTGCCCTCTGGGGCTACCCAGTAACCACAAATGAGTACCATCCTGCACGAAACTCGACTGCACCCCAATGATACAGTCTAGCCTGGGCACTAATTCCCTGTCTGCCACAGCCTGAGCCTGCACCTCCCAACCCACACTCAACAGCTGGCCGAACACTGAGCACATCGGACACACCATGGCCTTAGGGCTTCATCTCTTCACAACCTCAGTTTTCAGGCTTCAGAACCTAGACCTTAAATCCAATCACAGTCCAGGAGTGAAAGTGTTGCAGAAATTAGAACTCCATCTTCCCCATTGCCAGAAAACTTGTGGTTCCCATACTGTGCAACGTTCAGTGTAGGAGAAACCAGCATGGTACATTAGGCCACGCCCTGACTTGAGGGGCTCCTTGGGCACAAAAACACATTGTGAAACTCAGTGTGAGAACTATCCTCAAGGAAGGCCTCTCAGTGTCTGGACCAAGAGCCCACATAAGGGGCTTGCCGTGTTCTTAGGTCCCAATGTTAACCAGAGGTCTGGTTGTCCAGTTGACCCACCGACGAATCTGCTCTGGAATCCCTCTTTTGGTGGTCCACCTTAGGTAAAAAAAATAAATAAATAAATAAATAAATAAATGAACAAAAAAAAACAGAAGGCCTCCTCCCTTCCCACAGAATGACCCCAAACTCTTGGGATCGGGTCAAATCCCCAGAAAGGGAGCCTCATCGATGGCCCATGAGGACACCCCTACATTCCATGGCAATCGGTGACACATTTCCAGAATAAAAAAAAAAAAAAAAAAGCATGAGCTAGCACCTCACATTCGCCCTTTGTTCATATCCCGAAGAGGTCTCCTCACGGTCTATAGATCGGGCCGGCCATACCTACATCCCACAACCTAAGTGGAGTTTGTGTTTTCAGACTTTTGTCCAAATAGCCCTGGACCACACACGCTCCACACTTGGGTCCCTGGAGCCACACCTCAGGACTGTGCTTCCCTTTCAAGGGAATTCTTCCCATTCCATTGGCCACAACTTTGCAAATTAGGAAAAACCTCCAAAGTCACCGAGGCCATCCCAATAGTGTAGGCCGCCCAGGACAAACAGGGGTGATCTCAAACCAGCTGAGCAACTACCTCCACTCAGACAACAGCTGTCCCCAGAGAAGAATATTGAACCGGACAGGCCCCTAGGCCCTAATCAGATCCATTGCTTTGGTTTCCAGGCATCTCTCCTCAGAGGCCTCGTTTCCAATACCAGCATATGGTGGTTTCCTGAGGCACCAATAAGAACAAATCTCGTCTCCCCATGGAAAACTTGCTCATTGGAGCTTTGTCATAACCTCTGGTTAGGAGAATCCTTCAGGGCCCTGGTGCCACTGCCCCATACCAAGGTCTCCATGGACTCAAACCAACATTAAGACCATCCTCAGGAAAGTCCATTTCAACTCAGCCCCCTCTGTTGCTACCCCAAGCCAGCAGATCAAACGTTTCTTGTTGCTAGGAGACAATTGGAATGTGAGGCTGGCTGCCCAGGCATCTATACTTAGAACCCTGTTCTGGAAAAATACCTTATAAGACGTCCTGGAGCCATCCAACAAATCTTAATTGTCCAACAGAAGGAATCCTTGCGGTTTGGAGCATCTCACAACTCCAAAAGTGGGAAAACCCCCATGGCCTCATAATGCCCCCCCTTCCTGAAGGGGCCAACATGGACAGAAACTCAAACCTGAGCCAAATTCTGAACCTCGACCTGACTTCAGACGCATGAGATCTCAATTCAGCTCTGCAGAGTGTGCCTGCCATGTCCTTGCCCCGAAACCTAAGCCTAGCTTGTGTTCTCAGACTTCCGTCCTCACTCTCCTGGCCCACAAGCCCTCCAGTTTGGGAATTCCGAAGCCACAATGCAGCATGCTGCCTGCCCTCCAGAAGAAAAACTTTGCCCTATGCTGCTAATAAGAAACCCCAAATGATTTTCTAATGCATGCCACTCGATTGTAAAGCAATTATACAGCCCACCCTGTATACTAATGCCCTGTCTGGCACAGCCTGAGACAAGACATCCCAAACGACACCCAGACACCTGACCCCAACCTGGACACATAGGACCCACTATGGCTGTAGGTCGTCATCTCTTCCCAACCTCGGTTTTCAGGTTTCAGAACCTAGACCTTATCTCTAATCACTGCCCAGGGGTGAACGTGATGCAGAAATTAGAATTCCTCCTTCCCCATGGCCAGAAAACTTGTGGTTGGCATGTTGTCCAACGTTCAATGTGGGAAAACCTGCATTGTCCGAAAGGCCACGCCAGTGCTTGAGGGCCGCCTAGGGCACAGACATGCATTGTGACCTGCAGCGTGAGTCCCGTATTAAAGTAACGCCTCTCAATGGCTGGACCAAGATCCTGCATATGGGGCTTGTCATATCCATAGGCCCCCAGGCTTAACCAGAGGGCGAGTATTCCAGTTGTCAGTACCCACTGCTATGCTCTAGAATCCCTCTACTGGGGGGACACATGAAGCAGAAAACAGGACACTTCCCTTCCCACAGAATGACCCCAAACTCTTGGGGGCTAGACAAACTACCAGAGAGGGAGACTTCTACGACCCATGAGGCAACTCCTACATTAAACGGCCATTGTGGACAAAACATCCAGAGACAAAAGCCTGAGCGACTGCCTCCCTCTCACCCTTCTTTCATATCCAGAGGAACTCCCCTCATGGACTGTAGATCAGGCCTGCCGTAACCTCGGCCCCAAAAATGAGCTGAGTTAGGGTTTTTGGATGTCTGTCTGCACAGCCATGGCCCACACAGCCCCCAGGCTGGGGTCTCTGGAGCCACACCACAGTACTGTGCCTGCTCTCTCCTAAGAAACTGCCTATTCCATTGGCCACAACTCTACAAAATAGTAGAAACCTCAAGGTCCCCAAGGACATCCCACTACCGCAAGCCGCACTGGACAAATAGGGGCATTATGACACAAGCTGAGCAACTACTACCTCCATGCAGACACACAGACAGATATCCGCAGAGACAGAAGATTGAACCAGACAGGCCCCTAGGCCCTATTATGAACTCTTGCTTTGGTGTCCAGGTATCACTCCTCAGAGGCCTGGGTTCGAAGACCAGCATACAGGGCTTTCCTGAGGCACCAGACAGAAGACCTCTCATCTCCACATGGGAAGCTTCCTTGTTGGAGTTGTGTCAAGCCCTTCGGGTTGGAGAATCCTGCAGAGTCCCTTAGCTACTGCCACATTCCACGGTCTCCATGGCCACCAACCCACATTATGACTCATCCTCAGGAGAGTCCATTTAAACTCAGCCTTCTGGGTAGGTCACCCAAGAGCCCGCAGATTGAGCGTTCCTTGTCTCGACCAGGCAATGGGAAGGTGAGTTGGCGTTTCTCGGCATCCATGCTTAGGGCCCTGCTCTCGAGTCTTTCTGTATGGGGCATCCTGGAACCATCCAATAGTACTCGACTGTCCTGAAGAAGGAAACTTTGAAGTTTGGAGCAGCTCACAACTCCCAGCGTAGGGAAACCTCCCTGGCCTCATGACGCCTCCACCCCCTTCAGGAAGGGGCCGTCATGGACACAAACTCCAGCTTGAGGCAACGTCTGATACTCGCCCTGACCTCACCTGCAGGAGATCTCGATTCAGCCTTTGCAGAGTGGGCCTGCCATGCTCTTGGCCCCAAAACTCGTGCTAGCTTGTGTTTTCAGACTTCCTTCCTCACAATCCTGGCCACACCCCTCCAGTTTGGCAATTTTGGAGACACAATGCAGCACTCTGCCTGCCCTCCAGAAGAAAAATGTTGCCCTATAGGGCTAACCAGAAACGCCAAATGAGTAACAACCTGCATGCCACTCGACCATACCCCAATTTTACAGTCTAGCCTGTGCACTAAAGCCCTGTCTGACAGAGCCTGAGGGCAGACCTCCAGTCCAACACCCAGACAGCTGGCCATACATAGAGCATATCACACCCACAATGGCTTTAGGCCATCATCTCTACCCAACCTCAGTTTTCACCTTCAGAACCTTGAACTTATCTCCACTCACTGCTCAGGAGTGAACGTGATGCAAGAATCAGAACATCTCCTTCGCCTTGGCAAGAAACCTAGTGGTTGGCATGTTGTCCAATGTTCATTGTAGGAGAAAGCAGCATGGACTATGAGGCCCCACCTATCCCTGAGGGCCAAAATCTGCACAAACACACATTGTGACCCTCAGCGTGAGCTCTATCCTCATATAAAGCCTCTTAGTGACTGGAACAACAGCCCACATATGGGGCTTGCCAAGCCCCTAGTCCCCCAATCTCAACCAGAGTTCGAGATGTCTAGTCACCCCTACTCAATGCTCTATTCTGGAATCCCTTTTTGGTGGGACACCTGAGGTAAAAAAAAAAAAATACAGGAAGGACTCTTCCCATCCACAGAATGATCCCAACCCCTTGGGATCAGGCCAAATCATCAGAGAAAGAATTGTCCATGGCCCTTGAGGACACCCCGACATTCCACGGCCACCGTTGACACAAAATCCAGAGACAAAACCCTGAGCAAGCGCCACATACTCGCCCTTTGTTCATAGCCCGGAAAATTCTCACGGTCTGTAGATCGAGCCTTCATACATACATCCCCAAACCTAAGCTGAGTTTGTGTTTTCAGACTTCTGTCCCCACAGTCCTGGCACACACACCATCCAAGCTGGGGCCCCTGGAGCCACACCTCAGGACTGTGGCTTCCCTCTCCAGGGGAATTCTGCCATTTCCATTGGCCACAACCCTATAGATTAGGAGAATCCTCCAAACTCCCCCAGGCCATCCGAATTGTGTTGGCTGCCCAGGACACACAGGGATGATCTTTCACATGTTAGGAAACCACCTCCACTCAGACCCAGAGACAGATATTCCCATAGAATAAGATTGAACTCGACGGGCACTGAGGCTCTAATCAGATCCATTGATTTTGATTCCAGTCATCTCTCGTCAGAGGCCTGGTTTCCAATACCAGCATATGGGAGATTCCTTAGGCACTCATCAAAACAATTCTCTTCTCTACATAGGAAATATACTCTTTAGAGCTCCATAAAAACCTCCGGTTATGAACATCCCTCAAGGCCCCGGATCAAGCACCCCATTCCAAGGTCTACATGGACAGAAATGCACATTATGACCCATCCTCAACTCACCCATTTCAACACACCCGCCTCGGTTGCTCCCCTAGATCCAGCAGATCGAACTTGCCTTGGCTCTATGAGACACCTGGAATGGGAGGCAGGCTGCCCAGTGATCCATCCTTAGAACCCTGCTCTGGATAACTTCCTTATGGGATGTCCTAGAGCCATCCAACAGGTCTCGACTGTCCCACAGAAGGAATCATTGTGGTTTGGAGCATCTCACAATTCCCATCGTGGGAAAACCTCCATGTCCTCGTGACACCCTTCCCTTCATGATGGGGCCGTCATGGACAGAAACTCCGACCTAAGAAAACGTCTGATCCTAGCTCTGTCTTCAGGTATACGGGATCTCGAATCATCTCTGCAGAGGGTGCCTGCCGTCCCCTCACCCCGAAATCTAAGTCTGGCTTGTGTTCTCAGAATTTTTTCCTCACACTCCTGGCCCACAAGCCTTCCAGTTTGGGAATTCTGCAGCCACTATGTGGCACTGTGTCTTCCCTCCAGAAGAAAAACGTTGCCCTCTGGGGCTACCCAGTAACCACAAATGAGTACCATCCTGCACAAAACTCGACTGCACCCCAATGATACAGTCTAGCCTGGGCACTAATTCCCTGTCTGCCACAGCCTGAGTCTGCACCTCCCAACCCACACTCAACAGCTGGCCGAACACTGAGCACATCAGACACACCATGGCCTTAGGGCATCATCTCTTCCCAACCTCAGTTTTCAGGCTTCAGAACCTAGACCTTAAATCCAATCACATTCCAGGAGTGAAAGTGTTGCAGAAATTAGAACTCCATCTTCCCCATTGGCAGAAAACCTGTGGTTCCCATACTGTGCAACGTTCAGTGTAGGAGAAACCAGCATGGTACATTAGGCCACGCCCTGACTTGAGGGGCTCCTTGGGCACAAAAACACATTGTGAAACTCAGTGTGAGACCTATCCTCAAGGAAGGCCTCTCAGTGTCTGGACCAAGAGCCCACATAAGGGGCTTGCCATGTTCTTAGGTCCCAATGTTAACCAGAGTTCTGGTTGTGCAGTTGCCCCCACCCACGACTCTGCTCTGGAATCCCTCTTTTGGTGGACCACCTGAGGTTAAAAAAACAAAAAACAAAAAACAAAAAAAAATAAACAAACAAAAAAAAGGCCTCCTCCCTTCCCATAGAATGACCCCAATCTCTTGGGATCGGGTCAAATCCCCCGAAAGGGAGCATAATCGATGGACCATGAGGACACCGCGACATTCCATGGCAATCGGTGACATATTTCCAGAAAAAAAAAAAAAAAAAAAAAAAACCATGAGCATGCACATCACATTCGCCCTTTGTTCATATCCCGAAGAGGTCTCCTCACGGTCTATAGATGGGGCCGGCCATACCTACATCCCCCAACCTAAGTGGAGTTTGTGTTTTCAGACTTTTGTCAAATAGCGCTGGACCACACACTCTCCACACTTGGGTCCCTGGAGCCACACCTCAGGACTGTGCTTCCCTTTCAAGGGAATTCTTCCCATTCCATTGGCCACAACCTTGCAAATTAGGAAAAATCTCCAAAGTCACCGAGGCCATCCCAATAGTGTAGGCTGCCCAGGACAAACAGGGGTGATCTCAAACCAGCTGAGCAAATACCTCCACTCAGACAACAGATGTCCCCAGAGAAGAATATTGAACCGGACAGGCCCCTAGGCCCTAATCAGATCCATTGCTTTGGTTACCAGGCATCTCTCCTCAGAGGCCTCGTTTCCAATACCAGCATATGGTGGTTTCCTGAGGCACCAATAAGAACAAATCTCGTCTCCCCATGGAAACTTGCTCATTGGAGCTTTGTCATAACCTCTGGTTAGGAGAATCCTTCAGGGCCCTGGTGCCACTACCCCATACCAAGGTCTCCATGGACTCAAACCAACATTAAGACCATCCTCAGGAAAGTCCATTTCAACTCAGCCCCCTCTGTTGCTACCCCAAGCCAGCAGATCAAACGTTTCTTGTTGCTAGGAGACAATTGGAATGTGAGGCTGGCTGCCCAGGCATCCATACTTAGAACCCTGTTCTGGAAAAATACCTTATAAGACGTCCTGGAGCCATCCAACAAATCTTAATTGTCCCACAGAAGGAATCCTTGCAGTTTGGAGCATCTCACAACTCCAATAGTGGGAAAACCCCCATGGCCTCATAATGCCCCCCCTTCTTGATGGGGCCAACATGGACAGAAACTCAAACCTGAGCCAAAGTCTGAACCTCGACCTGACTTCAGACGCATGAGATCTCAATTCAGCTCTGCAGAGTGTGCCTGCCATGTCCTTGCCCCAAAACCCAAGCCTAGCTTGTGTTCTCAGACTTCCGTCCTCACTCTCCTGGCCAACAAGCCCTCCAGTTTGGGAATTCCGAAGCCACAATGCAGCACTCTGCCTGCCCTCCAGAAGAAAAACTTTGCCCTATGCTGCTAATAAGAAACCCCAAATGATTTTCTAATGCATGCCACTCGATTGTAAAGCAATTATACAGCCCACCCTGTATACTAATGCCCTGTCTGGCACAGCCTGAGACAAGACATCCCAAACGACACCCAGACACCTGGCCCCAACCTGGACACATAGGACCCGCTATGGCTGTAGGTCGTCATCTCTTCCCAACCTCGGTTTTCAGGCTTCAGAACCTAGACCTTATCTCCAATCACTGCCCAGGGGTGAACGTGATGCAGAAATTAGAATTCCTCCTTCCCCATGGCCAGAAACCTTGTGGTTGGCATGTTGTCCAACGTTCAATGTGGGAAAACCTGCATTGTCCGAAAGGCCACGCCAGAGCTTGAGGGCCGCCTAGGGCACAGACATGCATTGTGACCTGCAGCGTGAGTCCCGTATTAAAGTAACGCCTCTCAGTGGCTGGACCAAGATCCTGCATATGGGGCTTGTCATATCCATAGGCCCCCAGGCTTAACCAGAGGGCGAGTATTCCAGTTGTCAGTACCCACTGCTATGCTCTAGAATCCCTCTACTGGAGGGACACATGAAGCAGAAAACAGGACACTTCCCTTCCCACAGAATGACCCCAAACTCTTGGGGGCTGGACAAACTACCAGAGAGGGAGACTTCTACGACCCATGAGGCAACTCCTACATTAAACGGCCATTGTGGACAAAACATCCAGAGACAAAAGCCTGAGCGACTGCCTCCCTCTCACCCTTCTTTCATATCCAGAGGAGCTCCCCTCATGGACTGTAGATCAGGCCTGCCGTAACCTCAGCCTCAAACCTGAGCTGAGTTAGGGTTTTTGGATGTCTGTCTGCACAGCCATGGCCCACACAGCCTCCAGGCTGGGGTCTATGGAGCCACACCCAGAACTGTGCCTGCTCTCTCCTAAGAAACTGCCCATTCCATTGGCCACAACTCTACAAAATAGTAGAAACCTCAAGGTCCCCAAGGACATCCCACTACCGCAAGCCGCACTGGACAAATAGGGGCATTATGACACAAGCTGAGCAACTACTACCTCCATGCAGACACACAGACAGATATCCGCAGAGACAGAAGATTGAACCAGACAGGCCCCTAGGCCCTATTATGAACTCTTGCTTTGGTGTCCAGGTATCACTCCTCAGAGGCCTGGGTTCGAAGACCAGCAGACGGGGCTTTCCTGAGGCACCAGACAGAAGACCTCTCATCTCCACATGGGAAGCTTCCTTGTTGGAGTTGTGTCAAGCTCTTCGGGTTGGAGAATCCTGCAGAGTTCCTTAGCTACTGCCACATTCCAAGGTCTTCATGGCCCCCAACCCACATTATAACTCATCCTCAGGAGAGTCCATTTAAACTCAGCCTTCTGGGTAGGTCACCCAAGAGCCCGCAGATTGAGCGTTCCTTGTCTCGACCAGGCAATGGGAAGGTGAGTTGGCGTTTCTCGGCATCCATGCTTAGGCCCCTGCTCTCGAGTCTTTCTGTATGGGGCATCCTGGAACCATCCAATAGTACTCGACTGTCCTGAAGAAGGAAACTTTGAAGTTTGGAGCAGCTCACAACTCCCAGCGTAGGGAATCCTCCTTGGCCTCATGACGCCCCCACCCCCTTCAGGAAGGGGCCGTCATGGACACAAACTCCAGCTTGAGGCAACATCTGATACTCGCCCTGACCTCACCTGCAGGAGATCTCGATTCAGCCTCTGCAGAGTGGGCCTGCCATGCTCTTGGCCCCAAAACTCGTGCTAGCTTGTGTTTTCAGACTTCTTTCCTCACAATCCTGGCCACACCCCTCCAGTTTGGCAATTCTGGAGACACAATGCAGGACTCTGCCTGCCCTCCAGAAGAAAAATGTTGCCCTATAGGGCTAACCGGAAACGCCAAATGAGTAACAACCTGCATGCCACTCGACCATACCCCAATTATACAGTCTAGCCTGTGCACTAAAGCCCTATCTGAAACAGCCTCAGGGCAGACCTCCAGTCCAACACCCATACAGCTGGCCGTACACAGAGCATATCACACCCACAATGGCTTTAGGCCATCATCTCTACCCAACCTCAGTTTTCACCTTCAGAACCTAGACCTTATCTCCACTCACTGTTCAGGAGTGAACGTGATGCAAGAATCAGAACTTCTCCTTCGCCTTGGCAAGAAACCTAGTGGTTGGCATGTTGTCCAATGTTCATTGTAGGCGAAAGCAGCATGGTCTATGAGGCCCCACCTATCCCTGAGGGCCATAATTTGCACAAACACACATTGTGACCCTCAGCGTGAGCTCTATCCTCATGTAAAGCCTCTTAGTGACTGGAACAACAGCCCACATATGGGGCTTGCCAGTCCCCTAGTCCCCCAATCTCAACAAGAGTTCGAGATGTCTAGTCACCCCTACTCAGGGCTCTTCTCTGGAATCCCTCTTTGGTGGGACACCTGAGGTAAAAAAAAAAAAAAAAATATATATATATATATATATATATATATATATATATATATATATATACAGAAAGGACTCTTCCAATCCACAGAATGATCCCAACCACTTGGGATCAGGCCATATCACCAGAGAAAAAATTGTCCATGGCCCTTGAGGACATCCCGAAATTCCACGGCCACCATTGACACAAAATCCAGAGACAAAACCCTGAGCAAGCGCCACATACTCGCCCTTTGTTCATAGCCCGGAAAATTCTCACGGTCTGTAGATCGAGCCTTCATACATACATCCCCAAACCTAAGCTGAGTTTGTGTTTTCAGAATTCTGTCCCCACAGTCCTGGCCCACAGACCATCCAAGCTGGGGCCCCTGGAGCCACACCTCAGGACTGTGGCTTCCCTCTCCAGGGGAATTCTGCCATTTCCATTGGCCACAACCCTATAGATTAGGAGAATCCTCCAAACTCCCCCAGGCCATCCGAATTGTGTTGGCTGACCAGGACAAACAGGGATGATCTTTCACAAGTTAGGAAACTACCACCACTCAGACCCAGAGACAGATATCCCCATAGAATTAGATTGAACTGGACAGGCACTTATGTCCTAATCAGATCCATTGCTTTTGATTCCAGTCATCTCTCCTCAGAGGCCTGGTTTCCAATACCAGCATATGGGAGATACCTTAGGCACTCATCAAAACAATTCTCTTCTCTACATAGGAAACATACTCTTTAGTGCTCCATCAAAACCTCCGGTTATGAACATCCCTCAAGGCCCCGGATCAAGCACCCCATTCCAAGGTCTACATACACACAAATGCACATTATGACCCATCCTCAACTCACCCATTTCAAAACACCCGCCTCGTTTGCTCCCCTGATCCAGCAGATCGAATATGCCTTGGCTCTATGAGACACCTGGAATGGGAGGCAGGCTGCCCAGGCATCCATCCTTAGAACCCTGCTCTGGATAATTTCCTTATGGGATGTCCTGGAGCCATCCAACAGGTCTCGACTGTTCCACAGAAGGAATCATTGCGGTTTGGAGCATCTCACAATTCCCATCGTGGGAAAACCTCCATGTCCTCGTTACACCCTCCCCTTCATGAAGGGGCCGTCGTGGACAGAGACTCCGATCTAAGCCAACGTCTGATCCTAGCTCTGTCTTCAGGTATACGGGATCTCAAATCATCTCTGCAGAGGGTGCCTGCCGTCCCCTCACCCCGAAATCTAAATCTGGCTTGTGTTCTCAGAATTTTTTCCTCACACTCCTGGCCCACAAGCCTTCCAGTTTGGGAATTCTGGAGACACTAAGTGGCACTGGGTCTTCCCTCCAGAAGAAAAACTTTGCCCTCTGGGGCTACCCAGTAACCACAAATGAGTACTATCCTGCACGAAACTCGACTGCACCCCAATGATACAGTCTAGCCTGGGCACTAATTCCCTGTCTGCCACAGCCTGAGCCTGCACCTCCCAACCCACACTCAACAGCTGGCCGAACACTGAGCACATCAGACACACCATGGCCTTAGGGCTTCATCTCTTCCCAACCTCAGTTTTAGGCTTCAGAACCTAGACCTTAAATCCAATCACAGTCCAGGAGTGAAATTGTTGCAGAAATTAGAACTCCATCTTCCCCATTGCCAGAAAACTTGTGGTTCCCATACTGTGCAACGTTCAGTGTAGGAGAAACCAGCATGGTACATTAGGCCACGCCTTGACTTGAGGGGCTCCTTGGGCACAAAAACACATTGTGAAACTCAGTGTGAGACCTATCCTCAAGGAAGGCCTCTCAGTGTCTGGACCAAGAGCCCACATATGGGGCTTGCCATGTTCTTAGGTCCCAATGTTAACCATAGTTATGGTTGTGCAGTTGCCCCCATCCACGACTCTGCTCTGGAATCCCTCTTTTGGTGGTCCACCTGAGGTAAAAACACAAAAAACAAAAACAAGAAAAATAAACAAAAAAAACCAGAAAGGCCTCCTCACTTCCCACAGAATGACCCCAAACTCTTGGGTTCGGGTCAAATCCCCAGAAAGGGAGCATCATCGATGGCCCATGAGGACACCCCGACATTCCATGGCAATCGGTGACACATTTCCAGAAAAAAAAAAAAAAAAGCATGAGCATGCACATCACATTCGCCCTTTGTTCATATACCGAAGAGGTCTCCTCACGGTCTATAGATCGGGCCGGCCATACCTACATCCCCCAACCTAAGTGGAGTTTGTGTTTTCAGACTTTTGTCCAAATAGCCCTGGACCACACACGCTCCACACTTGGGTCCCTGGAGCCACACCTCAGGACTGTGCTTCCCTTTCAAGGGAATTCTTCCCATTCCATTGGCCACAACCTTGCATTTTTGGAAAAACCTCCAAAGTCACCGAGGCCATCCCAAGAGTGTAGGCCGCCTATGACAAACAGGGGTGATCTCAAACCAGCTGAGTAACTAACTCCACTCAGACAACAGATGTCCCCAGAGAAGAATATTGAACCGGACAGGCCCCTAGGCCCTAATCAGATCCATTGCTTTGGTTTCCAGGCATCTCTCCTCAGAGGCCTCGTTTCCAATACCAGCATATGGTGGTTTCCTGAGGCACCAATAAGAACAAATCTCGTCTCCCCATGGAAACTTGCTCATTGGAGCTTTGTCATAACCTCTGGTTAGGAGAATCCTTCAGGGACCTGGTGCCACTACCCCATACCAAGGTCTCCATGGACTCAAACCAACATTAAGACCATCCTCAGGAAAGTCCATTTCAACTCAGCCCCCTCTGTTGCTACCCCAAGCCAGCAGATCAAACGTTTCTTGTTGCTAGGAGACAATTGGAATGTGAGGCTGGCTGCCCAGGCATCCATACTTAGAACCCTGTTCTGGAAAAATACCTTATAAGACGTCCTGGAGCCATCCAACAAATCTTAATTGTCCCACAGAAGGAATCCTTGCGGTTTGGAGCATCTCACAACTCCAATAGTGGGAAAACCCCCATGGCCTCATAATGCCGCCCCTTCCTGATGGGGCCAACATGGACAGAAACTCAAACCTGAGCCAAAGTCTGAACCTCGACCTGACTTCAGACGCATGAGATCTCAATTCAGCTCTGCAGAGTGTGCCTGCCATGTCCTTGCCCCAAAACCTAAGCCTAGCTTGTGTTCTCAGAATTCTGTCCTCACTCTCCTGGCCCACAAGCCCACCAGTTTGGGAATTCCGAAGCCACAATGCAGCACTCTGCCTGCCCTCCAGAAGAAAATCTTTGCCCTATGCTGCTAATAAGAAACCCCAAATGATTTTCTAATGCATGCCACTCGATTGTAAAGCAATTATACAGCCCACCCTGTATACTAATGCCCTGTCTGGCACAGCCTGAAACAAGACATCCCAAACGACACCCAGACACCTGGCCCCAACCTGGACACATAGGACCCGCTATGGCTGTAGGTCGTCATCTCTTCCCAACCTCGGTTTTCAGGCTTCAGAACCTAGACCTTATCTCCAATCACTGCCCAGGGGTTAACGTGATGCAGAAATTAGAATTCCTCCTTCCCCATGGCCAGAAACCTTGTGGTTGGCATGATGTCCAACGTTCAATGTGGGAAAACCTGAATTGTCCGAAAGGCAACGCCAGTGCTTGAGGGCCGCCTAGGGCACAGACATGCATTGTGACCTGCAGCGTGAGTCCCGTATTAAAGTAACGCCTCTCAGTGGTTGGACCAAGATCCTGCATATGGGGCTTGTCATATCCATAGGCCCCCAGGCTTAACCAGAGTGCGAGTATTCCAGTTTTCAGTACCTACTGCTATGCTCTAGAATCCCTCTACTGGGGGGACACATGAAGCAGAAAACAGGACACTTCCCTTCCCACAGAATGAACCCAAACTCTTGGGGGCTGGACAAATTACCAGAGAGGGAGACTTCTACGACCCATGAGGCAACTCCTACATTAAACGGCCATTGTGGACAAAACATCCAGAGACAAAACCTGAGCGACTGCCTCCCTCTCACCCTTCTTTCATATCCAGAGGAGCTCCCCTCATGGACTATAGATCAGGCCTGCCGTAACCTCGGCCCCAAACCTGAGCTGAGTTAGGGTTTTTGGATGTCTGTCTTCACAGCCATGGCCCACACAGCCTCCAGGCTGGGGTCTCTGGAGCCACACCACAGAACTGTGCCTGCTCTCTCCTAAGAAACTGCCCATTCCATTGGCCACAACTCTACAAATTAGTAGAAACCTCAAGTTCCCCAAGGACATCCCACTACCGCAAGCCGCACTGGACAAATAGGGGCATTATGACACAAGCTGAGCAACTACTACCTCCATGCAGACACACAGACAGATATCCGCAGAGACAGAAGATTGAACCAGACAGGCCCCTAGGCCCTATTATGAACTCTTGCTTTGGTGTCCAGGTATCACTCCTCAGAGGCCTGGGTTCGAAGACCAGCATACGGGGCTTTCCTGAGGCAACAGACAGAAGACCTCTCATCTCCACATGGGAAGCTTCCTTGTTGGAGTTGTGTCAAGCCCTTCGGGTTGGAGAATCCTGCAGAGTTCCTTATCTACTGCCATATTCCAAGGTATCCATGGCCACCAACCCACATTATGACTCATCCTCAGGAGAGTCCATTTAAACTCAGGCTTCTGGGTAGCTCACCCAAGAGCCCGCAGATTGAGCGTGCCTTGTCTCGACCAGGCAATGGGAAGGTGAGTTGGCGTTTCTCGGCATCCATGCTTACGGCCCTGCTCTCGAGTCTTTCTGTATGGGGCATCCTGGAACCATCCAATAGTACTCGACTGTCCTGAAGAAGGAAACTTTGAAGTTTGGAGCAGCTCACAACTCCCAGCGTAGGGAATCCTCCTTGGCCTCATGACGCCCCCACCCCCTTCAGGAAGGGGCCGTCATGGACACAAACTCCAGCTTGAGGCAACATCTGATACTCGCCCTGACCTCACCTGCAGGAGATCTCGATTCAGCCTCTGCAGAGTGGGCCTGCCATGCTCTTGGCCCCAAAACTCGTGCTAGCTTGTGTTTTCAGACTTCCTTCCTCACAATCCTGGCCACACCCCTCCAGTTTGGCAATTCTGGAGACACAATGCAGCACTCTGCCTGCCCTCCAGAAGAAAAATGTTGCCCTATAGGGCTAACCAGAAATGCCAAATTAGTAACAACTTGCATGCCACTCGACCATACCCCAATTATACAGTCTAGCCTGTGCACTAAAGCCCTGTCTGACACAGCCTGAGGGCAGACCTCCAGTCCAACACCCAGACAGCTGGCCATACACAGAGCATATCACACCCACAATAGCTTTAGGCCATCATCTCTACCCAACCTCAGTTTTCACCTTCAGAACCTAGACCTTATCTCCACTCACTGTTCAGGAGTGAACGTGATGCAAGAATCAGAACTTCTCCTTCGCCTTGGCAAGAAACCTAGTGGTTGGCATGTTTTCCAACGTTCAGTGTAGTTGAAACCAGTGTGGCCCATGAGGACCCGCCCATGTTTATGGGCCACATTGGTCACAAACACACATTGTGTCCCTCAGCCTGATCCCAGGCCTCAGGTTAGGCCTTACAGTGGCTGGATGAAGAGACAGCATATTGGGCTTGTCATGCCCCTATGCCCCAAATTTTACCCATAGTTCGGGTTCTCCCTTCACTTTTCCCCAGGGCTCTTCTTTGGAATTACTCTTTTGGCGGGACACCTGAGGTAACAAACCTGAAAGGAGTCCTCCCATTCCACAGATTGATGAAAAACAATTGGGGTTGGGCCAAATCCACAGAGTGGAAAATTCGTCCATGGCCCATGAGGCCTCCCCGACATTCCACGGCCATCTCTGATACAAAATCCAGAGACAAAAGCCTGAGCAAGCGCCTCAGACTCGCTCTCTCTTCATATCCGGAAGAGTTCTTCTCATGGTTTATAGATCGGGCCTGCCATACCTACGTCCCCAAACCTAAGCTGAGTTTGTGTTTTCAGACTTCTGTCCTCAAAGTCCTGGGCCACACACCCTCCAGGCTGGGGCCCCTGGAGTCACACATTAGGACTGTGCCAACCCAATCCATGGGAATTCTGCCGATGCCATTGTCCAAAACAGTAAAATTTGGAGAACCCTACAAATCCCTGAGGCCATCCAATAGTGCAGGTTGCCCGGGACAAACAAGGGCGGTCTGATACCTGCTGAGCATCTACCTCCACTCATACCATAAATGGATGTCCCCTGAGAAGAAGATTGAACCAGACAGGACCCTAGGCCATAATCGGATACATTGCTTTGGATTACAGGCATGTCTCCTCAAAAGCCTGGATTCCAATACCAGCATAGAAGTTTTCCTGAGGCAGCCATCAAAACAAATCTCGTCTCCACAAGGAACCTTGTGCATCGAGCTATGTCAAAAGCTTAGGAGAATACTTCAGGGTCCCGGTGCCACCGCCCCTTTTTAAGGCCCTCATGGACACAAACACACATTAGGACCCATCCTCAGGAAAGTCCATATCAAGTCAGCCACCCCGGTTGCTCCCGCAGAGCCATCAGATCTAAACTGTCTTGTTGCTGGGAGACATTTGGAATGCGAGGCCGGCTTCCCAGGCGTCCATCCTCGAACAGTGCCCTGTTGTCCTGAAGCTGCCCAACAGGTCTCAATTGTCCCGCAGAAGGAATCCTTGATGGGGGCATCCCACAACTCCCAACGTGGGAAAAACTCCATGGCCTTGAGATTCCGCTCCCTTCATGAAGGGTCCGTCATGCACAGAAACTCCAACTTGAGCCAACGTCTGATCCTCGCCCTGACTTCAGATGCATGAGATATTGGTTCAGATCTACAGTGGTACCTGCCGTGTCCTCGACCTGAAACCCAAGTCTAGCTTGTGTTCTCAGACTTCCGTCCTCACACTCCTCTACACGAAGCCCTCAAGTTTAGCAATTCCGGACTGACAATGAAGCACTCTGCCTGCCCTCTAGAAAACAAATTTTGCCTAATGAGCTGCCCAGACAACTTATATGAGGATAAATCTACATGGCACTCGACTGTTCCCAAATTATATAGTCTAACCTGGGCACTAATGCACTGTCTGACACAACCTGAGCCCGGACCTCCTGACCAAACCCAGACAGCTGACCGCACACTGAGCACATCAGACCTGCCATGGCCTTAGGTCATCATCTCTTCCCTACCTCAGTTTTTAGGCTTCAGAACCTAGACCTTATCGCCAATCACTGCCCAGGGGTGCCTGTGATGCAGAAATCAGAACTCTTCCTTACCCATGGCAAGAAACCTTGTGGTTGGCATGTTGTCCAACGTTCAGTGTAGGAGAAACCAGGATTCACCATGAGGCCCTGCCCATTCTTGTTTGCGAAGTGGGCATAGACACGCATTGTGACCCTCAGCGTGAGTCCTGTCCTCTAGTAAGTCCTCTCAGTGGCTCGACTATTAGATGTCATAATGGGCTTGACATGTCCCTAGGCCATGATTTTTAACCAGATTTCTGGTTGTCCGTTCGGCCCTCCCCAGGGCTCTACTCTGGAATCACTCATTTGGTGGGACACCTGAGGTTAAAAAACAAAACATGGCAAATCAACAACAACAACAAAACGGAATTCTTCCATCCCACAGAATGACCCCAAACTCTTTGGACGGGGCCAAACCCCCAGAGTGTAAGACTCGTCCATTTCCCATGAAGTCACCAGGGAATTTCACGACCATGAGTGACACGATATCCAGAGACAAAAACTTGAGCACGAGCCTCACACTCGCCCCTTATTCATATCCCGAAGAGTTCTCCTCATGGTCTGTAGATCAATCCTGCCATATCTATGACCTGAAACAGAAGCCGCGTTTGTGTTTTCAGATGACTGTCCAAACAGCTCTGCCTACACACCCTACAGGCTCAGGCCCCTGGAGCCAAACCTGAGGACTGTACTTGCCCTCTCCAAGGGAATTGTATGTGCCCATTCCAATGGCCACAACCTACTAATAGGATAAACCTGCAAACTCCCTGAGGCCATCCCAATAGTGGTGGCTTCCCAGGACAAACTCGGGCAATCTGAGCCCATCTGAGCACCTACATGCACTCAGACGCATAGACTGATGTTCCCAGAGGTAAAAAGGTACGAACAGGCCCCTAGGCACTATTCGGATTCATTGTTGTGGTATCCAGTCATCTCTCCTCAGAGGCCTGGATTTCAATACCAGCATATGGCTGTTTCCTGACTCATCCGGCATAAAAAATCTCATCTATATATGGGAAACTTGCACGTTGGAGCTGTGTCAAAGCCTCTGTTTGAAAAAACCCTTCAGGACCCCAGTGCCACCGCTTCATTCCAAGGTCTCCATAGACACAAAAACATATTAGGATCCATCCACAGGAGAGTCCATTTCAACTCAGATCCAGATTGCTCGCCCAGATCCAGCAGATATAACCTGTCTTGTTGCTAGGACACAATTGGAATGCAAGGTGGGCTACCCAGGCATCCATCCTTAGAACCCTGCTCGGAATCGTTGGCCTGGAGCCAACCAACATGTCTCAATTGTCCTGCACAAGAATCTTTGCAGTTTGGAGCTTCTCACAACTAACATCGTGGGAAAACCCCCATGGCCTCTTGACCCCCCCGCCCCTTCATGAAGGGGCCATCAGGGACAGAAACACCAACCTGAGCGATCTTCTGATCCTCGCCCTGACTTCAGAAGCATGAGATCTCGATTCAGGTCTGTAGATTGTTCCTGCCTTGTCCTCACCCAGAAACCTAAGCCTAGCTTGTGTTCTCAGATTTCCGTCTTCAGACTACTGGCCCACAAGCCTCCAGTTTGCAAACCAGAACTATAATGCAGCACTCTTCCAGCCTTCAGGAAGAGAAACATTGCCCTGTGGGGCTACCCAGAAACTCCAAATGAGGATCAACCTGCACGCCATTCGACTGTACCCCAAATATATAGGCTGACCTGGGCACTATTGCCCTTTCTACACAGCCTGAGCCTGGACTTCCTGGCCCCACCCAGAAAGCTGGTCGAACACTGAGCACGCCGGATGAGCCATGTCCTTAGGTCGTCATCTCTTCCCAACCTCGATTCTCAAGTTTCAGAACCTAGACCTTATCTCCAATCACTGCCCAGGCTTGTAAGTGATGCAGAAATCACAACTCCTTCCCCGTGGCTAGAAACCATGTGGTTGGCATGTTTTCCAATGTTCAGTGTAGTTGAAACCAGTGTGGCCCATGAGGCCCCGCCCATGTTTATGGGCCACATTGGTCACAAACACACATTGTGACCCTCAGCCTGATCCCAGTCCTCAGGTAAGGCCTCTCAGTGGCTGGATGAAGAGACAGTATATTGGGCTTGCCATGCCCCTAGGCCCCAAATTTTACCCATAGTTCGGGTTGTCCCTTCGCTTTTCCACAGGGCTCTTCTTTGGAATTCCTCTTTTGGCGGGACACCTAAGGTAACCAACCTGAAAGGAGACCTCCCATTCCACAGATTGACAAAAAAGAATTGGGATCGGGCCAATTCCACAGAGAGGAAGATTCGTCAATGTCCCATGAGGTTTCCCAGACAATCCACGGCCATCACGGATACCGAATCTAGAGACAAAAGACTGAACAAGCACCTCAGACTCGCTCTTTCTTCATATCCTGAAGAGTTCTTCTCATGGTTTATAGATCGGGCCTGCCATACCTACGTCTCCAAACCTAAGCTGAGTTTATGTTTTCAGACTTCTGTCCTCAAAGTCCTGGGCCACACACCCTCCACGCTGCGGTCCCTGGAGCCACACATAAGGACTGTGCCTACCCAATCCATGGGAACTCTGCCCATTCCATTGTCCAAAACCGTAAAATTAGGAGAACCCTCCAAATCCCTGAGGCCATCCCAATTGTGCAGGTCGCCCGTGACAAACAAGCGCGGTCTGATAGCAGCTGAGCATCAACCTCCACTCATACCATAGATGGATGTCTGCAGAGAAGAAGATTGAACCAGACAGGACCCTGGCCATATCGGATCCATTGCTTTGGTTACAGGCATGTCTCCTCAAAAGCCTGGATTCCAATACCAGCATAGGGGTTTTCCTGAGGCAGCAATCAGAACAAATCTCGTCTCCACAAGGAAACATGTGCATCGAGCTATGTCAAAAGCTTAGGAGAATACTTCAGGGTCCTGGTGCCACGGCCCCATTCCAAGGCCCCATGGACACAAAGACACATTAGGACCCATCCTCAGGAAAGTCCATATCAAGTCAGCCACCCCGGTTGCTCCTGCAGAGCCATCAGATCTAAACTGGCTTGTTGCTAGGAGACAATTGGAATGCGAGGCTGGCTTCCCAGGCATCCTCCCTCGAACGGTGCTCTGGAGTCATTCCATATGGGATGTCCTGGAGCTGCCCAAAGGTCTCAATTGTCCCGCAGAAGGAATTCTTGAAGGGGGCAACCCACAACTCCCACGTGGGAAAAACTCCATGGACACGAGATTCCAGCTCCCTTCATGAAGGGGCCGTCAGGCACAGAAACTCCAACCTAAGCCAAAGTCTAATTCTCTCCCTGACTTGAAATGGATGAGATATTGGTTCAGATCTGCAGGGGGTACCTGCCGTGCCCTTGCCCTGAGCCCAAGTATAGCTTTTGTTCTCAGAATTCCGACCTCACTCTCCTGGCCTCAAAGCCCTCATGATTGGTAAATCCGGTCCCACAATGCAGCACATGGCCTGCTTTCTGGAAAAAAAATATTGCCTAAAGAGCTGCCAAGGCACCTTATATGAAGATAAACCTACACGGTACTCGACTTTGCCCGAATTATATAGTCTAACCTGGGCACTAATGCACTGTCTGACACAACCTGAGCCCGGACTTCCTGACCAACACCCAGACAGCTGACCGCACACTGAGCACATCAGAACCGCCATGGCCTTAGGTCATCATCTCTTCCCTACCTCAGTTTTCGGGCCTCAGAAACTAGACTTTATCTCCAATCACTGCCCAGGGGTGAGTGTGATGCAGAAATCAGAACTTCTCCTTACACATGGCAAGAAACCTTGTGGTTGGCATGTTGTCCAACGTTCATTGTAGGAGAAACTAGCATTCACCCTGAGGCCCGCCTATTCTTCAGTGCGACGAGGGCATAAATATGCATTGTGACCCTCAGGGTGAGTCCTGTCCTCTAGTAAGTCCTCTCAGAGCCTGGATCACTAGATGTCATAATGGGCTTGACATAGCCCTAGGCCCCAATTTTTAACCAGATTTCTGTTTGTCCAGTCACCCCTCCCCAGAGCTCTACTCTGGAATTCCTCATTTGGTGGGACAACGGAGGTTAAAAAATGAAACAAAACAAAGCAACAACAACAAAAAAAACGACTTCTTCCATCCCACAGAATGACCCCAACCTCTTTGGAAGGGGCCAAATACCCAGAGAGTAAGACTCGTCCATTTCCCATGAAGTCACCCGGAAATTTCACGACCATGAGTGACATGATATGCAGAGACAAAAACATGAGCAATAGCCTCACACTCGCTTTTTTTTCATATACCAAAATGTTCTCCTCATGGTCTGTAGATCAGTCATGCCCTACCTATGACCCGAAACAGAAGTCGAGTTTGTGTTTTCAGACAACTGTCCAAACAGCCCTGGCTTACACACCCTATAGGCTCAGGCCCCTGAAGCCAAACCTGAGGACTGTTCTTGCCCTCGCAAGGGAATTGTGTGAGCCCATTCCAATGGCGACAACGCAACTAAAAGTATAAACCTTTAAATTCCCTGAGGCCATCCCATAGTGTTGGCTTCCAAGGACAAACACGGGCAATCTGAGTTCATCTGAGCACCTACCTGCACTCTGACCCATAGATAGATGTCGCCCGAGGTAAAAAGAAACCAACAGGCCCCTAGGCACTAATCGGATTCATTGCTTTGGTTTCCAGGCATCTCTCCTCAGAGGCCTGGATTTCAATACCATAATATGGCTGTTTCTTGACTCACCCATCAGAACAAATCTCCTCTACACATGGGAAACTTGCATGGTGGAGCTGTGTCAAACCTCTGTTTAGGAGAAGCCTTCAGGGCCCTAGTGCCACCGCTTAATGCCACAGTCTCCATAGACACAAAAACATATTAGGAACCATCCACAGGAGAGTCCATTTAAACTCAGCCTCCTCGGTTGCTCCCCGAGATCCAACAGATCTAGCCTATCTTGTAGCTAGGAGAATATTGGAATGCGAGGTGGGCTACCCAGCCATCCATCCTTAGAACCCTGCTCAGAATCGTTGGCCTGGAGCCAACCAACTGGTCTCAATTGTCCCACAGTAGAATCTTTGCAGTTTGGAGCTTCTCACAACTCCCATGGTGGGAAAACCCCCACGGCCTCGTGAATCCCCCCCTTTATGAAGGGGCCATCAGGGACAGAAAGTCAAACCTGAGGCATCGTCTGATGCTCAACCTGACTTCAGGTGCACGAGATCTCGATTCAGGTCTGTAGATTGTGCCTGCCATGTCCTCACCATAAAACCTAAGCCTAGCTTGTGTTCTCAGAGTTCCGTCCTCAGACTACCGGCCCACAAGCCCTCCAGTTTGGCAATCCGGAAGTAAAATGCAGCACTCTGTGGGCCCTCCAAGAAAAACATTGCCCTCTGGGGCTACCTAGAAACCCCAAATGAAGATCAACCTGCACGCCATTTGGCTGTAGACCAAATATATAGGCTGATCTGGGCATCATTGCCTTCTCTGACACAGCCTGAGCTGGACCTCCTGGCCCCACCCAGACAGCTGGCCGCACACTAGGCACATTGGAACCGCCATGGCCTTAGTTCGTCATCTCTTCCCAACCTCGGTTTTCAGGCTTCAGTACCTAGACCTTATCTCTAATCACTGCCCAGGTTTGAAAATGTTGCAGAAATCAGAACTCGTTCCCTTGGCAAGAAACCTCGTGGTTGGCATGTTGTCCAACGTTCAGTGTAGTTGAAACCAGTGTGGCACATGAGACCCAGCCCATGCTTGAGGGCCACATTGGTCTCAAACACACATTGTGACCCTCAGCCTGAGCCCGGTCCTCAGGCAAGGCCTCTCAGTGGCTGCATGAAGAAACAGCATATTGGGCTTGCCATGCCCCTAGACCCCAATTTTTAACCATAGTTCGGGTTGTCCCTTCACTCTTGCCCAGGGCTCTGCTTTGGAATTCCTCTTTTGGTGGGACACCTCAGGTAACAAACCTGAAAGGAGTCCTCCCATCCCACAGATTCACGAAAAAGAATTGTGATCGGACCAGATCCACAGAGAGGAAGATCCGTCCATGGCCCAGGAGGCCTCCCCGACATTCCTCGGCCTGAGCAAGCGCCTCAGACTCGCTCTTTCTTCATATCCTGAAGAGTTCTTCTCCTGGTTTGTAGGTCGGGCTTGCCATACCTACGTTCCCAAACCTAAGATGAGTTTGTGTTTTTTATTTTCTGTCCTCAAATTCCTGGGCCACATACCCTCCAGACTGAGCCCCTGGAGCCACACATTAGTACTGTGCCTACCCAATCCATGGGAATTCTGCCCATGCCATTGTCTCAAACCGTTCAAATTAGGAGAACCCTCCATAGTCCCTGAGGCCATCCCAATGGTGTAGGTTGTCCCGGACAAACAAGGGCCGTCTGACACCAGCTGAGCATCAACCTCCACTCATACCATAGATGGATGTCCCCAGAGAAGAAGATTGAACCAGGCAGGACCCTAGGACATAATGGGATCCATAGCTTTGGTTTACAGGCATGTCTCCTCAAAAGCCTGGATTCCAATACCAGCATAGGGCTTCTCCTGAGGCACCCATCAGAACAAATCTCGTCTCCACAAGGAAACTTGTGCATGGGAGCTATGTCAAAGGCTTAGGAGAATACTTCAGGGTGCCGGTGCCACCGCCCCATTCCAAGGCCCTCAGGGACACAAACAAACATTAGGACCCATCCTCCGGAAAGTCCATTTCAACTCAGCCACCCCGGTAACACCTGCTGAGCCATCAGATCTATACTGTCTTGTTGCTAGAAGAAAATTGGAATGCGAGGCGGGCTTCCCAGGCATTCATCCTCGAATGGTGCTCTCGAGTCATTCCATATGTGATGTCCTGGAGCTGTCCAACAGGTCTCAATTGTCCCGCAGAAGGAATCTTTGAAGGGCCATCTCACAACTCCCAACGTGGGAAAACCTCCATGGCCTAGAGATTCCACTCCCTTCATGAATGGGCCATCATGTACAGAAACTCCAACCAGAGCCAATGTCTGATCCTCGCCCTGAATTCAGATGCATGAGATATTGGTTCAGATCTGCCGAGGTACCTGCCGTACCCTCGACCTGAAACCCAAGTCTAGCTTGTGTTCTCAGACTTCCGTCCTCACACTCCTGGCCCAGAAGACCTCAAGTTTGGCAATTCCGAACCCACTGTGCAGCACTCTGCCTGCCCTCTAGAAAAAAAATGCCTCATGAGCTGCCCAGGCACATCATATGAGGATAAACCTACACTCCACTTGACTGTACGTAAATTATATACTCTAAGCTGTGCACTAATGCACGGTCTGACACACCTGAGCCCGGTCCTCCTGACTAACACACAGACAGCTGACCACACACTGAGCACAACAGTCCAGCCATGGCCCTCGGACATCATCTCTTCCATACCTCAGTTTTCAGGCTTCAGAACCTACCTTTTCTCCAATCACTGCCCAGGGGTGATGGTATGTAGAAATCAGAACTCCTCCTTACCCATGGCAAGAAACCTTGTGGTTGGCATGTTGTCCAACGTTCAGTGTAGGAGAAACCAGCATTCACCCTGAGGCCCAGCCCATTCTCAAGTGCGACGAGGGCATAAACACACCAAACTCTTTGGACGAGGCCAACCTTCTAAAGAGTAAGACTCGTCCATTTCCCATGAAGTCACCCGGAAATTTCACGACCATGAGTCACACGATATCCAGAGATAAACTTGAGCAAGAGCCTCACACTCACCCTTTTTTCATATCCCGAAGAGTTCTTCTCATGTTCTGTAGATCAGTCCTGCCATACCTATGACCCGAAACATAAGCCGAGGTTGTGTTTTCAGACAACTGTCCAAACAGCCGTGGCCTACACACCCCAAAGGCTCAGGCCCTTGGAGCCAAACCTGAGGACTGTACTTGCCCTCTCCAAGGGAATTGTGTGTACCCATTCCAATGGCCGCAATCCTACTAATAGGATAAACCTCCAAAGTTCCTGAGGCCATCCCAATAGTGGTGGCTTCCCAGGACAAACAGGAGCAATCTGAGCACATCAGAGCACCTACCCGCACTCAGACCCATAGACTGATGTCCCCAGAGGAAAAAAGGAATGAACAGACCACTAGGCACTAATCGGATCCATTGCTATGGTTTCCAGGCATGTCTCCTCAGAGGCCTGGATTTCAATACCAGCATATGGCTGTTTCTTGACTCACCCATCAGAACAAATCTCATCTACATATGGGAAACTTGCACGGTGGAGCTGTGTCAAAGTCTCTGTTTAGAAGAACCCATCAGGGACCCAGTGCCACCGCTTCATTCCAAGGTCTCCATAGACACAAAAACATATTAGGACACATCCACAGGAGAGTCAATTTCAACTCAGCCTCCTCAGTTGCTCCCCCAGATCCAGCAGATCTAACCTTTCTTGTAGCTAGGAGAAAATTGGAATGCCAGGTGGGGTACCCAGCCATCCATCCTCAGAACCATGCTTGGAATCCTTGGCCTGGCGCCAACTAACAGGTCTCAATTGTCCTGGAGAAGAATCTTTGTAGTTTGGAGCTTCTCACAACTCCCATCGTGCGAAAACCCCCATGGCCTCGTGATTCCCCCCCTTCATGAAGGGGCCATCAGGGACAGAAAGTCCAACCTGAAGATCGTCTGATCCTCACCCTAACTTCAGATGCACGAGATCTCGATTCAGGTCTGTAGATTGTGCCTGCCATGTCCTCACCCATAAAAACTAAGCCTAGCTTGTGTTCTCAGACTTCAGTCCTCAGACTACTGGCCCACAAGCCCTCCAGTTTGGCAATCCAGAAGTACAATGCGGCACTCTGCCTGCTCCCTGGAAGAAGAACATTGCCCTCTGGGGCTACCCAGAAACCCCAAATGAGGATTAACCTGCACGCCATTTGGCTGTACACCAAATATATAGGCTGAAGTCGGCACAATTGCCCATTCTGACACAGCCTGAGCCTGGAACTCCTGGCCCCACCCAGACAGCTGGCCGCACAATGAGCACATCGGACCTGCCATGGCCTTAGGTCGTCATCTCTACCCAACCTCGGTTTTCAGGCTTCAGAACCTTGACCTTATCTCCAATCACTGCCCAGGTTTCAAAATGTTGCAGAAATCCGAACTCGTTCCCTTGGCATGAAACCTCGTGGTTGGCATGTTGTCCAACGTTCAGTGTAGTTGAAACCAGTGTGGCACATGAGACCCAGCCCATGCTTGAGGGCCACATTGGTCTCAAACACACATTGTGACCCTCAGCCTGAGCCCGGTCCTCAGGCAAGGCCTCTCAGTGGCTGCATGAAGAAACAGCATATTGGGCTTGCCATGCCCCTAGACCCTAATTTTTAACCATATTTCGGGTTGTCCCTTCACTCTTGCGCAGGGCTCTGCTTTGGAATTCCTCTTTTGGTGGGACACCTCAGGTAACAAACCTTAAAGGAGTCCTCCCATCCCACAGATTCACGAAAAAGAATTGGGATAGGGCCAAATCCACAGAGAGGAAGATTCGTCCATGGCCCATGAGGCCTCTCCGACATTCCACGGCCATCGCTGATACAAAATCCAGAGACAAAAGCCTAACTAAGCGCCTCAGACTCGCTCTTTCTTCATATCCTGAAGAGTTCTTCTCATGATTTGTAGTTCGGCCGTGCCATACTTACGTTCCCAAACCTAAGCTGAGTTTGTGTTTTTTGAGTTCTGTCCTCAAAGTCCTGGGCCACACACCCTCCAGGCTGGGCCCCTGGAACCACACATTAAGACTGTGCCTAACCAATCCATGGGAATTCTGCCCATTCCATTATCCAAAACCGTACAAATTAGGAGAAACCTCCAAATTCCCTGAAGCCATACCAATGGTGTAGGTTGTCTGGGACAAAAAAGGGCCGTCTGACACCAGCTGAGCATCTACCTCCACTCATACCATAGATGGATGTCCCCAGAGAAGAAGATTGACCAGACAGGACCCCAGGCCATAATGGGATCCATAGCTTTGGTTTACAGGCATGTCTCCTCAAAAGCCTGGTTTCCAATACCAGCTGAGGGCTTCTCCTGAGGCACCCATCAGAACAAATCTCGTCTACACATGGGAAACTTGCATGTTGGAGCTCTCTCAAAGCCTCTGGTTAGAAAGACATTTCAGGTTCCCGGTGCCAGCGCCTCATTCCAAGGTCTCCATGGAGACACACCCACATTAGGACCCATCCACAGGAGAGTCCATTTCAACTCAGCCCCCTAAGTTGCTTTCCCTGATCCAGCAGATCTAACCCGTCTTGTCGCTAGGAGATGATTGGAATGAGAGGCAGGCTTCCCAGACATCCATACTTAGAACCATTCTCAGAATTATGCTGTATGGGAAGTCCTGGAGCCAACCAACAGGTCTCAATAGTCCCGCAGAAGAATCTATACTGTTTGGAGCATCTCACAACTCCCATCGTGGGCAAACCTCCATGGCCTCGTGGTCCCGCCCCCTGTGCTTCATGAAGGGGCCATCAGGGACAGAAGCTCCAACCTGATCGATCGTCTGATCCTCGCCCTGACTTCAGATGCAGGACATCTTGATTCAGCTCTGCAGAGTGTGTCTGCCGTGCCCTTGCCCAGAAACGTAAGTCTAGTTTGTGTTCTCAACTTCCATCCTCACATTCCTGGCCCACAAGCCCTCCAGTTTGGCAATTCCAGAACTACAAGGCAGCACTCTGCCTGCTTTCCGGAAGAAAAACATTGCCCTCTGGGTCTACCCAGATTCCCCAAATGAGGATCAACCTGCATGCCACTTGACTGGACCCCAATTATACAGGCTGCCCTGGGCACTACTGCCCTTTCTGGCACAGCCTGAGACTGAACCTCCTGGCTCGCACCCACCCAGCTAGCCACACACTGAGCACATCAGACCCGCCATGGCCTTAGGTCATCATCTCTTTCCAACCTCGGTTTTCAGGCTTCAGAACCTAAACCTTATCTCCAGTCACCACCCAGGGTTGAACATGATGCAGGAATCAGAACTCCTTCCCCATGGCAAGAAACCTTGTGGTTGGCATGTTGTCCAACGTAAAATGTAGTTGAAACCAGTGTGGCCCATGAGGCCCTGCAGATGCTTGAGGACCAAGTCGTTCACAAACATGCATTCTGACCCTCAACGTGAGCCCAGTTCTCAAGTAAGGCCTCTCAGTGGCTGGACCAAAAGACAGCATATTGGGCTTGTCATGCCCCTAGGCCCCAATTTTTAACCAGATTTCTGGTTGTCCAGTCTCCCCTCCCCAGGGCTCGGCTTTGGAATCCCTCTTTTGGTGGGACACCTGAGGTAACAAAACTGAAAGGACTCCTCCCATCCCACAGTTTGACCCAAAACAATTGGAATCGGGCCAAATCCACAGAGTGGAAGACTCGTCCATGGCCCATGAGGCCTCCTGGACATTCCACGCCCATCGTTGACACAAAATCCAGAAACAAAAGCCTGAACAAGTGCCTCACAATCTCTCTTTCTTCATATCTGGAAGAATTCTCCTCACGGTCTGTAGATCGGGCCTGCCATACCTACGTCCCTAAACCTAAACTGAGTTTGTGTTTTAGACTTCTGTCTCCACAGTCCTGAGGCACACACCCTGCAGTCTGGGGCCCCTGGAGCCGCATCAAAACTGTGCCTTCCCTCTCCACGGGAATTCTGCCCATTCCATTGTCCATAATCATAAAATTAGGAGAAACCTCCAAAGTCCCCAAGGCCTTCACAATAGTGTAGGCCGCCTGGGACAAACAAGGGCCATCTGACACCAGCTGAGCATCTAACTCCACTAATACCTTAGATGGATGTACACAGAGAAGAAGATTCAACCGGACAGGCCCCTAGGCTCTAAACGGAGCCATTGCTTTGGTTTCCAGTTATCTCTCTTCAGAGGCCTATATTCCAATAACAGTATATGGGGGTTTCCTGAGGCACCAATCAGAACAAATCTCGTCTCCACATGGGAAACTTGTCCTTTGGAGATGTCTCAAAACCTCCGGTTAGGAGAATCCTTCAAGGCCCATGCACCAACGCCCCATTCCAAGGTCTCCATGGACACAAACCCACATTAGCATCCATCCTCAGGAGAGTCCATTTCAACTCAGCCCCCTTGGTTGCTCTGACAGAGCCAGCATATCAAACCTGTCTATTTGCTAGGAGACAACTGCAATGTGAGGCGGGCTTCCCATGCATCCATCCTAAGATCCCTGCTCTGGTGTCATTCTGTATGGTATGTACTGGAGTGATACAAAAGGTCTCAATTGTTGATCAGAAGGAATCCTTGTTGTTTGGAGCATCTCACAACTCCCATCGTGGGTAAACCTCCATGGACTGGAGATGCTGTCCCCTTCATAAAGTGGCCAGAATGGACAGAAATTCAAACCTAAGCCTAGGTTTGAACCTCGCCCTGACTTAAGATTCATGATATCCCGATTCAGATCTGCAGAGGGTGCCTGCCGTGCCCTCGCCCAGAACCTATGCCTAACATGTGTTCTCAGACTTCCGTCCTCACACTCCCCGTCCACAAGGCATCCACTTTGGAAATTCCGGAGCCACAATGCAGCACTCTGCCTGTCCTCCAGAAGAAAAACATTGCCCTTGGGGCTACCCAGAAATTTCAAATAAAGATCAACCTGCACGGCACTCAGTTGTACCCCAATTATACAATCTACCCTGGGCACTAAGGCCCTGTCTGACACAGCCCAAGCTTGGACCTCCCGACCAACACCCAGACAGCTGGCTCCACGCTGAGCATATCGGACCCGACATGGCCTTAGGTTGTCATCTCTTCCCAACCTCGGTTTTCAGACTTCACAACCTGGACCTTATGTCCAATCACTACCCAGGGGTGAATGACATGCAGAAATCAGAATTAATACTTCCCCATGGCAAGAACTCATGTGGTTGACATGTTGACTATCATTCAGTGTAGGAGAAACAAGCATGCACCATGAGTCCCCACCCATGCTTGAGTACCACGAGGGCATAAACACGCATTGTGACCCTCAGCATGAGTTCTGTCCTCAATGAAGGTCTCTCAGTGGCTGGACCATTAGAAGGCATATTGGGCTTGCCATGCCCCTAGGCCCGTATTTTTAGTTAGATTTCTTGTTGTCCAGGGCTCTGCTCTGGAATCCCTCTTTTGGTGGGACACCTTAGTTAACAAAACTGAATCCCACAGATTAACCCAAAACAATTGGGATCTGGCCAAATCCACAGAGAGAAACACTCTTCCATGGCCCATGAGGACTCCTCGACATTCCACGGCCATCTTTGACACAAAATCCAGGGGCAAAAGCCTGACAAGTGTCACACTTTCATCCTTTATTCATATCCCAAAAAGTTCTCCTCATAGTCTGTAAATCGGGCCTGCCATACCTACGTCCCCAAACCTAAGCTGAGTTTGTGTTTTAAGACATCTGTCCCCAAAGTCCTTGCCCACACACCCTCAAGGCTGGGCTCTTGGAGCCACACATCAGGTCTGTGCCTGCCCACTCCACAGGAATTCTTCCCATGCCATTGTCCATAATCATACAATTTAGGAGAAACCTCCAAAGTCCCCGAGGCCATCCCTATAGTGTAGGCCGCCCGGACAAACAGGAGCGGTCTGACACCAGCTGAGCAACTACCTCCATTTCATAAAATAGACAGATGTCGACAGAGAAGTAGATTGAACCAGAGAGGCTCCTAGGACCTAATTGGATGCATTGCTGTGGTTTCTATGTATCTCTCCTCAGAAGCCTGGTTCTAATACCAGCATATGTGGGTTTCCTGAGGCACCAATTAGAACAAATCTTGTCTCCACATGGAAAACTTGCTCTTTCGAGTTGTTTCAAAATCTCCGGTTAGAATCCTTTAGAGCCCTGGGGCCACCACCCCATTCCAACGTCCTCATGGACACAAACACACATTAAGACCCATCTTCAGGAGAGTCCATTTCAACTCAGCTCCCACGATTGCTCCTGCATAGCCATCAGATCGTACCTGTCTTGTGGCAGGGAGACAATTGGTGTAAGAGGCAGTCTGCTCAGGCATCCATCCTTAGAACCCGGCTCTGGAGTCATTCCATATGGGATGTCCTGGAGCCATCCAACAGTTCTCAATTTTCCCGCAGAAGGAATCCTTGCAGTTTGGAGCATCCCACAACTCCCAACGTGGGAAAACCTCCATGGCCTCGAGATTCCACCCCTTTGATGAAGGGGCCATCATGGACAGAAACTCCAACCTGCGCCTAAGTCTGATCCTCGTCCTGACTTCAGATGAATGAGATTTTGATTCGGATCTGCAGAGGGTGCCTGCCGTGCCCTCGCCCTGAAACTTAAGTCTAGCTTATGATCTCAGACTTACGTCCTCACACTCCTGGTCCCGACGCCCTCAAGTTTGGCAATTCTGGACCCACAATGCTGCACTCTGCCTGCCCACCAGAAGAAAAATGTTGCCCCAGTGAGCTTCCCTGACACAATAAATGAGGATGAACCTACATGGAACTCAACTGTACCCAAATTATACATTCTAACCTGGGCACTAATGCACTGTCTGACACAGCCTGAATCCATACCTCCTGAACAACACCCAGAAAGCGGACCGCACACTGAGCACATCGGACCCTCCATGACCTTAGGTTATCATCTCATCCCAACCTCGATTTTCTGGATTCAGAACTTAGATCTTATCTCCAGTCACTGCCCAGGGGTGAACATGATGCAGAAATCAGAATTCCTCCTTCCCCATGGGAAGAAACCTTGTGGTTCGTATGTTGTCCAAAGTTCAGTGTAGGAGAATCAAGCATGGCCCATGAGTCCCCGCCCATGCTTGATGCCTACATTGGGCACAAACATGCATTGTGACCCTCAGTGTGAGCACTGTACTCAAGTAAGACCTCTCAGTGGCTGGACCAAGGTACCCCATATGGGGATTGCCATGCCCTTAGGCCCCCAATCTTATACAGAGTTCGGGTTGTCCAGTCGCCCCTTCCCAGGGATCTGCTCTGGAATCCCTCTTTAGTGGCACACCTGAGGTAAAAAAAAAAAAAAAAAAACCAGAATGGACTCCTCCCATCCCACGGAATGACCCCAAAATATTGGGATCATCCAAATCCCCATAGAGGAAGTCTCACCCATGGTCCATGAGGACGCCCCTACATTCCACGGCCATCAGTGACACAAAATCCAGAGTCAAAAGCCTGAGCAAGTGCCTCACACTCACTCTTTGTTCATATCCTGAAGAGTTCTGCTCAAGGTCTGTAGATCGGGCCTCCCATACCTATGTCCCCAAACCTAAGACGAGTTTCTGTTTTCAGACTTCTGTCCCCACAGCTCTGACCCACACACCCTCCATGCTTGAGCCCCTAGAGCCACACCTCAGGATTGTGCCTTCCCTCCCCAAAGGAATTCTGCCCATTTCATTGGCCACAAACTTGCAAATTAGGAGAAACCTCCAAAGTCAAAGTGGCCATCCCAATAGTGTAGACTGCCCAGGACAAATAGGGGCAATCTGACACCAGCTGAGGAACTACCTCCACTCAATCCCATAGACAGATGAACCGAGAGAAGAAGATTAAACCAGACAGGCCCCAGGCCCTAATCAGATCCATTGCCTTGGTTTCCAGGCATCTCTCCTCAGAGTTCTGGTTTCCAATACCAGCATATTGGGGGTTACTGAAGCACCAATGAGAACAAATCTTGTTTCCCCATGGGAAAAATGCTTCTTGGAGCTGTGTCAAAAC
Organism: Mustela nivalis; assembly: GCF_964662115.1. Classification (NCBI taxonomy): domain Eukaryota; kingdom Metazoa; phylum Chordata; class Mammalia; order Carnivora; family Mustelidae; genus Mustela; species Mustela nivalis. The sequence continues at coordinate 196,505 of NW_028136451.1, read as the reverse complement.
CTCTGGTTAGGAGCATCCTTCAGAGCCCTGGTGCCACTGCCCCATTCCAAGGTCTCCATGGACACAATCCCACATTATGACCGATCCTCAGGAGAATGCATTTCAACTCAGCCCCCTCGGCTGCTACATCATAGGCAGCAATCAAACGTGCCGTTTCGCTAGGAGACAATTGGAATGCAAGGCCGGATGCCCAGGCATCCATCCTTAGAACCCTGCTCTGCAATTGTTCCATATGGGATGCCCTGGAGCCATCCAACAGGTTTCAACTGACCCGCAGAAAATCCTTGTGGTTTGGAGCATCTCACTACTGCCATCATGGGAAAACACCAATGGCGGTGTGATGACCCCCCTTCATGAAGGGGCCATCATGGACAGAAACTCCAACCTGAGCCAACATATGAACCTCGCCCTGACCTCAGATGCATGAAATCTCAATTCAGCTCTGCAGAGTGTGCCTGCCATGTCCTCGCCCTGAAACCAAAGCAAAGCTTCAGTTCTCAGACTTACATCCTTGCATTCCTGGCCCCAAGGACTCCAGTTTGGCAGTTTCGGAGCCAGAATGCAGCACTCTGCCTGCCCTCCAGAAGAAAGACTTTGCCCTATGGGGCTACGGAGAAACCCCAAATAATTATCTTCTGCATGCCACTCAACTGTACCCCAATTATACAGCGTATATGGGCACGAATGCCCTGTCTGGCACAGCCTGAGTGCAGACCTCCTGAACGACACCTAGAAAGCTGGCCCCAAACTGAACACATCGGACCCGCCATGGCCTTAGGTCGTCATCTCTTCCAAACCTCGGTTTTCAGGCTTCAGAACCTAGACCTTATCTCCAATTAGTGCCCAGAGGTGAACGTGATGCAGAAATCAAAACTCCTCCTTCCCCATGGCAAGAAACCCTGAGGTTGGCATGTCCAAGGTTCAGTGTAGGAGAAACCTGCAAGCTCAATGAAGTCCCGCCCAATATTGAGGACCACCTTGGGCACAAACACACATTGTGACCCTCAGCATGAGTCCACTATTCAAGTAACGTCTCTCAGTGGCTGGACCAAGAATCTGCATATGGGCTTGCCATGCCCATAGGACCCCAGGCCTAACCAGAGGGTGGGTATTCCAGTTGTATGTACCCAGTGCTCTGCTCTAGAATCCCTCTATTGTGGGAACACATGAGGCAGAAAACAGGACTCCTCCCTTCCCACAAAATGACCCCAATCTCTTGGGAGCCGGACAAATCACCAGAGAGGGAGACTTCCATGGCCCATGAGACCATGCTTACATTAAATGACCATCATGAATACAACATCCAGAGACATAAGCTTGAACGACCGCCTCTCACTTGCCTTACTTTCTAATCACAATGAGCTCCCCTCACGGACTGTAGATCACTCCTGCCATAACCTCAGCCCCAAACCTCAGCCGAGTTTGTGTTTTTGGATGTCTGTCCCCACAGCCCTGGCCCACACAGCCGCCAGGCTGGGGCCTCTGGAGCCACACCACTGGACTGTCCTGCTCTCTCCAAGGAGACTATGCCCATTCCATTGCCCATAACCCCACAGAATAGGAGAAACATCAAGGCCCCCGAGGACATCCCACTACTATAAGCCTCTCTGGACAAAGGCATCCTGACACTAGCTGAGCAACTACCTCCATGCAGAAACACAGACAGATGTCGGCAGAGACAGTAGATTGAACCAGACAGGCCCCTGGGCCCTAATCTGAACTCTTGCTTTGGTTTCCAGGTGTCACTCCTCAGAGGCCTGGGTTTGAAGACCAGCATCTGGGGCTTTCCTGAGACACCAAACAGAACAACTATCGTCTACACATGGGAAGCTTCATTGTTGGAGCTGTGTCAAACCCTTCGGTTTGGAGAAACCTGCAGAGTCCCTGAGCCACCGCCACATTCCAAGGTCTCCATGGCCACCAACCCACAGTATGACTCATCCTCAGGAGAGTCCATTTCAACTCAGCCCTCTGAGAAACCCGCCCAAGAGCCTGCAGATTGAGCCTGCCTTGCCCCAAGCAGCCAGTGGGAATGTGAGGTGGCATTTGCAGACATTCATGCTTAGACCCCTTCTCTCGAGTCTTTCTGTAGGGGTCATCCTAGAACCATCTCATAGTACTCGACTGTCCTACAGAGGAAACCTTGATGTTTGGGGCAGCTCATAACTCCCAGCGTTGGGAAACCTCCCTGGCCTCATGACGCCCCCACCCCCTTCAGGAAGGGGCCATAATGGACACAAACTCCAAACTGAGGCAACGTCTGATACTCGCCCTGACCTCAGATGCAGGAGATCTTGATTCAGTCTCTGCAGAGTGGGCCTGCCATGCCCCAAACCTAACACTAGCTTGTGTTTTCAGACTTCCCTCTTCACACTCCTGGCAAACAAGCCCTCCAGACTGGGAATTCCAGAACCACAACACAGTTTTCTGCCTGCCCACCAGAAGAAAAACGTTGCCCTATGGGGCTCTCCAGAAACCACAAATGAGAACCAATCTGCTCTGGCCTCGACCGCACCCTAACTGGAAAAGCTACCCTGGTCTGTATTGCTCTGTCTGACACAGCCTGACGTCCCGACAGACAAGGAAACAGCTGGCTGCACACTAAGCACATCAGACAGGCCATGGCCTTATGCTGTCATCTCTTCCCAACCTGGGTTTTCAGACATCTGACCCTAGATATTATATCAAATCCTGGCAAACGTGGGTAACTGAAGCACAAATCAGATCTTCTCCTTCCCCATGGCTGGAAAGCTTGCTGTTGGCATGGAGTCATACCTTCAGTGTAGGAGAAACCTTCATGGCCCCTGAGGCCAAGTCTAAACTTGAGTGCCTCCTTGGGTACAAACTCGCATTGGGACCATCAGCATGGGCCCCATGTCGAAGTAAGGTCTCTCAGGACCTGGACTAAGAGCCCGCATATGGGGCTTGCCAAGCCCCTATGATCCCAATCTTCACAAGAGCTCGAGTATTCCATTTGCTCGAACCCAGGACTGTGATCTGGAGTCCCTCTCCTGGAAGAACACCTGAGCCAGACAGCAGGACTCCACCCTTCCCACAAAATGTCCCCAAAATCTTAAGAGCTGGACCAACTTCTCAGAGAGGGTGACTCTTCCATAGCCCCTGAGGTCACCCCTACATTCCATGGCTATGGGAGACAAAACATCCAAAGACAAAAGCTTGCGTGACTGCCTCCCATTTGCCCTTCTTTCATAAGCTGAGGATCTCCTCTCACGGTCTGTGGGTCCATCCTGCAATGCTCTCGGCTCCGCACCCAAGCCGAGTTTGTGTTTTCATACTTCTGTGCCCACAGCCCGGACCCACACACCCTCCAGGCTAGGGCCTATGGAGACACACTGAAGGACTGTGCCAGTCCTCTCCAAGAAAACTGTACCCAATCCATTGGCCACAACCCTAGAGATTAGGAGAATCCAATAAGGTCTCCAAGGCCATGCCTCGGCCATGGACTAAGAGGGGCACTCTGACACCAGCTGAGCAACTATCTCCACTTAGATACTCAGACAGTGTCCCCAGAGACAGAAGATTGAAACGGACAGGCATCTAGGCTCTAATCTGAACCCTAGCTTTGGTTTCCAGGTGTCTCTACTCAGAGAACTGGTTTGAAGACCAGTATCTGGGGCTTTTCTGAGGCACCAAAGAGAACCTGTCTCATCTCCACATAGGGATCTCTTTTTAATTGGAGCAATATTACACCCTTCGGTTAGGCGAATACTTCATGGCCCCTGAGCTGCCAACATATTCCAAGGTCTCCATGCACACAAACCCACATTATGACCCATCCGCAGGAGAGTCCATTTCAATTCAGCCCCCTAGTTAGCTCGCCCCAGAGCCAGTAGTTCAAACATGTCTTGTCACAAAGAGCCAATGGGAATGTGAGGTATGCTGTACAGGCATCCATCCTTCGAATCCTGCTCTCCAGTCTTTCCGTATGGGACATCCTGGAGCCATTCAACAGGACTCGACTGTCCAGCAGATGGAAAGCTTGTGGTATGGGTCAACGCACAAACTAGAGTTTGTGCTGGTATCTAAGGTGCTGTGCAGGATTCTCCAATCTTGAGGGTTTGGCACAGGTCGAAGGGCATGGTTTCCTACTGGGGACAGGAGATATTCTATTGTGTGGCTCAGGGACCACATGTTGTATCCTAAGTTGGTATTTCAGAACAGGACCCTGAGGACAGATGCCTGAAAACCTAATCTAGTGTTCCAATGACGTCCTAGGAGCATGTCAGGTACAATCTTCTGACCCAGGAACATTGAAATGGCTGTCTGCTTGGATGTAGGTGATCAGGGCGTTTCAGACTGGCATTTGTGTCCAGTGCTGCCGACAATATTGGGTTGGGCTCAGGGCTCTTGCGTGTTTCTCCTAAACTGGAAGGTTTGGGCAGGTTTGACGGGCACAGTTTCCTTGGGGATGGCAGGCCTAGTCATGTGTTGTGGATCCAGAGACCCTGTCCTGGAGGGCATATGAGCCATGGTTTTGGGAGAGAAGTCTGCAAACACAAATGTGGGTTATGGTTAGTGGAAAGGTGATCACAGGCCCAATGAGTAGATCTGGAGTGCAGCTTGTCGGGAGTTGTAATTAGGGTGACTGGAAGGCAGTAGCACAGGCTTTTCTCTCTATATTGTGTGTCCAGGATGGCCTCGGAATGCAGGTATAGTCTCATGGGCCCATGGGAAACTTTTCCTCTCTATGGATCTGTGCAGCTCATAGTTTGGTGGCTTTTTTGGGGAAGGGAAGAGTGTTGTTTTCCATCTTATGGGTGCCCCAAAACAGGGATTCCAGATACAGGCTCTTTTTCTGGGCATCTGGGACTTCCCACCAAGGGTTAGGATTTGCACCTAGGGGTGTATGAGGCCTGCAATGCGGGATCATGATGGTGCAACTGAGAGGGATTGTTTGAAAGCTTGCTCAGGCTGAGTCTCACAATGCCTGTTTGCTCCCATGGCGGCCCTCAGGAGTGGGAGTGGTCTCATTGGTCATATATCTGGCTCCCTCTTAGAGAGTTGGACACCCAACCCAACAGCCAAATGTCCTGCCATGAGGAAGGATGAGTTCTCTTCCGTCAGGTTCCTCTGTGCTTCAGGTTGCCCCATTGGCAGGGTTTCCAGCAAGGTCTCGAGATAGGTGCCTGAATATCAAGGATGGGTGGAGATGACGTACTTGGGCCATGGCAATCCCAAATGCTAGATATGAGGCCTAAAACTCGGTCGGGGCTCAGGCTCTGTCAGACACAGCGCTAGTGGCCATGGCAGCCTTTATATCAGAGTAGATTCGAGGGCGGAGCAGATTGATCCTCATGTGGAGTTTCTTGGGAAGATTCCCAGGCATTTGTTCATTCAATAGGGAAGGCAGAATGCTGTGTTGTGGCTCCAGATTTCCCAATCACGAGAGCTTGGGGACCAGTCAGTTTTGGGTGGAATTGTAAACAAAAGCTATGGTTCAATTCAGTGCCAAGCAGAAGGCAGTTCCAATTTGTAGCAGTTTACTCGAGACATCCAGCACTGGAATAAGGGTGGATGTCAGATGCTTGCTCACACTAGAGTTTTTGTCTATGATGACCGACAAGTGGAGGGGTGGTATAAAGAGGCCATGGAGGAGTTCACATGCTGAGGCCTGTGAACTGCTGCAAAAAGTAACATTTCTTTGTACAGAGTAGGTGAAGTCTGGTTTGTTTACTCTAGGTTTCCCCATGTGGAAAGTTTGTGAAGAAGAGCTCTCCGGCATGGATGCCAGGAAAGCACACCTCCATTGACAACTGCAGGTGAGGAACATGGCAGATTCGTTCTGGTGGCTTTGGGACAAAGTGCCAAGGCCTTGAGTTGACATGGGATCTCTTGCAGATGGGTCACAATGCTTGTTTGTTACCAGGGAGAACTTAGAATGTGCTGGTTGCTAAGGTGCCATGCAGGATTCTCCTACCCTGAGGGTTTGGCACAGGTCGAAGAGCATGGTATTCTTCTGGGGACAGGGGATGTTCTGTCGTGTGGCTCAGAGAAATCATGATGTGTCATAGATTGGTATTTTAGAACAGGCCCCTGAGGACAGATGCCTGAAAACCTAATGGGGTTCCATTGAGAGCCTAGGGGCATTTTAGGTTCAATCGTCTATCTCACGATCATTGACTTGGCTATTTCCCTGGATGTAGGTGATAAGGGTGTTTCAGACTGCGCATTTCCATCCCGAATGGCCGGCAATATTGGTGGGGGCTCAGGGGCCACACAGGTTTCTCCTAATCTGGAAGGTTTGGGCAAATCTGATATGCACAGTGTCCTTGGGGTTGGCAGCCAGAGTTCTGTGGTGTGGCTCCAGAGATAACATTCTGGTGGGCATGTGAGCCATGGTTTTGGGAGAGAAGTCTGCAAACACAAATACAAATTAGGGTGAGTGGCGAGGTGATCACAGGCCCAATGCGTAGACCTGGAGGGAAGCTCGTCATGAACTATAATTAGGGAGACTGGAAGGCAGTAGCACAGGCTTTTCTCTCTGGATTGTGTGTCCAGGATGGCCTTGGAATGCAGGTGTGGTCTCATGGGTCCATGGGAGTCTTTTCCTCTCTATGGATCCTGGTGGCTCTCCATAGTTTGGTGGCTTTTTCGGGGAAGGGGAGAGTGATGTTTTCCACCTTATGGGTGCCCCAAAACAGGGATTCCAGAGAAGGGCTCTGGTTCATGGCATCTGGGACATCACAACAAGTCCTAGGATTTGGGCTTAGGGCATATTAGGCCTGCAATGCGGGTTCATGGTGGTGCAACAGAGAAGGATTGTTTGAAAGCATGCTCAGGCTGAGGGTCACAAGGCCTGTTTGCCTCCAGGGCATCCCTGAGGCGTTTGTGTGGTCTCACTGGACTTGTAAATGACTCCCCCTTTCAGGGTTGAACACCCATCCTAACAGCCAAGTTTCCTGATATGAAGAAGGAGGAGTTCTCTATTGTGCTTCAGGATGCCCCATTATCAGGGATTCCAGCAAAGGTCTGGGGACAGGTGCCTGAATACCAAGGAAGGGTAGAGATGAAATACTTGAGCCATGGCATTCCCAAATACTAGATGTGGGGCTCAAACTCTGGTGACTGACACTAGGTCTGGGCTCAGGCTCTGTCAGACACAGCACTAGTGGCCAGGGCAACCTATCAATCAGGGTCCCTCCGATATAGGGCCGAGCAGATTGATCCTCATGTGGGGTTTCTGGCCAGACTCACCAGGCACTTGTTTCTATCGGGAAGGCAGAATGCTGTGTTGTGTGTCCATAATTCGCTATCAAGAAGGCTTGGGGACCAGTCGGGTGAGGAAGGAATTGTAAACACAAGCTACAGTTCAATTCACTGCCAAGCGGAAGGCAGTTCCTGTGACCAGCAGCTTTTTCGAGATATCCAGCACCTTAGTAAGGGAGGACGTCGGATATTTGCTCACACTGGAGTTTGTGTCTATGATGACTGACAAATGGAGGGGTGGCGTCAAGAAGCCATGTAGGGATTTTCACGTTGAGACTCATGAGCTGCTCCAAATAGCAAGGTTTCATTCTACTGGACAGGTGGAGTGTGGTTTATTTGCTCCAGGGTCCCCCATGTGGAAAGTTTGGGTAGCATGGATGCCTGGAATGTTCAACTTCATTGACCATTGCAACTGAAGAACATGGCAGCTTTATTCTGGTGTCTCTGTAGCAAAGTACCAAGTCCTTGATTTGACATGGAATCTCTTGCAGATGGGCCACACAGCTGGTTTGTTACCAGGTAGATCTTAGAATGTGCTGGTGGCTTAGTAGTTGTGCAGGAATCTACTACTCTGGGATTTTGCACAGATTGTAGGGCACGGTTTCCTTCTGGGGACAGGAGATGTTCTGTTGTGTGGCCCAGCCACCACATGTTGTATCATAAGTTCGCATTCTAGAACAGGCCTCTGAGGACACATGTCTGAAAACCGAATCAATGGTTCCAATGACGTCCTAGGGGCATGTTAGGTTCATTATTCTGACTCAGGACCATTGACTTGGCTGTGTTCCTGGATGTAGGGGATCAGAGTATTTCAGACTGTGCATTTGTGTTCAGAGCGGCCGCCGAAATTGGGGTAGGCCCAGAGGCCTTGTAGGTTTCTCCTAATCTAGACAGTTTGGGCAACTGTGATGGAAACAGTTTCCTTGTGGATGGCAGGGACAGTCCTGCAGTGTGGATCCAGAGACCCCATCCTGGAGGGCATGTGTGCCATGGTTTTGGTAGATAAGTCTGCAAACACAAATTTGAATTAGGGTGAGTGGCGAGGTGATCACAGGCCCAATGCATATACCTTGAGAGCAGCTCATCTGGAACTGTAATTAGGGTGAATGGAAGGCAGTAGCACAGGCTTTTCTCTCCGGATTGTGTGTCCAGGATGGCCTCGGAATGCAGGTGTGTTCTCATGGGTCCATGGGAGACATTGCCTCTCTATGGATCCTGGTGGCTCCTCATAATTTGGTGACATTTTTGGGGAAGGGATGAGTGCTGTTTTCCATCTGAAGGGTGCACCAAAACAAAAATTCCAGAGATGGTCTCTGGGTCTGGGCACCTCGAAAATCCCACCAAGTTTTATGATTTGAACCTACAGGCATACCAGGCCTGAAATGAGGGATCATTGCGGTGAATCTGAGAGGGATTTTTTGAAAGCATGCTCAGGGTGAGGGTCACAATGCCTGTTTGTGCCAAGGGTAGTCCTCAGGAGTGTGTGTGTGGTGTCATTGATGTTGTAACTGGCTCCCCCTTTGAGGGTAGAACACCCATCCCAAAAGCCAGGTTTATTGCCATGGGGAAAGAAGAGTTCTCTATTGTGCTTCAAGTTCCCTAATTGGCAGGGATCCCTGCCAAGGTCTGGGGACAGGTGCCTGAATATCAAGGATGGGTAGAGATGACATACTTTGGCCATGGCAATCCCAAATGTTAGATATGGGGCCTGCTCTTTAGTGGCTGAAACTCAGTCGAGCTCAGGCTCTGTCAGACACGGCACTAGTGGCCATGGCAGCCTATAAATCGGTGTTGACTCGAGGGCCGACCTGATTGATCCTCATGTGGGTTTTCAGGGCAGACTCACCAGGCATTTCTTCATTCGATGGGGAAGGCAGAATGCTGCATTGTGGCCCCAGATTTCCCTATCAAGAGGGCTTAGGGACCAGTCAGGTGAGGATGGAATTGTAAACACAAGCTATGGTTCAATTCAGTGCCAAATGGAAGGCAGTTCCAATGTGCAGTGGTTTATTCAAGACATCCAGCACCGGGATAAGGGTGCATGTCAGATGTTTGCTTAGACTGGAGTTTGTGTCTATGATGACCGACCAATGGAGTGGTGGCATCAAGAGGCCATGGAGCAGTTTACACGCTGAGGCCTGTGAGTTGATCCAAACATAAGGTTTCCTTCTACTGGACAGGGGAGGTCTGGTTTGTTTACACCAGGTTCCCCCATGTGCAAAGTTTGGGTAGCATAGTACTCGCACGTGGATACTGGAAAGCACACCTACATTGACCATTGCACCTAAGGAACATGGCAGGTTCTTTCTGGTTGCTCTAGGGCAAAGTACCAAGGCCTGGATTCTAATAAAGTTGGGTCACAATGCAGTTTTGTTACCACGGAAATCTTACTATGTGCTGGTGGCTAAGGGGCCATGTATGATTAGTCTATCCTGATGGTTTGACACCGGTCGAAGAACATGGTTTCTTTCTGGGTATCGGAGATGTTCTGTTGTGGGGCTCACGGACCAAATGTTGTATCATAAGTTGGTATTCCAGAACAGGCCTCTGAGGACAGATGCCTAAAAACTTCATCTAGGGTTCCAATGAAGTCCAAGGGGAATTTCAGGTTGAATCATCAGACTCAGGACCATTGACTTCAGTGTCTGCCTATATGTAGGCAACCAGAATGTTTCTGACTGTGCCTTTGTGTACAGAGTGGCCTCCAATATTGGGGTGGGCTCTGGGGCCTTGCAGGTTTCTCCTAATCTTGAAGGTTTAGGCAAATTTGTGGGCACGGTTTCCTTGGGGGTGGCAGGCACAGTCCTGTGGTGTGGCTCCAGAGACTCCATCGTGGAGGGCATGTAAGCCATGGTTTTGGGAGAGAAGTCTGCAATCACAAGCTCGGATTAGGTTGAGTTGCGAGGTGATCGTAGGCCCAATGCATAGACCTGGAGGGCAGATCGTCAGGAAATGTAAATCACGTACCTCGAAGGCACTAGCACTGGCTTTTGTATCTGGATTGTGTGTCCATGATAGCCTTGGAATGCAGGTGTGTTCTAATGTTTCCATGAGAGTATTTTCCTCTCTACGGATCCTGGAAGCTCCCAATAGTATGGTGGCTTTCTCGTTTGAATGGAAGAGTGCTGTTTTCAATCTTAGATGTTCCCCAAAAAGGGATCCCAGAGAAGGGCTGTGAGTCTTGGTGCTTGGAAAATCCCACCAGGATTAGGATTTGGGCCTAGGGGTGTACCAGGCCTACAATGTGAGACTTGGAGGTACAACTGAGAGCGTTTGTTTGAAAGCATGCTAGTCTGAGTGTCATAATGCCTGATGTGATTAGGGCAGCCCTTATGAGTGGGAGTTGTCTCCTTGGCCATGCAGCTGGCTACCACTTTAATGTAGGACACCCATCCCAACTACCAGGATTCCTGCCATGGAAAAGGAAGAATTCTCTATTGTGCCTCAGGTTCCCCCATTAGCAGGTATTCTAGCAAATGTCTGGGGACAGATGCCTGAATACCAAGGATGGGTAGAGATGAGGGACCTGAGACATGGCCAGTCTCACATGCCTGACTCTCTGAGTAGCTGACATGAATTGAGCACTCAGGCTCTGTCAGAAACAGAACTAGTGGTCAGGGCTGAGTATGAATCAGGGATCCCTCAAGGGCTGAGCAGATTGATCCTCATGCAGAGTTTCTGGGCAGAATCACCATGCCCTTCTTCTTTCTAAGGGGAAGGCAAAAAGCTGCGTTGTGGCCCCAGAATTCCCTATCAAGCGGGCTTGGGGACCAGTAGGGTGAGGATGGAATTGTAAACTCAAGCTAAGGTTCAATTCAGTGCCAAGCAAAAGGCAGTTCCATTGTGTAGTGTCTGATTCCAGATATCCAGCACCTGAGTAAAGGTGAAAGTCAGACATTTCCTCATGCTGGAGTTTATGTCTATGATGACCGATGAATGGAGGGGTGGCGTCAAGAGGCCATGGAGGATTTCACATGCTGGGGCTTGTGAGATGCTTCAAACAGCAAAGTTTCCTTCTACCACACAGGGGGAGTCTGGTTTATTTGCTCCAGGGTCCCCCATGTGGAAAGTTTGGGTAGCAGAGCACTCCCACGTGGATGCCTGAAAAGCACACCTCCATTAAAATTGCAGCTGAGAAACATGGCCAATTCGTTCTGGTGGCTCTTGGGCGAATTACCAAGGCCTGGAGTTGACATGAAGTCTCATGAAGATGGGTCATAATGCAGGTTTGTTACCATGGAGACCTTACAGTGTGCTGGTGGCTAAGGGACCATGTAGGATTCATCTACCCTGAGGGTTTGACACTGGTCAAAGGGCATGGTTTCCTTCTCGGACCAGAGATGTTCTGATGTGGGGCTAACGGACCAAATGTATCATAATTTGATATTGCAGAACAGGCCTCTGAGGATAGATGCCTGAAAATTTAATCTAGGGTTCCAATAAAATCCTAACGGAATGTCAGGTTCAATCCTCTGACTCAGTATCATTGACTTCAAAGTCTGCCTAGATGTAGGTGATCAGGGTGTTCCAGACTGTGCATTTGTGTACAGAGTGGCAACCAGTATTGGGGTGGGCTCAGGGGCCTTGCAGGTTTCTCCTAATCTGGAAAGATAGGGCAATTTGATGGGCACAGTTTCCTTGGCAATGGTGGGCACAGTCCTGTGGTGTGGCTCCAAAGACCCCATGCTGGAGGGCATGAGAGCCATGGTTTTGGGAGGGAAGTCTGCAAACACAAATGCGGGTTAGGTTTAGTGGCGAAGTGATTGTAGGCCCAATGCATACTCCTGGAGGGAAGCTCCGTGTGAAATGTAAATCGCATGCCTCAAAGGAGGTAGCACAGGCTTTTTTATCTGGATTGTGTATCCACGATGGACTAAGAATGCAGGTGTGGTCTCAGGTGTCCATGGGTGATATTTCCTCTCAAGTATCCTGGCGGCTCCTTATAATGTGGTGGCTTTCTCAGAGAGGAAAGAGTTCTGTTTTCCATATTAAGGGTGTCCCATAACAGGGATTGCAGAGAAGTGCTCTGGCTCTGGGCACCTGGAAATACACACCAAGGGTTATGATTTGGGCATAGGGGCTTACCAGGCCTCCAATGCAAGTCCTGGAGATACAACTGAGAGCGTTTGTTTGAAAGCATGCTCAGGTTGAGGGTCACTATGCAAGCATTTGCATAGGGTGGCCCTCAGGAATGGGGGTGGTCTCAATGGCCATTCAGTAGGCTAACACTCTGAGTGTTGGACACCCTTCCGAACTTACAGGAATCCTGCCATGGGGAATGAGGATTTCTCTATTGTGATTCAGGTTCCCTCATTGGTAGGGATTCCAGGAAAGGTCTGGGGACACATGCCTGAATACCAAGGATGGGTAAAGATGACGGCTCTGTTCCGTGGCCAGTCTAACATGCGGGATATGGGCCCCACCTTCTAGGTGGCTGACACGAGGTCGGGGCTTAGGCTCTGTCAGACACAACACTAGGGGCCAGGGCTGTCTATAATTCAGGGTTCCCTCAAGGGACAAGTAGATTGATCATAATGTGGAGTTTCTGGGCAGACTCACCAGGCCCTTCTTCTTTCTATTGGGAAGGCAGAATGCTGTGTTGTGGCTGCAGAATTCCCTATCATGAGGGCTTGTAGACCAGTAGGGTGAGGATGGAATTGTAAACCCAAGCTATGAATAAATTCAGTGACAAGCGAATGGCATTTCCAGTGTGCAGCGGCTGATTCGAATATCCAGCACCTGAGTAAGCGCAGACGTCAGATGTTTGCTCAAGCTGGAGTTTGTGTCTATAATGACCGACAAATGGATAGGAGTTGAAAAGAGGTCATAGAGGATTTCCCACACTTGAGCTTGTGAGATGCTCCAAACAGCCAGGTTTCCTTCTACAGGACAGGGCAGTCAGATTTGTTTGCTCGAGAGTCCCCCATGTGGAAAGTTTGGGTAGCAGAGCACTCCCACATGGATGCCTGGAAAGCACACTTCCACTGAACATTGCAGCTGAGGAACATGACAGGTTCTTTCTGAAGGCTCTGGGGTGAAGTACCAAGGCCTGTAGTTGACATGGAATCTCATGAAGATGGCTCACAATGCTGGCTTGTTACCAGTGAGATCTTAGAATCTGCTGGTGGCTACGGGCCAAGTAGGATTCATCTACCCTGAGGGTTTGACACAGTTCCAAGAGCACGGCTTCCATCTAGAGAAAGGAGATGTTCTGTTGTGGGGATCAGGGACCATATGTTGTATCTTAAGTTGGTACTCCAGAACAGGTCTCTGATTACAGATGCCTGAAAACCTAATCAGGGGTTACAATGAGGTCATAGGAGCATGTCAGGTTCAATCTTCTGACTGAGAAACACTGACTTGGGTATCTGCCTGGATTCAGGTGATCAGCGTATTTCAGACTGCACATTTGTGTCCAGAGGGGCCTCCAGTATTGGGGTGGGCTCAGGGGCCTTGCAGGTTTCTCCTTATCTCGAAGTTTTAGGCAAATGTGACGGACACATTTTCCTTGGGGATGGCAGGCACAGTCCTTTGGTGTGGCTCCAGAGACCCCATCCTGGAGGAAATATGAGCCATGGTTTCGGGATAGAAGTCTGTAAGCACAAACTCGGGTTAAGGTTAGCGGTGAGGTGATCGCAGGCCCAATGCATAGACCTGGAGGGCAGCTCGTCTGGAACTATAAATTAGTTGCCTTGAAGGTGGTAGCACAGGCTTGTGTATCTGGCTTTTGTGTCCAGGATGGCCTCGGAATACAGGTGTGGTCTCATGGATCCATGGGAGATTTTTCCTCTCAAGGATCCTAGCGGCTCCCTATACTATGGTGGCTTTCTTGGCGAAGGGGAGAGTGCTATTTTCCATCTTAGGGGTGTCCCAAAACAGGGATTCCAGAGACAGGCTGTGTTTCTGGGCCCCTGAAAAATCCCACCAGGTGTTAGGATTTGTGCTTAGGGGCATATCAGGCCTGCAAATTTGGATTCTGGAATGCAACTGAGAGTGTTTGTTTGAAAGCATGCTCATGTTGGGGGTCACAATGCCTGATTGTGTCCAGGGCGGCCCTCATGAGTGGGCGGGTTATCATTGGCCATTCAGCTGGCTACCACTCTGAGGTCTGGAAACCCATCCCAAGAGCCATCATTCCTGCCATGGGGAAGGAGGATTTCCCTATTGTGCTTCTGGTTCCCCCATTGGCAGGGATTTCAGCAAATGTCTGGGGACAGATGCCTGAATCAAGAATGGGTAGAGATGACAGCCCTGGGACATGGCTGGTCTCACATTCTGGAGTTGGAGCCCAGTCTCTGGGTCCTGACACGAGGTCAGAGATGAGGTTCTGTCAGACTCAGCGCTAGTGGCCAGGTAAACCTATAAATGGGGTTCACTCGAGGGTCGAGTAGATTTATCCTCATGTAGGGTTTCTGGGCAGTCTCTCCAGGCTGTTTTTTTCTTGCTATGGGGAAGGCAGAATGCTGTGTTGTGGCTTCAGAATTCCCTATCAAGAGAGCTTACTGAACACCAGGGTGAGGATGGAATTGCAAACCCAAGCTACTTTTTTTTTTTCCAAGATTTTATTTATTTGTCAGAGAGCGAGCGAGAGCAAGCACAGGCAGACAGAGTGGAAGGCAGAGTCAGACGGAGAAGCAGGCTCCCTGCGGAGCAAGGAGCCTGATGTGGGACTCGATCCCAGGACGCTGGGATCATGACCTGAGCCGAAGGCAGCTGTTTAACCAACTGAGCCACCCAGGCGTCCCGCCAAGCTACTTTTAAATTCAGTGCCAAGCATAAGGCAATTCCAGTGTGTAGCAGCTGATTCAAATATCCAGCACTTGAGTAAGTGCAGATGTCAGTTGATTGCTCACGCTGGAGTTAGTGTCTATGATGACCAACAAATGGATGGGTGGCCTCAAGAGGCCATGGAGGATTACCCACCCTCAGGCTTGAGATACTCCATACAGCAAAGATTCCTTTTACCGTACAGGGGAGTCTGGTTTGTTTCCTCCAGGGTTCCCCATGTGGAAAGTTGGTATCAGAGCACTCCCGCTGGATGCCTGGAAAGTACACCTACATTGACCATGGCAGCAGAGGAACATGGCAGTTTCATTCTGGTGGCTCTGGGCCGAAGTACCAAGGGCTGGAGTTGTCATGGAGTCTCATGAAGATGGGTCACAATGCTGGTATGTTGTCAGGGAGATCATAGAATGTGCTGGTTGTCAGGGGGCCTTGAAGGATTCATCTACCCAGAGTGTTTGACACAGGTCCAGAGCACAGCTTGCTTCTAAGGACAGGAGATGTTCTTTTGTGTGGCTCAGTGACCATATTGTATCATACATTGATATTCAGAACAGCCTTCTGAGTACAGATACCTGAAAACCTATTCTAGTGTTCCAGTGAATCCTAGGAGCATGTCAGGTTCAATCTTCTGTCTGAGGACCATTGACTTGGATATCAGCCTGGATGTAGGTGATATGGTGTGTCAGACTGTGCATTTGCGTCCAGAGTGGCCTCCAATATTGGGCTGGGCTTAGGGGCCTTGCAGGTTTCTCCTAATCTAGAGGGTTTGTTTAATAGTGACAATCACAGTTTCCTTTGGGAAGACAGGTACAATCCCGTGGTGTGGCTCCAGTTATCACAAACTGGAGGGCATGTGAGCCATGGTTTTGGGAGGGAAGTCTGAAAACACAAACTTGGGTTAGGGTTAGTGGCAAGGTTATCACAGGCCCAATGCATAGACATGGATGGCAGCTCTTCAGGAACTGTTAATCGGGTGACTCAAAGGCAGAATCACAGGCTTTTTTCTCTGTATTGTGTGCAGGATGGCCTCAGAATGCAGTTGTGGCCTCATGGGTCCATGGGAGATTTTTCCTCTCTAAGGATCCTGGTGGCTCCCAATAGTTGGTGGCTTTTTCGGGGAAGGGAAGAGTGCTGTTTTTCATGTTAGGGGTGCCCCAAAATATGGATTCCAGAGACGGACTCTGGGTTTGGTCCCCTGGAAAATCCCACCAAGTGTTAGGATTTGGGCCTAGTGGCTTACCAGGCCTGCATTCAGGATCCTGGAGGTGCAACTGAGAGGTCTTGTTTGAAATCATTCTCAGGCTGAGGGTCACAATACTTGCTTATGCTCAGGTGGCCCTCATGAGTGGGCGTGGTCACATTGGCCATGCAGCTGGCTCCCACTTTGAGGGTTGGAAAACCATCCCAACAGCCAGAATCCTGCCATGGGGAAAGAGGAGTTCTCTATAGTGCTTCAGGTTCCCCCATTAGCGGGGATTCCAGCAAAGGTCTGGGGACAAAGGCCTGAATACCAAGGATGGGTAAAGATGATGGACATGGGCCATGGCCAGTATCAAATCGTGGATATGGGCCCCGATCACTGGGTGGCTGACACTAGGTCTTGGCTCAGGCTCTGTCAGACACAGCACTAGTGCCCAGGGCAGCCTATAAATTGGGGTTCCCTCAAGTGCCGAGCAGATTGATCCTCATGTATGGTTTCTGGGCAGACCACCAGGCCCTTCTTGTTTGTAAGGGGAAGGCAGAATGCTGCTTTGTGGCTCTAGAATTCACTATCAAGAGGGCTTGTGGACCAGGAGGCTGAGGATGGAATTGTAAACCTAAGCTATGGTTACATTCTGTATCAAGCAAAAGGAATTTCCAGTGTGCAATGTTTGAATCCAATATTCAGCACTTGAGTGAGGGTGGATGTCAGATATTTGCTCATGCTGGAGTTTGTGTCTATAATGACACAAAAATGGAGGGGTGGCGTCAAGAGGTTATGGAGGATTTCCCAATCTGGTGTTTTTGAGATGCTCCAAACAGCAAGGTTTCCTTCTACCAGACAGGGGCAGTCTGATTTGTTTCCTCCATGGTTCCCCATGTCGAAAGATCGGATAACATAGATCTCCCACATGGGTGACTGGAAAGCACACCTTCATTGACCATGACAGCGAAGGAACATGGCATCTGGTGGCTTTGAGGCGAAGAAATAAAGACTGGATTGGACATGGAACCTCATGAAGATGGGTCAAAATGTTGGTTTGTTACCAGGGAGATCTTAGAATGTGCTGGTGGTTAATGGGCCATGCAGGATTCATCTAGCCTGAGGATTTGACACAGGCCCAAGAGCCCGGATTGCTTCTGGGGGCAGGAGATATTCTGTTGTGGGGCTCAGCGGCCATATGTTGTATCATAAATTGGTAATCCAGAACAGGTCTCTGAGGACAGAAGCCTGAAAACCTAATAAAGGGTTTGAATGAGGCCCTAGGGGAATGTCATTCAATCTTCTGAATCAGGATCATTGACTCTGGTGTCTGACTGGATGCAGGTGATGAGGGTGTTTCAGACTGTGCATTTGTGTCCAGAGTGGCATCCAATACTAGGGTTGGCTCATGTTTCTTGCAGGTTTCTCCTTATATGGGGTTTTTGGACAACTGTGATGGGCAGTTTCCTTGGGGATTGCAGGAACTGTCCTGTGGTGTGACTCCAGAGACCCCATCCTGGAGGACATGTGCGCCATGATTTTGAGATAGAAGTCTGCAAACACAAACTTAGGTTAGGGTTAGTGGCAAGGTGATCATAGTCCCAATCCATAGACCAGGAGGGCAGCAAGTCTGGAACTGTAAATCACGTAACTCAAAGGTGGTAGCACAGGTAATTGTATCTGGATTTAATTTCCAGAATGGCCTTTATTGCAGGTGTTGTCTCAAGGGTCCATGGGAGATTTCTCCTCTCAAGTATCCTGGCGGTTCTCAATAGTTTGTTGGATTTCTCCGGGAAGGGATGAGTACTGTTTTCCAGCTTAGGCGTGCCCCAAAACAGGCATTCCAGAGATGAGCTCTGGGTCTAAGTGCTTGGAAAATCCCACCAAGGGTTAATATTTAGGCCTAGGGCCATACCAGGCCTGCAATGCGGGATCCTGGAGGTGCAACTGAGAGCGTTTGTTTGAAAGTATGGTCAAGCTGAGGGTCCCAATGCCTGCTTGTGCCCCGGAGGCCATCAGGATTGGGCGATGTCTACTCAGCCATGCAGCCAGTTCCCATTCCTAGGGTTGGACACCCATCCAAAAGCCAGGATTCCTGCCATGGCGAAGGATGAATTCTCTATTGTGCTTCAGGTCCCCCCATTGGTAGGGATTCCAGCTAAGATCTAGGGGACAGATGCCTGAATACCAAGGATGGGTAGTAATGACAGCCCTGGGCCATGGCCGGTCTCACATGGTTAATGTGGGCCCCACCCTCTGGGTTGCTGACACGAGGTAGGGGCTCAGGCTCTGTCAGACACAGCACTAGTGGCTAGGGCAAACTATAAATAGGGGTTCCCTCCTGGGATGAGTATATTGATCTTCATGTGCAGTTTATGGGCAGACTCACCAGGTCCTTCTATCTATGAAGAAGGCAGAATGTTGCGTTGTGGCTCCAGAATTCCCTATCAAGAGATATGGCAGACCAGTAGGGTGAGGATGAAATTGTAGTCTGAAGCTAGGCTTAAATTCATTGCAAAGCGAAAGGCAGTTCCAGTGTGCAGCAGCTGATTCCAATATCAGCGCCTGAATATGGGCGGATGTCAGATGTTTGCTCAGGCTGGAGTTTGTGTCTATGATGACCAACAAATGGAGAGGTGGCTTCAAGAGGCCATGGAGGATTTCCCACCCTGGGGCTCAGGGGCCATAATTTGTATCATAAGTTGGTATTCCAGAAGAGGCCTCTGAGGACAGGTGCCTGAAAAGTTAATCCCTCTTCCAATGAGGTCCTAGGGCCATGTCAGGTTCAATTATCTGACTCAGGACCATTGATTTGGGTGTCTGCCTGGATGGAGGTGATCAGGGTTTTTCAGACTGTGCATTTGCATCCAGAGCAGCCTACAATATTGGGATGTGCTCAGGAGCCTTCCAGGTTTCTCCTAATCAGGAGGGTTTGGGCAACTGTGATGGGCCCAGTTTCCTTGGGGATGGCAAGCACAGTCTTGTGGTGTGACTCTAGGGGCCCCATCCTGGAGGACATGTGAGCAATGGTTTTTAGAGAGAGATCTGCAAACACAAACTCGGGATAAGGTTAATGGAGAGGTGTTCACAGCCCCAATCCAAAGATCTGGAGGGCAGCACGTCAGGAACTGTAAATCAGGTGACTCGAAGCCAGTAGCACAGTCTCTTGTATCTGGATAGCATATCCACGCTGGCCTTGGAATACAGGTGTGGACTCATGGGACCATGGGAGATTCTTCTTCTCAAGGATCCTGGGGGATCCCATTAGTTTGGTGGCTTTCTCAGGGAAGTGAAGAGTGCTGTTTTCCATCTTAGGGGTGCCTCAAAACAGGGATTCCAGTGACGGGCTCTGGGTATGTGCACATGGAACATCCCACGATGTGTTAGGATTTGGGCTTAAGGGCATATCAGGCCTGCAATGCAGGATCCTGGAGGTGCAACTAAGAGCATTTTTTTGAAGGCTTGATCAAGCTGAGGGTTACAATGGCTACTTGTGCCCAGGGCAGCCCTCATGAGTGGGCATTGTCTCCTTGGCCATGCAGCTGGCTCCCACTTTGAGGTTTGGACACCCATATCAACAGCCAGGATTCCTACCATGGGGAAGGAGGAGTTCTCTATTGTGGTTTAGGTTACCCCATTGGTAGGGATTACATAAAAGGTCTGGGGACAGGTGCCTGAATACCAAGGATGGGTAGAGATGATGTAATTGGGCCCTGGCCAATCTCACATGCTGGATATGGGCTCATATCTCTGGGTGCCTGAAACTAGGTCTTGGCTCAGGCTCTGTCAGACACAGTACTAGTACTAGTACTAGTACTAGTGCCCAGGACAGCCTATAAATCAAGGTTCCATCGAGTGCCAAGTAGATTGATCCTCATGTGGAGTTTCTGGGAAGATTCACCAGGCCCTATTTCTTTCTAGTGGGAATGCAGAATGTTGCCTTGTGGCTCCAAATTCCCTCTCTAGAGGGCTTGCAGACCAGGAGGCTGAGGATGGAATTCTAAACCCAAGCTATTGTTAAATTCAGTGTCAAGTGAAACGCAGTTCCAGTGTGCAGTGGTGGAAAAGAAAATGCAGAATCTAAATAACGGCAGATTTCAGATGTTTTCTCATGCTGGAGTTTTTGTCTATGATGACTGACAAATGAAGGGGTTGTGTCAAGGGCCATGAAGGATTTCTCCTGCTGGTGCTTCTGAGATGCTCCAAACAGAGGGTTCCCTTCTACTGGTCAGTGGCAGTCTGGTTTGTTTGCTCCAGGGTCCCACATGTGGAAAGAATAAGTAGAAGAGCACTCCCACATGGATGCCTGGAAAGCACACCTCCACTGACCATATCAGGTGAGGAACATGGCAGGTTCATTCTGGTGGCTCTGGGGCGAATTACCAAGGACTTGAAGTGACATGGAATCTCATGAAGATGGATCACAATGCTGTTTGTTTGTTACCAGAGAGATCTTAGAATGTGCTGGGGGCTAAGGGGCTGTGCATAATTCATATACCCCGACCCTTGACACAAGTTGAAGAGCACGAATTCCATCTGGGGACAGGAGATATTCTATTGTGGGGTTCAGGGACCAATCTTCTGACTCAGGACCATTGACTTGGGTGTCTTCCTGGATGGAGGTGATCAGGGTGTTGTACACTGTGCATTTGTGTCCAGAGTGGCCTCCAATATTGGACTGGGCTCAGGGGACTTGCAGGTCTCTCCTAATCTGGAGGGTTTGGGCAACTGTGATGGACACAGTTTCATTGGGGATAGCAGGATCTTTCCTGTGGTGTGGCTACAGAGACCCATCATAGAGGGCATGTGAGCCATGGTTTTGGGAAAGAAGTCTGCAAACACAAACTTGGGGTAGGGTTAATGGCGAGGTGATCACAGGCCCAATGCGTAGATCTGTAGGGCAGCTCGTCTGGAACTGTAAACCAGGTGATTCGAAGGTGGTAGCACAGTCTCTTGTATCTGGATTGTGTGTCCCGGATGGCCTCGGAATGAAGGTGTGGTCTTATGGAGCCCTGGGAGATTTTTCCTCTCTACGCATCCTGGCAGCTCCTAATAGTTTTCTCAGGGGAGGGAAGAGTGCTGTTTTCCATCATAGGGGTGCTTCAAAACAGAGATTCCAGAGACGGGCTCTGGTTATATTGGCATGGAAAATCCCACGAAGTGTTAGGATTTGGTCCTAAGGGCATACCAGGCCTGCGATGCGGGACCCTGCAGAAACAACTGAGAGCATTTGTTTGAATGCATGCTAAGGTTGAGGGACACAATGCCTGCTTTGGCCCAGGCGGCCCTTATGATTGGGCGTTGTCTCATTGGCCATGCACCTGGTTCTAATTCTGAGGGTTGGGCACCCATAGCAACAGCCAGGCTTCCTGCCATGGGGAAGGAGGAGTTCTCAATTGTGCTTCAGGTTCCCCCACTGGTAGGGATTCCAGCAAAGGTCTGGGATAGTTGCCGGAATACCAAGGATGGGTAGAGATGACTGGGCCATGGCCAGTCCCACATGCTGGATAAGGGCCCCACACTCTGGGTGGCTGACACGAGGTTGGGGCTCAGGCTCTCTCAGACACAGCGCTAGTGGCCAGCGCAAAGTATAAATCGGGGTTCCCTCGAGGGCCAAGTAGATTGATCTTCATGGGGAGTTTCTGGGCAGACTCACCAGGCCCTTCTTCTTTCTATGGGGAAGGCAGAATGTTGCGTTTTGTCTCCCTAATTCCCTCTCAAGAGGACTTGCAGTCCAGTAGGGTGAGGATGGAATTGTAAACCTAAACTATGCAAGAATACAGTGTCAAGTGAAAGGTATTTCCAGTGTGCGTGACTGATTCGAATATCCAGCACCTGAGTAAGAGCAGATGTCAGATGTTTGCTCATGCTGGAATTTGTGTCTATGATGACTAACAAATGGAGGGTTGGCATCAAGAGAATGTGGAGGACTTCCCAGGCTGGGGCTTGTGAGATGCTCCAAACAACCAAGGTTTCCTTCAACCTGACAGGAGCAGTCTTATTTGTTTGCTCTAGGGTTCCCTATGTGGAATTTTTGTGTAGCAGAGAACTACCTCTTGGATGCCTAGAAAGCACACGTCCATTGACCTTTGTACCTGAGGAACATGGCAGATTCGTTTCATGGCTCTTGGGCAAAGTACCAACACCTTGAGTTGGCATCAAGTCTCAGGAAGTTGGGTCACAATGCTGGTTTGTTACCAGGGAGATCATAGAAGGTGCTGGGGCTAATGGGTCATGCAGGATCCATCTACCCTGAAAGTTGGACATAGATCCAAGAGCACATTTTCCTTCTGGAGACAGGAGATGTTCTGTTGTGGGAATCAGGGACCACATGTTGTATCATAACTTGGTATTCCAGAACAGGACTCTGAGAACAGATGTCTGAAGACCCAATCTAGGGTTCCAGTGAAGTCCTAGGGGCATGTCCGGTTCAATCATCTGACTCAGAACCATTGACTTGGCTTTCTGCCTCGATGGAGGTGCTCAGGGTGTTTCAGACTGCACGTTTGCATCCAGAGCAACCTCCAATATTGGGTGGGTTCAGGGGCCTGGCAGGTTTCTCCTAATCTGGAGGGTTTGGACAACCTGATGGGCACAGTTTTCTTGGGGATGGCAGGAACTTTCCTGTGATGTGGCTTGAGGGACCACATCTTGGTGGGCATGTAAGCCATGGTTTTGGGAGAGAAGTCGGCAAACACAAACTGGGGTTAGGGTTAGTGTCGAGATGATCACAGGCCCAATGCATAGACATGGAGGGCAGCTCGTCAGGAAATGTAAATAGGATGACTCGAAGGCAGTAGCAAAGACTTTTCTCTCTGGATTGTGTGGACAGGATGGCCTCGGAATGCAGGTTTGTTTTCATGGGTCCATGGGAGATTTTTTCTCTCTAAGGATCCTGGCGGCTCCCAATAGTTTGGTGCCTTTCTCAGGGAAGGGAAGAGTGCTGTTTTCCATCTTAATGGTGCCCCAAACAGGGATTCTGAGACGGACTCTGGGTCTGGGCACCTGGAAAATCCCACCAAGGGTTAGGATTTGGGCCTAGGGGCATACCAGGCCTGCAATGCTGGTACTGGAGGAGCAACTGAGAGTGTTTGTTGGAAAACATGCTCAGGCTGAGGATCACCATGCCTGCCTGTGCCCATGTCGGCCCTCAGGAGTGGGCATGGTCTCCTTGGCCATGCAGCTGGCTCCCACGCTGAGGGTTGGACAACCAATATTCCTGCCATGGGGAAGGAGGTGTTCTCTATTGTGTTTCAGGTTCGCCATTGGCAGGAATTCCAGCAAAGTTTGGGGGACAGATGACTGGATACCAAGGATGGGTACAGATGATGGCCCAGGGCCATGGCCGATCTCTCATGCTAAATATGGGCCCTCAACTCTGGGTGGCTGACACGAGGTCGGGGCTTAGACTCTGTCAGACACAGCACTAGTGGTCAGGGAAATCTATTAATCAGGGTTGCCTCGTGGTCTGAGTAGATTGATCCTCATATGAGGTTTCTGGGCAGACTCAACAGGTCCTTCTTCTTTCTATGTGGAAGGCAGAATACTGCGTTGTGGCTCCAGAATTCCCTATCAAGAGATATTGTGGACCAGTGTGGTGAGGATAGAATAGTAATACAAAGCTATGGTTAAGTTCAGTGAAAAGCAAAAGGCAGTTCCAGTGTGCAGCTGCCGTTTCGAATATCCAGCACCTGAGTAAGGGTGGATGTCAGATGTTTGCTCACACTGGAGTTTGTGTCTGTGATTACCCACAAATGGAAGGGTGGCGTCAAGAGGCCATGGAGGATTTCCCATGCTGGGGCTTGTGAGATGCTCCAAATAGCAAAGTTTCTTTCTACCGGACAGGAGAAGTCTGGTTTGTTTTCTCTGGTTTCTCCATGTGGAAAGTTTTGTAGCAGAGAACCCCACAGGGATGCCTGGAAATCACCCCTCAATTGACCATTGCACCTGAGGAACATGGCAGGTGCATTCTGGTGGCTCTGGGGCAATATATCGAGACCTTAAGTTGACATGGAGTCTCATGAAGATGGGGCACAATGATGGTTTGTTACCAGGAATATCAGAATGTGCTGGTTGCTAAGGGGCCATTCAGGATCCAAATACCCTAAGGGTATGACACAATTCCAGGAGCATGGCTTCCTTTTTGGGGAGGATATATTCTGTTCTGTGGCTCAGGGACTATATATTTTATCATAAGTTGATATTCCAGAGCAGGCCTCTGATGACAGATACCTGTAAACCTAATCTAGTGTGCCAATGAAGTCCTCGGGGCATGTCAGGTTCAATCTTCTGACTCAGGAGCATTGACTTGGGTGTCTGCCTGTATGGAGGTGATCAGGGTGTCTCAGACTGTGCATTTGTACCCAGAGCGGGCTCCATTATTTGGCTGCGCTCAGGGGCCTTGCAGGTTTCTCCTAATCTAAAGGTATCGGACAAAAGTGATGGGCACAGTTTCCTTGAGGATCTCATGCACAGTCTTGTGGTGTGGCTTCAGATGCCAGAACCTGGAGGTCATGTGAGCCATGGTTTTAGGAAGGAAGTCTGCAAACACAAACTCAGTTTAGGTTAATGGCAAGGTGATTGCAGGCCCAATGCATAGACCTGGAAGGCAGCTCGTCAGGAACTGTAAATCCGATGACTCAAAGGTGATAGCACATGATATGTATCTGGATTGTATGTCCAGGATGGCCTCGGAATGCAGGTGTGTTCTCATGGGTCTATGGCAGATTTTTCCACTCAAGGATCCTGGTGGCTACCAAGAGTTTGGTGACTATCTCGGGGAAGGGAAGAGTGCTGTTTTCCATCTTAAGGGTCCCCCAAAATAGGGATTCCAGAGATGGGCTCTGTGTCTGGGCCCCTGTAAAATCCCACCAGGGTTAGGATTTGGGCCTAGGTGTGTACTAGGCCTGCAATTCGGGATCCCAGAGATGCAATTGAGAGCGTTTGGTTGAAAGCATGCTCAGGCTGAGGTCACAATGCCTGCTTGTGCCCGGGGAAGCCATCATGAGTGCACATGGTCTCCTTGGCCATGGAGCTGCCTTCCACTTTGAGGGTTGAGCAACTATCCCAACTGTCAGAATACCTTCCATGGGGAAGGAGGAGTTCTCTATTGTGCTTCAGGTTCCCCCAATGGCAAGGATTTCAGCAAAGGTGTGGGTACAGATGCCTGAATACCAAGAATAGAAGAGAAGACAGACTTGGGCCATAGCTGGTCTCACATGCTGTATATGGGCCCTGATCTCTCAGTGGCTGACACTAGGTCCTGGCTCCGGCTATGTCAGACACAGCACTAGTGCCCAGGGCAGCCTATGAATCAGGGTTCCGTCTAGCACCGAGAAGATTGACCATCATATGGAGTTTCTGGGCAGACTCTCCAGGCCCATTTTCTTTCTATGGGGAAGGCAGAATATTGTGTTGTAGCTCCAGAATTCCCTCACAATAGGGCTTGTGGACCAGTAGGCTGAGGATGGAATTGTAAACCCAAGCTATGGCTTAATTCAGTCAAACTAAAGGCAGTTCCAGTGTGCAGCGATCGAATTGAAATCCAGCACCTGAGTAAGGGCAGATGTCAGATGTTTGCTCATGCTGGAGTTTGTGTCTATGATTAGTGACAAATGGAGTGGTGGCTTCAAGAGGAAATGGAGGATTTCCCACGCTGGGGCTTGTGAGATGCTCCAAACAGAAGGTTTCCTTCTACCGGACAGGGGCATTCTGTTTTTTTTGTCTCAAGGGTCCCCGCCAATTGCAAAGTTCGTGTAGCAGAGCACCCCCGTATGGTTGCCTGGAAACCACACCTCCACTGACCATTGCAGCTTAGGAACATGGCAAGTTCATTCTGGTGGCTCTGGGGCGAAGTACTAAGGGCTTATTTCTACATGGAATGTCATGAACATGGGTAACAATGCTGTTTTGTTACCTGGGAATTCTTAGCCTGTCATCTGTACACATCCTTGGTATTAAGGCAACTTTCCACAGACCTTTCCTGTAACCCTGCCAATGGGGGAACCTGAAGCACAATAGAGAACTCCTCTTTCCATTGCAGGAAGCCTGGCTGTTGCAATGGGTGTCCAACCCTCAAATTGGGATCCAGCTATATGGCCAATGAGACTACGCCCTCTCCTGAGGGCCCCCCTGGGCACAAAGAGGCATGATTACCCTCAGCCTGAGCATGCTTTCAAACAAGCCCTCTATGTTACACCATTAGGATCCTGCATTGCAGGCCTGGAATGCCCCTAGGCCCAAATCCTAACACTTGGTGGGATATCCGGGCACCCAGACCCAGAGCCCGTCTCTGGAATCCCTGTTTTGGCATAAGCCTAAGTTGGAAAACAGCATTCTTCCCTGTTTTGGAGCACCCCTAAGATGGAAAAGAGCACTCTTTTCTTCTCTGAAAAACCACCAATCTATGGAGATCCACCAGGATCCTTAGAGAGGAAAAGTCTCCCATTGAACCATGAGACCACGTCTACATTCAGAGCCCATCCTGGACACACAATCCAGATAGAAAAGCCTGTGCTACCAGCTTTCAGTCACCCTAATTACAGTTCCTGACGTGATGCCTTCTAGGTCTATGCATTGGACCTGCCATCACCTTGCCACTATCCCTGACCCAAATTTGTGTTTGCAGACTTCCCTCCCAAAACCATGGCTCTCATATCCTCAAGGAGGTGGTCTCTGAAGCCTTACCACAGGACTGGGCCTGCCATCCCCAAGGAAACTGTGCCCATCACAGTTCCCCAAAGCCTCCAAGTTAGGAGAAACCTGCAAGGCCCCTGAGCCCACCCCAATATTGGAAGTGGCTCTGGATGCAAATGCACAGTCTGAAACACCCTGATCACCTACATCCAGTCAGACAACCATATCAATGGTCCTTAGTAAGAAAATTGAACCTGATGGGCACCAAGGACATCATTGGATCTCTAGATTAGGTTGCCAGCATCAATCCTCAGAGGCCTGTTCTTGAATACCAAGTCAGGATACAACATATGTACCCTGAGCCACAAAACAGAACATCTCCTCTCCCAAGATGGAAACTGTGCACATCGACCTGTGCCAAACCCTCAGCGTGGCCCATAGCCACCAATACATTCTAAGACCTCCCTTGTAACAAACCAGTTTTGGGACACATCTGTAAGAGATTCCAAGTCAACTCAAGGCCTTGGTACTTTTCACCAGAACCACCAAAACGAACCTGTCATGTTCCTCAGCTGCAATGGTCATTGGACGTGTGCTTTCCAGTCATCCATGCGGGAGGGCTCTGCTACGCAAACTTCCACTTGAGGGACCCTGGAGGAAAAAAAAAACAGACTCCTCCTGTCCATTAGAAGGAAACCTTGTTGTTTGGAGCATCTCACAATCTTAAGCGTGGGTAATCCTCCATTGCCTCCTGAAGCCACCCCTCCATTAGTCGTCATCCTAGACAGAAACTCCAGTGTGAGCAAATATCTGACATCTGCCCTTACTCAGGTGCTGGATATCTCGTATAAGCTGCTGCACATTGAAACTGACTTCTGCTTGGCATTCAATTTAAGCATAGCTGGTGTTTATAATTGCATTCTCACCCTATTTGTCCCCAAACCCTCTTGATAGGGAATTCTGGATCCATAAGGCAGCATTCTGCCTGCCCCACAGAAAGAAGTGCTTCGTGAGTCTCGCCAGAAACCCTACATGAGGATCAATTTACTCGGCCCTGGAGAGAACCCCAATATATAGACTTCTCTGGCCACTAGTGCTGTGTCTGACACAGCCTGAGCCCAGACCTCGTGTCAGCCACCCAGAGAGCGGGGCCCATATCCAGCATGTGAGAACGGCCATGGCCCAAATCTGTCATCTCTATGCATCCTTGGTATTCAGGCATCTGTCCCCAGACCTTTGCTGTAATCCCTGCCTATGGGGGAACATGAAGCACAATAGATATTTCCTCCTTCCCCATGGCTGGAAACCTGGCCATTGGAATGTGTGTCCATCCCTCAGTGTGGGAGCCAGAAAATGGACAATGGGACCACGCCCACTCCTGAGGGCCACCCTGGGCACAAACAGGCATTGTAATGCTCAGCCTGAGCATGTTTCCAAACAAGCCCTCTCAGTTGCACCACCAAGATCCTGCATTGCAGGCCTGGTCTGCCCATAAGCCCAAATCCCAACCCTTGGTGGGATTTTCCAGGCGCCTAGACCCAGAGCCCATCTCTGGAATCTCTGTTTTGGGGCACACCTAAGATCGAAAATAGCAGTCTTCCCATACCAAAAAGTCATCAAAATATTGGGAGCCGCCTGTATCCTTAGAGGAAAAATCTCCCAT
Organism: Mustela nivalis; assembly: GCF_964662115.1. Classification (NCBI taxonomy): domain Eukaryota; kingdom Metazoa; phylum Chordata; class Mammalia; order Carnivora; family Mustelidae; genus Mustela; species Mustela nivalis. The sequence goes on along the minus strand of NW_028136451.1, from coordinate 168,012 downwards.
GGACCCATGAGGCCACAGCTACATTCTGACGTCACCCTAGACACACAATCCAGATATAAAAGCCTGTGCTTCCGCCTTCGGGTCATTCCAGTTACTGTTCCTGACGAGTAGCCTTCCAGGTCTACACATTGCCCTGCGATAACCTAGCCACTAAACCTAACCCAAGTTTGTGTTTGCAGACTTCCCTCCCAGAAACATGGCTCACATGCCCTCCAGGGTGGAGTCTCTGGAGCCACACCACAGGACTGTGCTTGCCATCCCCATGGAAATTGTGCATGTCAGTTAACCAAACCCTCCAGAGTTGGTTGAAACATTCAAGGCCCCTGTGGCCACCCCAATATTGGAGGTTACTCTGGACATAAGTGCACAGTCTGAAACGCCCTGATCACCTACATCCTGGCAGACAACAAGTCAACTGTCCTAAGTCTGAAGATTGAACCTCTCATGCCCCTGGGACTCATTGGAACCCTAGATTAGGTTGTCGGGCATCTGTCTTCAGAGGCCTGTTCTTGAATAGGAACTTATGATACGGCATGTGGTCCCTGAGCCACAAAGCACTACATCTCCTGTCCCCAGAAGGTAACCGTGCTCTTCGACCTGTGTTAAACCCTCAGGGTAGGAGAATCCTGCAGGCACCTTAGCCACCAACACATTCTAAGATCTACCTGGTAAAAAAAAAAACAGCATTGTAACCCATCTTAAAGAGATTCCATGTCAACTCAAGACCTTGGTGCTTCGCCCCAGAAGCACCGTAAAGAACCTGCATGTTCCTCAGCTGCATTGGTCAATGGAGGTGTGCTCTCCAGGCCTCCATGTGGAAGGGCTCTGCTACCCATACTTTTCACATGGGGGGCCCTGCAGAAAACATACCAGACTCTAACTGTCCAGTAGAAAAAACAACCTTGCTGTTTGGAGCATCTCACATGCATCAGCCTCTTGATGCCACTCCTCCATTCGGTCATCAGAGACAAACTCCAGTGTGCGTAAACATCTGAAATCCACCTTTACTCAGGTGCTGGATATTTCATTTGTTGGCCACGATAGATACAAACTCTATCATGAGCAGACATCTGACCCTCGCCTGTACTCAGATGCTGGAGATCTCGAAAAAAACCACTGCACATTGGAATGGCCATGTTCTCGGCACTGAGATTAAGCATAGATTGTGTTTTCTGCCTTCTGTTCTCACACTCCTCGCCTTCAAGTCCCCTATATTGGGAATTTGGGAGCCACAATGCAGCCTTCTGCCTGCCCACCAGAAAAAAGAGGTGCCCTATGGGTCTGCGTGAAACTCCATATAAGGTTCCACCAGCACAGCCCTCTATAGCACCACAATATCATAGGCCACCTTGTGAACTAATGCTCTGTCTGACACAGCTCGAGCCCCGACCTCCTGGTAGCCACCTAGATAGCGGGACCCATATCTGGCAGGTGTGACCTGCCTTGACCTGAGTCCTTCATCTCAAACCAACCTGGTTATTCACGTACCAGTCCCAGAACATAGCTCAAATTACTGTGCATGGGGGAATCTGAAGCACAAAAGAGTACTCCTCCTTCCTCATAGAAGGAAAATTAAATGTTGATATGGTGGTCCAACCCTCATATTGGGATCCAGGTGCATGGAACAAGAGCCAATGCCCACTCAGGATGGGCATCTGGGCACAAACAGGCATTGTGACCCTTACCCTGAGACCCATTTCCAACAAGTCTCCATGGGAGCTGAACCAAAGCCCCACAGAGCCAGGCAGTCAAGCCTCTAGGCCCAAATACTAAGCCTTTGTAGGGTTATCCCGGCACAGGGACCTATAACCCATCTCTGGAATCCCTGTGTTGACGGGAACCGTGAAACAGTAAACCACGCTCTCTCCTTCTCAGTGAGACACCAAACTCTTGGGTGCTGGGCAGAATCCCCAGAGAGGTAGAATATTCCATGGACACATGAGGACACACCACCATTCCAAGGCCATCCTAGACACAATCCAGACAGAAAAGCCTTTGCTCCTGCCTCCCAGCCACACGAATTTCAAATCCTGAGGAGCTGCCCTCAGCGTCTGCAGATCGGGGCTTCCATCACCTCCCTCCTAATTGATACACAATTTTGTGTCTGAAGACTTTGGTCCCAGAGCCCTTAACCACATTCCCTGCAGGATGGGGCTGACAGAACCACACTACATCACTGGGCCTGATCTCTGGATGAAATTCTGCCGTCTCAGTTGCACAAACCCTCCAGATTAGGAAAAGCCTGCAAGGCCCCTGAGCCCACCCCAATTTCATAGGCCACTCTGGAAAAAATGCACAGTCTGACACAGCCTGAGCATCTACCTCCAGGAAGACTCACAGGTCAAAGTCCCTAAGTCCGAAGGTTGAGGATGACATGCCCCTACAACCTCATAAGAACCCTAGCCTAGATATTCAGGCCTCTGTGCCCAGAGGCCTGGTCTTGAAATCCAACATATGATCCGACATGTGGTCCCTGAGCCATACAAGAGAACCCCTCCTGTCCCGAGAAGGGAACCTGGCTCCTGGGAACTGGGTCTAACCCTCAGGTAGGAGAATCCTGCATGGCCACAGACCCACAACCACATTCTTTTTTTTTATATAGATTTTATTTATTTATTTGACAGAGAGAGATCACAAGTAGGCATAGAGGAAGGCAGAGAGAGAGAGAGGAAGAAGCAGGCTCCCTGCTGAGCAGAGAGCCCGATGCGGGACTCAATCCCAGGACCCTGAGATCATGACCTGAGCCGAAAGCAGCGGCTTAGCCCAGTGAGCCACCCAGGCACCCTCACCACCACATTCTAAGGTCTCCCTGGACACCAAGCAGCATTGTGACTCATTAGACTGAGAACATCCGTCAACTTAGATCACTTGGAAATTTGAACAAAAACCAGCAGATCAAGCCTGCAATGTTCCTCAGCTGCAATGGTCATGCAAGGAAGACTTCCCAGGCCCCCATTCAGAGACCTCTGCTGTCGAATCTTTCTATATGGGGGACCCTGGAGCCTTGTAAGCGGACTTCCCCTGTCCCACAGTAGGACACCTTGCTGTTTGGAGCAGCTCACAAGGTCCTGCTTGGGAAAATCTCCAAGAATTCTTGAGGCCACCCCACAATTTGTTGACCATCATGGATGCAAACCCAGCGTGAGCAGACATCTGACCCTCGCCCATACTCAGGTGCTGGAAATCTCGAAACAACCACTGCACAATGGAATGGTCCTGTGGTCGGCACTGAGCTTATTCGTGGCTTGTGTTTTCAGACTTCTGTCTTCACACTCCTCGCCTACAAGCCCTCCATATTGGGAATTCTGAAGCCACAGTGCAGCTTTCTGCCTGCCCACCAGAAAGAAGAAGTGCCCTATGGGTCTTCGCAGAAACCCACATGAGGATTCTCCTGCACAGCCCTCAATGGCACCCCAATATAATAGACCGACCTCTGCATAAATTGTCTGTCTGACATCGCCTGATCCCCGACCTCCTGTCAGCCACCCAGATAGTGGGCCCCATATCCTCCAGGTGGGTCCAACCTTGGCCCGAGGCCATCATCTTGAAGCAACCTGGATATTCAGGTACCTGTCCCAGACTTAGCTCAAATTCCTGCCCATAGGGGACTCGGAAGCACAAAAGAGTGCTCCTCCTTCCCCATGGCCAGAAAACTGAATGTTGAGATAGCTGTACAACCCTGAGTGGGAACCAGGTGCATGGTCCATGAGACCACGCCTACACAGGATGGGCAGCTGGGCACAAACAGGCATTGTGACCCTCAGAATGAGACCCCTTTCCAAAGATCCCCCTTGGGATCTGGACCAGGAACCCAAATCGAAGCTTTGGTTAAGTTTTCCCAGTGTCTGGACCCAGAACCCATCTCTGGAATCCCTGTTTGGACAGGATCCCAGAGATGGAATACAGTCTTTTCCTCTTCCCCAGAAAGAAATCAAACTCTTGGGTGCCAAGCAGAATCACCAGAGTGGAAGAATATCCCATGGACACATGAGGTCACCCCTCCATTTAGTGGCCATCCTAGACACAAAATCCAGACAGAAAAGCCTGTGCTCCTCCCTCCCAGCCACCTGAATTTCAAATCCCGAGGAGCTTCCCTCAGGGTCTTCAGATTCGGACTGCCATCACCTCACTCCTATCTCTTATCCGAGGTTGTGTCTAAAGTCTTTGGTCCCAAAGTCCTGACACACATGACCTCCAGGATGGGGCCTCGAGAAACACATTACATCACTGGCCCTGCTCTCCTGAGGAAACCCTGCCCATCTCAGTTTCCCAAAATGTCCAGATTAGGAGAAAACTGCAAGGCCCCTGACTGCACCCCAATATCATAGGCCACTCTGGAAAAAGTGCACAGCCTGACACAGCCTCAGCACCTACCTCCAGGATGACATGCAGGCCAATGGCACTTAGTCCGAAGATTGAAACTTCCATGGCCCTAAAACCTCATCAGAACCCTAGCTTATGTTTTGAGGTCTCTCTCCCTAGAGGTCTGTTCTGGAAATTCAAGCATATGGTCCAACCTGTGGTCCGTGAGCCATACAAGAGCACACCTCCTGTCCCAAGAAGGAAACCTGGCTCCTGGGTACTGGGTCTAATCCTAAGGGTAGAGAATCCTCAATGGTCAGAGAGCCGCCACCACATTCTAAGGTCTCCCTGGACACCAAGCAGCATTGGGACCTGTTAGACTGAGAACTTCCATCAACGCAAATCACTTGGAACTTGGAATCAGTGTCATTGGTTCAAGCTTACCCTGTTCCTCAGCTGCAATGGTAACACGAGATTGGCTTCCCAGGCCTCCATTCAGAGAGCATTGCTATCGAATCTTCCATATGGGGGACCCTGGAGCCCTGTAAGAAGACTTCTGCTGTCCCTTAGTAGGACACCTTGATGTTTGGAGCAGCTCACAAGCTCCAGCTTGGAAAAACCTCCAAGAATTCTTGAGGCCTCCCCACCATTTGTTGGCCATCATGGATACAAACTCCAGCGTGAGCAGACATCTTCCCCTCGCCCAGGTGCTGGAGATCTCGAAACAACTGCTGTACATTGGAATAGACATGTGCTCGGCACTGAGCGTAACCGTAGCTTATGTTTTCATACTTCTGTCCTCACACTCCTCGCCTGCAAACCCTCCAACTTGGATATTCTGGAGCCGTAATGCAGCCATCTGCCTGCTCACCAGATAGAAGAAGTGAAGAAAGGGTCTGTGCAAAAATCCCCCATGAGGATCCAGTTGCACAGCTCTCAAAAGCACCCCAATATCATAGGCCGAACTCTCCACGAATGTTCTGTCTGACACAGCTCGAGCCCGAGCTCCTGACAGCCACCCAGAAAGCAGGCCTCATTTTCTGCAGGTGGGTCCTGCCTTGGCCCGAGGACCTCATCTCAAAGTGAACTGGGTATTCAGGCCCCTGTCCCAGAACTTAGCTCAAATTCCTGCCCATGGGGGAACCTGAAGCATAAAAAAGTACCCCTCCTTCCCCATGGCAGGAAAACTGAATGTTGAGATGGCAGTCCAACCCTCAGAGTGGGAGCCAAGTGCATAGCCCATGAGGTCACACCCACTCAGCATGGGCATCTGGGCAAAAACAGGCATTGTGACACTCAGATTGATACCCATTTCCAACAAGAACACTCGGGAGCTGTACCAGGAAAACATAGAGCAGGACCCTAGGCCCAAATCCTAAGCCTTGTTGCGGTGATCCAGGCTCCAGAACCCAGGACCCATCTCTGGAAAGGCTGTTTGGACGGGATCCCTGACTCATAAAACTGCGCTCCTCCCATCCCCCAGAAATACACCAAACTCTTGGGTGCCGAGCAGAATTCCCAGAGAGGTAGAATCTCACATGGACCCATGAGGCCACCCCTCCATTTCGTGGCCATCATAGACAAACAAGTCAGACAGAAAAGACTGTGCTCCTGCCTCACAGCCGTCCGAATTTCATATCTGGAGATGCTTCGCTCAGGGTCTACAGATTGGGTCTGCCATCACCTCGAGCTTAACTCTTACCCGAGTTTGTGTCTGAAGACTTTGGACCCAGAGTGTTGACCCATATGCCCTCCAGGATGGGGCCTCCAGGAACACACAACAGCACTGGGCCAGCTCTCCCAAGGAATGTCAGCCTGTCTCATTTTCCCAACCCACTAGATTAAGAGAAAATTGCAAGGCCCCTAATACCACCCCAATTCCATAGGAAGCTCCAGAAAAAATGCATAGTCTGACACAGCCTCAGAATATACCTCCAGGAAGACACCCAGGTCAATGGGAAGGGATGAAATGGCCTAACCCAAGGCAGTTTCGATGTGCTGGGTGTGAAGCCAACTGTCTCAATGTCTCTCACAAGGTCTGGGCTCAGGCTATGTAAGACAGAGCATAGTGTTTAGGGTAGCCTATGCAATTGGGGTGTTGCCGAGGGCTGAGCAGGTTGATTTTCATTTGGGGTTTCTGAGCAATGCCATAGACAATGTTTTTCTTAGGGGGCAGGCAGAGTGCTTCGTTCTGGAACCAGAATTCCCAATCATGAGGGTTTGGGCCAGGAGTGCTAGGGTAGAGTCTGAAAACAAAACATAGGGTGAGGTGGGGAGCAGGCCCACTCTGCAAAGGCTGAAAGGATATCTCATGCATCTGAAGTCAGGCTGAGGATCAGACATTGGCTGAGGTTGGATTGTGCCCTTGATGGCACCTTCATGAAGCAGGTGCCTCATGAGGCCAACGAAGTTTTCCCACGCTGAGTTTGGAGGTTGCCACAAACCACAAGGTTTCCTTCTGCGAGACAGTCGAGTCCTGTTGAATGGCTCCAGTACATACCATACGGAAGGACTGAAGAGGAGGGTTCAAAGGATGGATCCCTGAACAACATGCCTCGCATTCCCTTTGGCCATTAACGACAAGATATGTTTGTTCTGCTGGCTCTGGGGCAAGCTAACCAGTGGGCTGAGTTGAAATGGCCTCTCCTGAGGATGCGTCATAATGTGGGTTTCTGTCCATGGAGACCTTGGAATGTGATGGTTGTACTGTGGCCCTGCAGAATTCTCCGACCAGAAGGGTTTGATACAGATCCAGTAAGAAAGCACTCCATGTGGAGACGAGAGAGGTTTGGTTTGGAGCCTCAGAAAAACCTAATATGCTGGTATAAGAAACCAGTCCTCTGAGGACAGACACATGAAAACTAAAGCTAAGGTTCATATTAAAGCCCAAGGGCCTGTCCATTTCAATCTTCTGTCTCTGGGGACACTGTCTGAAAGTCTAAGTGGTGATAATGGCTCAGCTGGAGTCAGAGTGCCCCTTTTAGTCCAGGGCAGCCTACACTATCAGGATGGCCTCAGGGGCCTTGGAACTTTTCCCTAACCTGTAGGGTTGTGGTCAATGGATTGGGCACACTTTCCTTGGAGATGGCAGGCACAATCTTTCACTGTGGCTCCAGATGCCCTAGCCTGGAGGGTGTGTGGGTCCAGGCTGTGGGCACATAAGTCTGAAAACAAAAACTCAGCTTATGAGTGGTGCCGAGGGTATGGCAGGCCGGATGTACAGATAAAGAGTGAGCTCCTTGGCTTGTGAATCAAGGGCGAGATTCCTTCAGGCTTTTGTGTCTGGATGCGTCCAGGATAGCCGTGGATTGTAGGGAGTGGCCTCAGTGACTGTGGACGAGTAACCTCTCTGGGGATTTGTCCCAGCTAACAGGAGTTTGGGGTCATTTTGTGGGAAGGGTGGAGTCCTGTTGTCTGGCTCATGTGTCTCTCCAAGAAAGTGATTCCAGAGCAGAGCCCCAGGAACAGGGGGGAGACTGGAAAACTCAAACACTGGTGAGGATTGGGTGTATAGGGGCTTGGCACGCCCCATATGAGGGCTCTTGGTCAAGGCCCTGACAGGCCTTTCTTTGATATTGGGCTCATGCTGAGGGTCACAGAGTGAATTTGTGCCCAAGGCAGCACTCAAGTTTGGGCGTGGTTTCAGGGGAAATGAAGGTTTCTCCCACCCTGAAGGTGTGACTCCATGCCAAGAGCAAGCCTTACAGCCATTGGGAAGAAGGAGTTCTGATTTGTGCTTCAGATGCCCAACTGTGTGGGGAATTGATATAATATCTGGGTTTAGATATCGGAAAACCAAGGTTAGGAAGAGATAACGGCATAAGACCATGGCGTGTCAGAAGTGCTAGGTGTGTGGCCAGCTGTCTCCTTGCCTGTCTGGACGTCTGGCATCAGGCTGTGAAAGGCAGAGCATTAGTGCCCAGAGCAGCCTATCAAATCTGAGTGCCGTCGAGGCAAGAGCAGGTTGATCCTCATCTGGGTTTTATGGAAAGCCCCACAAGGAAACGTTTTCTACGGGTGTGCAGTAACTGGGCAGGCTTGTGGTTCTGCAAATCCTACTCTGGAGGGATTGTTTGCCAGGAGTGTGAGGAAGGAAGTCTGAAAACACAAGCTAGCACGAGTTTTGGGACCGAGGGCACGGCAGGCCACTCTGCAGAGGCTGAATCAAGATCTCCTGCATTGCGGTCATGTCTACTATGAGACGTGCTTCAAGCTAGAGTTTTTGACCATGATGGCCTCTCCCTGAAGGATATGGGGGCTTCATAAGGCCCGGAAGTTTTGCCGTTTTCTCCTACACTGAAGGTTTGACTCACTGCCAGCAGCAAGGTTTCTTGCCATGGGGAAGGAGGGGTTTTGACTTATGCATCAGGTTCCCCCCTGTGCAGGGATTGGAGATAAGGTCTAGGTTCCGATGACTGAAAACCCAGGTTGGGAATGGATGGTGGCCTAAGGCAGTGGCGGGTCCAATGTGCTGGGTGTGCAGCCAGCTCTGTCGGTGTCTGTTGGAAGGTCTGGGCTCAGGCTTTTGCGAAAGAGCATCAGTGTTTAAGGTAGCCTATGCAATTGGGGTGTTGCCGAGGGCCAAGCAGTTTGATCCTCATTTGGGGATTCTGTGCAGCACCATAGACAATGTTTTTCTCCTGGGAGGCAGGAAGAGTGCTTCAGTGTGGCCCCAGAATTCCCAGTAGGGAGGGTTTGTGGGCCAGGAGTGTGAGGACGGAAGTCTGAAAACACAAGCTAGTGTGAGGATTGGAGCCAAGGGCAGAGCAGGCCCACTCAGCAGAGGCTGAATCAAAATCTCCTGCATCTGAGGTCAGGCTGAGGATCAGACGTTGGCTGAGACTGGAGTATGTGTCCATGATGGCACCTTCATGAAGCGGGGGCCTCATGAGGCCAAGGAAGTTTTCCCACGCTGAGTTTGGAGGTTGCTCCAAACCACAAGATTTCCTTCTGCGGGACATTCGAGTCCTGTTGCATGGCTCCAGGACATACCATACGGAAGGACTGGAGAGCAGGGTTCGAAGGATGGATCACTGTACAGCATGCCTCGCATTCCCCTTGGCCATAAGCGACAAAATATGTTTGATCTGCTGCCTCTGGGGCACGCTACCCAGGGGGCTGTGTTGAAAAAGCCTCTCCTGAGGATGCATCATAATGTGCGTTTGGAGTCCATGGAGACCTTGGAATGTGCTGGTTGTTCAGTGGCCCTGCGGAACTCTCCTACCTGAAGGGCTTGATACATCCCCAGTAAGAAAGCACCCATGTGGAGACGAGAGAGGTTTGGTTTGGTGCCTCAGAAAAGCCCCGTGTGCTGGTCTACGAAAACAGTCCTCTGAGGACGGACACATGGAAACCAAAGAAAGGTTCAGATTAGGGCCTGGGGGCCTGTCCATTTAAACCTTCTGTCTCTGGGGACACTGTCTGAGAGTCTAAGTGGAGATAGTTGATCCGCTGGTGTCAGAGAGCCCCTCTTAGTCCAGGGTGGCCTCCACTATTGATGGCCTCAGGGGCTTGGAGCTTTTCCCTAACTTGTGGTCATGGATTGGGCACACTTTCCTTGGAGAGGGCAGGCACAATTTTTCGCTGTGGCTCCAGAGGCCCTCGCCTGGGGGTTGTGTGTGTCCAGGCTGTGGGCACAGAAGTCTGAAAACACAAACTCAGCTTAAGAGTGGCGCCTAGGGTATGGCAGGCCTGATGTACAGCCCGAGAGGGAGCTCCGGGGCCTCTGAAACAAGGGCGAGTGGGAGGCATTCCTTCAGGCTTTTGTCTCTGGATGTTGTGTCCGGGATAGCCGTGGATTGGTGGGGGGCCTTAGGATCTGTGGAGGGGTATCCCTCTCTTGGGATTTGTCCCAGTTCCCAAGAGTTTGGGGTCATTTTGTGGGAAGGGTGGAGTCGTGTTGTCTGGCTCATGGGTCTCTCCAAGAAAGTGAATCAAGGGCAGAGCCCCAGGTACAGGTGGGGCAACTGGAAAACTCAAAACCTGGTGAGGATTGGGTCATAGGGGCTTGGCAAGACCCATATGGGGGCTCTTGTTCTAGGCCCTCACAGGCCTTTCTTTGACATGGGGCTCATGCTGAGGGTCACAGTGTGAATTTGTGCCCAAGCAGCACTCAAGTTTGGGCGTGGAATCAGGGGCCATGAAGGATTCTCCCACCCTGAAGCTGTGACTCCATGCCAAGAGCAAGCTTGACAGCCATGGGGAAGGAGGAGTTCTGTTTTGTGCTTGCGATACCCAGCTGTGTGGAGAATTGATATAATGTCTAGGTTCAGATATCTGAAAACCAAGGTTAGGAAGAGGTGACGGCATAAGGCCATGGCGTGTCCAAAGTGCTGGGTGTGCGGCCAGCTGTCTCCTTGTCTGTTTGGACGTCTGGCTTCAGGCTGTGTCAGACAGAGCATGAGTGCCCTGAGCAGCCTATCCAGATCGGGTACCATCGAGGCCCGAGCAGGTTGATCCTCATCTGGGTTTTCTGGAGAGCCCCACAGGGAAACGTTTTTCTTCCGTTGGGCAGACACTGGGCTGGGTTGTGGTTCTGGAGTTCCTAGTCCGGAGGGCTTGTTTGCCAGGAGTGTGAGTAAGGAAGTCTCAAAACACAAGCTACCATGAGGTTGGGACCGAGGGCACGGCAGGGCCACTCTGCAGAGGCTGAATCGAGATCTCCTGCACTGAGGTCATGTCAACCATGAGACGTGCCTCAGGCAGGAGTTTTTGTCCAGCATGGCCTCTTCCTGAAGGGTGTGGGGGCTACATGAGGCCAGGGAGGTTTGCCTACGATGGGATTTGTGAACTGCTCCAAACCTCAAGGTTTTTCCTTCTGCACGACAGTCGAGTCCTATTGGATGGTTCCAAGAGGCCCCATACGGAAAGACTCGAGAGCAGGTGTCTAAGCATGGATGCCTGGGAACGCCACCTCATATTCCCACTCTTTAGTCAGGACAAGGCAGGCTCAATCTGCGGGCTCCTGGGTGAGCTACCCAGAGGGGAAAGTTGGAATGGACTCTCCTGAAGATGAGTCCTACTGTGGCTTGGTGGCCTGGGAGACCTTGGAATGTGGAGATGGCTCAGGGACTCTGCAGGATTCTCCAACATGAGGTGTTTGACACGGCTCCAACAAGGAAACTTCCCATGTGGAGACGAGAGGAGTTCTGTTCAGTGCCTCAGGAAAGCCCCATACCCTGTTCTTCGAACCAAAGCCTCTGAGGAGTGACACCTGGGAACCACGCAAGAGTTGAGTTTAGGGCCTAAGGGCCTGTCCTGCTCAACCTTCTATCTCTGTTGACATCTGTGTTCATGCCTTCGTGGAGGTAGCTGCTCGCTTGTGTCCGAATGCCCCTGTGTGTCCAGTGACTCTCCCAGTAGTGGGATGTCCTCGGGGGCCTTGAGGTTTCTCATATTCTGGAGGTGTTTGGCCAAAGGAATGGACACAGCTTCCCAGGAGACAGGAGGCATAGTCCTGTGGAATGGCTCCAGAGGACCCAGCCAAGAGGCTGTGTTTGCCAGGGCTGTGGGGTCAGATGGCTGAAAAAGCAAACTTGGCTCAGCTAGGGGCCAAGGTAATGGCAAGCCTGATCTCCAACCCGTGAGGGGAGATCCTCTGGATATCAATGGAGAGCAAGTGAGAGGCAGTTGCTCAGGCTTTTGTATCTGGGTGTTGCGTTCACAGTGGCCCTTCATGGTTGGGGTTGCTTCAGGGGCCGAGGAACAGCCTTCCTCTTGGGGAATTGTCCAAGCTCCCAAGTGTTTGGGTTCATTCTGTGGGAAGGGAAGAGTACTGTTTTCTACCACAGGGGACCCCCCAGGAGAGGGAATCTAGAACACACCAGTGGGTTCCCTCAACTGGAATACAAACCATCTAGTTAGTCCTGGGTGCCTATGGGCAAGGCAAGCCACATATGCGGGCTTTTGGTCCAGTCACTGAGAGGGGTTACTTGAATAAGGTTCTCACGCTGAGGGCCACAATGTGTGTTTGTGCCCAAGGCGGATCTCACGCTTGGGCGTGGCCTCATAGGCCATGCCATTTTCTCCTACACTGAAGGTTTGACTCACTGCCATCAGCAAGATTTCTTGCCATGGGGAATGTGGGGTTCTGACTTGTGCATCAGGTTCCCCCTGTGCAGGGATTGGAGATAAGGTCTAGGTTCCGATGACTGAAAACCCAGGTTGGGAATGGATGGTGGCCTAAGGCAGTGGCGGGTCCAATGTGCTGGGTGTGCAGCCAGCTGTGTCGGTGTCTGTTGGAAGGTCTGGGCTCAGGCATTTGCGACAGAGCATCAGTGTTTAAGGTAGCCTATGCAATTGGGGTGTTGCCGAGGGCAAAGCAGTTTGATCCTCATTTGGGGTTTCTGTGCAGCACCATAGACAATGTTTTTCTCCTCGGAGGCAGGAAGAGTGCTTCAGTGTGGCCCCAGAATTCCCAGTAGGGAGGGTTTGTGGGCCAGGAGTGTGAGGACGGAAGTCTGAAAACACAAGCTAGGGTGAGGATTGGAGCCAAGGGCAGAGCAGGCCCAATCTACAGAGGCTGAATCAAAATCTCCTGCATCTGAAGTCAGGCTGAGGATCAGACGTTGGCTGAGGCTGGAGCATGTGTCCCTGATGGCACCTTCATGAAGCGGGGGCATCATGAGGCCAAGGAAGTGTTCCCACGCTGAGTTTGGAGGATGCCCCAAACCACAAGGTTTCCTTCTGCGGGACATTCGAGTCCTGTTGCATGGCTCCAGGACATACCATATGGAAGGACTGGAGAGCAGGGTTCGAAGGATGGATCCATGTACAGCATGCCTCACATTCCCCTTGGCCATAAGCGACAAAATATGTTTGATCTGCTGCCTCTGGGGCACGCTACCCAGGGGGCTGAGTTGAAATGGCCTCTCCTGAGGATGCGTCATAATGTGCGTTTGGAGTCCATGGAGACCTTGGAATGTGCTGGTTGTTCAGTGGCCCTGCGGAACTCTCCTACCTGAAGGGTTTGATAAATCCCCACTTAGAAATCTCCCCATGTGGAGACGAGAGAGGTTTGGTTTGATGCCTCAGAAAAGCCCCGTGTGCCTGTCTACGAAAACAGTCCTCTGAGGACAGACACATGGAAACCAAAGCTAAGGTTCAGATTAGGGCCTGTGGGCCTGTCCATTTCAACCTTCGGTCTCTGGGGACACTCTCTGAGAGTCTAAGTGGAGATAGTTGCTCCGCTGGTGTCAGAGAGCCCCTCTTAGTCCAGGGTGGCCTATACTATTGATGGCCTCAGGGACCTTGGAGCTTTTCCCTAACCTGTAGGGTTGTGGTCAATGGATTGGGCACACTTTCCTTGTAGAGGGCAGGCACAATCTTTCGCTGTTTGGTCCAGAGGCCCTAGCCTGGATGTTGTGTGGGTCCAGGCTTTGGGCACAGATGTCTGAATACACAAACTCAGCTTATGAGTGGCGCCTAGGGTATGGCCGGCCGGATGAACAGCCCGAGAGGGAGCTCCTGGGCCTCTGAAACAAGGGCGAGTGGGAGGCGTTCCTTCAGGCTTTTGTCTCTGGATGTTGTGTCCGGGATAGCCGTGGATTGGAGCGGTGGCCTCAGGTACTGTGGACGAGTATCCCTCTCTGGGGATTTGTCCCAGCTCCCAAGACTTTGGGGTCATTTTGTGGGAAGGGTGGAGTCGTGTTGTCTGGCTCATGGGTCTCTCCAAGAAAGGGATTCCAGAGCAGAGCTCCAGGTTCGGGCGGGCGACTGGAAAATTCAAACCGTGGTGAGGATTGGGTGCATAGGGGCTTGGCAAGCCCCATATGTGGGCTCTTGGTCCAGGCCCTGACAGGCCTTTCTTTGACATGGGGCTCATGCTGAGGGTCACAGTGTGAATTTGTGCCCAAGCAGCACTCAAGTTTGGGCGTGGAATCAGGGGACATGAAGGATTCTCCCACCCTGAAGGTGTGACTCCATGACAAGAGCAAGCTTGACAGCCATGGGGAAGGAGGAGTTCTGTTTTGTGCTTGCTATACCCAGCTGTGTGGAGAATTGATATAATGTCTAGGTTCAGATATCTGAAAACCAAGGTTAGGATGAGGTGACGTCATAAGACCATGGCGTGTCCGAAGTGCTGGGTGTGCGGCCAGCTGTCTCTTTTTCTGTCTGGACGTCTGGCTTTAGGCTGTGTCAGGCAGAGCATGAGTGCCCAGAGCAGCCTATCCAGTTCGGGTACCGTCGAGGTCCGAGCAGGTTGATCCTCATCTGGGTTTTCTGGAGAGCCCCACAGGGAAACGTTTTTCTTCCGTTGGGCAGACACTGGGCTGGGTTTTGGTTCTGGAGTTCCTAGTCCGGAGGGCTTGTTTGCCAGGAGTGTGAGGAAGGAAGTCTGAAAACACAAGCTATCGTGAGGTTTGGGACCGAGGGCACGGCAGGCCCACTCTGCAGAGGCTGAATCGAGATCTCCTGCACTGAGGTCATGTCAACTATGAGACATGCCTCAGGCTAGAGTTCTTGTCCAGCATGGCCTCTTCCTGAAGGGTGTGGGGGCTTCATGAGGCCAGAAAGTTTTGCCTACGATGGGATTTGTGAACTGCTCCAAAACTGAAGGTTACCTTCTGCACGACAGTCGAGTCCTATTGGATGGTTCCAAGAGGCCCCATATGGAAAGACTCGAGAGCAGGTGTCTAAGCATGGATGCCTGGGAACGCCACCTCATATTCCCACTCTTTAGTCAGGACAAGGCAGGCTCAATCTGCGGGCTCCTGGGTGAGCTACCCAGAGGGGAGAGTTGAAATGGACTCTCCTGAAGATGAGTCCTACTGTGGCTTGGTGGCCTGGGAGACCTTGGAATGTGGAGGTGGCTCAGGGACTCTGAAGGATTCTCCAACATGAGGTGTTTGACACGGCTCCAACAAGGAAACTTCCCATGTGGAGACGAGAGGAGTTCTGTTCCGTGCCTCAGGAAAGCCCCATACCCTGTTCTTCGAACCAAAGCCTCTGAGGAGTGACACCTGGAAACCAAAGCAAGAGTTGAGACTACGGCCTAAAGGCCTGTCCGGCTCAACCTTCTATCTCTGTTGACATCTGTGTGCATGTATTCATGGATGTAGCTGCTCAGCTTGTGTCCGAATGCCCCTGTGAGTCCAGTGAGGCTCCCAGTATTGGGATGTCCTCGGAGGCCTTGAGGTTTCTCATATTCTGGAGGTGTGTGGCCAAAGGAATGGACACAGTTTCCCAGGAGAGAGCAGGCATGGTCCTGTGGTATGGCTCCAGAGGACCCAGCCTAGAGGCTATGTTTGCCAGGGCTGTGGGGACAGATGTCTGAAAAAGCAAACTTGGTTCAGCTAGGGGCCAATGTAATGGCAGGCCTGATCTCTAGTCCGTGAGGGGAGATCCTCTGGAAATCAAAGTAGGGCAAGTGGGAGGCAGTCACTCAGGATTTTGTCTCTGGGTGTTGCGTTTACAGTGTCCGGTCAGGGTAGGGGTTGTCTCAGAGGCAGAGGAAGAGCCTTCCTCTCGGGGGATTGTCCAAGCTCCCAAGTGTATGTGTTCATTCTGTGGGAATGAAGAGTACTGTTTTCTGCCACAGGGGACACCCCAGGAGAGGGACTCTAGAGCACAGCAGTGGGTTCCCTCAACTGGAATACACACCATCTAGTTAGTCCTGGGTGCCTATGGGCATGGCAAGCCACATATGCGGGCTCTTGGTCCAGTCACTGAGAGGCGTTACTTGAATAAGTTACTCACGCTGAGGGTCACAATGTGTGTTTGTGCCCAAGGCGGCCCTCACGCTTGGGCGTGGCCTCATGGGCCCTGCCGTTTTCTACTACACTGAAAGTTTGACTCACTGCCAGCAGCAAGGTTTCTTGCTATGGGGTAGGAGGGGTTCTGACTTGTGCATCAGGTTCCCCCCTGTGCAGGGATTGGAGATAAGGTCTAGGTTCCGATGACTAAAAACCCAGGTTGGGAATGGATGGTGGCCTAAGGCAGAGGCGGGTCCAATGTGCTGGGTGTGAAGCCAGCTGTGTCGGTGTCTGTTGGAAAGTCTGGGCTCAGGCTATTTGCGACAGAGCATCACTGTTTAAGGTAGCCTATGCAATTGGGGTGTTGCCGAGGGCCAAGCAGTTTGATCCTCATTTGGGGTTTCTGGGCAGCGCCATAGACAATGTTTTTCTCCTGGGAGTCAGGCACAGTGCTTCCTTGTGGCCCCAGAATTCCCAGTAGGGAGGGTTTGTGGGCCAGGAGTGTGAGCACAGATGTCTAAAAACACAAGCTAGTGTGAGTATTGGAGCCAAGGGCAGAGCAGGCCCAATCTGCAGAGGCTGAATCAGAATCTCCTGCAACTGAAGTCAGGCTGAGGATCAGACGTTGGCTGAGGCTGGAGCATGTGTCCCTGATGGCACCTTCATGAAGCGGGGGCATCATGAGGCCAAGGAAGTGTTCCCACGCTGAGTTATGAGGATGCCCCAAACCACAAGGTTTCCTTCTGCGGGACATTCGAGTCCTGTTGCATGGCTCCAGGACATACCATATGGAAGGACTGGAGAGCACGGTTCGAAGGATGGATCCATGTACAGCATGCCTCACATTCCCCTTGGCCATAAGCGACAAAATATGTTTGATCTGCTGCCTCTGGGGCACGCTACCCAGGGGGCTGAGTTGAAATGGCCTCTCCTGAGGATGCGTCATAATGTGCGTTTGGAGTCCATGGAGACCTTGGAATGTGCTGGTTGTTCAGTGGCCCTGCGGAACTCTCCTACCTGAAGGGTTTGATACATCCCCAGTTAGAAATCTCCCCATGTGGAGACGAGAGAGGTTTGGTTTGATGCCTCAGAAAAGCCCCGTGTGCCTGTCTACGAAAACAGTCCTCTGAGGACAGACACATGGAAACCAAAGCTAAGGTTCAGATTAGGGCCTGTGGGCCTGTCCATTTCAACCTTCGGTCTCTGGGGACACTGTCTGAGAGTCTAAGTGGAGATAGTTGCTCCGCTGGTGTCAGAGAGCCCCTCTTAGTCCAGGGTGGCCTATACTATTGATGGCCTCAGGGACCTTGGAGCTTTTCCCTAACCTGTAGGGTTGTGGTCAATGGATTGGGCACACTTTCCTTGGAGAGGGCAGGCACAATCTTTCGCTGTTTGGTCCAGAGGCCCTAGCCTGGATGTTGTGTGGGTCCAGGCTTTGGGCACAGATGTCTGAATACACAAACTCAGCTTATGAGTGGCGCCTAGGGTATGGCCGGCCGGATGAACAGCCCGAGAGGGAGCTCCTGGGCCTCTGAAACAAGGGCGAGTGGGAGGCGTTCCTTCAGGCTTTTGTCTCTGGATGTTGTGTCCGGGATAGCCGTGGATTGGAGCGGTGGCCTCAGGTACTGTGGACGAGTATCCCTCTCTGGGGATTTGTCTGAGCTCCCAAGAGTTTGGGGTCATTTTGTGGGAAGGGTGGAGTCGTGTTGTCTGGCTCATGGGTCTCTCCAAGAAAGGGATTCCAGAGCAGAGCTCCAGGTTCGGGCGGGGCGACTGGAAATTTCAAACCGTGGTGAGGATTGGGTGCATAGGGGCTTGGCAAGCCCCATATGTGGGCTCTTGGTCCAGGCCCTGACAGGCCTTTCTTTGACATGGGGCTCATGCTGAGGGTCACAGTGTGAATTTGTGCCCAAGCAGCACTCAAGTTTGGGCGTGGAATCAGGGGCCATGAAGGATTCTCCCACCCTGAAGGTGTGACTCCATGACAAGAGCAAGCTTGACAGCCATGGGGAAGGAAGAGTTCTGTTTTGTGCTTGCTATACCCAGCTGTGTGGAGAATTGATATAATGTCTAGGTTCAGATATCTGAAAACCAAGGTTAGGATGAGGTGACGGCATAAGACCATGGCGTGTCCGAAGTGCTGGGTGTGCGGCCAGCTGTCTCTTTTTCTGTCTGGACGTCTGGCTTTAGGCTGTGTCAGGCAGAGCATGAGTGCCCAGAGCAGCCTATCCAGTTCGGGTACCGTCGAGGCCCGAGCAGGTTGATCCTCATCTGGGTTTTCTGGAGAGCCCCACAGGGAAACGTTTTTCTTCCGTTGGGCAGACACTGGGCTGGGTTTTGGTTCTGGAGTTCCTAGTCCGGAGGGCTTGTTTGCCAGGAGTGTGAGGAAGGAAGTCTGAAAACACAAGCTATCGTGAGGTTTGGGACCGAGGGCACGGCAGGCCCACTCTGCAGAGGCTGAATCGAGATCTCCTGCACTGAGGTCATGTCAACTATGAGACGTGCCTCAGGCTAGAGTTCTTGTCCAGCATGGCCTCTTCCTGAAGGGTGTGGGGGCTTCATGAGGCCAGAAAGTTTTGCCTACGATGGGATTTGTGAACTGCTCCAAAACTGAAGGTTACCTTCTGCACGACAGTCGAGTCCTATTGGATGGTTCCAAGAGGCCCCATATGGAAAGACTCGAGAGCAGGTGTCTAAGCATGGATGCCTGGGAACGCCACCTCATATTCCCACTCTTTAGTCAGGACAAGGCAGGCTCAATCTGCGGGCTCCTGGGTGAGCTACCCAGAGGGGAGAGTTGAAATGGACTCTCCTGAAGATGAGTCCTACTGTGGCTTGGTGGCCTGGGAGACCTTGGAATGTGGAGGTGGCTCAGGGACTCTGAAGGATTCTCCAACATGAGGTGTTTGACACGGCTCCAACAAGGAAACTTCCCATGTGGAGACGAGAGGAGTTCTGTTCCGTGCCTCAGGAAAGCCCCATACCCTGTTCTTCGAACCAAAGCCTCTGAGGAGTGACACCTGGAAACCAAAGCAAGAGTTGAGACTACGGCCTAAAGGCCTGTCCGGCTCAACCTTCTATCTCTGTTGACATCTGTGTGCATGTATTCATGGATGTAGCTGCTCAGCTTGTGTCCGAATGCCCCTGTGAGTCCAGTGAGGCTCCCAGTAGTGGGATGTCCTCGGAGGCCTTGAGGTTTCTCATATTCTGGAGGTGTGTGGCCAAAGGAATGGACACAGTTTCCCAGGAGAGAGCAGGCACGGTCCTGTGGTATGGCTCCAGAGGACCCAGCCTAGAGGCTGTGTTTGCCAGGGCTGTGGGGACAGATGTCTGAAAAAGCAAAATTGGCTCAGCTAGGGGCCAATATAATGGCAGGCCTGATCTCTAGTCCGTGAGGGGAGATCCTCTGGAAATCAAAGTAGGGCAAGTGGGAGGCAGTCACTCAGGATTTTGTCTCTGGGTGTTGCGTTTACAGTGTCCGGTCAGGGTAGGGGTTGTCTCAGAGGCAGAGGAAGAGCCTTCCTCTCGGGGGATTGTCCAAGCTCCCAAGTGTATGTGTTCATTCTGTGGGAATGAAGAGTACTGTTTTCTGCCACAGGGGACACCCCAGGAGAGGGACTCTAGAGCACAGCAGTGGGTTCCCTCAACTGGAATACACACCATCTAGTTAGTCCTGGGTGCCTATGGGCATGGCAAGCCACATATGCGGGCTCTTGGTCCAGTCACTGAGAGGCGTTACTTGAATAAGTTACTCACGATGAGGGTCACAATGTGTGTTTGTGCCCAAGGCGGCCCTCACGCTTGGGCGTGGCCTCATGAGCCCTGCCGTTTTCTACTACACTGAAGGTTTGACTCACTGCCAGCAGCAAGGTTTCTTGCCAGGGGGTAGGAGGGGTTCTGACTTGCGCATCAGGTTCCCCCCTGTGCAGGGATTGGAGATAAGGTCTAGGTTCCGATGACTAAAAACCCAGGTTGGGAATGGATGGTGGCCTAAGGCAGAGGCGGGTCCAATGTGCTGGGTGTGCAGCCAGCTGTGTCGGTGTCTGTTGGAAAGTCTGGGCTCAGGCTATTTGCGACAGAGCATCACTGTTTAAGGTAGCCTATGCAATTGGGGTGTTGCCGAGGGCCAAACAGTTTGATCCTTTTTGGGGTTTCTGGGCAGCGCCATAGACAATGTTTTTCTCCTGGGAGTCAGGCACAGTGCTTCCTTGTGGCCCCAGAATTCCCAGTAGGGAGGGTTTGTGGGCCAGGAGTGTGAGCACAGATGTCTAAAAACACAAGCTAGTGTGAGTATTGGAGCCAAGGGCAGAGCAGGCCCAATCTGCAGAGCCTGAATCAGAATCTCCTGCAACTGAAGTCAGGCTGAGGATCAGACGTTGGCTGAGGCTGGAGTATTTGTCCATGATGGCACCTTCATGAAGTGGGGGCCTCATGAGGCCAAGGAAGTTTTCCCACGCTGAGTTTGGAGGTTGCCCCAAACCACAAGGTTTCCTTCTGCAGGACATTCGAGTCCTGTTGCATGGCTCCAGGACATAACATATGGAAGGACTGGAGAGCAGGGTTCGAAGGATGGAACCCTGTACAGCATGCCTCGCATTCCCATTGGCTATTAGCGACAAGATATGTTTGATCTGCTGCCTCTGGAACACGCGACCCAGGGGGCTGAGTTGAAATGGCCTCTCCTGAGGATGCGTCATAATGTGCGTTTGGAGTCCATGGAGACCTTGGAATGTGCTGGTTGTTCAGTGGCCCTGCGGAAATCTCCTACCTGAAGTGCATGATACATCCCAGTAAGAAAGCTGCCCATCTGGAGATGATAGATGTTTGGTTTGGTGCCTCAGAAAAGCCCCATGTGCTGGTCTACGGAAACAGTCCTCTGAGAACGGAAACATGGAAACAAAAGCTAAGGTTCAGATTAGGGCCTGGGGGCCTGTCCTTTTCAACCTTCGGTCTCTGGGGACACTCTCTGAGAGTCTAAGTGGAGATAGTTGCTCCGCTGGTGTCAGAGAGCCCCTCTTAGTCCAGGGTGGCCTATACTATTGTTGGCCTCAGGGACCTTGGAGCTTTTCCCTAACCTGTAGGGTTGTGGTCAATGGATTGGGCACACTTTCCTTGGAGAGGGCAGGCACAATCTTTCGCTGTTTGGTCCAGAGGCCCTAGCCTGGATGTTGTGTGGGTCCAGGCTGTGGGCACAGAAGTCTGAATACACAAACTCAGCTTATGAGTGGCGCCTAGGGTATGGCCGGCCGGATGTACAGCCCGAGAGGGAGCTCCTGGGCCTCTGAAACAAGGGCGAGTGGTAGGTGTTCCTTCAGGCTTTTGTCTCTGGATGTTGTGTCCCGGATAGCCGTGGATTGGAGCGGTGGCCTCAGGTACTGTGGACGAGTATCCCTCTCTGGGGATTTGTCCCAGCTCCCAAGAGTTTGGGGTCATTTTGTGGGAAGGGTGGAGTCGTGTTGTCTGGCTCATGGGTCTCTCCAAGAAAGGGATTCCAGAGCAGAGCTCCAGGTACGGGCGGGGCGACTGGAAAATTCAAACCGTGGTGAGGATTGGGTGCATAGGGGCTTGGCAAGCCCCATATGTGGGCTCTTGGTCCAGGCCCTGACAGGCCTTTCTTTGACATGGGGCTCATGCTGAGGGTCACAGTGTGAATTTGTGCCCAAGCAGCAGTCAAGTTTGGGCGTGGCATCAGGGGCCATGAAGGTTTCTCCCACCCTGAAGGTGTGACTCCATGCCAAGAGCAAGCTTGACAGCCATGGGGAAGGAGGAGTTCTGTTTTGTGCTTGCTATACCCAGCTGTGTGGAGAATTGATATAATGTCTAGGTTCAGATATCTGAAAACCAAGGTTAGGATGAGGTGACGGCATAAGACCATGGCGTGTCCGAAGTGCTGGGTGTGCGGCCAGCTGTCTCCTTGTCTGTCTGGACGTCTGGCTTCAGGCTGTGTCAGGCAGAGCATGAGTGCCCAGAGCAGCCTATCCAGTTCGGTACCGTCGAGGCCCGAGCAGGTTGATCCTCATCTGGGTTTTCTGGAGAGCCCCACAGGGAAATGTTTTTCTTCCGTTGGGCAGACACTGGGCTGGGTTTTGGTTCTGGAGTTCCTAGTCCGGAGGGCTTGATTGCCAGGAGTGTGAGGAAGGAAGTCTGAAAACACAAGCTAGCGTGAGGTTTGGGACCGAGGGCACGGCAGGCCCACTCTGCAGAGGCTGAATCGAGATCTCCTGCACTGAGGTCATGTCAACTATGAGACGTGCCTCAGGCTAGAGTTCTTGTCCAGCATGGCCTCTTCCTGAAGGGTGTGGGGGCTTCATGAGGCCAGAAAGTTTTGCCTACGATGGGATTTGTGAACTGCTCCAAAACTGAAGGTTACCTTCTGCACGACAGTCGAGTCCTATTGGATGGTTCCAAGAGGCCCCATATGGAAAGACTCGAGAGCAGGTGTCTAAGCATGGATGCCTGGGAACGCCACCTCATATTCCCACTCTTTAGTCAGGACAAGGCAGGCTCAATCTGCGGGCTCCTGGGTGAGCTACACAGAGGGGAGAGTTGAAATGGACTCTCCTGAAGATCAGTCCTACTGTGGCTTGGTGGCCTGGGAGACCTTGGAATGTGGAGGTGGCTCAGGGACTCTGCAGGATTCTCCAACATGAGGTGTTTGACACGGCTCCAACAAGGAAACTTCCCATGTGGAGACGAGAGGAGTTCTGTTCCGTGCCTCAGGAAAGCCCAATACCCTGTTCTTCGAACCAAAGCCTCTGAGGAGTGACACCTGGAAACCAAAGCAAGAGTTGAGACTACGGCCTAAAGGCCTGTCCGGCTCAACCTTCTATCTCTGTTGACATCTGTGTGCATGCATTCATGGATGTAGCTGCTCAGCTTGTGTCCGAATGCCCCTGTGAGTCCAGTGAGGCTCCCAGTAGTGGGATGTCCTCGGAGGCCTTGAGGTTTCTCATATTCTGGAGGTGTGTGGCCAAAGGAATGGACACAGTTTCCCAGGAGAGAGCAGGCACGGTCCTGTGGTATGGCTCCAGAGGACCCAGCCTAGAGGCTGTGTTTGCCAGGGCTGTGGGGACAGATGTCTGAAAAAGCAAACTTGGCTCAGCTAGGGGCCAATGTAATGGCAGGCCTGATCTCTAGTCCGTGAGGGGAGATCCTCTGGAAATCAAAGTAGGGCAAGTGCGAGGCAGTCACTCAGGATTTTGTCTCTGGGTGTTGCATTTACAGTGTCCGGTCAGGGTAGGGGTTGTCTCAGAGGCCGAGGAAGAGCCTTCCTCTCGGGGGATTGTCCAAGCTCCCAAGTGTATGTGTTCATTCTGTGGGAAGGAAGAGTACTGTTTTCTGCCACAGGGGACCCCCCAGGAGAGGGACTCTAGAGCACAGCAGTGGGTTCCCTCAAATGGAATACACACCATCTAGTTAGTCCTGGGTGCCTATGGGCATGGCAAGCCACATATGCGGGCTCTTGGTCCAGTCACTGAGAGGCGTTACTTGAATAAGGTACTCACGCTGAGGGTCACAATGTGTGTTTGTGCCCAAGGCGGCCCTCACGCTTGGGCGTGGCCTCATGGGCCATGCCATTTCCTCCTACACGGAAGGTTTGACTCACTGCCAGCAGCAAGGTTTCTTGCCATGGGGAAGGAGGGGTTCTGAATGTGCATCAGGTTCCCCCCTGTGCAGGGATTGGAGATAAGGTCTAGGTTCCGATGACTGAAAACCCAGGTTGGGAATGGATGGTGGCCTATGGCAGTGGCGGGTCCAATGTGCTGGGTGTGCAGCAAGCTCTGTCGGTGTCTGATGGAAGGTCTGGGCTCAGGCTATTTGCGACAGAGCATCACTGTTTAAGGTAGCCTATGCAATTGGGGTGTTGCCGAAAGCCAAGCAGTTTGATCCTCATTTGGGGTTTCTGGGCAGAGCCATAGACAATGTTTTTCTCCTGGGAGTCAGGCACAGTGCTTCATTGTGGGCCCAGAATTCCCAGTAAGGAGGGTTTGTGGGCCAAGAGTGTGAGGACGGAAGTCTGAAAACACAAGCTAGTGTGAGGAATGGAGCCAAGGGCAGAGCAGGCCCACTCTGCAGAGGCTGAATCAAAATCTCCTGCATCTGAAGTCAGGCTGAGGATCAGACGTTGGCTGAGGCTGGAGTATGTGTCCATGATGGCACCTTCATGAAGTGGGGGCCTCATGAGGCCAAGGAAGTTTTCCCACGCTGAGTTTGGAGGTTGCCCCAAACCACAAGGTTTCCTTCTGCGGGACATTCGAGTCCTGTTGCATGGCTCCAGGACATACCATATGGAAGGACTGGAGAGCAGGGTTCGAAGGATGGATCCCTGTACTGCATGCGTCGCATTCCCATTGGCTATTAGCGACAAGATATGTTTGATCTGCTGCCTTTGGAACATGCGACCCAGGGGGCTGAGTTGAAATGGCCTCTCCTGAGGATGCGTCATAATGTGCGTTTGGGTCCATGGAGACCTTGGAATGTGCTGGTTGTTCAGTGGCCCTGCGGAACTCTCCTACCTGAAGTGTTTGATACATCCCATTAAGAAAGCTGCCCATGTGGAGATGAGAGATGTTTGGTTTGGTGCCTCAGAAAAGCCCCATGTGCTGGTCTATGAAAACAGTCCTCTGAGAACGGAAACATGGAAACCAAAGCTAAGGTTCAGATTAGGGCCTGGGGTCCTGTCCATTTCAACCTTCTGTCTCTGGGGACACTGTCTGAGAGTCTAAGTGGAGATAGTTGCTCCGCTGGTGTCAGAGAGCCCCTCTTAGTCCAGGGTGGCCTATACTATTGATGGCCTCAGGGACCTTGGAGCTTTTCCCTAACCTGTAGGGTTGTGGTCAATGGATTGGGCACACTTTCCTTGGAGAGGGCAGGCACAATCTTTCGCTGTTTGGTCCAGAGGCCCTAGCCTGGATGTTGTGTGGGTCCAGGCTGTGGGCACAGAAGTCTGAATACACAAACTCAGCTTATGAGTGGCGCCTAGGGTATGGCCGGCCGGATGTACAGCCCGAGAGGGAGCTCCTGGGCCTCTGAAACAAGGGCGAGTGGGAGGCGTTCCTTCAGGCTTTTGTCTCTGGATGTTGTGTCCGGGATAGCCGTGGATTGGAGCGGTGGCCTCAGGTACTGTGGACGAGTATCCCTCTCTGGGGATTTGTCCGAGCTCCCAAGAGTTTGGGGTCATTTTGTGGGAAGGGTGGAGTCGTGTTGTCTGGCTCATGGGTCTCTCCAAGAAAGGGATTCCAGAGCAGAGCTCCAGGTACGGGCGGGGCGACTGGAAAATTCAAACCGTGGTGAGGATTGGGTGCATAGGGGCTTGGCAGCCCCATATGTGGGCTCTTGGTCCAGGCCCTGACAGGCCTTTCTTTGACATGGGGCTCATGCTGAGGGTCACAGTGTGAATTTGTGCCCAAGCAGCAGTCAAGTTTGGGCGTGGCATCAGGGGCCATGAAGGTTTCTCCCACCCTGAAGGTGTGACTCCATGCCAAGAGCAAGCTTGACAGCCATGGAGAAGGAGGAGTTCTGTTTTGTGCTTGCTATACCCAGCTGTGTGGAGAATTGATATAATGTCTAGGTTCAGATATCTGAAAACCAAGGTTAGGATGAGGTGACGGCATAAGACCATGGCGTGTCTGAAGTGCTGGGTGTGCGGCCAGCTGTCTCCTTGTCTGTCTGGACGTCTGGCTTCAGGCTGTGTCAGGCAGAGCATGAGTGCCCAGAGCAGACTATCTAGTTCGGGTACCGTCGAGGCCCGAGCAGGTTGATCCTCATCTGGGTTTTCTGGAGAGCCCCACAGGGAAACGTTTTTCTTCCGTTGGGCAGACACTGGGCTGGGTTTTGGTTCTGGAGTTCCTAGTCCGGAGGGCTTGATTGCCAGGAGTGTGAGGAAGGAAGTCTGAAAACACAAGCTAGCGTGAGGTTTGGGACCGAGGGCACGGCAGGCCCACTCTGCAGAGGCTGAATCGAGATCTCCTGCACTGAGGTCATGTCAACTATGAGACGTGCCTCAGGCTAGAGTTCTTGTCCAGCATGGCCTCTTCCTGAAGGGTGTGGGGGCTTCATGAGGCCAGAAAGTTTTGCCTACGATGGGATTTGTGAACTGCTCCAAAACTGAAGGTTACCTTCTGCACGACAGTCGAGTCCTATTGGATGGTTCCAAGAGGCCCCATATGGAAAGACTCGAGAGCAGGTGTCTAAGCATGGATGCCTGGGAACGCCACCTCATATTCCCACTCTTTAGTCAGGACAAGGCAGGCTCAATCTGCGGGCTCCTGGGTGAGCTACCCAGAGGGGAGAGTTGAAATGGACTCTCCTGAAGATCAGTCCTACTGTGGCTTGGTGGCCTGGGAGACCTTGGAATGTGGAGGTGGCTCAGGGACTCTGCAGGATTCTCCAACATGAGGTGTTTGACACGGCTCCAACAAGGAAACTTCCCATGTGGAGACGAGAGGAGTTCTGTTCCGTGCCTCAGGAAAGCCCCATACCCTGTTCTTCGAACCAAAGCCTCTGAGGAGTGACACCTGGAAACCAAAGCAAGAGTTGAGACTACGGCCTAAAGGCCTGTCCGGCTCAACCTTCTATCTCTGTTGACATCTGTGTGCATGCATTCATGGATGTAGCTGCTCAGCTTGTGTCCGAATGCCCCTGTGAGTCCAGTGAGGCTTCCAGTAGTGGGATGTCCTCGGAGGCCTTGAGGTTTCTCATATTCTGGAGGTGTGTGGCCAAAGGAATGGACAAAGTTTCCCAGGAGAGAGCAGGCACGGTCCTGTGCTATGGCTCCAGAGGACCCAGCCTAGAGGCTGTGTTTGCCAGGGCTGTGGGGACAGATGTCTGAAAAAGCAAACTTGGCTCATCTAGGGGCCAATGTAATGGCAGGCCTGATCTCTAGTCCGTGAGGGTAGATCCTCTGGAAATCAAAGTAGGGCAAGTGGGAGGCAGTCACTCAGGATTTTGTCTCTGGGTGTTGCATTTACAGTGTCCGGTCAGGGTAGGGGTGTCTCAGAGGCAGAGGAAGAGCCTTCCTCTCGGGGGATTGTCCAAGCTCCCAAGTGTTTGTGTTCATTCTGTGGGAATGAAGAGTACTGTTTTCTGCCACAGGGGACACCCCAGGAGAGGGACTCTAGAGCACAGCAGTGAGTTCCCTCAACTGGAATACACACCATCTAGTTAGACCTGGGTGCCTATGGGCATGGCAAGCCACATATGCGGGCTCTTGGCCCAGTCACTGAGAGGCGTTACTTGAATAAGGTACTCACGCTGAGGGTCACAATGTGTGTTTGTGCCCAAGGCGGCCCTCACGCTTGGGCGTGGCCTCATGGGCCATGCCGTTTTCTCCTACACTGGAGGTTTGACTCACTGCCAGCAGCAAGGTTTCTTGCTATGGGGAAGGAGGGGTTCTGACTTGTGCATCAGGTTCCCCCCTGTGCAGGGATTGGAGATAAGGTCTAGGTTCCGATGACTGAAAACCCAGGTTGGGAATGGATGGTGGCCTAAGGCAGTGGCGGGTCCAATGTGCTGGGTGTGCAGCCAGCTCTGTCGGTGTCTGTTGGAAGGTCTGGGCTCAGGCTCTTTGCGACAGAGCATCACTGTTTAAGGTAGCCTATGCAATTGGGGTGTTGCCGAGGGCCAAGCAGTTTGATCCTCATTTGGGGTTTCTGGGCAGCGCCATAGACAAGGTTTTTCTCCTGGGAGGCAGGCACAGTGCTTCATTGTGGCCCCAGAATTCCCAGTAGGGAGGGTTTGTGGGCCAGGAGTGTGAGGACGGAAGTCTGAAAACACAAGCTAGTGTGAGGATTGGAGCCAAGGGCAGAGCAGGCCCACTCTGCAGAGGCTGAATCAAAATCTCCTGCATCTGAAGTCAGGCTGAGGATCAGACGTTGGCTGAGGCTGGAGTATGTGTCCATGATGGCACCTTCATGAAGTGGGGGCCTCATGAGGCCAAGGAAGTTTTCCCACGCTGAGTTTGGAGGTTGCCCCAAACCACAAGGTTTCCTTCTGCGGGACATTCGAGTCCTGTTGCATGGCTCCAGGACATATCATATGGAAGGACTGGAGAGCAGGGTTCGAAGGATGGATCCCTGTACTGCATGCCTCGCATTCCCATTGGCTATTAGCGACAAGATATGTTTGATCTGCTGCCTCTGGAACACGCGACCCAGCGGGCTGAGTTGAAATGGCCTCTCCTGAGGATGCGTCATAATGTGCGTTTGGGTCCATGGAGACCTTGGAATGTGCTGGTTGTTCAGTGGCCCTGCGGAACTCTCCTACCTGAAGTGTTTGATACATCCCAGTAAGAAGGCTGCCCATGTGGAGATGAGAGAGGTTTGGTTTGGTGCCTCAGAAAAGCCCCATGTGCTGGTCTACGAAAACAGTCCTCTGAGAACGGAAACATGGAAACCAAAGCTAAGGTTCAGATTAGGGCCTGGGGGCCTGTCCATTTCAACCTTCTGTCTCTGGGGACACTGTCTGAGAGTCTAAGTGGAGATAGTTGCTCCGCTGGTGTCAGAGAACCCCTCTTAGTCCAGGGTGGCCTATACTATTGATGGCCTCAGGGACCTTGGAGCTTTTCCCTAACCTGTAGGGTTGTGGTCAATGGATTGGGCACACTTTCCTTGGAGAGGGCAGGCACAATCTTTCGCTGTTTGGTCCAGAGGCCCTAGCCTGGATGTTGTGTGGGTCCAGGCTGTGGGCACAGAAGTCTGAATACACAAACTCAGCTTATGAGTGGCGCCTAGGGTATGGCCGGCCGGATGTACAGCCCGAGAGGGAGCTCCTGGGCCTCTGAAACAAGGGCGAGTGGGAGGCGTTCCTTCAGGCTTTTGTCTCTGGATGTTGTGTCCGGGATAGCCGTGGATTGGAGCGGTGGCCTCAGGTACTGTGGACGAGTATCCCTCTCTGGGGATTTGTCCCAGCTCCCAAGACTTTGGGGTCATTTTGTGGGAAGGGTGGAGTCGTGTTGTCTGGCTCATGGGTCTCTCCAAGAAAGGGATTCCAGAGCAGAGCTCCAGGTACGGGCGGGGCGACTGGAAATTTCAAACCGTGGTGAGGATTGGGTGCATAGGGGCTTGGCAAGCCCCATATGAGGGCTCTTGGTCCAGGGCCTGACAGGCCTTTCTTTGACATGGGGCTCATGCTGAGGGTCACAGTGTGAATTTGTGCCCAAGCAGCACTCAAGTTTGGGCGTGGCTTCAGGGGCCATGAAGGTTTCTCCCACCCTGAAGGTGTGACTCCATGACAAGAGCAAGCTTGACAGCCATGGGGAAGGAGGAGTTCTGTTTTGTGCTTGCTATACCCAGCTGTGTGGAGAATTGATATAATGTCTAGGTTCAGATATCTGAAAACCAAGGTTAGGATGAGGTGACGGCATAAGACCATGGCGTGTCCGAAGTGCTGGGTGTGCGGCCAGCTGTCTCCTTGTCTGTCTGGACGTCTGGCTTCAGGCTGTGTCAGGCAGAGCATGAGTGCCCAGAGCAGCCTATCCAGTTCGGGTACCATCGAGGACCGAGCAGGTTGATCCTCATTGGGTTTTCTGGAGAGCCCCACAGGGAAACGTTTTTCTTCCGTTGGGCAGACACTGGGCTGGGTTTTGGTTCCGGAGTTCCTAGTCCAGAGGGCTTGTTTGCCAGGAGTGGGAGGAAGGAAGTCTGAAAACACAAGCTAGCGTGAGGTTTGGGACCGAGGGCACGGCAGGCCCACTCTGCAGAGGCTGAATCGAGATCTCCTGCACTGAGGTCATGTCAACTATGAGACGTGCCTCAGGCTAGAGTTCTTGTCCAGCATGGCCTCTTCCTGAAGGGTGTGGGGGCTTCATGAGGCCAGAAAGTTTTGCCTACGATGGGATTTGTGAACTGCTCCAAAACTGAAGGTTACCTTCTGCACGACAGTCGAGTCCTATTGGATGGTTCCAAGAGGCCCCATATGGAAAGACTCGAGAGCAGGTGTCTAAGCATGGATGCCTGGGAACGCCACCTCATATTCCCACTCTTTAGTCAGGACAAGGCAGGCTCAATCTGCGGGCTCCTGGGTGAGCTACCCAGAGGGAAGAGTTGAAATGGACTCTCCTGAAGATGAGTCCTACTGTGGCTTGGTGGCCTGGGAGATCTTGGAATGTGGAGGTGGCTCAGGGACTCTGCAGGATTCTCCAAAATGAGGTGTTTGACACGGCTCCAACAAGGAAACTTCCCATGTGGAGACGAGAGGAGTTCTGTTCCGTGCCTCAGGAAAGCCCCATACCCTGTTCTTCGAACCAAAGCCTCTGAGGAGTGACACCTGGAAACCAAAGCAAGAGTTGAGACTACGGCCTAAAGGCCTGTCCGGCTCAACCTTCTATCTCTGTTGACATCTGTGTGCATGCATTCATGGATATAGCTGCTCAGCTTGTGTCCGAATGCCCCTGTGAGTCCAGTGAGGCTCCCAGTAGTGGGATGTCCTCGGAGGCCTTGAGGTTTCTCATATTCTGGAGGTGTGTGGCCAAAGGAATGGACACAGTTTCCCAGGAGAGAGCAGGCACGGTCCTGTGGTATGGCTCCAGAGGACCCAGCCTAGAGGCTGTGTTTGCCAGGGCTGTGGGGACAGATGTCTGAAAAAGCAAACTTGGCTCATCTAGGGGCCAATGTAATGGCAGGCCTGATCTCTAGTCCGTGAGGGGAGATCCTCTGGAAATCAAAGTAGGGCAAGTGGGAGGCAGTCACTCAGGATTTTGTCTCTGGGTGTTGCATTTACAGTGTCCGGTCAGGGTAGGGGTGTCTCAGAGGCAGAGGAAGAGCCTTCCTCTCGGGGGATTGTCCAAGCTCCCAAGTGTTTGTGTTCATTCTGTGGGAATGAAGAGTACTGTTTTCTGCCACAGGGGACACCCCAGGAGAGGGACTCTAGAGCACAGCAGTGAGTTCCCTCAACTGGAATACACACCATCTAGTTAGTCCTGGGTGCCTATGGGCATGGCAAGCCACATATGCGGGCTCTTGGCCCAGTCACTGAGAGGCGTTACTTGAATAAGGTACTCACGCTGAGGGTCACAATGTGTGTTTGTGCCCAAGGCGGCCCTCACGCTTGGGCGTGGCCTCATGGGCCATGCCGTTTTCTCCTACACTGGAGGTTTGACTCACTGCCAGCAGCAAGGTTTCTTGCTATGGGGAAGGAGGGGTTCTGACTTGTGCATCAGGTTCCCCCCTGTGCAGGGATTGGAGATAAGGTCTAGGTTCCGATGACTGAAAACCCAGGTTGGGAATGGATGGTGGCCTAAGGCAGTGGCGGGTCCAATGTGCTGGGTGTGCAGCCAGCTCTGTCGGTGTCTGTTGGAAGGTCTGGGCTCAGGCTCTTTGCGACAGAGCATCACTGTTTAAGGTAGCCTATGCAATTGGGGTGTTGCCGAGGGCCAAGCAGTTTGATCCTCATTTGGGGTTTCTGGGCAGCGCCATAGACAAGGTTTTTCTCCTGGGAGGCAGGCACAGTGCTTCATTGTGGCCCCAGAATTCCCAGTAGGGAGGGTTTGTGGGCCAGGAGTGTGAGGACGGAAGTCTGAAAACACAAGCTAGTGTGAGGATTGGAGCCAAGGGCAGAGCAGGCCCACTCTGCAGAGGCTGAATCAAAATCTCCTGCATCTGAAGTCAGGCTGAGGATCAGACGTTGGCTGAGGCTGGAGTATGTGTCCATGATGGCACCTTCATGAAGTGGGGGCCTCATGAGGCCAAGGAAGTTTTCCCACGCTGAGTTTGGAGGTTGCCCCAAACCACAAGGTTTCCTTCTGCGGGACATTCGAGTCCTGTTGCATGGCTCCAGGACATATCATATGGAAGGACTGGAGAGCAGGGTTCGAAGGATGGATCCCTGTACTGCATGCCTCGCATTCCCATTGGCTATTAGCGACAAGATATGTTTGATCTGCTGCCTCTGGAACACGCGACCCAGCGGGCTGAGTTGAAATGGCCTCTCCTGAGGATGCGTCATAATGTGCGTTTGGGTCCATGGAGACCTTGGAATGTGCTGGTTGTTCAGTGGCCCTGCGGAACTCTCCTA
Organism: Mustela nivalis; assembly: GCF_964662115.1. NCBI lineage: Eukaryota > Metazoa > Chordata > Mammalia > Carnivora > Mustelidae > Mustela > Mustela nivalis. The sequence continues at coordinate 136,006 of NW_028136451.1, read as the reverse complement.
CCTGAAGTGTTTGATACATCCCAGTAAGAAGGCTGCCCATGTGGAGATGAGAGAGGTTTGGTTTGGTGCCTCAGAAAAGCCCCATGTGCTGGTCTACGAAAACAGTCCTCTGAGAACGGAAACATGGAAACCAAAGCTAAGGTTCAGATTAGGGCCTGGGGGCCTGTCCATTTCAACCTTCTGTCTCTGGGGACACTGTCTGAGAGTCTAAGTGGAGATAGTTGCTCCGCTGGTGTCAGAGAACCCCTCTTAGTCCAGGGTGGCCTATACTATTGATGGCCTCAGGGACCTTGGAGCTTTTCCCTAACCTGTAGGGTTGTGGTCAATGGATTGGGCACACTTTCCTTGGAGAGGGCAGGCACAATCTTTCGCTGTTTGGTCCAGAGGCCCTAGCCTGGATGTTGTGTGGGTCCAGGCTGTGGGCACAGAAGTCTGAATACACAAACTCAGCTTATGAGTGGCGCCTAGGGTATGGCCGGCCGGATGTACAGCCCGAGAGGGAGCTCCTGGGCCTCTGAAACAAGGGCGAGTGGGAGGCGTTCCTTCAGGCTTTTGTCTCTGGATGTTGTGTCCGGGATAGCCGTGGATTGGAGCGGTGGCCTCAGGTACTGTGGACGAGTATCCCTCTCTGGGGATTTGTCCCAGCTCCCAAGACTTTGGGGTCATTTTGTGGGAAGGGTGGAGTCGTGTTGTCTGGCTCATGGGTCTCTCCAAGAAAGGGATTCCAGAGCAGAGCTCCAGGTACGGGCGGGGCGACTGGAAATTTCAAACCGTGGTGAGGATTGGGTGCATAGGGGCTTGGCAAGCCCCATATGAGGGCTCTTGGTCCAGGGCCTGACAGGCCTTTCTTTGACATGGGGCTCATGCTGAGGGTCACAGTGTGAATTTGTGCCCAAGCAGCACTCAAGTTTGGGCGTGGCTTCAGGGGCCATGAAGGTTTCTCCCACCCTGAAGGTGTGACTCCATGACAAGAGCAAGCTTGACAGCCATGGGGAAGGAGGAGTTCTGTTTTGTGCTTGCTATACCCAGCTGTGTGGAGAATTGATATAATGTCTAGGTTCAGATATCTGAAAACCAAGGTTAGGATGAGGTGACGGCATAAGACCATGGCGTGTCCGAAGTGCTGGGTGTGCGGCCAGCTGTCTCCTTGTCTGTCTGGACGTCTGGCTTCAGGCTGTGTCAGGCAGAGCATGAGTGCCCAGAGCAGCCTATCCAGTTCGGGTACCATCGAGGACCGAGCAGGTTGATCCTCATTGGGTTTTCTGGAGAGCCCCACAGGGAAACGTTTTTCTTCCGTTGGGCAGACACTGGGCTGGGTTTTGGTTCCGGAGTTCCTAGTCCAGAGGGCTTGTTTGCCAGGAGTGGGAGGAAGGAAGTCTGAAAACACAAGCTAGCGTGAGGTTTGGGACCGAGGGCACGGCAGGCCCACTCTGCAGAGGCTGAATCGAGATCTCCTGCACTGAGGTCATGTCAACTATGAGACGTGCCTCAGGCTAGAGTTCTTGTCCAGCATGGCCTCTTCCTGAAGGGTGCGGGGGCTTCATGAGGCCAGAAAGTTTTGCCTACGATGGGATTTGTGAACTGCTCCAAAACTGAAGGTTACCTTCTGCACGACAGTCGAGTCCTATTGGATGGTTCCAAGAGGCCCCATATGGAAAGACTCGAGAGCAGGTGTCTAAGCATGGATGCCTGGGAACGCCACCTCATATTCCCACTCTTTAGTCAGGACAAGGCAGGCTCAATCTGCGGGCTCCTGGGTGAGCTACCCAGAGGGAAGAGTTGAAATGGACTCTCCTGAAGATGAGTCCTACTGTGGCTTGGTGGCCTGGGAGATCTTGGAATGTGGAGGTGGCTCAGGGACTCTGCAGGATTCTCCAAAATGAGGTGTTTGACACGGCTCCAACAAGGAAACTTCCCATGTGGAGACGAGAGGAGTTCTGTTCCGTGCCTCAGGAAAGCCCCATACCCTGTTCTTCGAACCAAAGCCTCTGAGGAGTGACACCTGGAAACCAAAGCAAGAGTTGAGACTACGGCCTAAAGGCCTGTCCGGCTCAACCTTCTATCTCTGTTGACATCTGTGTGCATGCATTCATGGATATAGCTGCTCAGCTTGTGTCCGAATGCCCCTGTGAGTCCAGTGAGGCTCCCAGTAGTGGGATGTCCTCGGAGGCCTTGAGGTTTCTCATATTCTGGAGGTGTGTGGCCAAAGGAATGGACACAGTTTCCCAGGAGAGAGCAGGCACGGTCCTGTGCTATGGCTCCAGAGGACCCAGCCTAGAGGCTGTGTTTGCCAGGGCTGTGGGGACAGATGTCTGAAAAAGCAAACTTGGCTCAGCTAGGGGCCAATGTAATGGCAGGCCTGATCTCTAGTCCGTGAGGGGAGATCCTCTGGAAATCAAAGTAGGGCAAGTGGGAGGCAGTCACTCAGGATTTTGTCTCTGGGTGTTGCATTTACAGTGTCCGGTCAGGGTAGGGGTTGTCTCAGAGGCCGAGGAAGAGCCTTCCTCTCGGGGGATTGTCCAAGCTCCCAAGTGTTTGTGTTCATTCTGTGGGAATGAAGAGTACTGTTTTCTGCCACAGGGGACACCCCAGGAGAGGGACTCTAGAGCACAGCAGTGGGTTCCCTCAACTGGAATCCACACCATCTAGTTAGTCCTGGGTGCCTATGGGCATGGCAAGCCACATATGCGGGCTCTTGGTCCAGTCACTGAGAGGCGTTACTTGAATAAGGTACTCACGCTGAGGGTCACAATGTGTGTTTGTGCCCAAGGCGGCCCTCACGCTTGGGCGTGGCCTCATGGGCCATGCCGTTTTCTCCTACACTGGAGGTTTGACTCACTGCCAGCAGCAAGGTTTCTTGCCATGGGGAAGGAGGGGTTCTGACTTGTGCATCAGGTTCCCCCCTGTGCAGGGATTGGAGATAAGGTCTAGGTTCCGATGACTGAAAACCCAGGTTGGGAATGGATGGTGGCCTAAGGCAGTGGCGGGTCCAATGTGCTGGGTGTGCAGCCAGCTCTGTCGGTGTCTGTTGGAAGGTCTGGGCTCAGGCTATTTGCGACAGAGCATCACTGTTTAAGGTAGCCTATGCAATTGGGGTGTTGCCGAGGGCCAAGCAGTTTGATCCTCATTTGGGGTTTCTGGGCAGCGCCATAGACAAGGTTTTTCTCCTGGGAGGCAGGCACAGTGCTTCATTGTGGCCCCAGAATTCCCAGTAGGGAGGGTTTGTGGGCCAGGAGTGTGAGGACGGAAGTCTGAAAACACAAGCTAGTGTGAGGATTGGAGCCAAGGGCAGAGCAGGCCCACTCTGCAGAGGCTGAATCAAAATCTCCTGCATCTGAAGTCAGGCTGAGGATCAGACGTTGGCTGAGGCTGGAGTATGTGTCCATGATGGCACCTTCATGAAGTGGGGGCCTCATGAGGCCAAGGAAGTTTTCCCACGCTGAGTTTGGAGGTTGCCCCAAACCACAAGGTTTCCTTCTGCGGGACATTCGAGTCCTGTTGCATGGCTCCAGGACATATCATATGGAAGGACTGGAGAGCAGGGTTCGAAGGATGGATCCCTGTACTGCATGCCTCGCATTCCCATTGGCTATTAGCGACAAGATATGTTTGATCTGCTGCCTCTGGAACACGCGACCCAGCGGGCTGAGTTGAAATGGCCTCTCCTGAGGATGCGTCATAATGTGCGTTTGGGTCCATGGAGACCTTGGAATGTGCTGGTTGTTCAGTGGCCCTGCGGAACTCTCCTACCTGAAGTGTTTGATACATCCCAGTAAGAAGGCTGCCCATGTGGAGATGAGAGAGGTTTGGTTTGGTGCCTCAGAAAAGCCCCATGTGCTGGTCTACGAAAACAGTCCTCTGAGAACGGAAACATGGAAACCAAAGCTAAGGTTCAGATTAGGGCCTGGGGGCCTGTCCATTTCAACCTTCTGTCTCTGGGGACACTGTCTGAGAGTCTAAGTGGAGATAGTTGCTCCGCTGGTGTCAGAGAACCCCTCTTAGTCCAGGATGGCTTATACTATTGATGGCCTCAGGGACCTTGGAGCTTTTCCCTAACCTGTAGGGTTGTGGTCAATGGATTGGGCACACTTTCCTTGGAGAGGGCAGGCACAATCTTTCGCTGTTTGGTCCAGAGGCCCTAGCCTGGATGTTGTGTGGGTCCAGGCTGTGGGCACAGAAGTCTGAATACACAAACTCAGCTTATGAGTGGCGCCTAGGGTATGGCCGGCCGGATGTACAGCCCGAGAGGGAGCTCCTGGGCCTCTGAAACAAGGGCGAGTGGGAGGCGTTCCTTCAGGCTTTTGTCTCTGGATGTTGTGTCCGGGATAGCCGTGGATTGGAGCGGTGGCCTCAGGTACTGTGGACGAGTATCCCTCTCTGGGGATTTGTCCCAGCTCCCAAGACTTTGGGGTCATTTTGTGGGAAGGGTGGAGTCGTGTTGTCTGGCTCATGGGTCTCTCCAAGAAAGGGATTCCAGAGCAGAGCTCCAGGTACGGGCGGGGCGACTGGAAATTTCAAACCGTGGTGAGGATTGGGTGCATAGGGGCTTGGCAAGCCCCATATGAGGGCTCTTGGTCCAGGGCCTGACAGGCCTTTCTTTGACATGGGGCTCATGCTGAGTGTCACAGTGTGAATTTGTGCCCAAGCAGCACTCAAGTTTGGGCGTGGCTTCAGGGGCCATGAAGGTTTCTCCCACCCTGAAGGTGTGACTCCATGCCAAGAGCAAGCTTGACAGCCATGGGGAAGGAGGAGTTCTGTTTTGTGCTTGCTATACCCAGCTGTGTGGAGAATTGATATAATGTCTAGGTTCAGATATCTGAAAACCAAGGTTAGGATGAGGTGACGGCATAAGACCATGGCGTGTCCGAAGTGCTGGGTGTGCGGCCAGCTGTCTCCTTGTCTGTCTGGACGTCTGGCTTCAGGCTGTGTCAGGCAGAGCATGAGTGCCCAGAGCAGCCTATCCAGTTCGGGTACCATCGAGGACCGAGCAGGTTGATCCTCATTGGGTTTTCTGGAGAGCCCCACAGGGAAACGTTTTTCTTCCGTTGGGCAGACACTGGGCTGGGTTTTGGTTCCGGAGTTCCTAGTCCAGAGGGCTTGTTTGCCAGGAGTGGGAGGAAGGAAGTCTGAAAACACAAGCTAGCGTGAGGTTTGGGACCGAGGGCACGGCAGGCCCACTCTGCAGAGGCTGAATCGAGATCTCCTGCACTGAGGTCATGTCAACTATGAGACGTGCCTCAGGCTAGAGTTCTTGTCCAGCATGGCCTCTTCCTGAAGGGTGCGGGGGCTTCATGAGGCCAGAAAGTTTTGCCTACGATGGGATTTGTGAACTGCTCCAAAACTGAAGGTTACCTTCTGCACGACAGTCGAGTCCTATTGGATGGTTCCAAGAGGCCCCATATGGAAAGACTCGAGAGCAGGTGTCTAAGCATGGATGCCTGGGAACGCCACCTCATATTCCCACTCTTTAGTCAGGACAAGGCAGGCTCAATCTGCGGGCTCCTGGGTGAGCTACCCAGAGGGAAGAGTTGAAATGGACTCTCCTGAAGATGAGTCCTACTGTGGCTTGGTGGCCTGGGAGACCTTGGAATGTGGAGGTGGCTCAGGGACTCTGCAGGATTCTCCAACATGAGGTGTTTGACACGGCTCCAACAAGGAAACTTCCCATGTGGAGACGAGAGGAGTTCTGTTCCGTGCCTCAGGAAAGCCCCATACCCTGTTCTTCGAACCAAAGCCTCTGAGGAGTGACACCTGGAAACCAAAGCAAGAGTTGAGACTACGGCCTAAAGGCCTGTCCGGCTCAACCTTCTATCTCTGTTGACATCTGTGTGCATGCATTCATGGATGTAGCTGCTCAGCTTGTGTCCGAATGCCCCTGTGAGTCCAGTGAGGCTCCCAGTAGTGGGATGTCCTCGGAGGCCTTGAGGTTTCTCATATTCTGGAGGTGTGTGGCCAAAGGAATGGACACAGTTTCCCAGGAGAGAGCAGGCACGGTCCTGTGCTATGGCTCCAGAGGACCCAGCCTAGAGGCTGTGTTTGCCAGGGCTGTGGGGACAGATGTCTGAAAAAGCAAACTTGGCTCAGCTAGGGGCCAATGTAATGGCAGGCCTGATCTCTAGTCCGTGAGGGGAGATCCTCTGGAAATCAAAGTAGGGCAAGTGGCAGGCAGTCACTCAGGATTTTGTCTCTGGGTGTTGCATTTACAGTGTCCGGTCAGGGTAGGGGTTGTCTCAGAGGCCGAGGAAGAGCCTTCCTCTCGGGGGATTGTCCAAGCTCCCAAGTGTTTGTGTTCATTCTGTGGGAATGAAGAGTACTGTTTTCTGCCACAGGGGACACCCCAGGAGAGGGACTCTAGAGCACAGCAGTGGGTTCCCTCAACTGGAATCCACACCATCTAGTTAGTCCTGGGTGCCTATGGGCATGGCAAGCCACATATGCGGGCTCTTGGTCCAGTCACTGAGAGGCGTTACTTGAATAAGGTACTCACGCTGAGGGTCACAATGTGTGTTTGTGCCCAAGGCGGCCCTCACGCTTGGGCGTGGCCTCATGGGCCATGCCGTTTTCTCCTACACTGGAGGTTTGACTCACTGCCAGCAGCAAGGTTTCTTGCCATGGGGAAGGAGGGGTTCTGACTTGTGCATCAGGTTCCCCCCTGTGCAGGGATTGGAGATAAGGTCTAGGTTCCGATGACTGAAAACCCAGGTTGGGAATGGATGGTGGCCTAAGGCAGTGGCGGGTCCAATGTGCTGGGTGTGCAGCCAGCTCTGTCGGTGTCTGTTGGAAGGTCTGGGCTCAGGCTATTTGCGACAGAGCATCACTGTTTAAGGTAGCCTATGCAATTGGGGTGTTGCCGAGGGCCAAGCAGTTTGATCCTCATTTGGGGTTTCTGGGCAGCGCCATAGACAAGGTTTTTCTCCTGGGAGGCAGGCACAGTGCTTCATTGTGGCCCCAGAATTCCCAGTAGGGAGGGTTTGTGGGCCAGGAGTGTGAGGACGGAAGTCTGAAAACACAAGCTAGTGTGAGGATTGGAGCCAAGGGCAGAGCAGGCCCACTCTGCAGAGGCTGAATCAAAATCTCCTGCATCTGAAGTCAGGCTGAGGATCAGACGTTGGCTGAGGCTGGAGTATGTGTCCATGATGGCACCTTCATGAAGTGGGGGCCTCATGAGGCCAAGGAAGTTTTCCCACGCTGAGTTTGGAGGTTGCCCCAAACCACAAGGTTTCCTTCTGCGGGACATTCGAGTCCTGTTGCATGGCTCCAGGACATATCATATGGAAGGACTGGAGAGCAGGGTTCGAAGGATGGATCCCTGTACTGCATGCCTCGCATTCCCATTGGCTATTAGCGACAAGATATGTTTGATCTGCTGCCTCTGGAACACGCGACCCAGCGGGCTGAGTTGAAATGGCCTCTCCTGAGGATGCGTCATAATGTGCGTTTGGGTCCATGGAGACCTTGGAATGTGCTGGTTGTTCAGTGGCCCTGCGGAACTCTCCTACCTGAAGTGTTTGATACATCCCAGTAAGAAGGCTGCCCATGTGGAGATGAGAGAGGTTTGGTTTGGTGCCTCAGAAAAGCCCCATGTGCTGGTCTACGAAAACAGTCCTCTGAGAACGGAAACATGGAAACCAAAGCTAAGGTTCAGATTAGGGCCTGGGGGCCTGTCCATTTCAACCTTCTGTCTCTGGGGACACTGTCTGAGAGTCTAAGTGGAGATAGTTGCTCCGCTGGTGTCAGAGAACCCCTCTTAGTCCAGGATGGCCTATACTATTGATGGCCTCAGGGACCTTGGAGCTTTTCCCTAACCTGTAGGGTTGTGGTCAATGGATTGGGCACACTTTCCTTGGAGAGGGCAGGCACAATCTTTCGCTGTTTGGTCCAGAGGCCCTAGCCTGGATGTTGTGTGGGTCCAGGCTGTGGGCACAGAAGTCTGAATACACAAACTCAGCTTATGAGTGGCGCCTAGGGTATGGCCGGCCGGATGTACAGCCCGAGAGGGAGCTCCTGGGCCTCTGAAACAAGGGCGAGTGGGAGGCGTTCCTTCAGGCTTTTGTCTCTGGATGTTGTGTCCGGGATAGCCGTGGATTGGAGCGGTGGCCTCAGGTACTGTGGACGAGTATCCCTCTCTGGGGATTTGTCCCAGCTCCCAAGACTTTGGGGTCATTTTGTGGGAAGGGTGGAGTCGTGTTGTCTGGCTCATGGGTCTCTCCAAGAAAGGGATTCCAGAGCAGAGCTCCAGGTACGGGCGGGGCGACTGGAAATTTCAAACCGTGGTGAGGATTGGGTGCATAGGGGCTTGGCAAGCCCCATATGAGGGCTCTTGGTCCAGGGCCTGACAGGCCTTTCTTTGACATGGGGCTCATGCTGAGTGTCACAGTGTGAATTTGTGCCCAAGCAGCACTCAAGTTTGGGCGTGGCTTCAGGGGCCATGAAGGTTTCTCCCACCCTGAAGGTGTGACTCCATGCCAAGAGCAAGCTTGACAGCCATGGGGAAGGAGGAGTTCTGTTTTGTGCTTGCTATACCCAGCTGTGTGGAGAATTGATATAATGTCTAGGTTCAGATATCTGAAAACCAAGGTTAGGATGAGGTGACGGCATAAGACCATGGCGTGTCCGAAGTGCTGGGTGTGCGGCCAGCTGTCTCCTTGTCTGTCTGGACGTCTGGCTTCAGGCTGTGTCAGGCAGAGCATGAGTGCCCAGAGCAGCCTATCCAGTTCGGGTACCATCGAGGACCGAGCAGGTTGATCCTCATTGGGTTTTCTGGAGAGCCCCACAGGGAAACGTTTTTCTTCCGTTGGGCAGACACTGGGCTGGGTTTTGGTTCCGGAGTTCCTAGTCCAGAGGGCTTGTTTGCCAGGAGTGGGAGGAAGGAAGTCTGAAAACACAAGCTAGCGTGAGGTTTGGGACCGAGGGCACGGCAGGCCCACTCTGCAGAGGCTGAATCGAGATCTCCTGCACTGAGGTCATGTCAACTATGAGACGTGCCTCAGGCTAGAGTTCTTGTCCAGCATGGCCTCTTCCTGAAGGGTGCGGGGGCTTCATGAGGCCAGAAAGTTTTGCCTACGATGGGATTTGTGAACTGCTCCAAAACTGAAGGTTACCTTCTGCACGACAGTCGAGTCCTATTGGATGGTTCCAAGAGGCCCCATATGGAAAGACTCGAGAGCAGGTGTCTAAGCATGGATGCCTGGGAACGCCACCTCATATTCCCACTCTTTAGTCAGGACAAGGCAGGCTCAATCTGCGGGCTCCTGGGTGAGCTACCCAGAGGGAAGAGTTGAAATGGACTCTCCTGAAGATGAGTCCTACTGTGGCTTGGTGGCCTGGGAGACCTTGGAATGTGGAGGTGGCTCAGGGACTCTGCAGGATTCTCCAACATGAGGTGTTTGACACGGCTCCAACAAGGAAACTTCCCATGTGGAGACGAGAGGAGTTCTGTTCCGTGCCTCAGGAAAGCCCCATACCCTGTTCTTCGAACCAAAGCCTCTGAGGAGTGACACCTGGAAACCAAAGCAAGAGTTGAGACTACGGCCTAAAGGCCTGTCCGGCTCAACCTTCTATCTCTGTTGACATCTGTGTGCATGCATTCATGGATGTAGCTGCTCAGCTTGTGTCCGAATGCCCCTGTGAGTCCAGTGAGGCTCCCAGTAGTGGGATGTCCTCGGAGGCCTTGAGGTTTCTCATATTCTGGAGGTGTGTGGCCAAAGGAATGGACACAGTTTCCCAGGAGAGAGCAGGCACGGTCCTGTGCTATGGCTCCAGAGGACCCAGCCTAGAGGCTGTGTTTGCCAGGGCTGTGGGGACAGATGTCTGAAAAAGCAAACTTGGCTCAGCTAGGGGCCAATGTAATGGCAGGCCTGATCTCTAGTCCGTGAGGGGAGATCCTCTGGAAATCAAAGTAGGGCAAGTGGCAGGCAGTCACTCAGGATTTTGTCTCTGGGTGTTGCATTTACAGTGTCCGGTCAGGGTAGGGGTTGTCTCAGAGGCCGAGGAAGAGCCTTCCTCTCGGGGGATTGTCCAAGCTCCCAAGTGTTTGTGTTCATTCTGTGGGAATGAAGAGTACTGTTTTCTGCCACAGGGGACACCCCAGGAGAGGGACTCTAGAGCACAGCAGTGGGTTCCCTCAACTGGAATCCACACCATCTAGTTAGTCCTGGGTGCCTATAGGCATGGCAAGCCACATATGCGGGCTCTTGGTCCAGTCACTGAGAGGCGTTACTTGAATAAGGTACTCACGCTGAGGGTCACAATGTGTGTTTGTGCCCAAGGCGGCCCTCACGCTTGGGCGTGGCCTCATGGGCCATGCCGTTTTCTCCTACACTGGAGGTTTGACTCACTGCCAGCAGCAAGGTTTCTTGCCATGGGGAAGGAGGGGTTCTGACTTGTGCATCAGGTTCCCCCCTGTGCAGGGATTGGAGATAAGGTCTAGGTTCCGATGACTGAAAACCCAGGTTGGGAATGGATGGTGGCCTAAGGCAGTGGCGGGTCCAATGTGCTGGGTGTGCAGCCAGCTCTGTCGGTGTCTGTTGGAAGGTCTGGGCTCAGGCTATTTGCGACAGAGCATCACTGTTTAAGGTAGCCTATGCAATTGGGGTGTTGCCGAGGGCCAAGCAGTTTGATCCTCATTTGGGGTTTCTGGGCAGCGCCATAGACAAGGTTTTTCTCCTGGGAGGCAGGCACAGTGCTTCATTGTGGCCCCAGAATTCCCAGTAGGGAGGGTTTGTGGGCCAGGAGTGTGAGGACGGAAGTCTGAAAACACAAGCTAGTGTGAGGATTGGAGCCAAGGGCAGAGCAGGCCCACTCTGCAGAGGCTGAATCAAAATCTCCTGCATCTGAAGTCAGGCTGAGGATCAGACGTTGGCTGAGGCTGGAGTATGTGTCCATGATGGCACCTTCATGAAGTGGGGGCCTCATGAGGCCAAGGAAGTTTTCCCACGCTGAGTTTGGAGGTTGCCCCAAACCACAAGGTTTCCTTCTGCGGGACATTCGAGTCCTGTTGCATGGCTCCAGGACATATCATATGGAAGGACTGGAGAGCAGGGTTCGAAGGATGGATCCCTGTACTGCATGCCTCGCATTCCCATTGGCTATTAGCGACAAGATATGTTTGATCTGCTGCCTCTGGAACACGCGACCCAGCGGGCTGAGTTGAAATGGCCTCTCCTGAGGATGCGTCATAATGTGCGTTTGGGTCCATGGAGACCTTGGAATGTGCTGGTTGTTCAGTGGCCCTGCGGAACTCTCCTACCTGAAGTGTTTGATACATCCCAGTAAGAAGGCTGCCCATGTGGAGATGAGAGAGGTTTGGTTTGGTGCCTCAGAAAAGCCCCATGTGCTGGTCTACGAAAACAGTCCTCTGAGAACGGAAACATGGAAACCAAAGCTAAGGTTCAGATTAGGGCCTGGGGGCCTGTCCATTTCAACCTTCTGTCTCTGGGGACACTGTCTGAGAGTCTAAGTGGAGATAGTTGCTCCGCTGGTGTCAGAGAACCCCTCTTAGTCCAGGGTGGCCTATACTATTGATGGCCTCAGGGACCTTGGAGCTTTTCCCTAACCTGTAGGGTTGTGGTCAATGGATTGGGCACACTTTCCTTGGAGAGGGCAGGCACAATCTTTCGCTGTTTGGTCCAGAGGCCCTAGCCTGGATGTTGTGTGGGTCCAGGCTGTGGGCACAGAAGTCTGAATACACAAACTCAGCTTATGAGTGGCGCCTAGGGTATGGCCGGCCGGATGTACAGCCCGAGAGGGAGCTCCTGGGCCTCTGAAACAAGGGCGAGTGGGAGGCGTTCCTTCAGGCTTTTGTCTCTGGATGTTGTGTCCGGGATAGCCGTGGATTGGAGCGGTGGCCTCAGGTACTGTGGACGAGTATCCCTCTCTGGGGATTTGTCCCAGCTCCCAAGACTTTGGGGTCATTTTGTGGGAAGGGTGGAGTCGTGTTGTCTGGCTCATGGGTCTCTCCAAGAAAGGGATTCCAGAGCAGAGCTCCAGGTACGGGCGGGGCGACTGGAAATTTCAAACCGTGGTGAGGATTGGGTGCATAGGGGCTTGGCAAGCCCCATATGAGGGCTCTTGGTCCAGGGCCTGACAGGCCTTTCTTTGACATGGGGCTCATGCTGAGGGTCACAGTGTGAATTTGTGCCCAAGCAGCACTCAAGTTTGGGCGTGGCTTCAGGGGCCATGAAGGTTTCTCCCACCCTGAAGGTGTGACTCCATGCCAAGAGCAAGCTTGACAGCCATGGGGAAGGAGGAGTTCTGTTTTGTGCTTGCTATACCCAGCTGTGTGGAGAATTGATATAATGTCTAGGTTCAGATATCTGAAAACCAAGGTTAGGATGAGGTGACGGCATAAGACCATGGCGTGTCCGAAGTGCTGGGTGTGCGGCCAGCTGTCTCCTTGTCTGTCTGGACGTCTGGCTTCAGGCTGTGTCAGGCAGAGCATGAGTGCCCAGAGCAGCCTATCCAGTTCGGGTACCATCGAGGACCGAGCAGGTTGATCCTCATTGGTTTTTCTGGAGAGCCCCACAGGGAAACGTTTTTCTTCCGTTGGGCAGACACTGGGCTGGATTTTGGTTCCGGAGTTCCTAGTCCAGAGGGCTTGTTTGCCAGGAGTGGGAGGAAGGAAGTCTGAAAACACAAGCTAGCGTGAGGTTTGGGACCGAGGGCACGGCAGGCCCACTCTGCAGAGGCTGAATCGAGATCTCCTGCACTGAGGTCATGTCAACTATGAGACGTGCCTCAGGCTAGAGTTCTTGTCCAGCATGGCCTCTTCCTGAAGAGTGTGGGGGCTTCATGAGGCCAGAAAGTTTTGCCTACGATGGGATTTGTGAACTGCTCCAAAACTGAAGGTTACCTTCTGCACGACAGTCGAGTCCTATTGGATGGTTCCAAGAGGCCCCATATGGAAAGACTCGAGAGCAGGTGTCTAAGCATGGATGCCTGGGAACGCCACCTCATATTCCCACTCTTTAGTCAGGACAAGGCAGGCTCAATCTGCGGGCTCCTGGGTGAGCTACCCAGAGGGGAGAGTTGAAATGGACTCTCCTGAAGATGAGTCCTACTGTGGCTTGGTGGCCTGGGAGACCTTGGAATGTGGAGGTGGCTCAGGGACTCTGCAGGATTCTCCAACATGAGGTGTTTGACACGGCTCCAACAAGGAAACTTCCCATGTGGAGACGAGAGGAGTTCTGTTCCGTGCCTCAGGAAAGCCCCATACCCTGTTCTTCGAACCTAAGCCTCTGAGGAGTGACACCTGGAAACCAAAGCAAGAGTTGAGACTACGGCCTAAAGGCCTGTCCGGCTCAACCTTCTATCTCTGTTGACATCTGTGTGCATGCATTCATGGATGTAGCTGCTCAGCTTGTGTCCGAATGCCCCTGTGAGTCCAGTGAGGCTCCCAGTAGTGGGATGTCCTCGGAGGCCTTGAGGTTTCTCATATTCTGGAGGTGTGTGGCCAAAGGAATGGACACAGTTTCCCAGGAGAGAGCAGGCACGGTCCTGTGCTATGGCTCCAGAGGACCCAGCCTAGAGGCTGTGTTTGCCAGGGCTGTGGGGACAGATGTCTGAAAAAGCAAACTTGGCTCAGCTAGGGGCCAATGTAATGGCAGGCCTGATCTCTAGTCCGTGAGGGGAGATCCTCTGGAAATCAAAGTAGGGCAAGTGGCAGGCAGTCACTCAGGATTTTGTCTCTGGGTGTTGCATTTACAGTGTCCGGTCAGGGTAGGGGTTGTCTCAGAGGCCGAGGAAGAGCCTTCCTCTCGGGGGATTGTCCAAGCTCCCAAGTGTTTGTGTTCATTCTGTGGGAATGAAGAGTACTGTTTTCTGCCACAGGGGACACCCCAGGAGAGGGACTCTAGAGCACAGCAGTGGGTTCCCTCAACTGGAATCCACACCATCTAGTTAGTCCTGGGTGCCTATGGGCATGGCAAGCCACATATGCGGGCTCTTGGTCCAGTCACTGAGAGGCGTTACTTGAATAAGGTACTCACGCTGAGGGTCACAATGTGTGTTTGTGCCCAAGGCGGCCCTCACGCTTGGGCGTGGCCTCATGGGCCATGCCGTTTTCTCCTACACTGGAGGTTTGACTCACTGCCAGCAGCAAGGTTTCTTGCCATGGGGAAGGAAGGGTTCTGACTTGTGCATCAGGTTCCCCCCTGTGCAGGGATTGGAGATAAGGTCTAGGTTCCGATGACTGAAAACCCAGGTTGGGAATGGATGGTGGCCTAAGGCAGTGGCGGGTCCAATGTGCTGGGTGTGCAGCCAGCTCTGTCGGTGTCTGTTGGAAGGTCTGGGCTCAGGCTCTTTGCGACAGAGCATCACTGTTTAAGGTAGCCTATGCAATTGGGGTGTTGCCGAGGGCCAAGCAGTTTGATCCTCATTTGGGGTTTCTGGGCAGCGCCATAGACAAGGTTTTTCTCCTGGGAGGCAGGCACAGTGCTTCATTGTGGCCCCAGAATTCCCAGTAGGGAGGGTTTGTGGGCCAGGAGTGTGAGGACGGAAGTCTGAAAACACAAGCTAGTGTGAGGATTGGAGCCAAGGGCAGAGCAGGCCCACTCTGCAGAGGCTGAATCAAAATCTCCTGCATCTGAAGTCAGGCTGAGGATCAGACGTTGGCTGAGGCTGGAGTATGTGTCCATGATGGCACCTTCATGAAGTGGGGGCCTCATGAGGCCAAGGAAGTTTTCCCACGCTGAGTTTGGAGGTTGCCCCAAACCACAAGGTTTCCTTCTGCGGGACATTCGAGTCCTGTTGCATGGCTCCAGGACATATCATATGGAAGGACTGGAGAGCAGGGTTCGAAGGATGGATCCCTGTACTGCATGCCTCGCATTCCCATTGGCTATTAGCGACAAGATATGTTTGATCTGCTGCCTCTGGAACACGCGACCCAGCGGGCTGAGTTGAAATGGCCTCTCCTGAGGATGCGTCATAATGTGCGTTTGGGTCCATGGAGACCTTGGAATGTGCTGGTTGTTCAGTGGCCCTGCGGAACTCTCCTACGTGAAGTGTTTGATACATCCCAGTAAGAAGGCTGCCCATGTGGAGATGAGAGAGGTTTGGTTTGGTGCCTCAGAAAAGCCCCATGTGCTGGTCTACGAAAACAGTCCTCTGAGAACGGAAACATGGAAACCAAAGCTAAGGTTCAGATTAGGGCCTGGGGGCCTGTCCATTTCAACCTTCTGTCTCTGGGGACACTGTCTGAGAGTCTAAGTGGAGATAGTTGCTCCGCTGGTGTCAGAGAACCCCTCTTAGTCCAGGGTGGCCTATACTATTGATGGCCTCAGGGACCTTGGAGCTTTTCCCTAACCTGTAGGGTTGTGGTCAATGGATTGGGCACACTTTCCTTGGAGAGGGCAGGCACAATCTTTCGCTGTTTGGTCCAGAGGCCCTAGCCTGGATGTTGTGTGGGTCCAGGCTGTGGGCACAGAAGTCTGAATACACAAACTCAGCTTATGAGTGGCGCCTAGGGTATGGCCGGCCGGATGTACAGCCCGAGAGGGAGCTCCTGGGCCTCTGAAACAAGGGCGAGTGGGAGGCGTTCCTTCAGGTTTTTGTCTCTGGATGTTGTGTCCGGGATAGCCGTGGATTGGAGCGGTGGCCTCAGGTACTGTGGTCGAGTATCCCTCTCTGGGGATTTGTCCCAGCTCCCAAGACTTTGGGGTCATTTTGTGGGAAGGGTGGAGTCGTGTTGTCTGGCTCATGGGTCTCTCCAAGAAAGGGATTCCAGAGCAGAGCTCCAGGTACGGGCGGGGCGACTGGAAATTTCAAACCGTGGTGAGGATTGGGTGCATAGGGGCTTGGCAAGCCCCATATGAGGGCTCTTGGTCCAGGGCCTGACAGGCCTTTCTTTGACATGGGGCTCATGCTGAGGGTCACAGTGTGAATTTGTGCCCAAGCAGCACTCAAGTTTGGGCGTGGCTTCAGGGGCCATGAAGGTTTCTCCCACCCTGAAGGTGTGACTCCATGCCAAGAGCAAGCTTGACAGCCATGGGGAAGGAGGAGTTCTGTTTTGTGCTTGCTATACCCAGCTGTGTGGAGAATTGATATAATGTCTAGGTTCAGATATCTGAAAACCAAGGTTAGGATGAGGTGACGGCATAAGACCATGGCGTGTCCGAAGTGCTGGGTGTGCGGCCAGCTGTCTCCTTGTCTGTCTGGACGTCTGGCTTCAGGCTGTGTCAGGCAGAGCATGAGTGCCCAGAGCAGCCTATCCAGTTCGGGTACCATCGAGGACCGAGCAGGTTGATCCTCATTGGGTTTTCTGGAGAGCCCCACAGGGAAACGTTTTTCTTCCGTTGGGCAGGCACTGGGCTGGGTTTTGGTTCCGGAGTTCCTAGTCCGGAGGGCTTGATTGCCAGGAGTGGGAGGAAGGAAGTCTGAAAACACAAGCTAGCGTGAGGTTTGGGACCGAGGGCACGGCAGGCCCACTCTGCAGAGGCTGAATCGAGATCTCCTGCACTGAGGTCATGTCAACTATGAGACGTGCCTCAGGCTAGAGTTCTTGTCCAGCATGGCCTCTTCCTGAAGGGTGCGGGGGCTTCATGAGGCCAGAAAGTTTTGCCTACGATGGGATTTGTGAACTGCTCCAAAACTGAAGGTTACCTTCTGCACGACAGTCGAGTCCTATTGGATGGTTCCAAGAGGCCCCATATGGAAAGACTCGAGAGCAGGTGTCTAAGCATGGATGCCAGGGAACGCCACCTCATATTCCCACTCTTTAGTCAGGACAAGGCAGGCTCAATCTGCGGGCTCCTGGGTGAGCTACCCAGAGGGGAGAGTTGAAATGGACTCTCCTGAAGATGAGTCCTACTGTGGCTTGGTGGCCTGGGAGACCTTGGAATGTGGAGGTGGCTCAGGGACTCTGCAGGATTCTCCAACATGAGGTGTTTGACACGGCTCCAACAAGGAAACTTCCCATGTGGAGACGAGAGGAGTTCTGTTCCGTGCCTCAGGAAAGCCCCATACCCTGTTCTTCGAACCAAAGCCTCTGAGGAGTGACACCTGGAAACCAAAGCAAGAGTTGAGACTACGGCCTAAAGGCCTGTCCGGCTCAACCTTCTATCTCTGTTGACATCTGTGTGCATGCATTCATGGATGTAGCTGCTCAGCTTGTGTCCGAATGCCCCTGTGAGTCCAGTGAGGCTCCCAGTAGTGGGATGTCCTCGGAGGCCTTGAGGTTTCTCATATTCTGGAGGTGTGTGGCCAAAGGAATGGACACAGTTTCCCAGGAGAGAGCAGGCACGGTCCTGTGCTATGGCTCCAGAGGACCCAGCCTAGAGGCTGTGTTTGCCAGGGCTGTGGGGACAGATGTCTGAAAAAGCAAACTTGGCTCAACTAGGGGCCAATGTAATGGCAGGCCTGATCTCTAGTGCCTGAGGGGAGATCCTCTGGAAATCAAAGTAGGGCAAGTGGGAGGCAGTCACTCAGGATTTTGTCTCTGGGTGTTGCATTTACAGTGTCCGGTCAGGGTAGGGGTTGTCTCAGAGGCCGAGGAAGAGCCTTCCTCTCGGGGGATTGTCCAAGTGTTTGTGTTCATTCAGTGGGAATGAAGAGTACTGTTTTCTGCCACAGGGGACACCCCAGGAGAGGGACTCTAGAGCACAGCAGTGGGTTCCCTCAACTGGAATCCACACCATCTAGTTAGTCCTGGGTGCCTATGGGCATGGCAAGCCACATATGCGGGCTCTTGGTCCAGTCACTGAGAGGCGTTACTTGAATAAGGTACTCACGCTGAGGGTCACAATGTGTGTTTGTGCCCAAGGCGGCCCTCACGCTTGGGCGTGGCCTCATGGGCCATGCCGTTTTCTCCTACACTGAAGGTTTGACTCACTGCCAGCAGCAAGGTTTCTTGCCATGGGGAAGGAGGGGTTCTGACTTGTGCATCAGGTTCCCCCCTGTGCAGGGATTGGAGATAAGGTCTAGGTTCCGATGACTGAAAACCCAGGTTGGGAATGGATGGTGGCCTAAGGCAGTGGCGGGTCCAATGTGCTGGGTGTGCAGCCAGCTCTGTCGGTGTCTGTTGGAAGGTCTGGGCTCAGGCTCTTTGCGACAGAGCATCACTGTTTAAGGTAGCCTATGCAATTGGGGTGTTGCCGAGCGCCAAGCAGGTTGATCCTCATTTGGGGTTTCTGGGCAGCGCCATAGACAAGGTTTTTCTCCTGGGAGGCAGGCACAGTGCTTCATTGTGGGCCCAGAATTCCCAGTAGGGAGGGTTTGTGGGCCAGGATTGTGAGGACGGAAGTCTGAAAACACAAGCTAGTGTGAGGATTGGAGCCAAGGGCAGAGCAGGCCCACTCTGCAGAGGCTGAATCAAAATCTCCTGCATCTGAAGTCAGGCTGAGGATCAGACGTTGGCTGAGGCTGGAGTATGTGTCCATGATGGCACCTTCATGAAGTGGGGGCCTCATGAGGCCAAGGAAGTTTTCCCACGCTGAGTTTGGAGGTTGCCCCAAACCACAAGGTTTCCTTCTGCGGGACATTCGAGTCCTGTTGCATGGCTCCAGGACATACCATATGGAAGGACTGGAGAGCAGGTTTCGAAGGATGGATCCCTGTACTGCATGCCTCGCATTCCCATTGGCTATTAGCGACAAGATATGTTTGATCTGCTGCCTCTGGAACACGCGACCCAGCGGGCTGAGTTGAAATGGCCTCTCCTGAGGATGCGTCATAATGTGCGTTTGGGTCCATGGAGACCTTGGAATGTGCTGGTTGTTCAGTGGCCCTGCGGAACTCTCCTACCTGAAGTGTTTGATACATCCCAGTAAGAAGGCTGCCCATGTGGAGATGAGAGAGGTTTGGTTTGGTGCCTCAGAAAAGCCCCATGTGCTGGTCTACGAAAACAGTCCTCTGAGAACGGAAACATGGAAACCAAAGCTAAGGTTCAGATTAGGGCCTGGGGGCCTGTCCATTTCAACCTTCTGTCTCTGGGGACACTGTCTGAGAGTCTAAGTGGAGATAGTTGCTCCGCTGGTGTCAGAGAACCCCTCTTAGTCCAGGGTGGCCTATACTATTGATGGCCTCAGGGACCTTGGAGCTTTTCCCTAACCTGTAGGGTTGTGGTCAATGGATTGGGCACACTTTCCTTGGAGAGGGCAGGCACAATCTTTCGCTGTTTGGTCCAGAGGCCCTAGCCTGGATGTTGTGTGGGTCCAGGCTGTGGGCACAGAAGTCTGAATACACAAACTCAGCTTATGAGTGGCGCCTAGGGTATGGCCGGCCGGATGTACAGCCCGAGAGGGAGCTCCTGGGCCTCTGAAACAAGGGCGAGTGGGAGGCGTTCCTTCAGGCATTTGTCTCTGGATGTTGTGTCCGGGATAGCCGTGGATTGGAGCGGTGGCCTCAGGTACTGTGGACGAGTATCCCTCTCTGGGGATTTGTCCCAGCTCCCAAGACTTTGGGGTCATTTTGTGGGAAGGGTGGAGTCGTGTTGTCTGGCTCATGGGTCTCTCCAAGAAAGGGATTCCAGAGCAGAGCTCCAGGTACGGGCGGGGCGACTGGAAATTTCAAACCGTGGTGAGGATTGGGTGCATAGGGGCTTGGCAAGCCCCATATGAGGGCTCTTGGTCCAGGGCCTGACAGGCCTTTCTTTGACATGGGGCTCATGCTGAGGGTCACAGTGTGAATTTGTGCCCAAGCAGCAGTCAAGTTTGGGCGTGGCTTCAGGGGCCATGAAGGTTTCTCCCACCCTGAAGGTGTGACTCCATGCCAAGAGCAAGCTTGACAGCCATGGGGAAGGAGGAGTTCTGTTTTGTGCTTGCTATACCCAGCTGTGTGGAGAATTGATATAATGTCTAGGTTCAGATATCTGAAAACCAAGGTTAGGATGAGGTGACGGCATAAGACCATGGCGTGTCCGAAGTGCTGGGTGTGCGGCCAGCTGTCTCCTTGTCTGTCTGGACGTCTGGCTTCAGGCTGTGTCAGGCAGAGCATGAGTGCCCAGAGCAGCCTATCCAGTTCGGGTACCATCGAGGACCGAGCAGGTTGATCCTCATTGGGTTTTCTGGAGAGCCCCACAGGGAAACGTTTTTCTTCCGTTGGGCAGACACTGGGCTGGGTTTTGGTTCCGGAGTTCCTAGTCCAGAGGGCTTGTTTGCCAGGAGTGGGAGGAAGGAAGTCTGAAAACACAAGCTAGCGTGAGGTTTGGGACCGAGGGCACGGCAGGCCCACTCTGCAGAGGCTGAATCGAGATCTCCTGCACTGAGGTCATGTCAACTATGAGACGTGCCTCAGGCTAGAGTTCTTGTCCAGCATGGCCTCTTCCTGAAGGGTGCGGGGGCTTCATGAGGCCAGAAAGTTTTGCCTACGATGGGATTTGTGAACTGCTCCAAAACTGAAGGTTACCTTCTGCACGACAGTCGAGTCCTATTGGATGGTTCCAAGAGGCCCCATATGGAAAGACTCGAGAGCAGGTGTCTAAGCATGGATGCCAGGGAACGCCACCTCATATTCCCACTCTTTAGTCAGGACAAGGCAGGCTCAATCTGCGGGCTCCTGGGTGAGCTACCCAGAGGGGAGAGTTGAAATGGACTCTCCTGAAGATGAGTCCTACTGTGGCTTGGTGGCCTGGGAGACCTTGGAATGTGGAGGTGGCTCAGGGACTCTGCAGGATTCTCCAACATGAGGTGTTTGACACGGCTCCAACAAGGAAACTTCCCATGTGGAGACGAGAGGAGTTCTGTTCCGTGCCTCAGGAAAGCCCCATACCCTGTTCTTCGAACCAAAGCCTCTGAGGAGTGACACCTGGAAACCAAAGCAAGAGTTGAGACTACGGCCTAAAGGCCTGTCCGGCTCAACCTTCTATCTCTGTTGACATCTGTGTGCATGCATTCATGGATGTAGCTGCTCAGCTTGTGTCCGAATGCCCCTGTGAGTCCAGTGAGGCTCCCAGTAGTGGGATGTCCTCGGAGGCCTTGAGGTTTCTCATATTCTGGAGGTGTGTGGCCAAAGGAATGGACACAGTTTCCCAGGAGAGAGCAGGCACGGTCCTGTGCTATGGCTCCAGAGGACCCAGCCTAGAGGCTGTGTTTGCCAGGGCTGTGGGGACAGATGTCTGAAAAAGCAAACTTGGCTCAACTAGGGGCCAATGTAATGGCAGGCCTGATCTCTAGTGCCTGAGGGGAGATCCTCTGGAAATCAAAGTAGGGCAAGTGGGAGGCAGTCACTCAGGATTTTGTCTCTGGGTGTTGCATTTACAGTGTCCGGTCAGGGTAGGGGTTGTCTCAGAGGCCGAGGAAGAGCCTTCCTCTCGGGGGATTGTCCAAGTGTTTGTGTTCATTCAGTGGGAATGAAGAGTACTGTTTTCTGCCACAGGGGACACCCCAGGAGAGGGACTCTAGAGCACAGCAGTGGGTTCCCTCAACTGGAATCCACACCATCTAGTTAGTCCTGGGTGCCTATGGGCATGGCAAGCCACATATGCGGGCTCTTGGTCCAGTCACTGAGAGGCGTTACTTGAATAAGGTACTCACGCTGAGGGTCACAATGTGTGTTTGTGCCCAAGGCGGCCCTCACGCTTGGGCGTGGCCTCATGGGCCATGCCGTTTTCTCCTACACTGAAGGTTTGACTCACTGCCAGCAGCAAGGTTTCTTGCCATGGGGAAGGAGGGGTTCTGACTTGTGCATCAGGTTCCCCCCTGTGCAGGGATTGGAGATAAGGTCTAGGTTCCGATGACTGAAAACCCAGGTTGGGAATGGATGGTGGCCTAAGGCAGTGGCGGGTCCAATGTGCTGGGTGTGCAGCCAGCTCTGTCGGTGTCTGTTGGAAGGTCTGGGCTCAGGCTCTTTGCGACAGAGCATCACTGTTTAAGGTAGCCTATGCAATTGGGGTGTTGCCGAGCGCCAAGCAGGTTGATCCTCATTTGGGGTTTCTGGGCAGCGCCATAGACAAGGTTTTTCTCCTGGGAGGCAGGCACAGTGCTTCATTGTGGGCCCAGAATTCCCAGTAGGGAGGGTTTGTGGGCCAGGATTGTGAGGACGGAAGTCTGAAAACACAAGCTAGTGTGAGGATTGGAGCCAAGGGCAGAGCAGGCCCACTCTGCAGAGGCTGAATCAAAATCTCCTGCATCTGAAGTCAGGCTGAGGATCAGACGTTGGCTGAGGCTGGAGTATGTGTCCATGATGGCACCTTCATGAAGTGGGGGCCTCATGAGGCCAAGGAAGTTTTCCCACGCTGAGTTTGGAGGTTGCCCCAAACCACAAGGTTTCCTTCTGCGGGACATTCGAGTCCTGTTGCATGGCTCCAGGACATACCATATGGAAGGACTGGAGAGCAGGTTTCGAAGGATGGATCCCTGTACTGCATGCCTCGCATTCCCATTGGCTATTAGCGACAAGATATGTTTGATCTGCTGCCTCTGGAACACGCGACCCAGCGGGCTGAGTTGAAATGGCCTCTCCTGAGGATGCGTCATAATGTGCGTTTGGGTCCATGGAGACCTTGGAATGTGCTGGTTGTTCAGTGGCCCTGCGGAACTCTCCTACCTGAAGTGTTTGATACATCCCAGTAAGAAGGCTGCCCATGTGGAGATGAGAGAGGTTTGGTTTGGTGCCTCAGAAAAGCCCCATGTGCTGGTCTACGAAAACAGTCCTCTGAGAACGGAAACATGGAAACCAAAGCTAAGGTTCAGATTAGGGCCTGGGGGCCTGTCCATTTCAACCTTCTGTCTCTGGGGACACTGTCTGAGAGTCTAAGTGGAGATAGTTGCTCCGCTGGTGTCAGAGAACCCCTCTTAGTCCAGGGTGGCCTATACTATTGATGGCCTCAGGGACCTTGGAGCTTTTCCCTAACCTGTAGGGTTGTGGTCAATGGATTGGGCACACTTTCCTTGGAGAGGGCAGGCACAATCTTTCGCTGTTTGGTCCAGAGGCCCTAGCCTGGATGTTGTGTGGGTCCAGGCTGTGGGCACAGAAGTCTGAATACACAAACTCAGCTTATGAGTGGCGCCTAGGGTATGGCCGGCCGGATGTACAGCCCGAGAGGGAGCTCCTGGGCCTCTGAAACAAGGGCGAGTGGGAGGCGTTCCTTCAGGCATTTGTCTCTGGATGTTGTGTCCGGGATAGCCGTGGATTGGAGCGGTGGCCTCAGGTACTGTGGACGAGTATCCCTCTCTGGGGATTTGTCCCAGCTCCCAAGACTTTGGGGTCATTTTGTGGGAAGGGTGGAGTCGTGTTGTCTGGCTCATGGGTCTCTCCAAGAAAGGGATTCCAGAGCAGAGCTCCAGGTACGGGCGGGGCGACTGGAAATTTCAAACCGTGGTGAGGATTGGGTGCATAGGGGCTTGGCAAGCCCCATATGAGGGCTCTTGGTCCAGGGCCTGACAGGCCTTTCTTTGACATGGGGCTCATGCTGAGGGTCACAGTGTGAATTTGTGCCCAAGCAGCAGTCAAGTTTGGGCGTGGCTTCAGGGG
Source organism: Mustela nivalis (assembly GCF_964662115.1). Classification (NCBI taxonomy): domain Eukaryota; kingdom Metazoa; phylum Chordata; class Mammalia; order Carnivora; family Mustelidae; genus Mustela; species Mustela nivalis. The sequence continues at coordinate 112,600 of NW_028136451.1, read as the reverse complement.
CCATGAAGGTTTCTCCCACCCTGAAGGTGTGACTCCATGCCAAGAGCAAGCTTGACAGCCATGGGGAAGGAGGAGTTCTGTTTTGTGCTTGCTATACCCAGCTGTGTGGAGAATTGATATAATGTCTAGGTTCAGATATCTGAAAACCAAGGTTAGGATGAGGTGACGGCATAAGACCATGGCGTGTCCGAAGTGCTGGGTGTGCGGCCAGCTGTCTCCTTGTCTGTCTGGACGTCTGGCTTCAGGCTGTGTCAGGCAGAGCATGAGTGCCCAGAGCAGCCTATCCAGTTCGGGTACCATCGAGGACCGAGCAGGTTGATCCTCATTGGGTTTTCTGGAGAGCCCCACAGGGAAACGTTTTTCTTCCGTTGGGCAGACACTGGGCTGGGTTTTGGTTCCGGAGTTCCTAGTCCAGAGGGCTTGTTTGCCAGGAGTGGGAGGAAGGAAGTCTGAAAACACAAGCTAGCGTGAGGTTTGGGACCGAGGGCACGGCAGGCCCACTCTGCAGAGGCTGAATCGAGATCTCCTGCACTGAGGTCATGTCAACTATGAGACGTGCCTCAGGCTAGAGTTCTTGTCCAGCATGGCCTCTTCCTGAAGGGTGCGGGGGCTTCATGAGGCCAGAAAGTTTTGCCTACGATGGGATTTGTGAACTGCTCCAAAACTGAAGGTTACCTTCTGCACGACAGTCGAGTCCTATTGGATGGTTCCAAGAGGCCCCATATGAAAAGACTCGAGAGCAGGTGTCTAAGCATGGATGCCTGGGAACGCCACCTCATATTCCCACTCTTTAGTCAGGACAAGGCAGGCTCAATCTGCGGGCTCCTGGGTGAGCTACCCAGAGGGGAGAGTTGAAATGGACTCTCCTGAAGATGAGTCCTACTGTGGCTTGGTGGCCTGGGAGACCTTGGAATGTGGAGGTGGCTCAGGGACTCTGCAGGATTCTCCAACATGAGGTGTTTGACACGGCTCCAACAAGGCAACTTCCCATGTGGAGACGAGAGGAGTTCTGTTCCGTGCCTCAGGAAAGCCCCATACCCTGTTCTTCGAACCAAAGCCTCTGAGGAGTGACACCTGGAAACCAAAGCAAGAGTTGAGACTACGGCCTAAAGGCCTGTCCGGCTCAACCTTCTATCTCTGTTGACATCTGTGTGCATGCATTCATGGATGTAGCTGCTCAGCTTGTGTCCGAATGCCCCTGTGAGTCCAGTGAGGCTCCCAGTAGTGGGATGTCCTCGGAGGCCTTGAGGTTTCTCATATTCTGGAGGTGTGTGGCCAAAGGAATGGACACAGTTTCCCAGGAGAGAGCAGGCACGGTCCTGTGCTATGGCTCCAGAGGACCCAGCCTAGAGGCTGTGTTTGCCAGGGCTGTGGGGACAGATGTCTGAAAAAGCAAACTTGGCTCAGCTAGGGGCCAATGTAATGGCAGGCCTGATCTCTAGTCCGTGAGGGGAGATCCTCTGGAAATCAAAGTAGGGCAAGTGGCAGGTAGTCACTCAGGATTTTGTCTCTGGGTGTTGCGTTTACAGTGTCCGGTCAGGGTAGGGGTTGTCTCAGAGGCCGAGGAAGAGCCTTCCTCTCGGGGGATTGTCCAAGCTCCCAAGTGTTTGTGTTCATTCTGTGGGAATGAAGAGTAATGTTTTCTGCCACAGGGGACCCCCCAGGAGAGGGACTCTAGAGCACAGCAGTGGGTTCCCTCAACTGGAATCCACACCATCTAGTTAGTCCTGGGTGCCTATGGGCATGGCAAGCCACATATGCGGGCTCTTGGTCCAGTCACTGAGAGGCGTTACTTGAATAAGGTACTCACGCTGAGGGTCACAATGTGTGTTTGTGCCCAAGGCTGCCCTCACCCTTGGGCGTGTCCTCATGGGCCATGCCGTTTTCTCCTACACTGGAGGTTTGACTCACTGCCAGCAGCAAGGTTTCTTGCCATGGGGAAGGAGGGGTTCTGACTTGTGCATCAGGTTCCCCCCTGTGCAGGGATTGGAGATAAGGTCTAGGTTCCGATGACTGAAAACCCAGGTTGGGAATGGATGGTGGCCTAAGGCAGTGGCGGGTCCAATGTGCTGGGTGTGCAGCCAGCTCTGTCGGTGTCTGTTGGAAGGTCTGGGCTCAGGCTCTTTGCGACAGAGCATCACTGTTTAAGGTAGCCTATGCAATTGGGGTGTTGCCGAGGGCCAAGCAGTTTGATCCTCATTTGGGGTTTCTGGGCAGCGCCATAGACAAGGTTTTTCTCCTGGGAGGCAGGCACAGTGCTTCATTGTGGCCCCAGAATTCCCAGTAGGGAGGGTTTGTGGGCCAGGAGTGTGAGGACGGAAGTCTGAAAACACAAGCTAGTGTGAGGATTGGAGCCAAGGGCAGAGCAGGCCCACTCTGCAGAGGCTGAATCAAAATCTCCTGCATCTGAAGTCAGGCTGAGGATCAGACGTTGGCTGAGGCTGGAGTATGTGTCCATGATGGCACCTTCATGAAGTGGGGGCCTCATGAGGCCAAGGAAGTTTTCCCACGCTGAGTTTGGAGGTTGCCCCAAACCACAAGGTTTCCTTCTGCGGGACATTCGAGTCCTGTTGCATGGCTCCAGGACATATCATATGGAAGGACTGGAGAGCAGGGTTCGAAGGATGGATCCCTGTACTGCATGCCTCGCATTCCCATTGGCTATTAGCGACAAGATATGTTTGATCTGCTGCCTCTGGAACACGCGACCCAGCGGGCTGAGTTGAAATGGCCTCTCCTGAGGATGCGTCATAATGTGCGTTTGGGTCCATGGAGACCTTGGAATGTGCTGGTTGTTCAGTGGCCCTGCGGAACTCTCCTACCTGAAGTGTTTGATACATCCCAGTAAGAAGGCTGCCCATGTGGAGATGAGAGAGGTTTGGTTTGGTGCCTCAGAAAAGCCCCATGTGCTGGTCTACGAAAACAGTCCTCTGAGAACGGAAACATGGAAACCAAAGCTAAGGTTCAGATTAGGGCCTGGGGGCCTGTCCATTTCAACCTTCTGTCTCTGGGGACACTGTCTGAGAGTCTAAGTGGAGATAGTTGCTCCGCTGGTGTCAGAGAACCCCTCTTAGTCCAGGGTGGCCTATACTATTGATGGCCTCAGGGACCTTGGAGCTTTTCCCTAACCTGTAGGGTTGTGGTCAATGGATTGGGCACACTTTCCTTGGAGAGGGCAGGCACAATCTTTCGCTGTTTGGTCCAGAGGCCCTAGCCTGGATGTTGTGTGGGTCCAGGCTGTGGGCACAGAAGTCTGAATACACAAACTCAGCTTATGAGTGGCGCCTAGGGTATGGCCGGCCGGATGTACAGCCCGAGAGGGAGCTCCTGGGCCTCTGAAACAAGGGCGAGTGGGAGGCGTTCCTTCAGGCTTTTGTCTCTGGATGTTGTGTCCGGGATAGCCGTGGATTGGAGCGGTGGCCTCAGGTACTGTGGACGAGTATCCCTCTCTGGGGATTTGTCCCAGCTCCCAAGACTTTGGGGTCATTTTGTGGGAAGGGTGGAGTCGTGTTGTCTGGCTCATGGGTCTCTCCAAGAAAGGGATTCCAGAGCAGAGCTCCAGGTACGGGCGCCCGGGGCGACTGGAAATTTCAAACCGTGGTGAGGATTGGGTGCATAGGGGCTTGGCAAGCCCCATATGAGGGCTCTTGGTCCAGGGCCTGACAGGCCTTTCTTTGACATGGGGCTCATGCTGAGGGTCACAGTGTGAATTTGTGCCCAAGCAGCACTCAAGTTTGGGCGTGGCTTCAGGGGCCATGAAGGTTTCTCCCACCCTGAAGGTGTGACTCCATGCCAAGAGCAAGCTTGACAGCCATGGGGAAGGAGGAGTTCTGTTTTGTGCTTGCTATACCCAGCTGTGTGGAGAATTGATATAATGTCTAGGTTCAGATATCTGAAAACCAAGGTTAGGATGAGGTGACGGCATAAGACCATGGCGTGTCCGAAGTGCTGGGTGTGCGGCCAGCTGTCTCCTTGTCTGTCTGGACGTCTGGCTTCAGGCTGTGTCAGGCAGAGCATGAGTGCCCAGAGCAGCCTATCCAGTTCGGGTACCATCGAGGACCGAGCAGGTTGATCCTCATTGGGTTTTCTGGAGAGCCCCACAGGGAAACGTTTTTCTTCCGTTGGGCAGACACTGGGCTGGGTTTTGGTTCCGGAGTTCCTAGTCCAGAGGGCTTGTTTGCCAGGAGTGGGAGGAAGGAAGTCTGAAAACACAAGCTAGCGTGAGGTTTGGGACCGAGGGCACGGCAGGCCCACTCTGCAGAGGCTGAATCGAGATCTCCTGCACTGAGGTCATGTCAACTATGAGACGTGCCTCAGGCTAGAGTTCTTGTCCAGCATGGCCTCTTCCTGAAGGGTGTGGGGGCTTCATGAGGCCAGAAAGTTTTGCCTACGATGGGATTTGTGAACTGCTCCAAAACTGAAGGTTACCTTCTGCACGACAGTCGAGTCCTATTGGATGGTTCCAAGAGGCCCCATATGGAAAGACTCGAGAGCAGGTGTCTAAGCATGGATGCCTGGGAACGCCACCTCATATTCCCACTCTTTAGTCAGGACAAGGCAGGCTCAATCTGCGGGCTCCTGGGTGAGCTACCCAGAGGGGAGAGTTGAAATGGACTCTCCTGAAGATGAGTCCTACTGTGGCTTGGTGGCCTGGGAGACCTTGGAATGTGGAGGTGGCTCAGGGACTCTGCAGGATTCTCCAACATGAGGTGTTTGACACGGCTCCAACAAGGCAACTTCCCATGTGGAGATGAGAGGAGTTCTGTTCCGTGCCTCAGGAAAGCCCCATACCCTGTTCTTCGAACCAAAGCCTCTGAGGAGTGACACCTGGAAACCAAAGCAAGAGTTGAGACTACGGCCTAAAGGCCTGTCCGGCTCAACCTTCTATCTCTGTTGACATTTGTGTGCATGCATTCATGGATGTAGCTGCTCAGCTTGTGTCCGAATGCCCCTGTGAGTCCAGTGAGGCTCCCAGTAGTGGGATGTCCTCGGAGGCCTTGAGGTTTCTCATATTCTGGAGGTGTGTGGCCAAAGGAATGGACACAGTTTCCCAGGAGAGAGCAGGCACGGTCCTGTGCTATGGCTCCAGAGGACCCAGCCTAGAGGCTGTGTTTGCCAGGGCTGTGGGGACAGATGTCTGAAAAAGCAAACTTGGCTCAGCTAGGGGCCAATGTAATGGCAGGCCTGATCTCTAGTCCGTGAGGGGAGATCCTCTGGAAATCAAAGTAGGGCAAGTGGGAGGCAGTCACTCAGGATTTTGTCTCTGGGTGTTGCGTTTACAGTGTCCGGTCAGGGTAGGGGTTGTCTCAGAGGCCGAGGAAGAGCCTTCCTCTCGGGGGATTGTCCAAGCTCCCAAGTGTTTGTGTTCATTCTGTGGGAATGAAGAGTACTGTTTTCTGCCACAGGGGACCCCCCAGGAGAGGGACTCTAGAGCACAGCAGTGGGTTCCCTCAACTGGAATCCACACCATCTAGTTAGTCCTGGGTGCCTATGGGCATGGCAAGCCACATATGCGGGCTCTTGGTCCAGTCACTGAGAGGCGTTACTTGAATAAGGTACTCACGCTGAGGGTCACAATGTGTGTTTGTGCCCAAGGCGGCCCTCACCCTTGGGCGTGGCCTCATGGGCCATGCCGTTTTCTCCTACACTGGAGGTTTGACTCACTGCCAGCAGCAAGGTTTCTTGCCATGGGGAAGGAGGGGTTCTGACTTGTGCATCAGGTTCCCCCCTGTGCAGGGATTGGAGATAAGGTCTAGGTTCCGATGACTGAAAACCCAGGTTGGGAATGGATGGTGGCCTAAGGCAGTGGCGGGTCCAATGTGCTGGGTGTGCAGCCAGCTCTGTCGGTGTCTGTTGGAAGGTCTGGGCTCAGGCTCTTTGCGACAGAGCATCACTGTTTAAGGTAGCCTATGCAATTGGGGTGTTGCCGAGGGCCAAGCAGTTTGATCCTCATTTGGGGTTTCTGGGCAGCGCCATAGACAAGGTTTTTCTCCTGGGAGGCAGGCACAGTGCTTCATTGTGGCCCCAGAATTCCCAGTAGGGAGGGTTTGTGGGCCAGGAGTGTGAGGACGGAAGTCTGAAAACACAAGCTAGTGTGAGGATTGGAGCCAAGGGCAGAGCAGGCCCACTCTGCAGAGGCTGAATCAAAATCTCCTGCATCTGAAGTCAGGCTGAGGATCAGACGTTGGCTGAGGCTGCAGTATGTGTCCATGATGGCACCTTCATGAAGTGGGGGCCTCATGAGGCCAAGGAAGTTTTCCCACGCTGAGTTTGGAGGTTGCCCCAAACCACAAGGTTTCCTTCTGCGGGACATTCGAGTCCTGTTGCATGGCTCCAGGACATATCATATGGAAGGACTGGAGAGCAGGGTTCGAAGGATGGATCCCTGTACTGCATGCCTCGCATTCCCATTGGCTATTAGCGACAAGATATGTTTGATCTGCTGCCTCTGGAACACGCGACCCAGCGGGCTGAGTTGAAATGGCCTCTCCTGAGGATGCGTCATAATGTGCGTTTGGGTCCATGGAGACCTTGGAATGTGCTGGTTGTTCAGTGGCCCTGCGGAACTCTCCTACCTGAAGTGTTTGATACATCCCAGTAAGAAGGCTGCCCATGTGGAGATGAGAGAGGTTTGGTTTGGTGCCTCAGAAAAGCCCCATGTGCTGGTCTACGAAAACAGTCCTCTGAGAACGGAAACATGGAAACCAAAGCTAAGGTTCAGATTAGGGCCTGGGGGCCTGTCCATTTCAACCTTCTGTCTCTGGGGACACTGTCTGAGAGTCTAAGTGGAGATAGTTGCTCCGCTGGTGTCAGAGAACCCCTCTTAGTCCAGGGTGGCCTATACTATTGATGGCCTCAGGGACCTTGGAGCTTTTCCCTAACCTGTAGGGTTGTGGTCAATGGATTGGGCACACTTTCCTTGGAGAGGGCAGGCACAATCTTTCGCTGTTTGGTCCAGAGGCCCTAGCCTGGATGTTGTGTGGGTCCAGGCTGTGGGCACAGAAGTCTGAATACACAAACTCAGCTTATGAGTGGCGCCTAGGGTATGGCCGGCCGGATGTACAGCCCGAGAGGGAGCTCCTGGGCCTCTGAAACAAGGGCGAGTGGGAGGCGTTCCTTCAGGCTTTTGTCTCTGGATGTTGTGTCCGGGATAGCCGTGGATTGGAGCGGTGGCCTCAGGTACTGTGGACGAGTATCCCTCTCTGGGGATTTGTCCCAGCTCCCAAGACTTTGGGGTCATTTTGTGGGAAGGGTGGAGTCGTGTTGTCTGGCTCATGGGTCTCTCCAAGAAAGGGATTCCAGAGCAGAGCTCCAGGTACGGGCGCCCTGGGCGACTGGAAATTTCAAACCGTGGTGAGGATTGGGTGCATAGGGGCTTGGCAAGCCCCATATGAGGGCTCTTGGTCCAGGGCCTGACAGGCCTTTCTTTGACATGGGGCTCATGCTGAGGGTCACAGTGTGAATTTGTGCCCAAGCAGCACTCAAGTTTGGGCGTGGCTTCAGGGGCCATGAAGGTTTCTCCCACCCTGAAGGTGTGACTCCATGCCAAGAGCAAGCTTGACAGCCATGGGGAAGGAGGAGTTCTGTTTTGTGCTTGCTATACCCAGCTGTGTGGAGAATTGATATAATGTCTAGGTTCAGATATCTGAAAACCAAGGTTAGGATGAGGTGACGGCATAAGACCATGGCGTGTCCGAAGTGCTGGGTGTGCGGCCAGCTGTCTCCTTGTCTGTCTGGACGTCTGGCTTCAGGCTGTGTCAGGCAGAGCATGAGTGCCCAGAGCAGCCTATCCAGTTCGGGTACCATCGAGGACCGAGCAGGTTGATCCTCATTGGGTTTTCTGGAGAGGTCCACAGGGAAACGTTTTTCTTCCGTTGGGCAGACACTGGGCTGGGTTTTGGTTCCGGAGTTCCTAGTCCAGAGGGCTTGTTTGCCAGGAGTGGGAGGAAGGAAGTCTGAAAACACAAGCTAGCGTGAGGTTTGGGACCGAGGGCACGGCAGGGCCACTCTGCAGAGGCTGAATCGAGATCTCCTGCACTGAGGTCATGTCAACTATGAGACGTGCCTCAGGCTAGAGTTCTTGTCCAGCATGGCCTCTTCCTGAAGGGTGTGGGGGCTTCATGAGGCCAGAAAGTTTTGCCTACGATGGGATTTGTGAACTGCTCCAAAACTGAAGGTTACCTTCTGCACGACAGTCGAGTCCTATTGGATGGTTCCAAGAGGCCCCATATGGAAAGACTCGAGAGCAGGTGTCTAAGCATGGATGCCTGGGAACGCCACCTCATATTCCCACTCTTTAGTCAGGACAAGGCAGGCTCAATCTGCGGGCTCCTGGGTGAGCTACCCAGAGGGGAGAGTTGAAATGGACTCTCCTGAAGATGAGTCCTACTGTGGCTTGGTGGCCTGGGAGACCTTGGAATGTGGAGGTGGCTCAGGGACTCTGCAGGATTCTCCAACATGAGGTGTTTGACACGGCTCCAACAAGGCAACTTCCCATGTGGAGACGAGAGGAGTTCTGTTCCGTGCCTCAGGAAAGCCCCATACCCTGTTCTTCGAACCAAAGCCTCTGAGGAGTGACACCTGGAAACCAAAGCAAGAGTTGAGACTACGGCCTAAAGGCCTGTCCGGCTCAACCTTCTATCTCTGTTGACATCTGTGTGCATGCATTCATGGATGTAGCTGCTCAGCTTGTGTCCGAATGCCCCTGTGAGTCCAGTGAGGCTCCCAGTAGTGGGATGTCCTCGGAGGCCTTGAGGTTTCTCATATTCTGGAGGTGTGTGGCCAAAGGAATGGACACAGTTTCCCAGGAGAGAGCAGGCACGGTCCTGTGGTATGGCTCCAGAGGACCCAGCCTAGAGGCTGTGTTTGCCAGGGCTGTGGGGACAGATGTCTGAAAAAGCAAACTTGGCTCAGCTAGGGGCCAATGTAATGGCAGGCCTGATCTCTAGTCCGTGAGGGGAGATCCTCTGGAAATCAAAGTAGGGCAAGTGGCAGGCAGTCACTCAGGATTTTGTCTCTGGGTGTTGCGTTTACAGTGTCCGGTCAGGGTAGGGGTTGTCTCAGAGGCCGAGGAAGAGCCTTCCTCTCGGGGGATTGTCCAAGCTCCCAAGTGTTTGTGTTCATTCTGTGGGAATGAAGAGTACTGTTTTCTGCCACAGGGGACACCCCAGGAGAGGGACTCTAGAGCACAGCAGTGGGTTCCCTCAACTGGAATCCACACCATCTAGTTAGTCCTGGGTGCCTATGGGCATGGCAAGCCACATATGCGGGCTCTTGGTCCAGTCACTGAGAGGCGTTACTTGAATAAGGTACTCACGCTGAGGGTCACAATGTGTGTTTGTGCCCAAGGCGGCCCTCACCCTTGGGCGTGGCCTCATGGGCCATGCCGTTTTCTCCTACACTGGAGGTTTGACTCACTGCCAGCAGCAAGGTTTCTTGCCATGGGGAAGGAGGGGTTCTGACTTGTGCATCAGGTTCCCCCCTGTGCAGGGATTGGAGATAAGGTCTAGGTTCCGATGACTGAAAACCCAGGTTGGGAATGGATGGTGGCCTAAGGCAGTGGCGGGTCCAATGTGCTGGGTGTGCAGCCAGCTCTGTCGGTGTCTGTTGGAAGGTCTGGGCTCAGGCTCTTTGCGACAGAGCATCACTGTTTAAGGTAGCCTATGCAATTGGGGTGTTGCCGAGGGCCAAGCAGTTTGATCCTCATTTGGGGTTTCTGGGCAGCGCCATAGACAAGGTTTTTCTCCTGGGAGGCAGGCACAGTGCTTCATTGTGGCCCCAGAATTCCCAGTAGGGAGGGTTTGTGGGCCAGGAGTGTGAGGACGGAAGTCTGAAAACACAAGCTAGTGTGAGGATTGGAGCCAAGGGCAGAGCAGGCCCACTCTGCAGAGGCTGAATCAAAATCTCCTGCATCTGAAGTCAGGCTGAGGATCAGACGTTGGCTGAGGCTGGAGTATGTGTCCATGATGGCACCTTCATGAAGTGGGGGCCTCATGAGGCCAAGGAAGTTTTCCCACGCTGAGTTTGGAGGTTGCCCCAAACCACAAGGTTTCCTTCTGCGGGACATTCGAGTCCTGTTGCATGGCTCCAGGACATATCATATGGAAGGACTGGAGAGCAGGGTTCGAAGGATGGATCCCTGTACTGCATGCCTCGCATTCCCATTGGCTATTAGCGACAAGATATGTTTGATCTGCTGCCTCTGGAACACGCGACCCAGCGGGCTGAGTTGAAATGGCCTCTCCTGAGGATGCGTCATAATGTGCGTTTGGGTCCATGGAGACCTTGGAATGTGCTGGTTGTTCAGTGGCCCTGCGGAACTCTCCTACCTGAAGTGTTTGATACATCCCAGTAAGAAGGCTGCCCATGTGGAGATGAGAGAGGTTTGGTTTGGTGCCTCAGAAAAGCCCCATGTGCTGGTCTACGAAAACAGTCCTCTGAGAACGGAAACATGGAAACCAAAGCTAAGGTTCAGATTAGGGCCTGGGGGCCTGTCCATTTCAACCTTCTGTCTCTGGGGACACTGTCTGAGAGTCTAAGTGGAGATAGTTGCTCCGCTGGTGTCAGAGAACCCCTCTTAGTCCAGGGTGGCCTATACTATTGATGGCCTCAGGGACCTTGGAGCTTTTCCCTAACCTGTAGGGTTGTGGTCAATGGATTGGGCACACTTTCCTTGGAGAGGGCAGGCACAATCTTTCGCTGTTTGGTCCAGAGGCCCTAGCCTGGATGTTGTGTGGGTCCAGGCTGTGGGCACAGAAGTCTGAATACACAAACTCAGCTTATGAGTGGCGCCTAGGGTATGGCCGGCCGGATGTACAGCCCGAGAGGGAGCTCCTGGGCCTCTGAAACAAGGGCGAGTGGGAGGCGTTCCTTCAGGCTTTTGTCTCTGGATGTTGTGTCCGGGATAGCCGTGGATTGGAGCGGTGGCCTCAGGTACTGTGGACGAGTATCCCTCTCTGGGGATTTGTCCCAGCTCCCAAGACTTTGGGGTCATTTTGTGGGAAGGGTGGAGTCGTGTTGTCTGGCTCATGGGTCTCTCCAAGAAAGGGATTCCAGAGCAGAGCTCCAGGTACGGGCGCCCGGGGCGACTGGAAATTTCAAACCGTGGTGAGGATTGGGTGCATAGGGGCTTGGCAAGCCCCATATGAGGGCTCTTGGTCCAGGGCCTGACAGGCCTTTCTTTGACATGGGGCTCATGCTGAGGGTCACAGTGTGAATTTGTGCCCAAGCAGCACTCAAGTTTGGGCGTGGCTTCAGGGGCCATGAAGGTTTCTCCCACCCTGAAGGTGTGACTCCATGCCAAGAGCAAGCTTGACAGCCATGGGGAAGGAGGAGTTCTGTTTTGTGCTTGCTATACCCAGCTGTGTGGAGAATTGATATAATGTCTAGGTTCAGATATCTGAAAACCAAGGTTAGGATGAGGTGACAGCATAAGACCATGGCGTGTCCGAAGTGCTGGGTGTGCGGCCAGCTGTCTCCTTGTCTGTCTGGACGTCTGGCTTCAGGCTGTGTCAGGCAGAGCATGAGTGCCCAGAGCAGCCTATCCAGTTCGGGTACCATCGAGGACCGAGCAGGTTGATCCTCATTGGGTTTTCTGGAGAGGTCCACAGGGAAACGTTTTTCTTCCGTTGGGCAGACACTGGGCTGGGTTTTGGTTCCGGAGTTCCTAGTCCAGAGGGCTTGTTTGCCAGGAGTGGGAGGAAGGAAGTCTGAAAACACAAGCTAGCGTGAGGTTTGGGACCGAGGGCACGGCAGGGCCACTCTGCAGAGGCTGAATCGATATCTCCTGCACTGAGGTCATGTCAACTATGAGACGTGCCTCAGGCTAGAGTTCTTGTCCAGCATGGCCTCTTCCTGAAGGGTGTGGGGGCTTCATGAGGCCAGAAAGTTTTGCCTACGATGGGATTTGTGAACTGCTCCAAAACTGAAGGTTACCTTCTGCACGACAGTCGAGTCCTATTGGATGGTTCCAAGAGGCCCCATATGGAAAGACTCGAGAGCAGGTGTCTAAGCATGGATGCCTGGGAACGCCACCTCATATTCCCACTCTTTAGTCAGGACAAGGCAGGCTCAATCTGCGGGCTCCTGGGTGAGCTACCCAGAGGGGAGAGTTGAAATGGACTCTCCTGAAGATGAGTCCTACTGTGGCTTGGTGGCCTGGGAGACCTTGGAATGTGGAGGTGGCTCAGGGACTCTGCAGGATTCTCCAACATGAGGTGTTTGACACGGCTCCAACAAGGCAACTTCCCATGTGGAGACGAGAGGAGTTCTGTTCCGTGCCTCAGGAAAGCCCCATACCCTGTTCTTCGAACCAAAGCCTCTGAGGAGTGACACCTGGAAACCAAAGCAAGAGTTGAGACTACGGCCTAAAGGCCTGTCCGGCTCAACCTTCTATCTCTGTTGACATCTGTGTGCATGCATTCATGGATGTAGCTGCTCAGCTTGTGTCCGAATGCCCCTGTGAGTCCAGTGAGGCTCCCAGTAGTGGGATGTCCTCGGAGGCCTTGAGGTTTCTCATATTCTGGAGGTGTGTGGCCAAAGGAATGGACACAGTTTCCCAGGAGAGAGCAGGCACGGTCCTGTGGTATGGCTCCAGAGGACCCAGCCTAGAGGCTGTGTTTGCCAGGGCTGTGGGGACAGATGTCTGAAAAAGCAAACTTGGCTCAGCTAGGGGCCAATGTAATGGCAGGCCTGATCTCTAGTCCGTGAGGGGAGATCCTCTGGAAATCAAAGTAGGGCAAGTGGCAGGCAGTCACTCAGGATTTTGTCTCTGGGTGTTGCGTTTACAGTGTCCGGTCAGGGTAGGGGTTGTCTCAGAGGCCGAGGAAGAGCCTTCCTCTCGGGGGATTGTCCAAGCTCCCAAGTGTTTGTGTTCATTCTGTGGGAATGAAGAGTACTGTTTTCTGCCACAGGGGACACCCCAGGAGAGGGACTCTAGAGCACAGCAGTGGGTTCCCTCAACTGGAATCCACACCATCTAGTTAGTCCTGGGTGCCTATGGGCATGGCAAGCCACATATGCGGGCTCTTGGTCCAGTCACTGAGAGGCGTTACTTGAATAAGGTACTCACGCTGAGGGTCACAATGTGTGTTTGTGCCCAAGGCGGCCCTCACGCTTGGGCGTGGCCTCATGGGCCATGCCGTTTTCTCCTACACTGGAGGTTTGACTCACTGCCAGCAGCAAGGTTTCTTGCCATGGGGAAGGAGGGGTTCTGACTTGTGCATCAGGTTCCCCCCTGTGCAGGGATTGGAGATAAGGTCTAGGTTCCGATGACTGAAAACCCAGGTTGGGAATGGATGGTGGCCTAAGGCAGTGGCGGGTCCAATGTGCTGGGTGTGCAGCCAGCTCTGTCGGTGTCTGTTGGAAGGTCTGGGCTCAGGCTCTTTGCGACAGAGCATCACTGTTTAAGGTAGCCTATGCAATTGGGGTGTTGCCGAGGGCCAAGCAGTTTGATCCTCATTTGGGGTTTCTGGGCAGCGCCATAGACAAGGTTTTTCTCCTGGGAGGCAGGCACAGTGCTTCATTGTGGCCCCAGAATTCCCAGTAGGGAGGGTTTGTGGGCCAGGAGTGTGAGGACGGAAGTCTGAAAACACAAGCTAGTGTGAGGATTGGAGCCAAGGGCAGAGCAGGCCCACTCTGCAGAGGCTGAATCAAAATCTCCTGCATCTGAAGTCAGGCTGAGGATCAGACGTTGGCTGAGGCTGGAGTATGTGTCCATGATGGCACCTTCATGAAGTGGGGGCCTCATGAGGCCAAGGAAGTTTTCCCACGCTGAGTTTGGAGGTTGCCCCAAACCACAAGGTTTCCTTCTGCGGGACATTCGAGTCCTGTTGCATGGCTCCAGGACATATCATATGGAAGGACTGGAGAGCAGGGTTCGAAGGATGGATCCCTGTACTGCATGCCTCGCATTCCCATTGGCTATTAGCGACAAGATATGTTTGATCTGCTGCCTCTGGAACACGCGACCCAGCGGGCTGAGTTGAAATGGCCTCTCCTGAGGATGCGTCATAATGTGCGTTTGGGTCCATGGAGACCTTGGAATGTGCTGGTTGTTCAGTGGCCCTGCGGAACTCTCCTACCTGAAGTGTTTGATACATCCCAGTAAGAAGGCTGCCCATGTGGAGATGAGAGAGGTTTGGTTTGGTGCCTCAGAAAAGCCCCATGTGCTGGTCTACGAAAACAGTCCTCTGAGAACGGAAACATGGAAACCAAAGCTAAGGTTCAGATTAGGGCCTGGGGGCCTGTCCATTTCAACCTTCTGTCTCTGGGGACACTGTCTGAGAGTCTAAGTGGAGATAGTTGCTCCGCTGGTGTCAGAGAACCCCTCTTAGTCCAGGGTGGCCTATACTATTGATGGCCTCAGGGACCTTGGAGCTTTTCCCTAACCTGTAGGGTTGTGGTCAATGGATTGGGCACACTTTCCTTGGAGAGGGCAGGCACAATCTTTCGCTGTTTGGTCCAGAGGCCCTAGCCTGGATGTTGTGTGGGTCCAGGCTGTGGGCACAGAAGTCTGAATACACAAACTCAGCTTATGAGTGGCGCCTAGGGTATGGCCGGCCGGATGTACAGCCCGAGAGGGAGCTCCTGGGCCTCTGAAACAAGGGCGAGTGGGAGGCGTTCCTTCAGGCTTTTGTCTCTGGATGTTGTGTCCGGGATAGCCGTGGATTGGAGCGGTGGCCTCAGGTACTGTGGACGAGTATCCCTCTCTGGGGATTTGTCCCAGCTCCCAAGACTTTGGGGTCATTTTGTGGGAAGGGTGGAGTCGTGTTGTCTGGCTCATGGGTCTCTCCAAGAAAGGGATTCCAGAGCAGAGCTCCAGGTACGGGCGCCCGGGGCGACTGGAAATTTCAAACCGTGGTGAGGATTGGGTGCATAGGGGCTTGGCAAGCCCCATATGAGGGCTCTTGGTCCAGGGCCTGACAGGCCTTTCTTTGACATGGGGCTCATGCTGAGTGTCACAGTGTGAATTTGTGCCCAAGCAGCACTCAAGTTTGGGCGTGGCTTCAGGGGCCATGAAGGTTTCTCCCACCCTGAAGGTGTGACTCCATGCCAAGAGCAAGCTTGACAGCCATGGGGAAGGAGGAGTTCTGTTTTGTGCTTGCTATACCCAGCTGTGTGGAGAATTGATATAATGTCTAGGTTCAGATATCTGAAAACCAAGGTTAGGATGAGGTGACGGCATAAGACCATGGCGTGTCCGAAGTGCTGGGTGTGCGGCCAGCTGTCTCCTTGTCTGTCTGGACGTCTGGCTTCAGGCTGTGTCAGGCAGAGCATGAGTGCCCAGAGCAGCCTATCCAGTTCGGGTACCATCGAGGACCGAGCAGGTTGATCCTCATTGGGTTTTCTGGAGAGCCCCACAGGGAAACGTTTTTCTTCCGTTGGGCAGACACTGGGCTGGGTTTTGGTTCCGGAGTTCCTAGTCCAGAGGGCTTGTTTGCCAGGAGTGGGAGGAAGGAAGTCTGAAAACACAAGCTAGCGTGAGGTTTGGGACCGAGGGCACGGCAGGGCCACTCTGCAGAGGCTGAATCGAGATCTCCTGCACTGAGGTCATGTCAACTATGAGACGTGCCTCAGGCTAGAGTTCTTGTCCAGCATGGCCTCTTCCTGAAGGGTGTGGGGGCTTCATGAGGCCAGAAAGTTTTGCCTACGATGGGATTTGTGAACTGCTCCAAAACTGAAGGTTACCTTCTGCACGACAGTCGAGTCCTATTGGATGGTTCCAAGAGGCCCCATATGGAAAGACTCGAGAGCAGGTGTCTAAGCATGGATGCCTGGGAACGCCACCTCATATTCCCACTCTTTAGTCAGGACAAGGCAGGCTCAATCTGCGGGCTCCTGGGTGAGCTACCCAGAGGGGAGAGTTGAAATGGACTCTCCTGAAGATGAGTCCTACTGTGGCTTGGTGGCCTGGGAGACCTTGGAATGTGGAGGTGGCTCAGGGACTCTGCAGGATTCTCCAACATGAGGTGTTTGACACGGCTCCAACAAGGCAACTTCCCATGTGGAGACGAGAGGAGTTCTGTTCCGTGCCTCAGGAAAGCCCCATACCCTGTTCTTCGAACCAAAGCCTCTGAGGAGTGACACCTGGAAACCAAAGCAAGAGTTGAGACTACGGCCTAAAGGCCTGTCCGGCTCAACCTTCTATCTCTGTTGACATCTGTGTGCATGCATTCATGGATGTAGCTGCTCAGCTTGTGTCCGAATGCCCCTGTGAGTCCAGTGAGGCTCCCAGTAGTGGGATGTCCTCGGAGGCCTTGAGGTTTCTCATATTCTGGAGGTGTGTGGCCAAAGGAATGGACACAGTTTCCCAGGAGAGAGCAGGCACGGTCCTGAGGTATGGCTCCTGAGGACCCAGCCTAGAGGCTGTGTTTGCCAGGGCTGTGGGGACAGATGTCTGAAAAAGCAAACTTGGCTCAGCTAGGGGCCAATGTAATGGCAGGCCTGATCTCTAGTCCGTGAGGGGAGATCCTCTGGAAATCAAAGTAGGGCAAGTGGCAGGCAGTCACTTAGGATTTTGTCTCTGGGTGTTGCGTTTACAGTGTCAGGTCAGGGTAGGGGTTGTCTCAGAGGCCGAGGAAGAGCCTTCCTCTCGTTGGATTGTCCAAGCTCCCAAGTGTTTGTGTTCATTCTGTGGGAATGAAGAGTACTGTTTTCTGCCACAGGGGACACCCCAGGAGAGGGACTCTAGAGCACAGCAGTGGGTTCCCTCAACTGGAATCCACACCATCTAGTTAGTCCTGGGTGCCTATGGGCATGGCAAGCCACATATGCGGGCTCTTGGTCCAGTCACTGAGAGGCGTTACTTGAATAAGGTACTCACGCTGAGGGTCACAATGTGTGTTTGTGCCCAAGGCGGCCCTCACGCTTGGGCGTGGCCTCATGGGCCATGCCGTTTTCTCCTACACTGGAGGTTTGACTCACTGCCAGCAGCAAGGTTTCTTGCCATGGGGAAGGAGGGGTTCTGACTTGTGCATCAGGTTCCCCCCTGTGCAGGGATTGGAGATAAGGTCTAGGTTCCGATGACTGAAAACCCAGGTTGGGAATGGATGGTGGCCTAAGGCAGTGGCGGGTCCAATGTGCTGGGTGTGCAGCCAGCTCTGTCGGTGTCTGTTGGAAGGTCTGGGCTCAGGCTCTTTGCGACAGAGCATCACTGTTTAAGGTAGCCTATGCAATTGGGGTGTTGCCGAGGGCCAAGCAGTTTGATCCTCATTTGGGGTTTCTGGGCAGCGCCATAGACAAGGTTTTTCTCCTGGGAGGCAGGCACAGTGCTTCATTGTGGCCCCAGAATTCCCAGTAGGGAGGGTTTGTGGGCCAGGAGTGTGAGGACGGAAGTCTGAAAACACAAGCTAGTGTGAGGATTGGAGCCAAGGGCAGAGCAGGCCCACTCTGCAGAGGCTGAATCAAAATCTCCTGCATCTGAAGTCAGGCTGAGGATCAGACGTTGGCTGAGGCTGGAGTATGTGTCCATGATGGCACCTTCATGAAGTGGGGGCCTCATGAGGCCAAGGAAGTTTTCCCACGCTGAGTTTGGAGGTTGCCCCAAACCACAAGGTTTCCTTCTGCGGGACATTCGAGTCCTGTTGCATGGCTCCAGGACATATCATATGGAAGGACTGGAGAGCAGGGTTCGAAGGATGGATCCCTGTACTGCATGCCTCGCATTCCCATTGGCTATTAGCGACAAGATATGTTTGATCTGCTGCCTCTGGAACACGCGACCCAGCGGGCTGAGTTGAAATGGCCTCTCCTGAGGATGCGTCATAATGTGCGTTTGGGTCCATGGAGACCTTGGAATGTGCTGGTTGTTCAGTGGCCCTGCGGAACTCTCCTACCTGAAGTGTTTGATACATCCCAGTAAGAAGGCTGCCCATGTGGAGATGAGAGAGGTTTGGTTTGGTGCCTCAGAAAAGCCCCATGTGCTGGTCTACGAAAACAGTCCTCTGAGAACGGAAACATGGAAACCAAAGCTAAGGTTCAGATTAGGGCCTGGGGGCCTGTCCATTTCAACCTTCTGTCTCTGGGGACACTGTCTGAGAGTCTAAGTGGAGATAGTTGCTCCGCTGGTGTCAGAGAACCCCTCTTAGTCCAGGGTGGCCTATACTATTGATGGCCTCAGGGACCTTGGAGCTTTTCCCTAACCTGTAGGGTTGTGGTCAATGGATTGGGCACACTTTCCTTGGAGAGGGCAGGCACAATCTTTCGCTGTTTGGTCCAGAGGCCCTAGCCTGGATGTTGTGTGGGTCCAGGCTGTGGGCACAGAAGTCTGAATACACAAACTCAGCTTATGAGTGGCGCCTAGGGTATGGCCGGCCGGATGTACAGCCCGAGAGGGAGCTCCTGGGCCTCTGAAACAAGGGCGAGTGGGAGGCGTTCCTTCAGGCTTTTGTCTCTGGATGTTGTGTCCGGGATAGCCGTGGATTGGAGCGGTGGCCTCAGGTACTGTGGACGAGTATCCCTCTCTGGGGATTTGTCCCAGCTCCCAAGACTTTGGGGTCATTTTGTGGGAAGGGTGGAGTCGTGTTGTCTGGCTCATGGGTCTCTCCAAGAAAGGGATTCCAGAGCAGAGCTCCAGGTACGGGCGGGGCGACTGGAAATTTCAAACCGTGGTGAGGATTGGGTGCATAGGGGCTTGGCAAGCCCCATATGAGGGCTCTTGGTCCAGGGCCTGACAGGCCTTTCTTTGACATGGGGCTCATGCTGAGGGTCACAGTGTGAATTTGTGCCCAAGCAGCACTCAAGTTTGGGCGTGGCTTCAGGGGCCATGAAGGTTTCTCCCACCCTGAAGGTGTGACTCCATGCCAAGAGCAAGCTTGACAGCCATGGGGAAGGAGGAGTTCTGTTTTGTGCTTGCTATACCCAGCTGTGTGGAGAATTGATATAATGTCTAGGTTCAGATATCTGAAAACCAAGGTTAGGATGAGGTGACGGCATAAGACCATGGCGTGTCCGAAGTGCTGGGTGTGCGGCCAGCTGTCTCCTTGTCTGTCTGGACGTCTGGCTTCAGGCTGTGTCAGGCAGAGCATGAGTGCCCAGAGCAGCCTATCCAGTTCGGGTACCATCGAGGACCGAGCAGGTTGATCCTCATTGGGTTTTCTGGAGAGCCCCACAGGGAAACGTTTTTCTTCCGTTGGGCAGACACTGGGCTGGGTTTTGGTTCCGGAGTTCCTAGTCCAGAGGGCTTGTTTGCCAGGAGTGGGAGGAAGGAAGTCTGAAAACACAAGCTAGCGTGAGGTTTGGGACCGAGGGCACGGCAGGGCCACTCTGCAGAGGCTGAATCGAGATCTCCTGCACTGAGGTCATGTCAACTATGAGACGTGCCTCAGGCTAGAGTTCTTGTCCAGCATGGCCTCTTCCTGAAGGGTGTGGGGGCTTCATGAGGCCAGAAAGTTTTGCCTACGATGGGATTTGTGAACTGCTCCAAAACTGAAGGTTACCTTCTGCACGACAGTCGAGTCCTATTGGATGGTTCCAAGAGGCCCCATATGGAAAGACTCGAGAGCAGGTGTCTAAGCATGGATGCCTGGGAACGCCACCTCATATTCCCACTCTTTAGTCAGGACAAGGCAGGCTCAATCTGCGGGCTCCTGGGTGAGCTACCCAGAGGGGAGAGTTGAAATGGACTCTCCTGAAGATGAGTCCTACTGTGGCTTGGTGGCCTGGGAGACCTTGGAATGTGGAGGTGGCTCAGGGACTCTGCAGGATTCTCCAACATGAGGTGTTTGACACGGCTCCAACAAGGCAACTTCCCATGTGGAGACGAGAGGAGTTCTGTTCCGTGCCTCAGGAAAGCCCCATACCCTGTTCTTCGAACCAAAGCCTCTGAGGAGTGACACCTGGAAACCAAAGCAAGAGTTGAGACTACGGCCTAAAGGCCTGTCCGGCTCAACCTTCTATCTCTGTTGACATCTGTGTGCATGCATTCATGGATGTAGCTGCTCAGCTTGTGTCCGAATGCCCCTGTGAGTCCAGTGAGGCTCCCAGTAGTGGGATGTCCTCGGAGGCCTTGAGGTTTCTCATATTCTGGAGGTGTGTGGCCAAAGGAATGGACACAGTTTCCCAGGAGAGAGCAGGCACGGTCCTGTGGTATGGCTCCAGAGGACCCAGCCTAGAGGCTGTGTTTGCCAGGGCTGTGGGGACAGATGTCTGAAAAAGCAAACTTGGCTCAGCTAGGGGCCAATGTAATGGCAGGCCTGATCTCTAGTCCGTGAGGGGAGATCCTCTGGAAATCAAAGTAGGGCAAGTGGCAGGCAGTCACTCAGGATTTTGTCTCTGGGTGTTGCGTTTACAGTGTCCGGTCAGGGTAGGGGTTGTCTCAGAGGCCGAGGAAGAGCCTTCCTCTCGGGGGATTGTCCAAGCTCCCAAGTGTTTGTGTTCATTCTGTGGGAATGAAGAGTACTGTTTTCTGCCACAGGGGACACCCCAGGAGAGGGACTCTAGAGCACAGCAGTGGGTTCCCTCAACTGGAATCCACACCATCTAGTTAGTCCTGGGTGCCTATGGGCATGGCAAGCCACATATGCGGGCTCTTGGTCCAGTCACTGAGAGGCGTTACTTGAATAAGGTACTCACGCTGAGGGTCACAATGTGTGTTTGTGCCCAAGGCGGCCCTCACGCTTGGGCGTGGCCTCATGGGCCATGCCGTTTTCTCCTACACTGGAGGTTTGACTCACTGCCAGCAGCAAGGTTTCTTGCCATGGGGAAGGAGGGGTTCTGACTTGTGCATCAGGTTCCCCCCTGTGCAGGGATTGGAGATAAGGTCTAGGTTCCGATGACTGAAAACCCAGGTTGGGAATGGATGGTGGCCTAAGGCAGTGGCGGGTCCAATGTGCTGGGTGTGCAGCCAGCTCTGTCGGTGTCTGTTGGAAGGTCTGGGCTCAGGCTATTTGCGACAGAGCATCACTGTTTAAGGTAGCCTATGCAATTGGGGTGTTGCCGAGGGCCAAGCAGTTTGATCCTCATTTGGGGTTTCTGGGCAGCGCCATAGACAAGGTTTTTCTCCTGGGAGGCAGGCACAGTGCTTCATTGTGGCCCCAGAATTCCCAGTAGGGAGGGTTTGTGGGCCAGGAGTGTGAGGACGGAAGTCTGAAAACACAAGCTAGTGTGAGGATTGGAGCCAAGGGCAGAGCAGGCCCACTCTGCAGAGGCTGAATCAAAATCTCCTGCATCTGAAGTCAGGCTGAGGATCAGACGTTGGCTGAGGCTGGAGTATGTGTCCATGATGGCACCTTCATGAAGTGGGGGCCTCATGAGGCCAAGGAAGTTTTCCCACGCTGAGTTTGGAGGTTGCCCCAAACCACAAGGTTTCCTTCTGCGGGACATTCGAGTCCTGTTGCATGGCTCCAGGACATATCATATGGAAGGACTGGAGAGCAGGGTTCGAAGGATGGATCCCTGTACTGCATGCCTCGCATTCCCATTGGCTATTAGCGACAAGATATGTTTGATCTGCTGCCTCTGGAACACGCGACCCAGCGGGCTGAGTTGAAATGGCCTCTCCTGAGGATGCGTCATAATGTGCGTTTGGGTCCATGGAGACCTTGGAATGTGCTGGTTGTTCAGTGGCCCTGCGGAACTCTCCTACCTGAAGTGTTTGATACATCCCAGTAAGAAGGCTGCCCATGTGGAGATGAGAGAGGTTTGGTTTGGTGCCTCAGAAAAGCCCCATGTGCTGGTCTACGAAAACAGTCCTCTGAGAACGGAAACATGGAAACCAAAGCTAAGGTTCAGATTAGGGCCTGGGGGCCTGTCCATTTCAACCTTCTGTCTCTGGGGACACTGTCTGAGAGTCTAAGTGGAGATAGTTGCTCCGCTGGTGTCAGAGAACCCCTCTTAGTCCAGGGTGGCCTATACTATTGATGGCCTCAGGGACCTTGGAGCTTTTCCCTAACCTGTAGGGTTGTGGTCAATGGATTGGGCACACTTTCCTTGGAGAGGGCAGGCACAATCTTTCGCTGTTTGGTCCAGAGGCCCTAGCCTGGATGTTGTGTGGGTCCAGGCTGTGGGCACAGAAGTCTGAATACACAAACTCAGCTTATGAGTGGCGCCTAGGGTATGGCCGGCCGGATGTACAGCCCGAGAGGGAGCTCCTGGGCCTCTGAAACAAGGGCGAGTGGGAGGCGTTCCTTCAGGCTTTTGTCTCTGGATGTTGTGTCCGGGATAGCCGTGGATTGGAGCGGTGGCCTCAGGTACTGTGGACGAGTATCCCTCTCTGGGGATTTGTCCCAGCTCCCAAGACTTTGGGGTCATTTTGTGGGAAGGGTGGAGTCGTGTTGTCTGGCTCATGGGTCTCTCCAAGAAAGGGATTCCAGAGCAGAGCTCCAGGTACGGGCGCCCGGGGCGACTGGAAATTTCAAACCGTGGTGAGGATTGGGTGCATAGGGGCTTGGCAAGCCCCATATGAGGGCTCTTGGTCCAGGGCCTGACAGGCCTTTCTTTGACATGGGGCTCATGCTGAGTGTCACAGTGTGAATTTGTGCCCAAGCAGCACTCAAGTTTGGGCGTGGCTTCAGGGGCCATGAAGGTTTCTCCCACCCTGAAGGTGTGACTCCATGCCAAGAGCAAGCTTGACAGCCATGGGGAAGGAGGAGTTCTGTTTTGTGCTTGCTATACCCAGCTGTGTGGAGAATTGATATAATGTCTAGGTTCAGATATCTGAAAACCAAGGTTAGGATGAGGTGACGGCATAAGACCATGGCGTGTCCGAAGTGCTGGGTGTGCGGCCAGCTGTCTCCTTGTCTGTCTGGACGTCTGGCTTCAGGCTGTGTCAGGCAGAGCATGAGTGCCCAGAGCAGCCTATCCAGTTCGGGTACCATCGAGGACCGAGCAGGTTGATCCTCATTGGGTTTTCTGGAGAGCCCCACAGGGAAACGTTTTTCTTCCGTTGGGCAGACACTGGGCTGGGTTTTGGTTCCGGAGTTCCTAGTCCAGAGGGCTTGTTTGCCAGGAGTGGGAGGAAGGAAGTCTGAAAACACAAGCTAGCGTGAGGTTTGGGACCGAGGGCACGGCAGGCCCACTCTGCAGAGGCTGAATCGAGATCTCCTGCACTGAGGTCATGTCAACTATGAGACGTGCCTCAGGCTAGAGTTCTTGTCCAGCATGGCCTCTTTCTGAAGGGTGTGGGGGCTTCATGAGGCCAGAAAGTTTTGCCTACGATGGGATTTGTGAACTGCTCCAAAACTGAAGGTTACCTTCTGCACGACAGTCGAGTCCTATTGGATGGTTCCAAGAGGCCCCATATGGAAAGACTCGAGAGCAGGTGTCTAAGCATGGATGCCTGGGAACGCCACCTCATATTCCCACTCTTTAGTCAGGACAAGGCAGGCTCAATCTGCGGGCTCCTGGGTGAGCTACCCAGAGGGGAGAGTTGAAATGGACTCTCCTGAAGATGAGTCCTACTGTGGCTTGGTGGCCTGGGAGACCTTGGAATGTGGAGGTGGCTCAGGGACTCTGCAGGATTCTCCAACATGAGGTGTTTGACACGGCTCCAACAAGGCAACTTCCCATGTGGAGACGAGAGGAGTTCTGTTCCGTGCCTCAGGAAAGCCCCATACCCTGTTCTTCGAACCAAAGCCTCTGAGGAGTGACACCTGGAAACCAAAGCAAGAGTTGAGACTACGGCCTAAAGGCCTGTCCGGCTCAACCTTCTATCTCTGTTGACATCTGTGTGCATGCATTCATGGATGTAGCTGCTCAGCCTGTGTCCGAATGCCCCTGTGAGTCCAGTGAGGCTCCCAGTAGTGGGATGTCCTCGGAGGCCTTGAGGTTTCTCATATTCTGGAGGTGTGTGGCCAAAGGAATGGACACAGTTTCCCAGGAGAGAGCAGGCACGGTCCTGTGCTATGGCTCCAGAGGACCCAGCCTAGAGGCTGTGTTTGCCAGGGCTGTGGGGACAGATGTCTGAAAAAGCAAACTTGGCTCAGCTAGGGGCCAATGTAATGGCAGGCCTGATCTCTAGTCCGTGAGGGGAGATCCTCTGGAAATCAAAGTAGGGCAAGTGGCAGGCAGTCACTCAGGATTTTGTCTCTATGTGTTGCATTTACAGTGTCCGGTCAGGGTAGGGGTTGTCTCAGAGGCCGAGGAAGAGCCTTCCTCTCGGGGGATTGTCCAAGCTCCCAAGTGTTTGTGTTCATTCTGTGGGAATGAAGAGTACTGTTTTCTCCCACAGGGGACACCCCAGGAGAGGGACTCTAGAGCACATCAGTGGGTTCCCTCAACTGGAATCCACACCATCTAGTTAGTCCTGGGTGCCTATGGGCATGGCAAGCCACATATGCGGGCTCTTGGTCCAGTCACTGAGAGGCGTTACTTGAATAAGGTACTCACGCTGAGGGTCACAATGTGTGTTTGTGCCCAAGGCGGCCCTCACCCTTGGGCGTGGCCTCATGGGCCATGCCGTTTTCTCCTACACTGGAGGTTTGACTCACTGCCAGCAGCAAGGTTTCTTGCCATGGGGAAGGAGGGGTTCTGACTTGTGCATCAGGTTCCCCCCTGTGCAGGGATTGGAGATAAGGTCTAGGTTCCGATGACTGAAAACCCAGGTTGGGAATGGATGGTGGCCTAAGGCAGTGGCGGGTCCAATGTGCTGGGTGTGCAGCCAGCTCTGTCGGTGTCTGTTGGAAGGTCTGGGCTCAGGCTATTTGCGACAGAGCATCACTGTTTAAGGTAGCCTATGCAATTGGGGTGTTGCCGAGGGCCAAGCAGTTTGATCCTCATTTGGGGTTTCTGGGCAGCGCCATAGACAAGGTTTTTCTCCTGGGAGGCAGGCACAGTGCTTCATTGTGGCCCCAGAATTCCCAGTAGGGAGGGTTTGTGGGCCAGGAGTGTGAGGACGGAAGTCTGAAAACACAAGCTAGTGTGAGGATTGGAGCCAAGGGCAGAGCAGGCCCACTCTGCAGAGGCTGAATCAAAATCTCCTGCATCTGAAGTCAGGCTGAGGATCAGACGTTGGCTGAGGCTGCAGTATGTGTCCATGATGGCACCTTCATGAAGTGGGGGCCTCATGAGGCCAAGGAAGTTTTCCCACGCTGAGTTTGGAGGTTGCCCCAAACCACAAGGTTTCCTTCTGCGGGACATTCGAGTCCTGTTGCATGGCTCCAGGACATATCATATGGAAGGACTGGAGAGCAGGGTTCGAAGGATGGATCCCTGTACTGCATGCCTCGCATTCCCATTGGCTATTAGCGACAAGATATGTTTGATCTGCTGCCTCTGGAACACGCGACCCAGCGGGCTGAGTTGAAATGGCCTCTCCTGAGGATGCGTCATAATGTGCGTTTGGGTCCATGGAGACCTTGGAATGTGCTGGTTGTTCAGTGGCCCTGCGGAACTCTCCTACCTGAAGTGTTTGATACATCCCAGTAAGAAGGCTGCCCATGTGGAGATGAGAGAGGTTTGGTTTGGTGCCTCAGAAAAGCCCCATGTGCTGGTCTACGAAAACAGTCCTCTGAGAACGGAAACATGGAAACCAAAGCTAAGGTTCAGATTAGGGCCTGGGGGCCTGTCCATTTCAACCTTCTGTCTCTGGGGACACTGTCTGAGAGTCTAAGTGGAGATAGTTGCTCCGCTGGTGTCAGAGAACCCCTCTTAGTCCAGGGTGGCCTATACTATTGATGGCCTCAGGGACCTTGGAGCTTTTCCCTAACCTGTAGGGTTGTGGTCAATGGATTGGGCACACTTTCCTTGGAGAGGGCAGGCACAATCTTTCGCTGTTTGGTCCAGAGGCCCTAGCCTGGATGTTGTGTGGGTCCAGGCTGTGGGCACAGAAGAGTGAATACACAAACTCAGCTAATGAGTGGCGCCTAGGGTATGGCCGGCCGGATGTACAGCCCGAGAGGGAGCTCCTGGGCCTCTGAAACAAGGGCGAGTGGGAGGCGTTCCTTCAGGCTTTTGTCTCTGGATGTTGTGTCCGGGATAGCCGTGGATTAGAGCGGTGGCCTCAGGTACTGTGGACGAGTATCCCTCTCTGGGGATTTGTCCCAGCTCCCAAGACTTTGGGGTCATTTTGTGGGAAGGTTGGAGTCGTGTTGTCTGGCTCATGGGTCTCTCCAAGAAAGGGATTCCAGAGCAGAGCTCCAGGTACGGGCGCCCGGGGCGACTGGAAATTTCAAACCGTGGTGAGGATTGGGTGCATAGGGGCTTGGCAAGCCCCATATGAGGGCTCTTGGTCCAGGGCCTGACAGGTCTTTCTTTGACATGGGGCTCATGCTGAGGGTCACAGTGTGAATTTGTGCCCAAGCAGCACTCAAGTTTGGGCGTGGCTTCAGGGGCCATGAAGGTTTCTCCCACCCTGAAGGTGTGACTCCATGCCAAGAGCAAGCTTGACAGCCATGGGGAAGGAGGAGTTCTGTTTTGTGCTTGCTATACCCAGCTGTGTGGAGAATTGATATAATGTCTAGGTTCAGATATCTGAAAACCAAGGTTAGGATGAGGTGACGGCATAAGACCATGGCGTGTCCGAAGTGCTGGGTGTGCGGCCAGCTGTCTCCTTGTCTGTCTGGACGTCTGGCGTCAGGCTGTGTCAGGCAGAGCATGAGTGCCCAGAGCAGCCTATCCAGTTCGGGTACCATCGAGGACCGAGCAGGTTGATCCTCATTGGGTTTTCTGGAGAGCCCCACAGGGAAACGTTTTTCTTCCGTTGGGCAGACACTGGGCTGGGTTTTGGTTCCGGAGTTCCTAGTCCAGAGGGCTTGTTTGCCAGGAGTGGGAGGAAGGAAGTCTGAAAACACAAGCTAGCGTGAGGTTTGGGACCGAGGGCACGGCAGGCCCACTCTGCAGAGGCTGAATCGAGATCTCCTGCACTGAGGTCATGTCAACTATGAGACGTGCCTCAGGCTAGAGTTCTTGTCCAGCATGGCCTCTTCCTGAAGGGTGTGGGGGCTTCATGAGGCCAGAAAGTTTTGCCTACGATGGGATTTGTGAACTGCTCCAAAACTGAAGGTTACCTTCTGCACGACAGTCGAGTCCTATTGGATGGTTCCAAGAGGCCCCATATGGAAAGACTCGAGAGCAGGTGTCTAAGCATGGATGCCTGGGAACGCCACCTCATATTCCCACTCTTTAGTCAGGACAAGGCAGGCTCAATCTGCGGGCTCCTGGGTGAGCTACCCAGAGGGGAGAGTTGAAATGGACTCTCCTGAAGATGAGTCCTACTGTGGCTTGGTGGCCTGGGAGACCTTGGAATGTGGAGGTGGCTCAGGGACTCTGCAGAATTCTCCAACATGAGGTGTTTGACACGGCTCCAACAAGGCAACTTCCCATGTGGAGACGAGAGGAGTTCTGTTCCGTGCCTCAGGAAAGCCCCATACCCTGTTCTTCGAACCAAAGCCTCTGAGGAGTGACACCTGGAAACCAAAGCAAGAGTTGAGACTACGGCCTAAAGGCCTGTCCGGCTCAACCTTCTATCTCTGTTGACATCTGTGTGCATGCATTCATGGATGTAGCTGCTCAGCTTGTGTCCGAATGCCCCTGTGAGTCCAGTGAGGCTCCCAGTAGTGGGATGTCCTCGGAGGCCTTGAGGTTTCTCATATTCTGGAGGTGTGTGGCCAAAGGAATGGACACAGTTTCCCAGGAGAGAGCAGGCACGGTCCTGTGCTATGGCTCCAGAGGACCCAGCCTAGAGGCTGTGTTTGCCAGGGCTGTGGGGACAGATGTCTGAAAAAGCAAACTTGGCTCAGCTAGGGGCCAATGTAATGGCAGGCCTGATCTCTAGTCCGTGAGGGGAGATCCTCTGGAAATCAAAGTAGGGCAAGTGGCAGGCAGTCACTCAGGATTTTGTCTCTGGGTGTTGCATTTACAGTGTCCGGTCAGGGTAGGGGTTGTCTCAGAGGCCGAGGAAGAGCCTTCCTCTCGGGGGATTGTCCAAGCTCCCAAGTGTTTGTGTTCATTCTGTGGGAATGAAGAGTACTGTTTTCTGCCACAGGGGACACCCCAGGAGAGGGACTCTAGAGCACAGCAGTGGGTTCCCTCAACTGGAATCCACACCATCTAGTTAGTCCTGGGTGCCTATGGGCATGGCAAGCCACATATGCGGGCTCTTGGTCCAGTCACTGAGAGGCGTTACTTGAATAAGGTACTCACGCTGAGGGTCACAATGTGTGTTTGTGCCCAAGGCGGCCCTCACGCTTGGGCGTGGCCTCATGGGCCATGCCGTTTTCTCCTACACTGGAGGTTTGACTCACTGCCAGCAGCAAGGTTTCTTGCCATGGGGAAGGAGGGGTTCTGACTTGTGCATCAGGTTCCCCCCTGTGCAGGGATTGGAGATAAGGTCTAGGTTCCGATGACTGAAAACCCAGGTTGGGAATGGATGGTGGCCTAAGGCAGTGGCGGGTCCAATGTGCTGGGTGTGCAGCCAGCTCTGTCGGTGTCTGTTGGAAGGTCTGGGCTCAGGCTATTTGCGACAGAGCATCACTGTTTAAGGTAGCCTATGCAATTGGGGTGTTGCCGAGGGCCAAGCAGTTTGATCCTCATTTGGGGTTTCTGGGCAGCGCCATAGACAAGGTTTTTCTCCTGGGAGGCAGGCACAGTGCTTCATTGTGGCCCCAGAATTCCCAGTAGGGAGGGTTTGTGGGCCAGGAGTGTGAGGACGGAAGTCTGAAAACACAAGCTAGTGTGAGGATTGGAGCCAAGGGCAGAGCAGGCCCACTCTGCAGAGGCTGAATCAAAATCTCCTGCATCTGAAGTCAGGCTGAGGATCAGACGTTGGCTGAGGCTGCAGTATGTGTCCATGATGGCACCTTCATGAAGTGGGGGCCTCATGAGGCCAAGGAAGTTTTCCCACGCTGAGTTTGGAGGTTGCCCCAAACCACAAGGTTTCCTTCTGCGGGACATTCGAGTCCTGTTGCATGGCTCCAGGACATATCATATGGAAGGACTGGAGAGCAGGGTTCGAAGGATGGATCCCTGTACTGCATGCCTCGCATTCCCATTGGCTATTAGCGACAAGATATGTTTGATCTGCTGCCTCTGGAACACGCGACCCAGCGGGCTGAGTTGAAATGGCCTCTCCTGAGGATGCGTCATAATGTGCGTTTGGGTCCATGGAGACCTTGGAATGTGCTGGTTGTTCAGTGGCCCTGCGGAACTCTCCTACCTGAAGTGTTTGATACATCCCAGTAAGAAGGCTGCCCATGTGGAGATGAGAGAGGTTTGGTTTGGTGCCTCAGAAAAGCCCCATGTGCTGGTCTACGAAAACAGTCCTCTGAGAACGGAAACATGGAAACCAAAGCTAAGGTTCAGATTAGGGCCTGGCGGCCTGTCCATTTCAACCTTCTGTCTCTGGGGACACTGTCTGAGAGTCTAAGTGGAGATAGTTGCTCCGCTGGTGTCAGAGAACCCCTCTTAGTCCAGGGTGGCCTATACTATTGATGGCCTCAGGGACCTTGGAGCTTTTCCCTAACCTGTAGGGTTGTGGTCAATGGATTGGGCACACTTTCCTTGGAGAGGGCAGGCACAATCTTTCGCTGTTTGGTCCAGAGGCTCTAGCCTGGATGTTGTGTGGGTCCAGGCTGTGGGCACAGAAGAGTGAATACACAAACTCAGCTAATGAGTGGCGCCTAGGGTATGGCCGGCCGGATGTACAGCCCGAGAGGGAGCTCCTGGGCCTCTGAAACAAGGGCGAGTGGGAGGCGTTCCTTCAGGCTTTTGTCTCTGGATGTTGTGTCCGGGATAGCCGTGGATTGGAGCGGTGGCCTCAGGTACTGTGGTCGAGTATCCCTCTCTGGGGATTTGTCCCAGCTCCCAAGACTTTGGGGTCATTTTGTGGGAAGGGTGGAGTCGTGTTGTCTGGCTCATGGGTCTCTCCAAGAAAGGGATTCCAGAGCAGTGCTCCAGGTACGGGCGGGGCGACTGGAAATTTCAAACCGTGGTGAGGATTGGGTGCATAGGGGCTTGGCAAGCCCCATATGAGGGCTCTTGGTCCAGGGCCTGACAGGCCTTTCTTTGACATGGGGCTCATGCTGAGGGTCACAGTGTGAATTTGTGCCCAAGCAGCACTCAAGTTTGGGCGTGGCTTCAGGGGCCATGAAGGTTTCTCCCACCCTGAAGGTGTGACTCCATGCCAAGAGCAAGCTTGACAGCCATGGGGAAGGAGGAGTTCTGTTTTGTGCTTGCTATACCCAGCTGTGTGGAGAATTGATATAATGTCTAGGTTCAGATATCTGAAAACCAAGGTTAGGATGAGGTGACGGCATAAGACCATGGCGTGTCCGAAGTGCTGGGTGTGCGGCCAGCTGTCTCCTTGTCTGTCTGGACGTCTGGCTTCAGGCTGTGTCAGGCAGAGCATGAGTGCCCAGAGCAGCCTATCCAGTTCGGGTACCATCGAGGACCGAGCAGGTTGATCCTCATTGGGTTTTCTGGAGAGCCCCACAGGGAAACGTTTTTCTTCCGTTGGGCAGACACTGGGCTGGGTTTTGGTTCCGGAGTTCCTAGTCCAGAGGGCTTGTTTGCCAGGAGTGGGAGGAAGGAAGTCTGAAAACACAAGCTAGCGTGAGGTTTGGGACCGAGGGCACGGCAGGCCCACTCTGCAGAGGCTGAATCGAGATCTCCTGCACTGAGGTCATGTCAACTATGAGACGTGCCTCAGGCTAGAGTTCTTGTCCAGCATGGCCTCTTCCTGAAGGGTGTGGGGGCTTCATGAGGCCAGAAAGTTTTGCCTACGATGGGATTTGTGAACTGCTCCAAAACTGAAGGTTACCTTCTGCACGACAGTCGAGTCCTATTGGATGGTTCCAAGAGGCCCCATATGGAAAGACTCGAGAGCAGGTGTCTAAGCATGGATGCCTGGGAACGCCACCTCATATTCCCACTCTTTAGTCAGGACAAGGCAGGCTCAATCTGCGGGCTCCTGGGTGAGCTACCCAGAGGGGAGAGTTGAAATGGACTCTCCTGAAGATGAGTCCTACTGTGGCTTGGTGGCCTGGGAGACCTTGGAATGTGGAGGTGGCTCAGGGACTCTGCAGAATTCTCCAACATGAGGTGTTTGACACGGCTCCAACAAGGCAACTTCCCATGTGGAGACGAGAGGAGTTCTGTTCCGTGCCTCAGGAAAGCCCCATACCCTGTTCTTCGAACCAAAGCCTCTGAGGAGTGACACCTGGAAACCAAAGCAAGAGTTGAGACTACGGCCTAAAGGCCTGTCCGGCTCAACCTTCTATCTCTGTTGACATCTGTGTGCATGCATTCATGGATGTAGCTGCTCAGCTTGTGTCCGAATGCCCCTGTGAGTCCAGTGAGGCTCCCAGTAGTGGGATGTCCTCGGAGGCCTTGAGGTTTCTCATATTCTGGAGGTGTGTGGCCAAAGGAATGGACACAGTTTCCCAGGAGAGAGCAGGCACGGTCCTGTGCTATGGCTCCAGAGGACCCAGCCTAGAGGCTGTGTTTGCCAGGGCTGTGGGGACAGATGTCTGAAAAAGCAAACTTGGCTCAGCTAGGGGCCAATGTAATGGCAGGCCTGATCTCTAGTCCGTGAGGGGAGATCCTCTGGAAATCAAAGTAGGGCAAGTGGCAGGCAGTCACTCAGGATTTTGTCTCTGGGTGTTGCATTTACAGTGTCCGGTCAGGGTAGGGGTTGTCTCAGAGGCCGAGGAAGAGCCTTCCTCTCGGGGGATTGTCCAAGCTCCCAAGTGTTTGTGTTCATTCTGTGGGAATGAAGAGTACTGTTTTCTGCCACAGGGGACACCCCAGGAGAGGGACTCTAGAGCACAGCAGTGGGTTCCCTCAACTGGAATCCACACCATCTAGTTAGTCCTGGGTGCCTATGGGCATGGCAAGCCACATATGCGGGCTCTTGGTCCAGTCACTGAGAGGCGTTACTTGAATAAGGTACTCACGCTGAGGGTCACAATGTGTGTTTGTGCCCAAGGCGGCCCTCACGCTTGGGCGTGGCCTCATGGGCCATGCCGTTTTCTCCTACACTGGAGGTTTGACTCACTGCCAGCAGCAAGGTTTCTTGCCATGGGGAAGGAGGGGTTCTGACTTGTGCATCAGGTTCCCCCCTGTGCAGGGATTGGAGATAAGGTCTAGGTTCCGATGACTGAAAACCCAGGTTGGGAATGGATGGTGGCCTAAGGCAGTGGCGGGTCCAATGTGCTGGGTGTGCAGCCAGCTCTGTCGGTGTCTGTTGGAAGGTCTGGGCTCAGGCTATTTGCGACAGAGCATCACTGTTTAAGGTAGCCTATGCAATTGGGGTGTTGCCGAGGGCCAAGCAGTTTGATCCTCATTTGGGGTTTCTGGGCAGCGCCATAGACAAGGTTTTTCTCCTGGGAGGCAGGCACAGTGCTTCATTGTGGCCCCAGAATTCCCAGTAGGGAGGGTTTGTGGGCCAGGAGTGTGAGGACGGAAGTCTGAAAACACAAGCTAGTGTGAGGATTGGAGCCAAGGGCAGAGCAGGCCCACTCTGCAGAGGCTGAATCAAAATCTCCTGCATCTGAAGTCAGGCTGAGGATCAGACGTTGGCTGAGGCTGCAGTATGTGTCCATGATGGCACCTTCATGAAGTGGGGGCCTCATGAGGCCAAGGAAGTTTTCCCACGCTGAGTTTGGAGGTTGCCCCAAACCACAAGGTTTCCTTCTGCGGGACATTCGAGTCCTGTTGCATGGCTCCAGGACATATCATATGGAAGGACTGGAGAGCAGGGTTCGAAGGATGGATCCCTGTACTGCATGCCTCGCATTCCCATTGGCTATTAGCGACAAGATATGTTTGATCTGCTGCCTCTGGAACACGCGACCCAGCGGGCTGAGTTGAAATGGCCTCTCCTGAGGATGCGTCATAATGTGCGTTTGGGTCCATGGAGACCTTGGAATGTGCTGGTTGTTCAGTGGCCCTGCGGAACTCTCCTACCTGAAGTGTTTGATACATCCCAGTAAGAAGGCTGCCCATGTGGAGATGAGAGAGGTTTGGTTTGGTGCCTCAGAAAAGCCCCATGTGCTGGTCTACGAAAACAGTCCTCTGAGAACGGAAACATGGAAACCAAAGCTAAGGTTCAGATTAGGGCCTGGCGGCCTGTCCATTTCAACCTTCTGTCTCTGGGGACACTGTCTGAGAGTCTAAGTGGAGATAGTTGCTCCGCTGGTGTCAGAGAACCCCTCTTAGTCCAGGGTGGCCTATACTATTGATGGCCTCAGGGACCTTGGAGCTTTTCCCTAACCTGTAGGGTTGTGGTCAATGGATTGGGCACACTTTCCTTGGAGAGGGCAGGCACAATCTTTCGCTGTTTGGTCCAGAGGCTCTAGCCTGGATGTTGTGTGGGTCCAGGCTGTGGGCACAGAAGAGTGAATACACAAACTCAGCTAATGAGTGGCGCCTAGGGTATGGCCGGCCGGATGTACAGCCCGAGAGGGAGCTCCTGGGCCTCTGAAACAAGGGCGAGTGGGAGGCGTTCCTTCAGGCTTTTGTCTCTGGATGTTGTGTCCGGGATAGCCGTGGATTGGAGCGGTGGCCTCAGGTACTGTGGTCGAGTATCCCTCTCTGGGGATTTGTCCCAGCTCCCAAGACTTTGGGGTCATTTTGTGGGAAGGGTGGAGTCGTGTTGTCTGGCTCATGGGTCTCTCCAAGAAAGGGATTCCAGAGCAGTGCTCCAGGTACGGGCGGGGCGACTGGAAATTTCAAACCGTGGTGAGGATTGGGTGCATAGGGGCTTGGCAAGCCCCATATGAGGGCTCTTGGTCCAGGGCCTGACAGGCCTTTCTTTGACATGGGGCTCATGCTGAGGGTCACAGTGTGAATTTGTGCCCAAGCAGCACTCAAGTTTGGGCGTGGCTTCAGGGGCCATGAAGGTTTCTCCCACCCTGAAGGTGTGACTCCATGCCAAGAGCAAGCTTGACAGCCATGGGGAAGGAGGAGTTCTGTTTTGTGCTTGCTATACCCAGCTGTGTGGAGAATTGATATAATGTCTAGGTTCAGATATCTGAAAACCAAGGTTAGGATGAGGTGACGGCATAAGACCATGGCGTGTCCGAAGTGCTGGGTGTGCGGCCAGCTGTCTCCTTGTCTGTCTGGACGTCTGGCTTCAGGCTGTGTCAGGCAGAGCATGAGTGCCCAGAGCAGCCTATCCAGTTCGGGTACCATCGAGGACCGAGCAGGTTGATCCTCATTGGGTTTTCTGGAGAGCCCCACAGGGAAACGTTTTTCTTCCGTTGGGCAGACACTGGGCTGGGTTTTGGTTCCGGAGTTCCTAGTCCAGAGGGCTTGTTTGCCAGGAGTAGGAGGAAGGAAGTCTGAAAACACAAGCTAGCGTGAGGTTTGGGACCGAGGGCACGGCAGGCCCACTCTGCAGAGGCTGAATCGAGATCTCCTGCACTGAGGTCATGTCAACTATGAGACGTGCCTCAGGCTAGAGTTCTTGTCCAGCATGGCCTCTTCCTGAAGGGTGTGGGGGCTTCATGAGGCCAGAAAGTTTTGCCTACGATGGGATTTGTGAACTGCTCCAAAACTGAAGGTTACCTTCTGCACGAGAGTCGAGTCCTATTGGATGGTTCCAAGAGGCCCCATATGGAAAGACTCGAGAGCAGGTGTCTAAGCATGGATGCCTGGGAACGCCACCTCATATTCCCACTCTTTAGTCAGGACAAGGCAGGCTCAATCTGCGGGCTCCTGGGTGAGCTACCCAGAGGGGAGAGTTGAAATGGACTCTCCTGAAGATGAGTCCTACTGTGGCTTGGTGGCCTGGGAGACCTTGGAATGTGGAGGTGGCTCAGGGACTCTGCAGGATTCTCCAACATGAGGTGTTTGACACGGCTCCAACAAGGAAACTTCCCATGTGGAGACGAGAGGAGTTCTGTTCCGTGCCTCAGGAAAGCCCCATACCCTGTTCTTCGAACCAAAGCCTCTGAGGAGTGACACCTGGAAACCAAAGCAAGAGTTGAGACTACGGCCTAAAGGCCTGTCCGGCTCAACCTTCTATCTCTGTTGACATCTGTGTGCATGCATTCATGGATGTAGCTGCTCAGCTTGTGTCCGAATGCCCCTGTGAGTCCAGTGAGGCTCCCAGTAGTGGGATGTCCTCGGAGGCCTTGAGGTTTCTCATATTCTGGAGGTGTGTGGCCAAAGGAATGGACACAGTTTCCCAGGAGAGAGCAGGCACGGTCCTGTGCTATGGCTCCAGAGGACCCAGCCTAGAGGCTGTGTTTGCCAGGGCTGTGGGGACAGATGTCTGAAAAAGCAAACTTGGCTCAGCTAGGGGCCAATGTAATGGCAGGCCTGATCTCTAGTCCGTGAGGGGAGATCCTCTGGAAATCAAAGTAGGGCAAGTGGCAGGCAGTCACTCAGGATTTTGTCTCTGGGTGTTGCGTTTACAGTGTCCGGTCAGGGTAGGGGTTGTCTCAGAGGCCGAGGAAGAGCCTTCCTCTCGGGGGATTGTCCAAGCTCCCAAGTGTTTGTGTTCATTCTGTGGGAATGAAGAGTACTGTTTTCTGCCACAGGGGACACCCCAGGAGAGGGACTCTAGAGCACAGCAGTGGGTTCCCTCAACTGGAATCCACACCATCTAGTTAGTCCTGGGTGCCTATGGGCATGGCAAGCCACATATGCGGGCTCTTGGTCCAGTCACTGAGAGGCGTTACTTGAATAAGGTACTCACGCTGAGGGTCACAATGTGTGTTTGTGCCCAAGGCGGCCCTCACGCTTGGGCGTGGCCTCTTGGGCCATGCCGTTTTCTCCTACACTGGAGGTTTGACTCACTGCCAGCAGCAAGGTTTCTTGCCATGGGGAAGGAGGGGTTCTGACTAGTGCATCAGGTTCCCCCCTGTGCAGGGATTGGAGATAAGTTCTAGGTTCCGATGACTGAAAACCCAGGTTGGGAATGGATGGTGGCCTAAGGCAGTGGCGGGTCCAATGTGCTGGGTGTGCAGCCAGCTCTGTCGGTGTCTGTTGGAAGGTCTGGGCTCAGGCTATTTGCGACAGAGCATCACTGTTTAAGGTAGCCTATGCAATTGGGGTGTTGCCGAGGGCCAAGCAGTTTGATCCTCATTTGGGGTTTCTGGGCAGCGCCATAGACAAGGTTTTTCTCCTGGGAGGCAGGCACAGTGCTTCATTGTGGCCCCAGAATTCCCAGTAGGGAGGGTTTGTGGGCCAGGAGTGTGAGGACGGAAGTCTGAAAACACAAGCTAGTGTGAGGATTGGAGCCAAGGGCAGAGCAGGCCCACTCTGCAGAGGCTGAATCAAAATCTCCTGCATCTGAAGTCAGGCTGAGGATCAGACGTTGGCTGAGGCTGGAGTATGTGTCCATGATGGCACCTTCATGAAGTGGGGGCCTCATGAGGCCAAGGAAGTTTTCCCACGCTGAGTTTGGAGGTTGCCCCAAACCACAAGGTTTCCTTCTGCGGGACATTCGAGTCCTGTTGCATGGCTCCAGGACATATCATATGGAAGGACTGGAGAGCAGGGTTCGAAGGATGGATCCCTGTACTGCATGCCTCGCATTCCCATTGGCTATTAGCGACAAGATATGTTTGATCTGCTGCCTCTGGAACACGCGACCCAGCGGGCTGAGTTGAAATGGCCTCTCCTGAGGATGCGTCATAATGTGCGTTTGGGTCCATGGAGACCTTGGAATGTGCTGGTTGTTCAGTGGCCCTGCGGAACTCTCCTACCTGAAGTGTTTGATAAATCCCAGTAAGAAGGCTGCCCATGTGGAGATGAGAGAGGTTTGGTTTGGTGCCTCAGAAAAGCCCCATGTGCTGGTCTACGAAAACAGTCCTCTGAGAACGGAAACATGGAAACCAAAGCTAAGGTTCAGATTAGGGCCTGGCGGCCTGTCCATTTCAACCTTCTGTCTCTGGGGACACTGTCTGAGAGTCTAAGTGGAGATAGTTGCTCCGCTGGTGTCAGAGAACCCCTCTTAGTCCAGGGTGGTCTATACTATTGATGGCCTCAGGGACCTTGGAGCTTTTCCCTAACCTGTAGGGTTGTGGTCAATGGATTGGGCACAATTTCCTTGGAGAGGGCAGGCACAATCTTTCGCTGTTTGGTCCAGAGGCCCTAGCCTGGATGTTGTGTGGGTCCAGGCTGTGGGCACAGAAGTCTGAATACACAAACTCAGCTTATGAGTGGCGCCTAGGGTATGGCCGGCCGGATGTACAGCCCGAGAGGGAGCTCCTGGGCCTCAGAAACAAGGGCGAGTGGGAGGCGTTCCTTCAGGCTTTTGTCTCTGGATGTTGTGTCCGGGATAGCCGTGGATTGGAGCGGTGGCCTCAGGTACTGTGGTCGAGTATCCCTCTCTGGGGATTTGTCCCAGCTCCCAAGACTTTGGGGTCATTTTGTGGGAAGGGTGGAGTCGTGTTGTCTGGCTCATGGGTCTCTCCAAGAAAGGGATTCCAGAGCAGAGCTCCAGGTACGGGCGGGGCGACTGGAAATTTCAAACCGTGGTGAGGATTGGGTGCATAGGGGCTTGGCAAGCCCCATATGAGGGCTCTTGGTCCAGGGCCTGACAGGCCTTTCTTTGACATGGGGCTCATGCTGAGGGTCACAGTGTGAATTTGTGCCCAAGCAGCACTCAAGTTTGGGCGTGGCTTCAGGGGCCATGAAGGTTTCTCCCACCCTGAAGGTGTGACTCCATGCCAAGAGCAAGCTTGACAGCCATGGGGAAGGAGGAGTTCTGTTTTGTGCTTGCTATACCCAGCTGTGTGGAGAATTGATATAATGTCTAGGTTCAGATATCTGAAAACCAAGGTTAGGATGAGGTGACGGCATAAGACCATGGCGTGTCCGAAGTGCTGGGTGTGCGGCCAGCTGTCTCCTTGTCTGTCTGGACGTCTGGCTTCAGGCTGTGTCAGG
The DNA here is from genome assembly GCF_964662115.1 of Mustela nivalis. Lineage (NCBI taxonomy): Eukaryota > Metazoa > Chordata > Mammalia > Carnivora > Mustelidae > Mustela > Mustela nivalis. The sequence continues at coordinate 74,830 of NW_028136451.1, read as the reverse complement.
CAGAGCATGAGTGCCCAGAGCAGCCTATCCAGTTCGGGTACCATCGAGGACCGAGCAGGTTGATCCTCATTGGGTTTTCTGGAGAGCCCCACAGGGAAACGTTTTTCTTCCGTTGGGCAGACACTGGGCTGGGTTTTGGTTCCGGAGTTCCTAGTCCAGAGGGCTTGTTTGCCAGGAGTGGGAGGAAGGAAGTCTGAAAACACAAGCTAGCGTGAGGTTTGGGACCGAGGGCACGGCAGGCCCACTCTGCAGAGGCTGAATCGAGATCTCCTGCACTGAGGTCATGTCAACTATGAGACGTGCCTCAGGCTAGAGTTTTTGTCCAGCATGGCCTCTTTCTGAAGGGTGTGGGGGCTTCATGAGGCCAGAAAGTTTTGCCTACGATGGGATTTGTGAACTGCTCCAAAACTGAAGGTTACCTTCTGCACGACAGTCGAGTCCTATTGGATGTTTCCAAGAGGCCCCATATGGAAAGACTCGAGAGCAGGTGTCTAAGCATGGATGCCTGGGAACGCCACCTCATATTCCCACTCTTTAGTCAGGACAAGGCAGGCTCAATCTGCGGGCTCCTGGGTGAGCTACCCAGAGGGGAGAGTTGAAATGGACTCTCCTGAAGATGAGTCCTACTGTGGCTTGGTGGCCTGGGAGACCTTGGAATGTGGAGGTGGCTCAGGGACTCTGCAGGATTCTCCAACATGAGGTGTTTGACACGGCTCCAACAAGGAAACTTCCCATGTGGAGACGAGAGGAGTTCTGTTCCGTGCCTCAGGAAAGCCCCATACCCTGTTCTTCGAACCAAAGCCTCTGAGGAGTGACACCTGGAAACCAAAGCAAGAGTTGAGACTACGGCCTAAAGGCCTGTCCGGCTCAACCTTCTATCTCTGTTGACATCTGTGTGCATGCATTCATGGATGTAGCTGCTCAGCTTGTGTCCGAATGCCCCTGTGAGTCCAGTGAGGCTCCCAGTAGTGGGATGTCCTCGGAGGCCTTGAGGTTTCTCATATTCTGGAGGTGTGTGGCCAAAGGAATGGACACAGTTTCCCAGGAGAGAGCAGGCACGGTCCTGTGGTATGGCTCCAGAGGACCCAGCCTAGAGGCTGTGTTTGCCAGGGCTGTGGGGACAGATGTCTGAAAAAGCAAACTTGGCTCAGCTAGGGGCCAATGTAATGGCAGGCCTGATCTCTAGTCCGTGAGGGGAGATCCTCTGGAAATCAAAGTAGGGCAATTGGCAGGCAGTCACTCAGGATTTTGTCTCTGGGTGTTGCGTTTACAGTGTCCGGTCAGGGTAGGGGTTGTCTCAGAGGCCGAGGAAGAGCCTTCCTCTCGGGGGATTGTCCAAGCTCCCAAGTGTTTGTGTTCATTCTGTGGGAATGAAGAGTACTGTTTTCTGCCACAGGGGACACCCCAGGAGAGGGACTCTAGAGCACAGCAGTGGGTTCCCTCAACTGGAATCCACACCATCTAGTTAGACCTGGGTGCCTATGGGCATGGCAAGCCACATATGCGGGCTCTTGGTCCAGTCACTGAGAGGCGTTACTTGAATAAGGTACTCACGCTGAGGGTCACAATGTGTGTTTGTGCCCAAGGCGGCCCTCACGCTTGGGCGTGGCCTCATGGGCCATGCCGTTTTCTCCTACACTGGAGGTTTGACTCACTGCCAGCAGCAAGGTTTCTTGCCATGGGAAAGGAGGGGTTCTGACTTGTGCATCAGGTTCCCCCCTGTGCAGGGATTGGAGATAAGGTCTAGGTTCCGATGACTGAAAACCCAGGTTGGGAATGGATGGTGGCCTAAGGCAGTGGCGGGTCCAATGTGCTGGGTGTGCAGCCAGCTCTGTCGGTGTCTGTTGGAAGGTCTGGGCTCAGGCTATTTGCGACAGAGCATCACTGTTTAAGGTAGCCTATGCAATTGTGGTGTTGCCGAGGGCCAAGCAGTTTGATCCTCATTTGGGGTTTCTGGGCAGCGCCATAGACAAGGTTTTTCTCCTGGGAGGAATGCACAGTGCTTCATTGTGGCCCCAGAATCCCAGTAGGGAGGGTTTGTGTGCCAGGAGTGTGAGGACGGAAGTCTGAAAACACAAGCTAGTGTGAGGATTGGAGCCAAGGGCAGAGCAGGCCCACTCTGCAGAGGCTGAATCAAAATCTCCTGCATCTGAAGTCAGGCTGAGGATCAGACGTTGGCTGAGGCTGCAGTATGTGTCCATGATGGCACCTTCATGAAGTGGGGGCCTCATGAGGCCAAGGAAGTTTTCCCACGCTGAGTTTGGAGGTTGCCCCAAACCAAAAGGTTTTTTTCTGCGGGACATTCGAGTCCTGTTGCATGGCTCCAGGACATATCATATGGAAGGACTGGAGAGCAGGGTTCGAAGGATGGATCCCTGTACTGCATGCCTCGCATTCCCATTGGCTATTAGCGACAAGATATGTTTGATCTGCTGCCTCTGGAACACGCGACCCAGCGGGCTGAGTTGAAATGGCCTCTCCTGAGGATGCGTCATAATGTGCGTTTGGGTCCATGGAGACCTTGGAATGTGCTGGTTGTTCAGTGGCCCTGCGGAACTCTCCTACCTGAAGTGTTTGATACATCCCAGTAAGAAGGCTGCCCATGTGGAGATGAGAGATGTTTGGTTTGGTGCCTCAGAAAAGCCCCATGTGCTGGTCTACGAAAACAGTCCTCTGAGAACGGAAACATGGAAACCAAAGCTAAGGTTCAGATTAGGGCCTGGGGGCCTGTCCATTTCAACCTTCTGTCTCTGGGGACACTGTCTGAGAGTCTAAGTGGAGATAGTTGCTCCGCTGGTGTCAGAGAACCCCTCTTAGTCCAGGGTGGCCTATACTATTGATGGCCTCAGGGACCTTGGAGCTTTTCCCTAACCTGTAGGGTTGTGGTCAATGGATTGGGCACACTTTCCTTGGAGAGGGCAGGCACAATCTTTCGCTGTTTGGTCCAGAGGCCCTAGCCTGGATGTTGTGTGGGTCCAGGCTGTGGGCACAGAAGAGTGAATACACAAACTCAGCTAATGAGTGGCGCCTAGGGTATGGCCGGCCGGATGTACAGCCCGAGAGGGAGCTCCTGGGCCTCTGAAACAAGGGCGAGTGGGAGGCGTTCCTTCAGGCTTTTGTCTCTGGATGTTGTGTCCGGGATAGCCGTGGATTGGAGTGGTGGCCTCAGGTACTGTGGTCGAGTATCCCTCTCTGGGGCTTTGTCCCAGCTCCCAAGAGTTTGGGGTCATTTTGTGGGAAGGTTGGAGTCGTGTTGTCTGGCTCATGGGTCTCTCCAAGAAAGGGATTACAGAGCAGAGCTCCAGGTACGGGCGGGGCGACTGGAAATTTCAAACCGTGGTGAGGATTAGGTGCATAGGGGCTTGGCAAGCCCCATATGAGGGCTCTTGGTCCAGGGCCTGACAGGCCTTTCTTTGACATGGGGCTCATGCTGAGGGTCACAGTGTGAATTTGTGCCCAAGCAGCACTCAAGTTTGGGCGTGGCTTCAGGGGCCATGAAGGTTTCTCCCACCCTGAAGGTGTGACTCCATGCCAAGAGCAAGCTTGACAGCCATGGGGAAGGAGGAGTTCTGTTTTGTGCTTGCTATACCCAGCTGTGTGGAGAATTGATATAATGTCTAGGTTCAGATATCTGAAAACCTAGGTTAGGATGAGGTGACGGCATAAGACCATGGCGTGTCCGAAGTGCTGGGTGTGCGGCCAGCTGTCTCCTTGTCTGTCTGGACGTCTGGCTTCAGGCTGTGTCAGACAGAGCATGAGTGCCCAGAGCAGCCTATCCAGTTCGGGTACCGTCGAGGACCGAGCAGGTTGATCCTCATTGGGTTTTCTAGAGAGCCCCACAGGGAAACGTTTTTTTTCCGTTGGGCAGACACTGGGCTGGGTTTTGGTTCCGGAGTTCCTAGTCCGGAGGGCTTGTTTGCCAGGAGTGTGAGGAAGGAAGTCTGAAAACACAAGCTAGCATGAGGTTTGGGACCGAGGGCACGGCAGGCCCACTCTGCAGAGGCTGAATCGAGATCTCCTGCACTGAGGTCATGTCAACTATGAGACGTGCCTCAGGCTAGAGTTCTTGTCCAGCATGGCCTCTTCCTGAAGGGTGTGGGGGCTTCATGAGGCCAGAAAGTTTTGCCTACGATGGTATTTGTGAACTGCTCCAAAACTGAAGGTTACCTTCTGCACGACAGTCGAGTCCTATTGGATGGTTCCAAGAGGCCCCATATGGAGAGACTCGAGAGCAGGTGTCTAAGCATGGATGCCTGGGAACGCCACCTCATATTCCCACTCTTTAGTCAGGACAAGGCAGGCTCAATATGCGGGCTCCTGGGTGAGCTACCCAGAGGGGAGAGTTGAAATGGACTCTCCTGAAGATGAGTCCTACTGTGGCTTGGTGGCCTGGGAGACCTTGGAATGTGGAGGTGGCTCAGGGACTCTGCAGGATTCTCCAACATGAGGTGTTTGACACGGCTCCAACAAGGCAACTTCCCATGTGGAGACGAGAGGAGTTCTGTTCCGTGCCTCAGGAAAGCCCCATACCCTGTTCTTCGAACCAAAGCCTCTGAGGAGTGACACCTGGAAACCAAAGCAAGAGTTGAGACTACGGCCTAAAGGCCTGTCCGGCTCAACCTTCTATCTCTGTTGACATCTGTGTGCATGCATTCATGGATGTAGCTGCTCAGCTTGTGTCCGAATGCCCCTGTGAGTCCAGTGAGGCTCCCAGTAGTGGGATGTCCTCGGAGGCCTTGAGGTTTCTCATATTCTGGAGGTGTGTGGCCAAAGGAATGGACACAGTTTCCCAGGAGAGAGCAGGCACGGTCCTGTGCTATGGCTCCAGAGGACCCAGCCTAGAGGCTGTGTTTGCCAGGGCTGTGGGGACAGATGTCTGAAAAAGCAAACTTGGCTCAGCTAGGGGCCAATGTAATGGCAGGCCTGATCTCTAGTCCGTGAGGGGAGATCCTCTGGAAATCAAAGTAGGGCAAGTGGGAGGCAGTCACTCAGGATTTTGTCTCTGGGTGTTGCGTTTACAGTGTCCGGTCAGGGTAGGGGTTGTCTCAGAGGCCGAGGAAGAGCCTTCCTCTCGGGGGATTGTCCAAGCTCCCAAGTGTTTGTGTTCATTCTGTGGGAATGAAGAGTACTGTTTTCTGCCACAGGGGACACCCCAGGAGAGGGACTCTAGAGCACAGCAGTGGGTTCCCTCAACTGGAATCCACACCATCTAGTTAGTCCTGGGTGCCTATGGGCATGGCAAGCCACATATGCGGGCTCTTGGTCCAGTCACTGAGAGGCGTTACTTGAATAAGGTACTCACGCTGAGGGTCACAATGTGTGTTTGTGCCCAAGGCGGCCCTCACGCTTGGGCGTGGCCTCATGGGCCATGCCGTTTTCTCCTACACTGGAGGTTTGACTCACTGCCAGCAGCAAGGTTTCTTGCCATGGGGAAGGAGGGGTTCTGACTTGTGCATCAGGTTCCCCCCTGTGCAGGGATTGGAGATAAGGTCTAGGTTCCGATGACTGAAAACCCAGGTTGGGAATGGATGGTGGCCTAAGGCAGTGGCGGGTCCAATGTGCTGGGTGTGCAGCCAGCTCTGTCGGTGTCTGTTGGAAGGTCTGGGCTCAGGCTATTTGCGACAGAGCATCACTGTTTAAGGTAGCCTATGCAATTGGGGTGTTGCCGAGGGCCAAGCAGTTTGATCCTCATTTGGGGTTTCTGGGCAGCGCCATAGACAAGGTTTTTCTCCTGGGAGGCAGGCACAGTGCTTCATTGTGGCCCCAGAATTCCCAGTAGGGAGGGTTTGTGGGCCAGGAGTGTGAGGGTGGAAGTCTGAAAACACAAGCTAGTGTGAGGATTGGAACCAAGGGCAGAGCAGGCCCACTCTGCAGAGGCTGAATCAAAATCTCCTGCATCTGAAGTCAGGCTGAGGATCAGACGTTGGCTGAGGCTGGAGTATGTGTCCATGATGGCACCTTCATGAAGTGGGGGCCTCATGAGGCCAAGGAAGTTTTCCCACGCTGAGTTTGGAGGTTGCCCCAAACCACAAGGTTTCCTTCTGCGGGACATTCGAGTCCTGTTGCATGGCTCCAGGACATATCATATGGAAGGACTGGAGAGCAGGGTTCGAAGGATGGATCCCTGTACTGCATGCCTCGCATTCCCATTGGCTATTAGCGACAAGATATGTTTGATCTGCTGCCTCTGGAACACGCGACCCAGCGGGCTGAGTTGAAATGGCCTCTCCTGAGGATGCGTCATAATGTGCGTTTGGGTCCATGGAGACCTTGGAATGTGCTGGTTGTTCAGTGGCCCTGCGGAACTCTCCTACCTGAAGTGTTTGATACATCCCAGTAAGAAGGCTGCCCATGTGGAGATGAGAGAGGTTTGGTTTGGTGCCTCAGAAAAGCCCCATGTGCTGGTCTACGAAAACAGTCCTCTGAGAATGGAAACATGGAAACCAAAGCTAAGGTTCAGATTAGGGCCTGGGGGCCTGTCCATATCAACCTTCTGTCTCTGGGGACACTGTCTGAGAGTCTAAGTGGAGATAGTTGCTCCGCTGGTGTCAGAGATCCCCTCTTAGTCCAGGGTGGCCTATACTATTGATGGCCTCAGGGACCTTGGAGCTTTTCCCTAACCTGTAGGGTTGTGGTCAATGGATTGGGCACACTTTCCTTGGAGAGGGCAGGCACAATCTTTCGCTGTTTGGTCCAGAGGCCCTAGCCTGGATGTTGTGTGGGTCCAGGCTGTGGGCACAGAAGAGTGAATACACAAACTCAGCTAATGAGTGGCGCCTAGGGTATGGCCGGCCGGATGTACAGCCCGAGAGGGAGCTCCTGGGCCTCTGAAACAAGGGCGAGTGGGAGGCGTTCCTTCAGGCTTTTGTCTCTGGATGTTGTGTCCGGGATAGCCGTGGATTGGAGCGGTGGCCTCAGGTACTGTGGTCGAGTATCCCTCTCTGGGGATTTGTCCCAGCTCCCAAGAGTTTGGGGTCATTTTGTGGGAAGGGTGGAGTCGTGTTGTCTGGCTCATGGGTCTCTCCAAGAAAGGGATTCCAGAGCAGAGCTCCAGGTACGGGCGGGGCGACTGGAAATTTCAAACCGTGGTGAGGATTAGGTGCATAGGGGCTTGGCAAGCCCCATATGAGGGCTCTTGGTCCAGGGCCTGACAGGCCTTTCTTTGACATGGGGCTCATGCTGAGGGTCACAGTGTGAATTTGTGCCCAAGCAGCACTCAAGTTTGGGCGTGGCTTCAGGGGCCATGAAGGTTTCTCCCACCCTGAAGGTGTGACTCCATGCCAAGAGCAAGCTTGACAGCCATGGGGAAGGAGGAGTTCTGTTTTGTGCTTGCTATACCCATCTGTGTGGAGAATTGATATAATGTCTAGGTTCAGATATCTGAAAACCTAGGTTAGGATGAGGTGACGGCATAAGACCATGGCGTGTCCGAAGTGCTGGGTGTGCGGCCAGCTGTCTCCTTGTCTGTCTGGACGTCTGGCTTCAGGCTGTGTCAGGCAGAGCATGAGTGCCCAGAGCAGCCTATCCAGTTCGGGTACCATCGAGGACCGAGCAGGTTGATCCTCATTGGGTTTTCTGGAGAGCCCCACAGGGAAACGTTTTTCTTCCGTTGGGCAGACACTGGGCTGGGTTTTGGTTCCGGAGTTCCTGGTCCAGAGGGCTTGTTTGCCAGGAGTGGGAGGAAGGAAGTCTGAAAACACAAGCTAGCGTGAGGTTTGGGACCGAGGGCACGGCAGGCCCACTCTGCAGAGGCTGAATCGAGATCTCCTGCACTGAGGTCATGTCAACTATGAGACGTGCCTCAGGCTAGAGTTCTTGTCCAGCATGGCCTCTTCCTGAAGGGTGTGGGGGCTCCATGAGGCCAGAAAGTTTTGCCTACGATGGTATTTGTGAACTGCTCCAAAACTGAAGGTTACCTTCTGCACGACTGTCGAGTCCTATTGGATGGTTCCAGGAGGCCCCATATGGAAAGACTCGAGAGCAGGTGTCTAAGCATGGATGCCTGGGAACGCCACCTCATATTCCCACTCTTTAGTCAGGACAAGGCAGGCTCAATCTGCGGGCTCCTGGGTGAGCTACCCAGAGGGGAGAGTTGAAATGGACTCTCCTGAAGATGAGTCCTACTGTGGCTTGGTGGCCTGGGAGACCTTGGAATGTGGAGGTGGCTCAGGGACTCTGCAGGATTCTCCAACATGAGGTGTTTGACACGGCTCCAACAAGGAAACTTCCCATGTGGAGACGAGAGGAGTTCTGTTCCGTGCCTCAGGAAAGCCCCATACCCTGTTCTTCGAACCAAAGCCTCTGAGGAGTGACACCTGGAAACCAAAGCAAGAGTTGAGACTACGGCCTAAAGGCCTGTCCGGCTCAACCTTCTATCTCTGTTGACATCTGTGTGCATGCATTCATGGATGTAGCTGCTCAGCTTGTGTCCGAATGCCCCTGTGAGTCCAGTGAGGCTCCCAGTAGTGGGATGTCCTCGGAGGCCTTGAGGTTTCTCATATTCTGGAGGTGTGTGGCCAAAGGAATGGACACAGTTTCCCAGGAGAGAGCAGGCACGGTCCTGTGGTATGGCTCCAGAGGACCCAGCCTAGAGGCTGTGTTTGCCAGGGCTGTGGGGACAGATGTCTGAAAAAGCAAACTTGGCTCAGCTAGGGGCCAATGTAATGGCAGGCCTGATCTCTAGTCCGTGAGGGGAGATCCTCTGGAAATCAAAGGAGGGCAAGTGGGAGGCAGTCACTCAGGCTTTTGTCTCTGGGTGTTGCGTTTACAGTGTCCGGTCAGGGTAGGGGTTGTCTCAGAGGCCGAGGAAGAGCCTTCCTCTCGGGGGATTGTCCAAGCTCCCAAGTGTTCGTGTTCATTCTGTGGGAATGAAGAGTACTGTTTTCTGCCACAGGGGACACCCCCGGAGAGGGACTCTAGAGCACAGCAGTGGGTTCCCTCAACTGGAATCCACACCATCTAGTTAGTCCTGGGTGCCTATGGGCATGGCAAGCCACATATGCGGGCTCTTGGTCCAGTCACTGAGAGGCGTTACTTGAATAAGGTACTCACGCTGAGGGTCACAATGTGTGTTTGTGCCCAAGGCGGCCCTCACGCTTGGGCGTGGCCTCATGGGCCATGCTGTTTTCTCCTTCACTGAAGGTTTGACTCACTGCCAGCAGCAAGGTTTCTTGCCAGGGGGAAGGAGGGGTTCTGACTTGTGCATCAGGTTCCCCCCAGTGCAGGGATTGGAGATAAGGTCTAGGTTCCGATGACTGAAAACCCAGGTTGGGAATGGATGGTGGCCTAAGGCAGTGGCGGGTCCAATGTGCTGGGTGTGCAGCCAGCTGTGTCGGTGTCTGTTGGAAGGTCTGGGCTCAGGCTATTTGCGACAGAGCATCACTGTTTAAGGTAGCCTATGCAATTGGGGTGTTGCCGAGGGCCAAGCAGTTTGATCCTCATTTGGGGTTTCTGGGCAGCGCCATAGACAAGATTTTTCTCCTGGGAGGCAGGCACAGTGCTTCATTGTGGCCCCAGAATTCCCAGTAGGGAGGGTTTGTGGGCCAGGAGTGTGAGGACGGAAGTCTGAAAACACAAGCTAGTGTGAGGATTGGAGCCAAGGGCAGAGCAGGCCCACTCTGCAGAGGCTGAATCAAAATCTCCTGCATCTGAAGTCAGGCTGAGGATCAGACGTTGGCTGAGGCTGCAGTATGTGTCCATGATGGCACCTTCATGAAGTGGGGGCCTCATGAGGCCAAGGAAGTTTTCCCACGCTGAGTTTGGAGTTTGCCCCAAACCACAAGGTTTCCTTCTGCGGGACATTCGAGTCCTGTTGCATGGCTCCAGGACATACCATATGGAAGGACTGGAGAGCAGGGTTCGAAGGATGGAACCCTGTACAGCATGCCTCGCATTCCCATTGGCTATTAGCGACAAGATATGTTTGATCTGCTGCCTCTGGAACACGCGGCCCAGGGGGCTGAGTTGAAATGGCCTCTCCTGAGGATGCGTCATAATGTGCGTTTGGGTCCATGGAGACCTTGGAATGTGCTGGTTGTTCAGTGGCCCTGCGGAACTCTCCTACCTGAAGTGTTTGATACATCCCAGTAAGAAAGCTGCCCATGTGGTGATGAGAGAGGTTTGTTTTGGTGCCTCAGAAAAGCCCCATGTGCTGGTCTACGAAAACAGTCCTCTGAGAACGGAAACATGGAAACCAAAGCTAAGGTTCAGATTAGGGCCTGGGGGCCTGTCCATTTCAACCTTCTGTCTCTGGGGACACTGTCTGAGAGTCTAAGTGGAGATAGTTGCTCCGCTGGTGTCAGAGAACCCCTCTTAATCCAGGGGGGCCTACACTATTGATGGCCTCAGGGGCCTTGGAGCTTTTCCCTAACCTGTAGGGTTGTGGTCAAAGGATTGGGCACACTTTCCTTGGAGAGGGCAGGCACAATCTTTCGCTGTTTGGTCCAGAGGCCCTAGCCTGGATGTTGTGTGGGTCCAGGCTGTGGGCACAGAATTCGGAATACACAAACTCAGCTTATGAGTGGTGCCTAGGGTATGGCAGGCCGGATGTACAGCCCGAGAGGGAGCTCCTGGGCTTCTGAAACAAGAGCGAGTGAGAGGCGTTCCAACAGGCTTTTGTCTCTGTATGTTTTGTCCGGGATATCCGTGGATTTGAGGGGTGGCCTCAGGGACAGTGGACGAGTATCCCTCTCTGGGGATTTGTCCCAGCTCCCAAGATTGGTGTCGTTTTGTGGGAAGGGTGGAGTCGTGTTGTCTGGCTCATGGGTCTCTCCAAGAAAGGGATTCCAGAGCAGAGCCCCAGGTACGGGCATGGCGACTGGAAAATTCAAAACGTGGTGAGGATTGGGTGCATAGGGGCTTGGCAAGCCCCATATGCGCGCTCTTTGTCCAAGCCCTGAGAGGCCTTTCTTTGACATGGGACTCATGCTGAGGGTCACAGTGTGAATTTGTTCCCAATCAGCACTCACGTTTTGCGTGGCATCAGGGGCCATGAAGGTTTCTCCCACCCTGAAGGTGTTACTCCATGCCAAGAGCAAGCTTTACAGCCATGGGGAAGCAGGACTTCTGTTTTGTGCTTGCGATACCCAGCTGTGTGGAGAATTGATATGATGTCTAGGTTCAGATATCTGAAAACCAAGGTTAGGAAGAGGTGACGGCATAAGACCATGGCGTTCCGAAGTGTGGGTGTGCGGCCAGTTGTCTCCTTGTCTGTCTGGACGTCTGGCTTCAGGCTGTGTCAGACAGAGCATGAGTGCCCAGAGCAGCCTATCCAGTTCGGGTACCGTCGAGGCCCGAGCAGGTTGATCCTCATCTGGGTTTTCTGGAGAGCCCCACAGGGAAACGTTTTTCTTCCGTTGGGCAGACACTGGGCTGGGTTTTGGTTCTGGAGTTCCTAGTCCGGAGGTCTTGTTTTCCAGGAGTGTCAGGAAGGAAGTCTGAAAACACAAGCTAGCGTGAGGTTTGGGACCGAGGGCACGGCAGGCCCACTCTGCAGAGGCTGAATCGAGATCTCCTGCACTGAGGTCATGTCAACTATGAGACGTGCCTCAGGCTAGAGTTTTTGTCCAGCATGTCCTCTTCCTGAAGGGTGTGGGGGCCTCATGAAGCCAGGGAGGTTTGCCTACGATGGGATTTGTGAACTACTCCAAACCTCAAGATTTCCTTCTTCTCGACAGTCGAGTCCTTTTGGATGGTTCCAGGAGGCCCCATACAGAAAGACTCGAGAGCAGGTGTCAAAGCATGGATGCCTGGGAACGCCACCTCATATTCCCACTGTTTAGTCAGGACAAGTCAGGCTCAATCTGCAGGTTCCTGGGTGAGCTACCTAGAGGGGAGAGTTGAAATGGACTCTCCTGAAGATGAGTTCTACTGTGGCTTCGTGGCCTGGGAGACCTTGGAATGTGGAGGTGGCTCGGGGACTCTGCAGGGTTTTCCAAACTGAGGCGTTTGGCACAGCTACAACAAGGAAGCTTCCCATGTGGAGACGAGAGGAGTTCTGTTCAGTGCCTCAGGAAAGCCCAATATCCTGTTCTTCGAACCAAAGCCTCTGAGGAGTAACACCTGGAACCCAAAGCAAGAGTTGAGATTAGGGCCTAAGGGCCTGTCCGGCTCAACCTTCTATCTCTGTTGACATCTGTGTGCATGCCTTCGTGGAGGTAGCTGCTCAGATTGTGTCCGAATGCCCCTGTGTGTCCAGGGAGGCTCCCAGTAGTGGGATGACCTCGGGGGCCTTGAGGTTTCTCATATTCTGGAGGTGTGTGGCCAAAGGAATGGACACAGTTTCCCAGGAGAGAGTAGGCACAGTCCTGTGGTATGGCTCCAGAGGACCCAGCCTAGAGGCTGTGTTTTCCAGGGCTCTGGGGACTGATGTCTGAAAGAGAAAACTTGGCTCAGGTAGGGGCCAAGGTAATGGCAGGCCTGATCTCCAGTCCGTGAGGGGAGATCCTCTGGATATCAAAGGAGGGCAAGTGGGAGGCAGTCGCTCAGGCTTTTGTCTCTGGGTGTTGCGTTCACAGTGTCCGGTCAGGGTAGGGGTTGCCTCAGGGTCCGAGGAAGATCCTTCCTCTCGGGGATTGTCCAAGCTCCCAAGTGTTTGGGTTCATTCTGTGGGAAGTGAAGAGTGCTGTTTTCTGCCACAAAGGACCTCCCAGGAGAGGGACTCTAGAGCACAGCAGTGGGTTCCCTCAACTGGAATACACACCATCTAGTTAGTCCTGGGTGACTATGTGCATGGCAAGGACTAAATGCAGGATCTTCGTCCCGAACCTGACAGGCCTTTCTTTGTCATGGGGCTCATGCTAGGGTCACAGTGTGAATTTGTGCCCAAGCAGCACTCACGTTTGGGCGTGGCATCAGGGGCCATGAAGGGTTTCCCACGTGAAGGTGTGACTCCATGCGAAGAACAAGCATTACAGCCATGTGGAAGGCAGAGTTCTGATTGTGATTCCGATACTCAAACTCAGCTTTCTTTGGGGACATCGGTATGGCAGGCCCAATCTACAAACCATGAGAAGAACTCATGAAGATTTGAATATAGAGTGAGTCTGAGGCGCTTGCTCAGGCATTTGTCTCTGGAATTTGTATCAGCGATCTCCGTGGAATGTCGGGGATGCCTCATGGGCCATGGACGAATCTTCCTCTCTGAGGATTTGGCCCGATTCCCAATTGCTTTTCGTCAATCTGTGGGATGGGAGGTCTCCTTTCAGGTTTGTTACCTCAGGTGTCCCACCAAAAGAGAAATTCCAAAGCAAAGCCGTGGGGAAGACTGAAGGGACAACCTGAACTATGGTTAAAAATTGGGGCCTACGGGCATGGCAAGCACAATATGCTATCTCTTCATCCAGCCACTGAGTGGCCTTACTTGAGTACTGGGCTCAGCCTGAGGGTCACAATGTGTGCTTGTGAACAATGTGGCCCGCGAGCATGGGTGGGGCCTCATGGGCCACACTGGTTTCAACTACACTGAACGTTGGACAACATGCCAACCACAAGGTTTCTTGCCATGGGGAAGGAGTTCTGATTTCTGCATCATCTTCAACCCTGGGCAGTGATTGGAGATAAGGTCTAGGTTCTGAAACCTGAAAACTGAGGTTGGGAAGAGATGACGACCTAAGGCCATGGCGGCTCGATGTGCTCAGTGTGCGGACAGCTGTCTGGCAGGGGCCAGGGGGTCCAGGATCAGGCTGTGTCAGAAAGGGCATTAGTGCCCTGGTCAGCCTATGTATTTGGGGTACAGCCAAGGCCGGTGCAGGTTGATCCTCATTTGGGATGACTGGGTAGCCCCAGAGGACAAAGTTTTTCTTCTGGAGGGCCGGCAGAGTGCTGTGTTGTAGTTCTGGATTGCCAAACTGGAGGGCTTGTGGGCCAGTAGTTTGACGACAAAAGTCTGAGAACACAAGCTAGGCTTAGGTTTCTGGGTGAGGCCATGGCACACACAATCTACAGACCAGAATCGAGATCTCGTGCATCTGAAGTCAGGGCGAGGATCAGACGATTGCTCAGGTAGGAGTTTCTGTCCCTGATGGCCCGTTCATAAATGGGGGGTCAACACGAGGCCAAGGGGCTTTCCAACGATGGGAGTTGTGAGAAGCTCCAAACTGCAGAGAGTCTTCAGCAGGACAATTGAGACCTGTTGTTTGGCTCCAGGCCAATGATTCTGAGCAGGGTTCTAAGGATGGATGGCTGGGTAGCCCACCTCGCATTCCAATTGTCTCCTAGCAACAAGACAGGTTAGATCTCCTGGATCTGTGAGGAGCAACCGAGGATGCTGAGTTGAAATGGACACCCCTGGGGATGGGTCCTAACGTGCTTTTGTGTCTATGGAGACCTTGGAATGAAGCGGTGGCACTGGGGCCCTAAAGGGTTCTCCTAAACAAAGGCTTTGACACAGCTCCAACGTGCAAGTTTCCCATGTGTATATGAGATGTTTTCTGATGGGTGAGTCACGAAACAGCTATATGCTGCTTTTGAAATCCAGGCCTCTGAGGAGAGATGCCTGGACACCAAAGCAATGGATCTGATTAGTGCCTAGGGGCCTGTTCTTTTCTTTTTACCTCTGGGGATATCTGCTATGGGTCTGAGTGCAGGTAGGTGCTCAGTTGGGCTCAGATTGCCCCTGTTTTTCCTGGGAAGCCACCACTATTGAGATGGATCAGGGACTTTGGAGGTTTATCCTATTAGAAGGGTTGTGGCCATTGGAATGGGCACACACAATTCCCTTGGAGAGGGCAAGTACAGTCCTCAGTTTTGTGTCCAGGGGCCTGAGCCTGTAGGTTGTGTTGGCCAGGGCTATTTGGACAGTTGTCTGAAAACACAAACTCGGCTTATGTTTCGGGTCATAGGTATGGCAGGACTGATCTACAGACCATGAGGAGAACTCTTCGGGATTTGAAAGAAGGGCTAGTGTGAGGCTCCTGCTCAAGTTTTTGTCTCTGGATATCATGTCACTCATGGTCGTGGAATTTCTGGGTGACTTCATGGGAAATGGACGAGTCTTACTTTTTGGTGGTTTGGCCCCGTCCAAAGAGTTTGGGGTCATTCTTTGGGCTGGAAGAAGTCTGGTTTTTTTTTTGTAGTTGTTGTTGTTGTTTTTCTTTTTTAACCTCCGGTGTCCCACCAAATGAGGGATTCCAGAGTAGAGCCCTGGGGAGGGGCGACTGGACAATCAGAAATCTGGTTAAAAATTGGGGCCTAGGGACATGTCAAGCCCATTATGACATCTAATGTTCCAGCCACTGAGAGGACTTACTAGACTACAGAACTCAAGCTGAGGATCACAATGTTTGTGTATGCCCTCGTCGCACTCAAGAATGGGCGGGGCCTCAGGGTGAATGCTGGTTTCTCCTACACTGAACGTTGGACAAAGTGCCAACCACAAGGTTCTTGCCATGGTTAAGGAGGAGTTCTGATTTCTGCATCAACTCACCCCTGGGAAGTGATTGGAGATAAGGTCTCGGTTATGAAGCCTGAAAACTGAGGTAGGGATGAGATGATGACCTAAGGCCATGGCGGGTTTTATGTGCTCCGTGTGCGGTCAGCTTTCTGGGTGTTGGTCAGGAGGTCCGGGCTCAGGTTGTGTTCGGCAGTGCATTAGTGCCCAGGTTAGACTATATAATTTCGGTAAAGTCGAGTGCTGTGTAGGTTTATCCTCATTTAAGGTGCCTGGGCAGCTCATGAGGCAATAATTTTATTTCTAGAGGGCAGGCATGGTGCTGCATTGTGGGTCCGGAATTGCCAAACTTGAGGGCTTCGGGGCCAGGAGTGTGAGGACGGAAGTCTGAGAAGACAAGCTAGATTTGGGTTTCAGGGCGAGGGCACGGCAGGTACCCCCTGCAGATCTGAACCAATATCTCATGCATCTGAAGTCAGGGCGAGGATCAGACGTTGGCTCAGGTTGGAGTTTCTGAGCATGACGGCCGCTTCATAAAGGGAGCGGAAACTCGAGGCCATTGAGGTTTTCCCACGTTGGGAGTTGTGGGATGCCCCCTTCATGGATTCCTTCTGCGGGACAATTGAGACCTGTTGGACAGCTCCAGGACATCCCATATGGAATGACTCCAGAGCACCGTTCGCGAATGGATGCCTGGGAAGCCCGCCTCGCATTCCAATTGTCTCCTAGCAACAAGACAGTTTAGATCTGATGGCTCTGCGGGAGCAACCGGGGTGGCTGAGTTGAAATGGACTTTCCTGAGGATGGGTCCTAATGTGTTTTTGTGTCCATGAGGGCCTTGGAATGGGGCGGTGGCACCGGGACCCTGAAGTACTCTCCTAAGCTTTGGACATGGCTCCCATGCACAGGTTTCCTTGTGGAGACGAGATGAGTTCTGATGGGTGCCTCAGGAAAACCCCTATGCTCGTATTGGAATCAGGCTTTTGAGGACACATGCCTGTAACCCAAAGCAATGGATCCTATTATGGCCTAGGGTCCTGCCTGGTTCAATCTTCTTCTCTGGGGACATCCATCTATGGTATGAGTGGAGGTCGATTATCAGCTGGTGTCAGACAGCCCATGTTTGTTCCGGGCGACCTACACTATTGGGATGGCCTCAGGGACTTTGGAGATTTCTCCTAATTTGTACGATTTTGGACCATGGAATGGGCAGAATTCCCATGGATTGGTAGGCACAGTCCTAATGTGTGGCTCCAGGGGCCCAGCCTGGAGGGTGTGTGGCCCAAGACTTTGAGGACAGAAGTCTGAAAACACAAACTCAGCTTAGGTTTGGGGACGTAGGTATGGCAGGCCCGATCTACAAACCATGAGAAGAACTCTTCAGGATATGAAGAATGTGTGAGTCTGAGGCTCTTGCTCAGGCTTTTGTCTCTGGATTTTGTATCAGCGATGGCCGTGGAATGTCGGGGAGGCCTCATGGGCCATGGAGGAATCTTCCTCTCTGAGGATTTGGCCCGATTCCCAATTGCTTTTCGTCTATCTGTGGGATGGGAGGACTCATTTCAGTTTTGTTACCTCAGGTGTCCCACCAAAAGAGGAATTCCAAAGCCAAGCCGTGGGGAAGACTGAAGGGACAACCCGAACTATGGTTAAAAATTGGGGCCTAGGGGCATGGCAAGCCCAATATGATATCTCTTCATCCAGCCACTGAGTGGCCTTACTTGAGGACTGGGCTCAGCCTGAGCGTCACAATGTGTGTTTGTGACCAATGTGGCCCGCGAGCATGGGCGGGGCCTCATGGGCCACACTGGTTTCAACTACACTGAACGTTGGACAACATGCCAACCACAAGGTTACTTGCCATGGGGAAGGAGTTCTGATTTCTGCATCACCTTCAACCCTGGGCAGTGATTGGATATAAGGTCTAGGTTCTGAAACCTGAAAACTGATGTTGGGAAGAGATGACGACCTAGGGCATGGCGGCTCGATGTGCTCAGTGTGCGGCCAACTGTCTGGGAGGGGCCAGGGGGTCCAGGCTCAGGCTGTGTCAGAAAGGGCATTAGTGCCCTGGTCAGCCTATGTATTTGGGGTACAGCCAAGGTCGGTGCAGGTTGATCCTCATTTGGGATTACTGGGTAGCACCAGAGGACAATGTTTTTCTTCTGGAGGGCCGGCAGAGTGCTGCATTGTAGTTCTGGATTGCCAAACTGGAGGGCTTGTGGGCCAGTAGTCTGACGACAAAAGTCTGAGAACACAAGCTAGGCTTAGATTTCTGGGTGAGGCCATGGCACGCACAATCTACAGACCTGAATCGAGATCTCGTGCATCTGAATTCAGGGCGAGGATCAGACGATCGCTCAGGTTGGAGTTTCTGTCCCTGATGGCCCCTTCATGAATGGGCGGGGGCATCACGAGGCCATGGGGGTTTTCCCACGATGGGAGTTGTGAGAAGCTCCAAACTGCAGAGAGTTTTCTGCAGGACATTTGAGACCTGTTGTTTGGCTCCAGGCCAATGATTCTGAGCAGGGTTCTAAGGATGGATGGCTGGGTAGCCCACCTCGCATTTCAATTGTCTCCTAGCAACAAGACAGGTTAGATATCCTGGATCAGTGGGGAGCAACCGAGGATGCTGAGTTGAAATGGACACCCCTGGGGATGGGTCCTAACGTGCTTTTGCGTCTATGGAGACCTGGAATGAAGCGGTGGCATTGGGGCCCTAAAGGGTTCTCCTAAACAGAGGCTTTGACACAGCTCCAACGTGCAAGTTTCCCATGTGTAGATGAGATGTTTTCTGATGGGTGAGTCAAGAAACAGCTATATGCTGCTTTTGAAATCCAGGCCTCTGAGGAGAGATGCCTGGAAACCAAAGCAATGGATTTGATTAGTGCCTAGGGGCCTCTTCATTCCTTCATACCTCTGGGGACATCTGTCTATGGGTCTGAGTGCAGGTAGGTGCTCAGTTGGGCTCAGATTGCCCCTGTTTTTCCTGGGAAGCCACCACTATTGAGATGGATCAGGGACTTTGGAGGTTTATCCTATTAGAAGGGTTGTGGCCATTGGAATGGGCACACACAATTCCCTTGGAGAGGGCTAGTACAGTCCTCAGATTTGGCTCCAGGGGCCTGAGCCTGTAGGTTGTGTAGGCCAGGGCTGTTTGGACAGTTGTCTGAAAACACAAACTCGGCTTATGTTTCGGGTCATAGGTATGGCAGGACTGATCACAGACCATGAGGAGAACTCTTCGGGATTTGAAAGAAGGGCGAGTGTGAGGCTCCTGCTCAAGTTTTTGTCTCTGGATATCGTGTCTCTCATGGTCGTGGAATTTCTGGGTGTCTTCATGGGAAATGGACGAGTCTTACTCTCTGGTTGTTTGGCCCCGTCCAAAGAGTTTGGGGTCATTCTGTGGGCTGGAAGAAGTCCGTTTTTTTTTTTATTCTTGTTTTTTTCTTTTTTATCCTCAGGTGTCCCACCAAATGAGGGATTCCAGAGTAGAGCCCTGGGGAGGGGCGACTGGACCATCAGAAATTTGGTTAAAAATTGGGGCCTAGGGACATGTCAAGCCCATTATGACATCTAATGGTCCAGCAACTGAGAGGACTTACTAGAGGACAGGACTCATGCTGAGGGTCACAATGCGTGTGTATGCCCACGTCGCACTCAAGAATGGGCGGGGCCTCAGGGTGAATGCTGGTTTCTCCTACACTGAACGTTGAACAACGTGCTAACCACAGGGTTCTTGCCATGGGTAAGGAGTAGTTCTGATTTCTGCATCACACTCACCCCTGGGAAGTGATTGGAGATAAGGTCTCGGTTCTGAAGCCTGAAAACTGAGGTAGGGAAGAGATGATGACCTAAGGCCAATGCGGGTTTTATGTGCTCAGTGTTTGGTCAGCATTCTGGATGTTGGTCAGGTGGTCCAGGCTCAGGTTGTGTTCGACAGTGCATTAGTGCCCAGGTTAGAATTTATAATTTGGGTAAAGTCGAGTGCTGTGTAGGTTTACCCTCATTTAAGGTGCCTGGGCAGCTCATGAGGCAATAATTTTTTTTCTAGAGGGCAGGCAGAGTGCTGCATTGTGGGTCCGGAATTGCCAAACTTGAGGGCTTCGGGGCCAGGAGTGTGAGGACGGAAGTCTGAGATGACAAGCTAGACTTGGGTTTCAGGGCGAGGGCACGGCAGGTACCCCCTGCAGATCTGAACCAATATCTCATGCATCTGAAGTCAGGGCGAGGATCAGACGTTGGCTAAGGTTGGAGTTTCTGAGCATGACTGCCGCTTCATGAAGGTAGTGGAATCTCGAGGCCATTGAGGTTTTCCCACGTTGGGAGTTGTGGGATGCCCCCTTCATGGATTCCTTCTGCGGGACAATTGAGACCTGATGGACAGCTCCAGGACATCCCATATGGAATGACTCCAGAGCACCGTTCGCGAATGGATGCCTGGGAAGCCCGCCTCGCATTCCAATTGTCTCCTAGCAACAAGTCAGTTTAGATCTGATGGATCTGCGGGAGCAACCGGGGTGGCTGAGTTGAAATGGACTTTCCTGAGGATGGGTCCTAATGTGTTTTTGTGTCCATGAGGGCCTTGGAATGGGGCGGTGGCACCGGGACCCTGAAGTACTCTCCTAAGCTTTGGACATGGCTCCCATGCACAGGTTTCCTTGTGGAGACGAGATGAGTTCTGATGGGTGCCTCAGGAAAACCCCTATGCTCGTATTGGAATCAGGCTTTTGAGGACACATGCCTGTAACCCAAAGCAATGGATCCTATTATGGCCTAGGGTCCTGCCTGGTTCAATCTTCTTCTCTGGGGACATCCATCTATGGTATGAGTGGAGGTCGATTATCAGCTGGTGTCAGACAGCCCATGTTTGTTCCGGGCGACCTACACTATTGGGATGGCCTCAGGGACTTTGGAGATTTCTCCTAATTTGTACGATTTTGGACCATGGAATGGGCAGAATTCCCATGGATTGGTAGGCACAGTCCTAATGTGTGGCTCCAGGGGCCCAGCCTGGAGGGTGTGTGGCCCAAGACTTTGAGGACAGAAGTCTGAAAACACAAACTCAGCTTAGGTTTGGGGACGTAGGTATGGCAGGCCCGATCTACAAACCATGAGAAGAACTCTTCAGGATATGAAGAATGTGTGAGTCTGAGGCTCTTGCTCAGGCTTTTGTCTCTGGATTTTGTATCAGCGATGGCCGTGGAATGTCGGGGAGGCCTCATGGGCCATGGAGGAATCTTCCTCTCTGAGGATTTGGCCCGATTCCCAATTGCTTTTCGTCTATCTGTGGGATGGGAGGACTCATTTCAGTTTTGTTACCTCAGGTGTCCCACCAAAAGAGGAATTCCAAAGCCAAGCCGTGGGGAAGACTGAAGGGACAACCCGAACTATGGTTAAAAATTGGGGCCTAGGGGCATGGCAAGCCCAATATGATATCTCTTCATCCAGCCACTGAGTGGCCTTACTTGAGGACTGGGCTCAGCCTGAGCGTCACAATGTGTGTTTGTGACCAATGTGGCCCGCGAGCATGGGCGGGGCCTCATGGGCCACACTGGTTTCAACTACACTGAACGTTGGACAACATGCCAACCACAAGGTTACTTGCCATGGGGAAGGAGTTCTGATTTCTGCATCACCTTCAACCCTGGGCAGTGATTGGATATAAGGTCTAGGTTCTGAAACCTGAAAACTGATGTTGGGAAGAGATGACGACCTAGGGCATGGCGGCTCGATGTGCTCAGTGTGCGGCCAACTGTCTGGGAGGGGCCAGGGGGTCCAGGCTCAGGCTGTGTCAGAAAGGGCATTAGTGCCCTGGTCAGCCTATGTATTTGGGGTACAGCCAAGGTCGGTGCAGGTTGATCCTCATTTGGGATTACTGGGTAGCACCAGAGGACAATGTTTTTCTTCTGGAGGGCCGGCAGAGTGCTGCATTGTAGTTCTGGATTGCCAAACTGGAGGGCTTGTGGGCCAGTAGTCTGACGACAAAAGTCTGAGAACACAAGCTAGGCTTAGATTTCTGGGTGAGGCCATGGCACGCACAATCTACAGACCTGAATCGAGATCTCGTGCATCTGAATTCAGGGCGAGGATCAGACGATCGCTCAGGTTGGAGTTTCTGTCCCTGATGGCCCCTTCATGAATGGGCGGGGGCATCACGAGGCCATGGGGGTTTTCCCACGATGGGAGTTGTGAGAAGCTCCAAACTGCAGAGAGTTTTCTGCAGGACATTTGAGACCTGTTGTTTGGCTCCAGGCCAATGATTCTGAGCAGGGTTCTAAGGATGGATGGCTGGGTAGCCCACCTCGCATTTCAATTGTCTCCTAGCAACAAGACAGGTTAGATATCCTGGATCAGTGGGGAGCAACCGAGGATGCTGAGTTGAAATGGACACCCCTGGGGATGGGTCCTAACGTGCTTTTGCGTCTATGGAGACCTGGAATGAAGCGGTGGCATTGGGGCCCTAAAGGGTTCTCCTAAACAGAGGCTTTGACACAGCTCCAACGTGCAAGTTTCCCATGTGTAGATGAGATGTTTTCTGATGGGTGAGTCAAGAAACAGCTATATGCTGCTTTTGAAATCCAGGCCTCTGAGGAGAGATGCCTGGAAACCAAAGCAATGGATTTGATTAGTGCCTAGGGGCCTCTTCATTCCTTCATACCTCTGGGGACATCTGTCTATGGGTCTGAGTGCAGGTAGGTGCTCAGTTGGGCTCAGATTGCCCCTGTTTTTCCTGGGAAGCCACCACTATTGAGATGGATCAGGGACTTTGGAGGTTTATCCTATTAGAAGGGTTGTGGCCATTGGAATGGGCACACACAATTCCCTTGGAGAGGGCTAGTACAGTCCTCAGATTTGGCTCCAGGGGCCTGAGCCTGTAGGTTGTGTAGGCCAGGGCTGTTTGGACAGTTGTCTGAAAACACAAACTCGGCTTATGTTTCGGGTCATAGGTATGGCAGGACTGATCACAGACCATGAGGAGAACTCTTCGGGATTTGAAAGAAGGGCGAGTGTGAGGCTCCTGCTCAAGTTTTTGTCTCTGGATATCGTGTCTCTCATGGTCGTGGAATTTCTGGGTGTCTTCATGGGAAATGGACGAGTCTTACTCTCTGGTTGTTTGGCCCCGTCCAAAGAGTTTGGGGTCATTCTGTGGGCTGGAAGAAGTCCGTTTTTTTTTTTTATTCTTGTTTTTTTCTTTTTTATCCTCAGGTGTCCCACCAAATGAGGGATTCCAGAGTAGAGCCCTGGGGAGGGGCGACTGGACCATCAGAAATTTGGTTAAAAATTGGGGCCTAGGGACATGTCAAGCCCATTATGACATCTAATGGTCCAGCAACTGAGAGGACTTACTAGAGGACAGGACTCATGCTGAGGGTCACAATGCGTGTGTATGCCCACGTCGCACTCAAGAATGGGCGGGGCCTCAGGGTGAATGCTGGTTTCTCCTACACTGAACGTTGAACAACGTGCTAACCACAGGGTTCTTGCCATGGGTAAGGAGTAGTTCTGATTTCTGCATCACACTCACCCCTGGGAAGTGATTGGAGATAAGGTCTCGGTTCTGAAGCCTGAAAACTGAGGTAGGGAAGAGATGATGACCTAAGGCCAATGCGGGTTTTATGTGCTCAGTGTTTGGTCAGCATTCTGGATGTTGGTCAGGTGGTCCAGGCTCAGGTTGTGTTCGACAGTGCATTAGTGCCCAGGTTAGAATTTATAATTTGGGTAAAGTCGAGTGCTGTGTAGGTTTACCCTCATTTAAGGTGCCTGGGCAGCTCATGAGGCAATAATTTTTTTTCTAGAGGGCAGGCAGAGTGCTGCATTGTGGGTCCGGAATTGCCAAACTTGAGGGCTTCGGGGCCAGGAGTGTGAGGACGGAAGTCTGAGATGACAAGCTAGACTTGGGTTTCAGGGCGAGGGCACGGCAGGTACCCCCTGCAGATCTGAACCAATATCTCATGCATCTGAAGTCAGGGCGAGGATCAGACGTTGGCTAAGGTTGGAGTTTCTGAGCATGACTGCCGCTTCATGAAGGTAGTGGAATCTCGAGGCCATTGAGGTTTTCCCACGTTGGGAGTTGTGGGATGCCCCCTTCATGGATTCCTTCTGCGGGACAATTGAGACCTGATGGACAGCTCCAGGACATCCCATATGGAATGACTCCAGAGCACCGTTCGCGAATGGATGCCTGGGAAGCCCGCCTCGCATTCCAATTGTCTCCTAGCAACAAGTCAGTTTAGATCTGATGGATCTGCGGGAGCAACCGGGGTGGCTGAGTTGAAATGGACTTTCCTGAGGATGGGTCCTAATGTGTTTTTGTGTCCATGAGGGCCTTGGAATGGGGCGGTGGCACCGGGACCCTGAAGTACTCTCCTAAGCTTTGGACATGGCTCCCATGCACAGGTTTCCTTGTGGAGACGAGATGAGTTCTGATGGGTGCCTCAGGAAAACCCCTATGCTCGTATTGGAATCAGGCTTTTGAGGACACATGCCTGTAACCCAAAGCAATGGATCCTATTATGGCCTAGGGTCCTGTCTGGTTCAATCTTCTTCTCTGGGGACATCCATCTATGGTATGAGTGGAGGTCGATTATCAGCTGGTGTCAGACAGCCCTTGTTTGTTCCGGGCGACCTACACAATTGGGATGGCCTCAGGGAATTTGGAGATTTCTCCTAATTTGTACGATTTTGGACCATGGAATGGGCAGAATTCCCATGGAATGGTAGGCACAGTCCTAATGTGTGGTTCCAGGGGCCCAGCCTGGAGGGTGTGTGGCCCAAGACTTTGAGGACAGAAGTCTGAAAACACAAACTCAGCTTAGGTTTGGGGACGTAGGTATGGCAGGCCCGATCTACAAACCATGAGAAGAACTCTTCAGGATATGAAGAAAGTGCGAGTCTGAGGTGCTTGCTCAGGCTTTTGTCTCTGGATTTTGTATCAGCGATGGCCGTGGAATGTCGGGGAGGCCTCATGGGCAATGGACGAATCTTCCTCTCTGAGGTATTGGCCCGATTCCCAATTGCTTTTCGTCAATTTGTGGGATGGGAGGACTCATTTCAGTTTTGTTACCTCAGGTGTCCCACCAAAAGAGGAATTCCAAAGCCAAGCCGTGGGGAAGACTGAAGGGACAACCCGAAATATGGTTAAAAATTGGGGCCTAGTGGCATGGCAAGCCCAATATGCTATCTCTTCATCCAGCCACTGAGTGGCCTTACTTGAGGACTGGGCTCAGCCTGAGCGTCACAATGTGTGTTTGTGACCAATGTGGCCCGCGAGCATGGGCGGGGCCTCATGGGCCACACTGGTTCCAACTACACTGAACGTTGGACAACATGCCAACCACAAGGTTTCTTGCCATGGGGAAGGAGTTCTGATTTCTGCATCACCTTCAACCCTGGGCAGTGATTGGAGATAAGGTCTAGGTTCTGAAACCTGAAAACTGATGTTGGGAAGAGATGACGACCTAAGGCCATGGCGGCTCGATGTGCTCAGTGTGCGGCCAGCTGTCTGGGAGGGGCCAGGGGGTCCAGGCTCAGGCTGTGTCAGAAAGGGCATCAGTGCCCTGGTTAGCCTATGTATTTCGGGTACAGCCAAGGTCGGTGCAGGTTGATCCTCATTTGGGATTACTGGGTAGCACCAGAGGACAATGTTTTTCTTCTGGAGGGCCGGCAGAGTGCTGCATTGTAGTTCTGGATTGCCAAACTGGAGGGCTTGTGGGCCAGTAGTCTGACGACAAAAGTCTGAGAACACAAGCTAGGCTTAGGTTTCTGGGTGAGGCCATGGCACGCACAATCTACAGACCTGAATCGAGATCTCGTGCATCTGAAGTCAGGGCAAGGATCAGACGATCGCTCAGGTTGGAGTTTCTGTCCCTGATGGCCCCTTCTTGAATGGGCGGGGGCATCACGAGGCCATGGCGGTTTTCCCACTATGGGAGTTGTGAGAAGCTCCAAACTGCAGAGAGTCTTCTGCAGGACAATTGAGACCTGTTGTTTGGCTCCAGGCCAATGATTCTGAGCAGGGTTCTAAGGATGGATGGCTGGGTAGCCCACCTCGCATTCCAATTGTCTCCTAGCAACAAGACAGGTTAGATCTCCTGGATCTGTGGGGAGCAACCGAGGACGCTGAGTTGAAATGGACACCCCTGGGGATGGGTCCTAACGTGCTTTTGTGTCTATGGAGACCTTGGAATGAAGCGGAGGCACTGGGGCCCTAAATGGTTCTCCTAAACAGAGGCTTTGACACAGCCCCAACGTGCAAGTTTCCCATGTGTAGATGAGATGTTTTCTGATGTGTGGGTCAAGAAACAGCTATATGCTGCTTTTGAAATCCAGGCCTCTGAGGAGAGATGCCTGAAAACCAAAGCAATGGATCTGATTAGTGCCTAGGGGCCTGTTCTTTCCTTTTTATCTCTGGGGACATCTGTCTATGGGTCTGAGTGCAGGTAGGTGCTCAGTTGGGCTCAGATTGCCCCTGTTTTTCCTGGGAAGTCACCACTATTGAGTTGAATCAGGGACTTTGGAGGTTTATCCTATTAGAAGGGTTGTGGCCATTGGAATGGGCACACAGAATTCCCTTGGAGAGGGCAAGTACAGTCCTCAGGTTTGGCTCCAGGGGCCTGATCCTGTAGGTTGTGTAGGCCTGGGCTGTTTGGACAGTTGTCTGAAAACACACACCCTCCAGGCTAGGGCCCCTGGAACCACACCTCAGGATTGTTCCTGCCCTCTCAAAGGGAATTCTTCATATTCCATTGGCCACAACCATATAAATCAGGAGAAATCTCCAATGTCCCTGGGACCATCCCAATATTGTAGGCCGCTTGGAACAAACAGGGGTTATCTGACACTAGCTGAGCAACTAGCTCCACACCAACTTGGAGACAGATGTCCCCAGAGAAGAACATTGAACTGGACAGGCCCCTAGGCCCTAATCAGATCCATTGCTTTGGTTTCCAGGCATCTCTTCTCAGAGGCCTGGTTTCCTATACCAGCCTATGGGGTTTCCAGAGGCCCCTTCAGAGCAAGTCTTTTCTGCACATTGGAAACTTGCTCGTGGAGCTATGTCAGAACCTCAGAGGCCTGGTTTTCAATACCACCATATGGGGGTTTCCTGAGTCATCAGTCAGAACAAATGTCTTCTCCACATGGGAAACGTGCTCTTTCAAGCTGTGTCAAAACCTCCGGCTAGGAAAATCCTTCAGGGCCCCGGTGCCACCACCTCATTCCAAGGTCTCCATGGACACAATCCCACATTAGGACCCATCTGCAGGAGAGTCTATTTCAACTCAGTGCCCTTGGGTGCTCCCCTAGAGCCAGCAGATCGAACCTATCTTGTCACTAGGAGACAATTGGAATGTGAGGCGGGCTGGCTAAGCATCCATCTGTAGAAAACTACTCTGAAGTAATTCCATATGGGACGTCCTGGAGCCATCCAACAGGTCACAGCTGTCCTGCAGAAGGAATCCTTGCGGTTTGGAGCACCTCACCACTCCCATCATGGGAAAAGCTCTGTGGCCTCGTGGTGCACCGTCCCCTTCATGAAAGAGCCATCTTGGACAGAAACTCCAACCTGAGCCAACGTCTAATCCTCGCCCTGACTTCAGATGCACGAAATCTTGATTCAACTCTGCAGAGTGTGCCTGCCGAAACCCCGCCCCGAAGCAAAACCTAGCTATTGTTCTCAGACTTCGTCCTCACACTCCGAGCCCACCAGCCCTCCAGTTAGGGAATTCTGGAGAGACACAATGCAGCACTCTGACTGCCCTCCAGAAGAGAAACGTTGTCCTATGGGGCTAACCAGAAACATCAAATGAGGATCAACCTGCATGCCACTTGCCTCTACCCCAATTATAAAGTTTCGCTTGGGCGTTAATGCCCTGTCTTGCACAGCCTGAGGTCTGAATCCCAACCGACACCCAGACAGCTGGCTGTACACTGAGCACATCAGACCCGCCATGGCTTTAGGTCATCATCTCTTCCCAACCTTGGTTTTCAGGCTTCAGAACCTAGACCTTATATATACTCACTACCCAGGGGTGAACGTGATGCAGAAATGAAACTCCTTCTTCCTCAAGGCAAGAAACCTTGTGGTTGGCATGTTTTCCAACGTTCAGTGTAGGAGAATCCAGTGTAGCCCATGAGTCCCTGCCCATGCTTGAGAACCGCAATGGGCACAAACACATTGGGACCCTCAGTGTGAGCCCTGTCCTCAAGTAAAGCCTCTCAGGGTCTGGACCAAGAACCCGCATTGCCATCCCAAGTCCCCCAATATTGATGAGAGGTTGAGAGGTCTAGTCACCCCTATTCAGGTCTCTGCTCTGGAACCCCTGAGGAAAAAAATATCGAAGGGTCTCCTCCATCCCCTGAATGAGCCCCAAAACTTGGGATCTAACCAAATCTTAAAAGAGAAAGAATCATCCATGGCCAAAGAGGCCATCCCGTCATTCCATGGCCACCATTGACACAAAATCTAGAGACAAAAGCCTGGATATATGCCTCACACTTGCCCTTTGTTCATAGCCTGAAAAATTCTCCTCACGGTCTATAGATCATGCCTGTCATACCTACGTCCCCAAACCTAAGCTGAGTTTGGGTTTTCAGATTTCTGTCCCCACTGTCCTGGCCCACACACCCTCCAGGCTGGGGCCCCTGAAGCCATGCCTCAGGACTGTGCCTGCCTTCTCCAAGCAAATTCTGCCCATTCCATTGGCCACAACCCTAAAGATTAGGAGAACACTCCAACGTCCCTGAGGCCATCCCAATAGTGTTGGCCACTCAGGGCAAACAGGGTGATCTGTCCCAAGATGAGCAACTACCTCAACTCAGACCCATAGACAGATAACCCCAGAGAAGAAGATTGAACCGGACAGGCACCTAGGACCTAATCAGATCCATTGCTTTTGATTCCAGGCATCTCTCCTCAGAGGCCTGGTTTCCAATACCAGCATATGTGTTCTTCTGGAGGTACCAGTCTGAACAAATCTCATTTCCACATGGGAAACATGCATTTTGGAGCTGTGTCACAACCTCCAGTTAAGGGAAACCTTCAGGTCCCAGCAGCCAACACCCCATTCCAAGGTCTCCATGGACAAAAACCCACATTATGACCCATCCGCAGGCGAGTCCATTTCAACACATCCCCTTTGGTTGCTCCCCAAAAGAAGCAGATCGAACCTGCCTTGTCACTAGGAGACAATAGGAATGTGAGGCGGGCACTCCAGGAATCCATCCTTAGAACCCTGCACTGCCGTGGTTCCGCATGGGACATCCTGGAGCAATCTGACCGGTCTCGACTGTCCCGTAGAAGGAATCCTTGCCGATTGGAGCAACATACAATGCCAATCGTGGGAAAGTCTCCATAGCCCCATGATGCCCCCCACCATCATGAAGGGGCCATCCTGAACAGAAACTTCAACCTGAGCCTACGTCTGATCCTCGCCCTGACTTCAGATGCATGAGATTTAGATTTAGCTCTACAGAGTGTGCCTGCCATGATCTTGACCCAAAACCTAAGCCTAGCTTGTGTTCTCACACTTCCTTCCTCACAATTCTGGCCCACAAGCCCTCCAGTGTGAGAATTCCGTCGCCACAATGCAGCACTCTTTCTTCCCTCCAGAAGAAAAACGTTGCCCCTGGGGCTACCCAGAAACGCCAAATGAGGATCAACCTGCATGCCACTCAACTTTACTCCAATTATACAGTCTAAGCTTGGCACTAATGCCCTGTCTGACACAGCCTGAGCCTGGACCTCCTGGATGACACCCAGAAAGGTGGTGTCACACCTAAGGACTGTGCCAGTGCTCTCCAAGGGAACTCTGCCTGTTTCATTTGCCACAACCTTACAGATTAGGAGAAACCTCCAATTCCCAAGACCAGTCCAATAGTGTTGGCCTCCCCCAACAAACATGGGTGATCTGACACAAGCTGAGCAGTGACCTCCATTCTGAATCTTACACAGAGACACTCAGAGGAGAATATTGAAAAGGACAGGCCCCTAGACCGTAATCAGATCCATTGCTTTGGATTCCAGGCATTGTTCCCCAGATGCTTGGTTTCCAATACCAGGTTGAGGGGGTTTCAGAACAAATCTCGTCTCTACATGGGAAACTTGCTCTTTGGAGCTGCATCAAAACCTCAGGTTAGGAGAATTCTTCAGGGCAACAGAGCCACTGCCCCATTCCAAGGGATCCATGGACACAAATCCACATCGACTGATCCTCATGAGATTCCATTTCAATTCAGCCCCCTCGGTTGTTCCCCCAGTGACAGCAGATCAAATCCTCCTTTTCACTAGGACACAACTGGAATGCAAGTTGGACTGCCCAGGCATCCATCATTAGAACTGTGCTTTGGAGCATTTCTTATGGGACGTCCTTGATCCATCCAAAAGGTCGTGACTGTCCCGCTGACGGAATCCTTGTGGTTTGGAGCATCACACACTCACAAAGTTGGAAATCTTCCATGGTTTCCTGATGCCCCCCCACGTTCATGAAGGGGACATCATGTACAGAAACTCCAACCTAAGCCAACATCTGATCCTCGCCCTGACTTCAGATGCACGAGATCTCATTTCAGGTCTGTAGAGTGTGCCTGCCATGTCACCGCTGCGAATTCTAAGCTGAACTTGTGTTCTCAGACTTCTGTCCAAAAACACCTGGCCCACAAGCCCTGAAGTTGGCAATTCTGGAGCCAGAATGCAGCACTCTGCCTGCCCTCCAGAAGAAAATCTTTGCCCTATGGGGCCAACCAGAAACCCCAAATGAGGACCAACCTTCACATCACTCGACTGTACCCCAATTATACAGTCTAGCCTGGGGACTAATGCCCTGCCTGACACAGCCTGAGCCCAGACCTCATGATGGACACAGACATCTGGCCGCACACTAAGTGCATCGGACCCACCATGGCCTTAGGTTGTCATCTCTTACCAACCTCTGTTTTCAGGCTTCAGAATCTAGACCTTATCTCTACTCACTGCCATGCCGTGTACGTGATGCAGAAATCAGAACTCCTCCTTCCCCATGACCAGAAACCCTGTGGTTGGCATGTTGTCCAACGTGCAAT
Organism: Mustela nivalis; assembly: GCF_964662115.1. Lineage (NCBI taxonomy): Eukaryota > Metazoa > Chordata > Mammalia > Carnivora > Mustelidae > Mustela > Mustela nivalis. The sequence continues at coordinate 44,385 of NW_028136451.1, read as the reverse complement.
GTAGGAGAAACCAGCATGGCCCATGAGGCCTCAGACATGCTTGAGGGCTGTGATGGGCACAAACACACATTAGGATCCTAAGCATGATCCCTGGCCTCAATAAAGCCTCTCCGGGGCTGGACCAAGAGCCCACATATGGAGATTACCATGCCCCTACTCCCCAAGCCTTAACCAGTTCTTGAGAAGTCTAGTCACCCCTACTCAGATCTCTTCTCTAGAATCCTTCCTTGGTGGGACACATGAGGTTAAAAAAAAATAGTAAAAGGACTCCTACCGTCCAAAGAATGACCGCAAACACTTGGAATTGGGCCAAATTCACAGAGAGAAATACTCGTCCATGGCTGATGAGGCCATCCTGACATTCCACGGCCACCATTGACACAAAATCCGGAGACAAAAGCCTGAAAAAGCGCCACACACTCGCCCTTTGTTCAAAGCCTGAAAAATTCTCACGGTCTGTAGATCGGGCCTGCCATACCTATGTCCCCAAACCTAAGCCAAGTTTGTGTTTTCAGACTTCTGTCTCCATTGTCCTGGCCCACACACCCTCAAGGCTTGGCCCCATGGAGCCACACCTCAGGACTGTGCCTGCCCTCTCCATGGGAATTCTGCTCATTCCTTTGGCACAACCTGACAGATTAGGAGAAACATCCGAAGTCCCCGAGGCCACCCCAATATTGCAGAATGTCCGGGACAAACAGGGACCATCTGCCACAAGCTGAGCCACTACCTCCAATCAGACCTGTAGATAGATATCCATAGAAAAGAAGATTGAACAGGACAGGCACCTAGGCCCTAAACGGATCCATTGCTTTTGTTTTCACGTATCTCTCCTCAGAGGCCTGGATTCCAATACCAGCACATGGGGGTTTCTGGAGCTACCAATCAGAACAAATCGCATGCCACATGGGAATCATGCTATATGGAACTGTGTCAAAACCTCCAGTTAGGAGAAAATTTCACATCACTGAAGCCACCGCCCCATTCCAATGTCTCAATGGACACAATCCCACATTATGACCCATCCTCAGGAGAGTCCATTTCAACTCAAACCTGGCGGTTGCTCACCCAGTGCCAGCAGATCAAACCTGCTTTGTCACTAGGAGACAATTGGAATGCGAGTTCGTTGCCCAGGTATCCATTGTTAGAACTCTGCTCTGGAGAAATTCCTAATGGGGTGTCCTTGATCCATTCAACAGGTCTCAACTGTCCTGCAGAAGGAATCCTTGTGGTTTGCAGCATCACACACTCGCACCGTGGGAAAACCTCCATGGCCTCGTGATGCCTCCACCTTCAGGTAGAGTACATCATGGACAGAAACTCCCGTCTGATCCTCGGCCTGACTTCAGATGCATGAGATCTCAATTCAGCTCTGCAGAGTGTGCCTGCCTTGCCCTCGCTCCAAAACCTAAGCCAGCTCACGTTCTCAGACTTCCGTCCTCACACTCCTGGCCCACAAGCCTTCCACTTTGGGAATTCTGGAGACAAAATGCAGCACTCTGCCTGCCCTCCAGAAGAGAGACTTTGCCCTAGGGGTCTACCCAGAAACATCAAATGAGGATCAACCTGCAATTCTCTAGACTGTACCCCAATTATACAGTCTAGCCTGGGCACTAATGCCCTGTCTGACACAGCCTGATCCCAGACCTCGTGACCGACACCCAGACACCTGGCCTCACACTGAACACATCGAACATGCCATGGCCTTAGGTCATCATCTCTTCCCAACCTTGGTCTTCAGGCTTCAGAACCTAGACATTATCTCCACTCACAACTAAGTGACATACGTGATGCAGAAATCAGAACTTCACCTTCCCCATGACCAGAAACCTTGTGGTTGGCATGTTGTCCAACGTTCAGTATATGAGAACCCAGCATGGCCCATGAGGCCTCAGACATGCTTGAGGGCTGCGATGGGCACAAACACACATTAGGACCCTAAGCATGAACCCTGGCCTCAAGTAAAGCCTCTCCGGGGCTGGACCAAGAGCCTGCATATGGGACTTGCCATGCCCCTACTCCCCCAATCCTAGCCAGAGCTTGAGAAGTCTAGTCAACCTTATTCAGAGCTCTTTTCTGGAATCCCTCTTTGGTGGGACACATAAGGTAAAAAAAAAACAAAAACAAAAACAAAAACAAAAACCAAGATAAAGAAAAAAAAAAAGTAAGGACTCCTACCATCCAACGAATGACCCCAAACACTTGGAATCTGGCCAAATCCACAGAGAGAAATACTCGTCCATGGTCGATGAGGCCAGCCTGACATTCCACGGCCACCATTGACACAAAATCCGGAGACAAAAACCTGAAAAAGCGCCACACACTTGCCCTTTGTTCAGAGCCCCCAAAATTCTCATGGTCTGTAGATCGGGCCTGCCATACCTATGTCCCCAAACCTAAGCCGAGTTTGTGTTTTCAGACTTCTGTCTCCATTGTCCTCACCCACACACCCTAAAGGCTGGGCCCCATGGAGCCACACCTCAGGACTGTGCCTGCTCTATCCAAGGGAATTCTGCTCATTCATTTGGCACAACCTGACAGATTAGGAGAATCATCCAAAATCTCTGAGGCTATCCCAATAGTGTAGAATGTCCTGGACATACAGGGACCCTCTGGCACAAGCTGAGCCACTACCTCCAATCAGAACCTTAGACAGATATCCATAGAAAAGAATATTGAACAAGACAGGCACCTAGGCCCTAATTGGATCCATTGCTTTTGTTTTCAGGCATTTCTCCTCAGAGGCCTGGATTCCAATACCAGCATAAGGGAGTTTCCAGAGCTACCTATCAGAAAAAATCTCGTCTCCACATGGGAATCTTGCTCTATGGAGCTGTGTCATAACCTCCAGTTAGGAGAAAACTTCAGGTCACTGGAGCCACTGCCCCATTTGAATATCTCCATGGACACAATCCCAAATTATGACCCATCCTCAGGAGAGTCCATTTCAACTAAACCCCCTCGGTTGCTACTCCAGAGCCAGCAGATTGAACCTGCCTTGTCGCTAGGAGACAATTGAAATGCGAGTTGGGCTCTTCAGGCATCCATCCTTAGAACCCTGCTCTTGCGTCGTTCCTTATGGGACATCCTTGAGCCATCCAACAGGTCTCGACTGTCCCACAGGAGTCCTTGTGCATGGACCACCTAACAACTCATATCATGGAAAGCTTCCAAGGTCACATGATGCCCCCAATCTTCATGAAGGCAGATCATGGAAACTCCAACCTGAGCCAACAGCTGATCTTCGCCTTGACTTCAGATGCACGAGATCTTGATTCAGCTCTTCAGAGTGTACCTGTTGTGCCCTCACCCCAAAACCTAAGCGTAGCTAGTGTTCTCCGACTTCCGTCCTCACTCTCCTGGACCACACGCCCTCTATTTTGGGATTTCCGATGACACAGTGCTGCACTCTGCCTGCCCTCTAGAAGAAAAATATTGCCCTATGGGTCTACCCAGAAACCTCAAATGAGGATAAACCTGCACATCACTCAACTGTACACCAATTATATAGTCTAGCCTGTGCACTAATGCCCTGTCTGACAGAACCTGAGGCCTGAATTCCCAACCGACACCCAGACAGCTTGCAGTACACTGAGAACATCTGAACCACCATGGCCTTAGGTCGCCATCTCTATCCAACATCGGTTTTCAGGCTACAGAATCCTAGACCTTATCTCTACTCACTTCCCATGGGTGAACGTGATGCAGAAATCAGAACTTCTCCTTCCCTCTCGCCAGAATCGTGTGTTTGGCATCTTGTCCTACGTTCAGTGTAGGACCCCTGTAGGGCCTACAGGGGTAGTAGTAGGGCCCCTGAGGGTAGTGTAGGGTCCCTGAGGCCCTGCCTATGCTTAAGAGCTGCGGTGGGCTCAAACACACATTGGGACCCTCAGTTTGAGCCCTGTCCTCAAGTAAAGCCTCTCAGTGGCTGGACCATGAGCCCGCATATGGGGCCTGCCATGCCCCAAGTCACCCAATCTTACCCAGAGGTAGAGACATCTAGTCACCCCTACTCAGGGCTCTGCTCTGGAATCCCTCTTTGGTGGGACATTTGAGGTAAATAAACACAGAAAGGACTCCTCCCACTCACAGAATGACCCCAATCACTTGGGATTGGGCCATCCCAAGTGATTGGGGTCCAGAGAGAAAGACTCGTCCATGGCCCATGAGGCCAGCCCGACATTCCACGGCCACTATTGACACAAAATCCAGATCAGCAAGCGTTCACACTCACCCTTAGGTCATAGCCCAAAAAATTCTCCTCATAGTCTGTAGATTGGGCCTGCCATACCTACGTCCCCAAACCTAAGCCGAGTTTGTGTTTTCAGACTTCTATCCTGATATCCCTGTCCCACACACCCTCCAGACTGAGGCCCCTGGAGCCACACCTCAGGACTGTGCCTGCCCTCTCCAAGGAAATTCTTCCCATTCCATTGGCCACAACCCTACAGATAAGGAGAAACCTCCAAAGTCCCAGAGGCCATTCCAATAGTGTAGGCCACCCAGGACAAAGAGGGGCCATCTCTCACAAGCTGAGCAACGACGTCAACTCACCCGTAGACAGATAACCCAAGAGAAGAAGATTAAACTGGACTGGCCCCTAGAATGTAATTGGTTCCATTGCTTTTTTTTCTAAGCATCTCTCCTCAGAGGCCTGTTTTCCAATACCAGCATATGGGGGATTCCAGAGATACCAATCAGAACAAATCTTGTCTTCACATGGGAAACTTATCCTTTGGAGCTCTGTAAAAGCCTCCAGTTAGAAGAAACCTTCAGGTAGCCGGAGCAACCGCCCTATTCCAAGGTCTCCATGGACACATACCCGCATTATGACCATTCGGCAGGAGAGTACATTTCAACTCAGCCCCGTCGATTACTCCCCCAGAGGCAGAATATCAAACCTGCCTTGTCGCTAGGAGACAACTGGAATGCAAAGCAGACTCTCTAGGCATCCATCCTTGGAATCCTGCTCTGGCGCCGTTCCATATGGGATGTCCTGGAGCCTTCCAACAGGTCTTGACTGTCCCACAGAAGGAATCCTTGCAGATTGGAGCATCTCACAACTCCTATCGTGGGAAAACCTACATGGCCTCATGAGATGCTCCCCTTTATAAAGGGGCCATCATGGACAGAAACTCCAACCTGAGCCAACTTCTGATGCATTGCTTTGGTTTCTAGGTATCTCTCCTCAGAGGCCTGGTTTCCAATATCAGAATATGGGGGTTTCCTAAGGAAACAATCAGAACAGATCTCATCTCCACATGGGAAACTTGCTCTTTGGAGCTGTGTCAATACCTCAGGTTAGGAGGATCCTTCAGGGCGCTGGCACCATGGCCCAATCCCAAGGTCTCCAAGGACACAAACTTACATTATGAACCATTCTCAGGAGAGTCCATTTCAAATCAGCCCCCTCGGCTGCTCACCCAGAGCCAGCAGATCAAACCTTCCTTGTCACTCGGAGACAGTTAGAATGGGAGGCGGGCTGCCCAGGCATCCATCCTTAGAACCCTGCTCTGGAGAACTTCTTTATGGGACGTCTTGAATCCAACCAACCTGTCTTGACTGTCTCGCAGAATGAATCCTTGTGGTTTGAAGCATCACACAATAACATTGTGAGAAAACCTCCATTTCCTCATGATGCACCACACCTTCATAAATGGGCCATCATGGACAAAAACTCCATCCTAACCCAAAGTCTGATCCTAGCCCTGAATTCAGAAGCATGAGATCTCGATTCAGCACTTGAGAGTGTGCCTGCTGGGCCCTCGCCTTGAAACCTAAGCCTATCTTGTGTTCTCAGACTTCCGTCCTCAGAATCCTGGCCAACCCCTCCAGTTTGGAAATTCTGGAGACACAATGCAGCACTCTGCCTGGCCTCCAGAAGAAAAATGTTGCCCTATAGGGCTAACCGGAAACGCCAAATGAGTAACAACCTGCATGCCACTCGACCATACCCCAATTATACAGTCTAGACTGTGCACTAAAGCCCTGTCTGACACAGCCTGAGGGCAGACCTCCAGTCCAACACCCAGAAAGCTGGCCGTACACAGTACATATCACACCCACAATGGCTTTAGGCCATCATCTCTACCCAACCTCAATTTTCACCTTCAGAACCTAGACCTTATCTCCACTCACTGCTCAGGAGTGAACGTGATGCAAGAATCAGGACTTCTCCTTCACCATGGCAAGAAACCTTGTGATTGGCATGTTGTCCAACGTTCATTGTAGGAGAAAGCAGCATGGACTATGAGGTCCCACCTATCCCTGAGGGCCACAATTTGCACAAACACATATTGTGACCCTCAGCGTGAGCCTTATTTTCTTGTGAAGCCTCTTAGTGACTGGAACAACAGCCCACATATGGGGCTTGCCAAGCCCCTAGTCACCCAATCTCAACCAGAGTTCGAGATGTCTAGTCACCCGACTCAGGGCTCTGCTCTGGAATCCCTCTTTGGTGGGACACCTGAGGTAAAAAAAAAAAATACAGAAAGGACTTTTCCCATCCACAGAATGATCCCAACCCCTTGGGATCAGGCCAAATCACCAGAGAAAGAATTGTCCATGGCCCTTGAGGACACTCCGACATTCCACGGCCACTGTTGACACAAAATCCAGGGACAAAAGCCTGAGCAAGTGCCACATACTCGCCCTTTGTTCATAGCCCGGAAAATTCTCACGGTCTGTAGATCGAGCCTTCATACATACATCCCCAAACATAAGCTGAGTTTGTGTTTTCAAACTTCTGTCCCCACAGTTCTGGCCCACACACCATCCAAGCTGGGGCCCCTGGAGCCACACCTCAGGTGTGTGGCTTCCCTCTCCAGGGGAATTCTGCCATTTCCATTGGCCACAACCTTATAGATTAGGAGAAACCTCCAAAACTCCCTGAGGCCATCAGAATAGTGTTGGCTGCCCAGGACAAACAGGGATGATCTTTCACAAGTTAGAAAACTACCTCCACTCAGACCCAGAGACAGATATACCCATAGAATAAGATTGAACTGGACAGGCACTTAGGCCCTAATCAGATCCATTGCTTTTGTTTCCAGGCATCTCTCCTCAGAGGCCTGGTTTCCAATACCAGCATAAGGGGATTACTGAGGCACTCATCAGAAAAAATAAACAAAAAAACAAGAAAGGCCTCCTCCCTTCCCACAGAATGACCCCAAACTCTTGGGAATTCTTCCCATTCCATTGGCCACAACCTTGCAAATGAGGAAAAACCTCCAAAGTCACCGAGGCCATCCCATTAGTGTAGGCCGCCCAGGACAAACAGGGGTGATCTCAAACCAGCTGAGCAACTACCTCCACTCAGACAACAGATGTCCCCAGAGACGAATATTGAACCGGACAGGCCCCTAGGCCCTAATCAGATCCATTGCTTTGGTTTTTAGGCATCTCTCCTCAGAGGCCTCGTTTCCAATACCAGCATATGGTGGTTTCCTGAGGCACCAATAAGAACAAATCTCGTCTCCCCATGGAAAACTTGCTCATTGGAGCTTTGTCATAACCTCTGGTTAGGAGAATCCTTCAGGGCCCTGGTGCCACTGCCCCATACCAAGGTCTCCATGGACTCAAACCAACATTAAGACCATCCTCAGGAAAGTCCATTTCAACTCAGCCCCCTCTGTTGCTACCCCAAGCCAGCAGATCAAACGTTTCTTGTTGCTAGGAGACAATTGGATTGTGAGGCTGACTGCCCAGGCATCCATACTTAGAACCCTGTTCTGGAAAAATACCTTATAAGACGTCCTGGAGCCATCCAACAAATCTTAATTGTCCCACAGAAGGAATCCTTGCGGTTTGGAGCATCTCACAACTCCAATAGTGGGAAAACCCCCATGGGCTCATAATGTCCCCCCTTCATGAAGGGGCCAACATGGACAGAAACTCAAACCTGAGCCAAAGTCTGATCCTCGACCTGACTTCAGACACATGAGATCTCAATTCAGCTCTGCAGAGTGTGGCTGCCATGTCCTTGCCCCGAAACCTAAGCCTAGCTTGTGTTCTCAGACTTCCGTCCTCACTCTCCTGGCCCACAAGCCCTCCAGTTTGGGAATTCCGAAGCCACAATGCAGCACTTTGCCCTATGCTTCTAATAAGAAACCCCAAATGATTTTCTAATGCATGCCACTCGATTGTAAAGCAATTATACAGCCCACCCTGTATTCTAATGCCCTGTCTGGCACAGCCTGAGACAAGACATCCCAAACGACACCCAGACAGCTGGCCCCAACCTGGACACATAGGACCCGCTATGGCTGTAGGTCGTCATCTCTTCCCAACCTCGGTTTTCAGGCTTCAGAACCTAGACCTTATCTCCAATCACTGCCCAGGGTGAACGTGATGCAGAAATTAGAATTCCTCCTTCCCCATGGCCAGAAACCTTGTGGTTGGCATGTTGTCCAACGTTCAATGTGGGAAAACCTGCATTGTCCGAAAGGCCACGCCAGGGCTTGAGGGCCGCCTAGGGCACAGACATGCATTGTGACCTGCAGCGTGAGTCCCGTATTAAAGTAACGCCTCTCAGTGGCTGGACCAAGATCCTGCATATGGGGCTTGTCATATCCATAGGCCCCCAGGCTTAACCCGAGGGCGAGTATTCCAGTTGTCAGTACCCACTGCTATGCTCTAGAATCCCTCTACTGGGGGGACATATGAGGCAAAAAACAGGACACTTCCCTTCCCACAGAATGACCCCAAACACTTGGGGGCTGGACAAACTACCAGAGAGGGAGACTTCTACGACCCATGAGGCAACTCCTACATTAAACGGCCATTGTGGACAAAACATCCAGAGACAAAAGCCTGAGCGACTGCCTCCCTCTCACCCTTCTTTCATATCCAGAGGAGCTCCCCTCATGGACTGTAGATCAGGCCTGCCGTAACCTCGGCCCCAAACCTGAGCTGAGTTAGGGTTTTTGGATGTCTGTCTGCACAGCCATGGCCCACACAGCCTCCAGGCTGGGGTCTCTGGAGCCACACCACAGAACTGTGCCTGCTCTCTCCTAAGAAACTGCCCATTCCATTGGCCACAACTCTACAAAATAGTAGAAACCTCAAGGTCCCCAAGGACATCCCACTACCGCAAGCCGCACTGGACAAATAGGGGCATTATGACACAAGCTGAGCAACTACTACCTCCATGCAGACACACAGACAGATATCCGCAGAGACAGAAGATTGAACCAGACAGGCCCCTAGGCCCTATTATGAACTCTTGCTTTGGTGTCCAGGTATCACTCCTCAGAGGCCTGGGTTCGAAGACCAGCATACGGGGCTTTCCTGAGGCACCAGACAAAAGACCTCTCATCTCCACATGGGAAGCTTCCTTGTTGGAGTTGTGTCAAGCCCTTCGGGTTGGAGAATCCTGCAGAGTCCCTTAGCTACTGCCACATTCCAAGGTCTCCATGGCCACCAACCCACATTATGACTCATCCTCAGGAGAGTCCATTTAAACTCAGCCTTCTGGGTTGCTCACCCAAGAGCCCGCAGATTGAGCGTGCCTTGTCTCCACCAGGCAATGGGAAGGTGATTTGGCGTTTCTCGGCATCCATGCTTAGGCCCCTGCTCTCGAGTCTTTCTGTATGGGGCATCCTGGAACCATACAATAGTACTCGACTGTCCTGAAGAAGGAAACTTTGAAGTTGGGAGCAGCTCACAACTCCCAGCGTAGGGAAACCTCCCTGGCCTCATGACGCCCCCACCCCCTTCAGGAAGGGGCCGTCATGGACACAAACTCCAGCTTGAGGCAACATCTGATACTCGCCCTGACCTCACCTGCAGGAGATCTCGATTCAGCCTCTTCAGAGTGGGCCTGCCATGCTCTTGGCCCCAAAACTCATGCTAGCTTGTGTTTTCAGACTTCCTTCCTCACAATCCTGGCCACACCCCTCCAGTTTGGCAATTCTGGAGACACAATGCAGCACTCTGCCTGCCCTCCAGAAGAAAAATGTTGCCCTATAGGGCTAACCGGAAACGCCAAATGAGTAACAACCTGCATGCCACTCGACCACACCCCAATTATACAGTCTAGCCTGTGCACTAAAGCCCTGTCTGACACAGCCTGAGGGCAGACCTCCAGTCCAACACCCAGACAGCTGGCCGTACACAGAGCATATCACACCCACAATGGCTTTAGGCCATCATCTCTACCCAACCTCAGTTTTCACCTTCAGAACCTAGACCTTATCTCCACTCACTGCTCAGGAGTGAACGTGATGCAAGAATCAGAACTTCTCCTTCGCCTTGGCAAGAAACCTAGTGGTTGGCATGTTGTCCAATGTTCATTGTAGGAGAAAGCAGCATGGACTATGAGGCCCCACCTATCCCTGAGGGCCACAATTTGCACAAACACACATTGTGACCCTCAGCGTGAGCCCTATCCTCATGTAAAGCCTCTTAGTCACTGGAACAACAGCCCACATATGGGGCTTGCCAAGCCCCTAGTCCCCCAATCTCAACCAGAGTTCGAGATGTCTAGTCACACCTACTCAGGGCTCTACTCTGGAATCCCTCTTTGGTGGGAGAACTGAGGTAAAAAAAAATACATAAAGGACTCTTCCCATCCACAGAATGATCCCAACCACTTGGGATCAGGCCAAATCACCAGAGAAAGAATTGTCCATGGCCCTTGAGGACACTCCGACATTCCACGGCCACCGTTGACACAAAATCCAGAGACAAAAGCCTGAGCAAGCGCCACATACTCGCCCTTTGTTCATAGCCCGGAAAATTCTCACGGTCTGTAGATCGAGCCTTCATACATACATCCCCAAAACTAAGCTGAGTTTGTGTTTTCAGACTTCTGTCCCCACAGGCCTGGCCAACACACCATCCAAGCTGGGGCCCCTGGAGCCACACCTCAGGACTGTGGCTTCCCTCTCCAGGGGAATTCTGCTATTTCCATTGGCCACAACCCAATAGATTAGGAGAATCCGCCAAACTCCCCCAGGCCATCCGAATAATGTTGGCTGCCCAGGACACACAGGGATGATCTCTCACAAGTTAGGAAACTACCTCCACTCAGACCCAGAGACAGATATCCCCATAGAATAAGATTGAACTGGACAGGCACTTAGGCCCTAATCAGATCCATTGCTTTTGATTCCAGTCATCTCTCCTCAGAGGCCTGTTTTCCAATACCAGCATATGGGAGATTCCTTAGGCACTCATCAAAACAATTCTCTTCTCTACATAGGAAACATACTCTTTAGAGCTCCATCAAAACCTCCGGTTATGAACATCCCTCAAGGCCCCGGTTCAAGCACCCCATTCCAAGGTCTACATGGACACAAATGCACATTATGACCCATCCTCAACTCACCCATTTCAACACACCCGCCTCGGTTGCTCCCCTAGATCCAGCAGATCGAACTTGCCTTGGCGCTATGAGACACCTGGAATGGGAGGCAGGCTGCCCAGGCATCCATCCTTAGAACCCTGCTCTGGATAACGTCCTTATGGGATGTCCTGGAGCCATCCAACAGGTCTCGACTGTCCCACAGAAGGAATCATTGCGGTTTGGAGCATCTCACAATTCCCATCGTGGGAAAACCTCCATGTCCTCGTGACACCCTCCCCTTCATGAAGGGGCTGTCATGGACAGAAACTTCGACCTAAGCCAACGTCTGATCCTAGCTCTGTCTTCAGGTATACAGGATCTCGAATCATCTCTGCAGAGGGTGCCTGCCGTCCCCTCACCCCGAAATCTAAGTCTGGCTTGTGTTCTCAGAATTTTTTCATCACACTCCTGGCCCACAAGCCTTCCAGTTTGGGAATTCTGGAGCCACTATGTGGCACTGTGTCTTCCCTCCAGAAGAAAAACGTTGCCCTCTGGGGCTACCCAGTAACCACAAATGAGTACCATCCTGCACGAAACTCGACTGCACCCCAATGATACAGTCTAGCCTGGGCACTAATTCCCTGTCTGCCACAGCCTGAGCCTGCACCTCCCAACCCACACTCAACAGCTGGCCGAACACTGAGCACATCAGCCACACCATGGCCTTAGGTCTTCATCTCTTCCCAACCTCAGTTTTCAGGCTTCAGAACCTAGACCTTAAATCCAATCACAGTCCAGGAGTGAAAGTGTTGCAGAAATTAGAACTCCATCTTCCCCATGGCCAGAAAACTTGTGGTTGCCATATTGTGCAACGTTCCCTGTAGGAGAAACCAGCATGGTACATTAGGCCACGCCCTGACTTGAGGGGCTCCTTGGGCACAAAAACACATTGTGAAACTCAGTGTGAGACCATTCCTCAGGGAAGGCCTCTCAGTGTCTGGACCAAGAGCCCACATATGGGGCTTGCCATGTTCTTAGGTCCCAATGTTAACCAGAGGTCTGGTTGTCCAGTCGCCCCTCCCCAGGACTCTGCTCTGGAATCCCTCTTTTGGTGGTCCACCTTAGGTAAAAAAAATAATAATAATAAAAAAATAAACAAAAAAACAAGAAAGGCCTCCTCCCTTCCCACAGAATGACCCCAAACTCTTGGGATCGGGTCAAATCCCCAGAAAGGGAGCCTCATCGATGGCCCATGAGGACACCCCGACATTCCATGGCAATCGGTGACACATTTCCAGAAAAAAAAAAAAAAAAAAAAAGCATGAGCCAGCACCTCACATTCGCCCTTTGTTCATATCCCGAAGAGTTCTCCTCACGGTCTATAGATCGGGCCGGCCATACCTACATCCCCCAACCTAAGTGGAGTTTGTGTTTTCAGACTTTTGTCCAAATAGCCCTGGACCACACACGCTCCACACTTGGGTCCCTGGAGCCACACCTCAGGACTGTGCTTCCCTTTCAAGGGAATTCTTCCCATTCCATTGGCCACAACCTTGCAAATGAGGAAAAACCTCCAAAGTCACCGAGGCCATCCCATTAGTGTAGGCCGCCCAGGACAAACAGGGGTGATCTCAAACCAGCTGAGCAACTACCTCCACTCAGACAACAGATGTCCCCAGAGACGAATATTGAACCGGACAGGCCCCTAGGCCCTAATCAGATCCATTGCTTTGGTTTTTAGGCATCTCTCCTCAGAGGCCTCGTTTCCAATACCAGCATATGGTGGTTTCCTGAGGCACCAATAAGAACAAATCTCGTCTCCCCATGGAAAACTTGCTCATTGGAGCTTTGTCATAACCTCTGGTTAGGAGAATCCTTCAGGGCCCTGGTGCCACTGCCCCATACCAAGGTCTCCATGGACTCAAACCAACATTAAGACCATCCTCAGGAAAGTCCATTTCAACTCAGCCCCCTCTGTTGCTACCCCAAGCCAGCAGATCAAACGTTTCTTGTTGCTAGGAGACAATTGGATTGTGAGGCTGACTGCCCAGGCATCCATACTTAGAACCCTGTTCTGGAAAAATACCTTATAAGACGTCCTGGAGCCATCCAACAAATCTTAATTGTCCCACAGAAGGAATCCTTGCGGTTTGGAGCATCTCACAACTCCAATAGTGGGAAAACCCCCATGGGCTCATAATGTCCCCCCTTCATGAAGGGGCCAACATGGACAGAAACTCAAACCTGAGCCAAAGTCTGATCCTCGACCTGACTTCAGACACATGAGATCTCAATTCAGCTCTGCAGAGTGTGGCTGCCATGTCCTTGCCCCGAAACCTAAGCCTAGCTTGTGTTCTCAGACTTCCGTCCTCACTCTCCTGGCCCACAAGCCCTCCAGTTTGGGAATTCCGAAGCCACAATGCAGCACTTTGCCCTATGCTTCTAATAAGAAACCCCAAATGATTTTCTAATGCATGCCACTCGATTGTAAAGCAATTATACAGCCCACCCTGTATTCTAATGCCCTGTCTGGCACAGCCTGAGACAAGACATCCCAAACGACACCCAGACAGCTGGCCCCAACCTGGACACATAGGACCCGCTATGGCTGTAGGTCGTCATCTCTTCCCAACCTCGGTTTTCAGGCTTCAGAACCTAGACCTTATCTCCAATCACTGCCCAGGGTGAACGTGATGCAGAAATTAGAATTCCTCCTTCCCCATGGCCAGAAACCTTGTGGTTGGCATGTTGTCCAACGTTCAATGTGGGAAAACCTGCATTGTCCGAAAGGCCACGCCAGGGCTTGAGGGCCGCCTAGGGCACAGACATGCATTGTGACCTGCAGCGTGAGTCCCGTATTAAAGTAACGCCTCTCAGTGGCTGGACCAAGATCCTGCATATGGGGCTTGTCATATCCATAGGCCCCCAGGCTTAACCCGAGGGCGAGTATTCCAGTTGTCAGTACCCACTGCTATGCTCTAGAATCCCTCTACTGGGGGGACATATGAGGCAAAAAACAGGACACTTCCCTTCCCACAGAATGACCCCAAACACTTGGGGGCTGGACAAACTACCAGAGAGGGAGACTTCTACGACCCATGAGGCAACTCCTACATTAAACGGCCATTGTGGACAAAACATCCAGAGACAAAAGCCTGAGCGACTGCCTCCCTCTCACCCTTCTTTCATATCCAGAGGAGCTCCCCTCATGGACTGTAGATCAGGCCTGCCGTAACCTCGGCCCCAAACCTGAGCTGAGTTAGGGTTTTTGGATGTCTGTCTGCACAGCCATGGCCCACACAGCCTCCAGGCTGGGGTCTCTGGAGCCACACCACAGAACTGTGCCTGCTCTCTCCTAAGAAACTGCCCATTCCATTGGCCACAACTCTACAAAATAGTAGAAACCTCAAGGTCCCCAAGGACATCCCACTACCGCAAGCCGCACTGGACAAATAGGGGCATTATGACACAAGCTGAGCAACTACTACCTCCATGCAGACACACAGACAGATATCCGCAGAGACAGAAGATTGAACCAGACAGGCCCCTAGGCCCTATTATGAACTCTTGCTTTGGTGTCCAGGTATCACTCCTCAGAGGCCTGGGTTCGAAGACCAGCATACGGGGCTTTCCTGAGGCACCAGACAAAAGACCTCTCATCTCCACATGGGAAGCTTCCTTGTTGGAGTTGTGTCAAGCCCTTCGGGTTGGAGAATCCTGCAGAGTCCCTTAGCTACTGCCACATTCCAAGGTCTCCATGGCCACCAACCCACATTATGACTCATCCTCAGGAGAGTCCATTTAAACTCAGCCTTCTGGGTTGCTCACCCAAGAGCCCGCAGATTGAGCGTGCCTTGTCTCCACCAGGCAATGGGAAGGTGAGTTGGCGTTTCTCGGCATCCATGCTTAGGCCCCTGCTCTCGAGTCTTTCTGTATGGGGCATCCTGGAACCATACAATAGTACTCGACTGTCCTGAAGAAGGAAACTTTGAAGTTGGGAGCAGCTCACAACTCCCAGCGTAGGGAAACCTCCCTGGCCTCATGACGCCCCCACCCCCTTCAGGAAGGGGCCGTCATGGACACAAACTCCAGCTTGAGGCAACATCTGATACTCGCCCTGACCTCACCTGCAGGAGATCTCGATTCAGCCTCTTCAGAGTGGGCCTGCCATGCTCTTGGCCCCAAAACTCATGCTAGCTTGTGTTTTCAGACTTCCTTCCTCACAATCCTGGCCACACCCCTCCAGTTTGGCAATTCTGGAGACACAATGCAGCACTCTGCCTGCCCTCCAGAAGAAAAATGTTGCCCTATAGGGCTAACCGGAAACGCCAAATGAGTAACAACCTGCATGCCACTCGACCACACCCCAATTATACAGTCTAGCCTGTGCACTAAAGCCCTGTCTGACACAGCCTGAGGGCAGACCTCCAGTCCAACACCCAGACAGCTGGCCGTACACAGAGCATATCACACCCACAATGGCTTTAGGCCATCATCTCTACCCAACCTCAGTTTTCACCTTCAGAACCTAGACCTTATCTCCACTCACTGCTCAGGAGTGAACGTGATGCAAGAATCAGAACTTCTCCTTCGCCTTGGCAAGAAACCTAGTGGTTGGCATGTTGTCCAATGTTCATTGTAGGAGAAAGCAGCATGGACTATGAGGCCCCACCTATCCCTGAGGGCCACAATTTGCACAAACACACATTGTGACCCTCAGCGTGAGCCCTATCCTCATGTAAAGCCTCTTAGTCACTGGAACAACAGCCCACATATGGGGCTTGCCAAGCCCCTAGTCCCCCAATCTCAACCAGAGTTCGAGATGTCTAGTCACACCTACTCAGGGCTCTACTCTGGAATCCCTCTTTGGTGGGAGAACTGAGGTAAAAAAAAATACATAAAGGACTCTTCCCATCCACAGAATGATCCCAACCACTTGGGATCAGGCCAAATCACCAGAGAAAGAATTGTCCATGGCCCTTGAGGACACTCCGACATTCCACGGCCACCGTTGACACAAAATCCAGAGACAAAAGCCTGAGCAAGCGCCACATACTCGCCCTTTGTTCATAGCCCGGAAAATTCTCACGGTCTGTAGATCGAGCCTTCATACATACATCCCCAAAACTAAGCTGAGTTTGTGTTTTCAGACTTCTGTCCCCACAGGCCTGGCCAACACACCATCCAAGCTGGGGCCCCTGGAGCCACACCTCAGGACTGTGGCTTCCCTCTCCAGGGGAATTCTGCTATTTCCATTGGCCACAAACCAATAGATTAGGAGAATCCGCCAAACTCCCCCAGGCCATCCGAATAATGTTGGCTGCCCAGGACACACAGGGATGATCTCTCACAAGTTAGGAAACTAACTCCACTCAGACCCAGAGACAGATATCCCCATAGAATAAGATTGAACTGGACAGGCACTTAGGCCCTAATCAGATCCATTGCTTTTGATTCCAGTCATCTCTCCTCAGAGGCCTGTTTTCCAATACCAGCATATGGGAGATTCCTTAGGCACTCATCAAAACAATTCTCTTCTCTACATAGGAAACATACTCTTTAGAGCTCCATCAAAACCTCCGGTTATGAACATCCCTCAAGGCCCCGGTTCAAGCACCCCATTCCAAGGTCTACATGGACACAAATGCACATTATGACCCATCCTCAACTCACCCATTTCAACACACCCGCCTCGGTTGCTCCCCTAGATCCAGCAGATCGAACTTGCCTTGGCGCTATGAGACACCTGGAATGGGAGGCAGGCTGCCCAGGCATCCATCCTTAGAACCCTGCTCTGGATAACGTCCTTATGGGATGTCCTGGAGCCATCCAACAGGTCTCGACTGTCCCACAGAAGGAATCATTGCGGTTTGGAGCATCTCACAATTCCCATCGTGGGAAAACCTCCATGTCCTCGTGACACCCTCCCCTTCATGAAGGGGCTGTCATGGACAGAAACTTCGACCTAAGCCAACGTCTGATCCTAGCTCTGTCTTCAGGTATACAGGATCTCGAATCATCTCTGCAGAGGGTGCCTGCCGTCCCCTCACCCCGAAATCTAAGTCTGGCTTGTGTTCTCAGAATTTTTTCATCACACTCCTGGCCCACAAGCCTTCCAGTTTGGGAATTCTGGAGCCACTATGTGGCACTGTGTCTTCCCTCCAGAAGAAAAACGTTGCCCTCTGGGGCTACCCAGTAACCACAAATGAGTACCATCCTGCACGAAACTCGACTGCACCCCAATGATACAGTCTAGCCTGGGCACTAATTCCCTGTCTGCCACAGCCTGAGCCTGCACCTCCCAACCCACACTCAACAGCTGGCCGAACACTGAGCACATCAGCCACACCATGGCCTTAGGTCTTCATCTCTTCCCAACCTCAGTTTTCAGGCTTCAGAACCTAGACCTTAAATCCAATCACAGTCCAGGAGTGAAGGTGTTGCAGAAATTAGAACTCCATCTTCCCCATGGCCAGAAAACTTGTGGTTGCCATATTGTGCAACGTTCCCTGTAGGAGAAACCAGCATGGTACATTAGGCCACGCCCTGACTTGAGGGGCTCCTTGGGCACAAAAACACATTGTGAAACTCAGTGTGAGACCATTCCTCAGGGAAGGCCTCTCAGTGTCTGGACCAAGAGCCCACATATGGGGCTTGCCATGTTCTTAGGTCCCAATGTTAACCAGAGGTCTGGTTGTCCAGTCGCCCCTCCCCAGGACTCTGCTCTGGAATCCCTCTTTTGGTGGTCCACCTTAGGTAAAAAAAATAATAATAATAAAAAAATAAACAAAAAAAACAAGAAAGGCCTCCTCCCTTCCCACAGAATGACCCCAAACTCTTGGGATCGGGTCAAATCCCCAGAAAGGGAGCCTCATCGATGGCCCATGAGGACACCCCGACATTCCATGGCAATCCGTGACACATTTCCAGAAAAAAAAAAAAAAAAAAAAAGCATGAGCCAGCACCTCACATTCGCCCTTTGTTCATATCCCGAAGAGTTCTCCTCACGGTCTATAGATCGGGCCGGCCATACCTACATCCCCCAACCTAAGTGGAGTTTGTGTTTTCAGACTTTTGTCCAAATAGCCCTGGACCACACACGCTCCACACTTGGGTCCCTGGAGCCACACCTCAGGACTGTGCTTCCCTTTCAAGGGAATTCTTCCCATTCCATTGGCCACAACCTTGCAAATGAGGAAAAACCTCCAAAGTCACCGAGGCCATCCCATTAGTGTAGGCCGCCCAGGACAAACAGGGGTGATCTCAAACCAGCTGAGCAACTACCTCCACTCAGACAACAGATGTCCCCAGAGACGAATATTGAACCGGACAGGCCCCTAGGCCCTAATCAGATCCATTGCTTTGGTTTTTAGGCATCTCTCCTCAGAGGCCTCGTTTCCAATACCAGCATATGGTGGTTTCCTGAGGCACCAATAAGAACAAATCTCGTCTCCCCATGGAAAACTTGCTCATTGGAGCTTTGTCATAACCTCTGGTTAGGAGAATCCTTCAGGGCCCTGGTGCCACTGCCCCATACCAAGGTCTCCATGGACTCAAACCAACATTAAGACCATCCTCAGGAAAGTCCATTTCAACTCAGCCCCCTCTGTTGCTACCCCAAGCCAGCAGATCAAACGTTTCTTGTTGCTAGGAGACAATTGGATTGTGAGGCTGACTGCCCAGGCATCCATACTTAGAACCCTGTTCTGGAAAAATACCTTATAAGACGTCCTGGAGCCATCCAACAAATCTTAATTGTCCCACAGAAGGAATCCTTGCGGTTTGGAGCATCTCACAACTCCAATAGTGGGAAAACCCCCATGGGCTCATAATGTCCCCCCTTCATGAAGGGGCCAACATGGACAGAAACTCAAACCTGAGCCAAAGTCTGATCCTCGACCTGACTTCAGACACATGAGATCTCAATTCAGCTCTGCAGAGTGTGGCTGCCATGTCCTTGCCCTGAAACCTAAGCCTAGCTTGTGTTCTCAGACTTCCGTCCTCACTCTCCTGGCCCACAAGCCCTCCAGTTTGGGAATTCCGAAGCCACAATGCAGCACTCTGCCTGCCCTCCAGAAGAAAAACTTTGCCCTATGCTTCTAATAAGAAACCCCAAATGATTTTCTAATGCATGCCACTCGATTGTAAAGCAATTATACAGCCCACCCTGTATTCTAATGCCCTGTCTGGCACAGCCTGAGACAAGACATCCCAAACGACACCCAGACAGCTGGCCCCAACCTGGACACATAGGACCCGCTATGGCTGTAGGTCGTCATCTCTTCCCAACCTCGGTTTTCAGGCTTCAGAACCTAGACCTTATCTCCAATCACTGCCCAGGGTGAACGTGATGCAGAAATTAGAATTCCTCCTTCCCCATGGCCAGAAACCTTGTGGTTGGCATGTTGTCCAACGTTCAATGTGGGAAAACCTGCATTGTCCGAAAGGCCACGCCAGGGCTTGAGGGCCGCCTAGGGCACAGACATGCATTGTGACCTGCAGCGTGAGTCCCGTATTAAAGTAACGCCTCTCAGTGGCTGGACCAAGATCCTGCATATGGGGCTTGTCATATCCATAGGCCCCCAGGCTTAACCCGAGGGCGAGTATTCCAGTTGTCAGTACCCACTGCTATGCTCTAGAATCCCTCTACTGGGGGGACATATGAGGCAAAAAACAGGACACTTCCCTTCCCACAGAATGACCCCAAACACTTGGGGGCTGGACAAACTACCAGAGAGGGAGACTTCTACGACCCATGAGGCAACTCCTACATTAAACGGCCATTGTGGACAAAACATCCAGAGACAAAAGCCTGAGCGACTGCCTCCCTCTCACCCTTCTTTCATATCCAGAGGAGCTCCCCTCATGGACTGTAGATCAGGCCTGCCGTAACCTCGGCCCCAAACCTGAGCTGAGTTAGGGTTTTTGGATGTCTGTCTGCACAGCCATGGCCCACACAGCCTCCAGGCTGGGGTCTCTGGAGCCACACCACAGAACTGTGCCTGCTCTCTCCTAAGAAACTGCCCATTCCATTGGCCACAACTCTACAAAATAGTAGAAACCTCAAGGTCCCCAAGGACATCCCACTACCGCAAGCCGCACTGGACAAATAGGGGCATTATGACACAAGCTGAGCAACTACTACCTCCATGCAGACACACAGACAGATATCCGCAGAGACAGAAGATTGAACCAGACAGGCCCCTAGGCCCTATTATGAACTCTTGCTTTGGTGTCCAGGTATCACTCCTCAGAGGCCTGGGTTCGAAGACCAGCATACGGGGCTTTCCTGAGGCACCAGACAAAAGACCTCTCATCTCCACATGGGAAGCTTCCTTGTTGGAGTTGTGTCAAGCCCTTCGGGTTGGAGAATCCTGCAGAGTCCCTTAGCTACTGCCACATTCCAAGGTCTCCATGGCCACCAACCCACATTATGACTCATCCTCAGGAGAGTCCATTTAAACTCAGCCTTCTGGGTAGCTCACCCAAGAGCCCGCAGATTGAGCGTGCCTTGTCTCCACCAGGCAATGGGAAGGTGAGTTGGCGTTTCTCGGCATCCATGCTTAGGCCCCTGCTCTCGAGTCTTTCTGTATGGGGCTTCCTGGAACCATCCAATAGTCCTCGACTGTTCTGAAGAAGGAAACTTTGAAGTTTGGAGCAGCTCACAACTCCCAACTTAGGGAAACCTCCCTGGCCTCATGACGCCCCCACCCCCTTCAGGAAGGGGCCGTCATGGACACAAACTCCAGCTTGAGGCAACATCTGATACTCGCCCTGACCTCACCTGCAGGAGATCTCGATTCAGCCTCTTCAGAGTGGGCCTGCCATGCTCTTGGCCCCAAAACTCATGCTAGCTTGTGTTTTCAGACTTCCTTCCTCACAATCCTGGCCACACCCCTCCAGTTTGGCAATTCTGGAGACACAATGCAGCACTCTGCCTGCCCTCCAGAAGAAAAATGTTGCCCTATAGGGCTAACCGGAAACGCCAAATGAGTAACAACCTGCATGCCACTCGACCACACCCCAATTATACAGTCTAGCCTGTGCACTAAAGCCCTGTCTGACACAGCCTGAGGGCAGACCTCCAGTCCAACACCCAGACAGCTGGCCGTACACAGAGCATATCACACCCACAATGGCTTTAGGCCATCATCTCTACCCAACCTCAGTTTTCACCTTCAGAACCTAGACCTTATCTCCACTCACTGCTCAGGAGTGAACGTGATGCAAGAATCAGAACTTCTCCTTCGCCTTGGCAAGAAACCTAGTGGTTGGCATGTTGTCCAATGTTCATTGTAGGAGAAAGCAGCATGGACTATGAGGCCCCACCTATCCCTGAGGGCCACAATGTGCACAAACACACATTGTGACCCTCAGCGTGAGCCCTATCCTCATGTAAAGCCTCTTAGTCACTGGAACAACAGCCCACATATGGGGCTTGCCAAGCCCCTAGTCCCCCAATCTCAACCAGAGTTCGAGATGTCTAGTCACACCTACTCAGGGCTCTACTCTGGAATCCCTCTTTGGTGGGAGAACTGAGGTAAAAAAAATACATAAAGGACTCTTCCCATCCACAGAATGATCCCAACCACTTGGGATCAGGCCAAATCACCAGAGAAAGAATTGTCCATGGCCCTTGAGGACACTCCGACATTCCACGGCCACCGTTGACACAAAATCCAGAGACAAAAGCCTGAGCAAGCGCCACATACTCGCCCTTTGTTCATAGCCCGGAAAATTCTCACGGTCTGTAGATCGAGCCTTCATACATACATCCCCAAAACTAAGCTGAGTTTGTGTTTTCAGACTTCTGTCCCCACAGGCCTGGCCAACACACCATCCAAGCTGGGGCCCCTGGAGCCACACCTCAGGACTGTGGCTTCCCTCTCCAGGGGAATTCTGCTATTTCCATTGGCCACAAACCAATAGATTAGGAGAATCCGCCAAACTCCCCCAGGCCATCCGAATAATGTTGGCTGCCCAGGACACACAGGGATGATCTCTCACAAGTTAGGAAACTAACTCCACTCAGACCCAGAGACAGATATCCCCATAGAATAAGATTGAACTGGACAGGCACTTAGGCCCTAATCAGATCCATTGCTTTTGATTCCAGTCATCTCTCCTCAGAGGCCTGTTTTCCAATACCAGCATATGGGAGATTCCTTAGGCACTCATCAAAACAATTCTCTTCTCTACATAGGAAACATACTCTTTAGAGCTCCATCAAAACCTCCGGTTATGAACATCCCTCAAGGCCCCGGTTCAAGCACCCCATTCCAAGGTCTACATGGACACAAATGCACATTATGACCCATCCTCAACTCACCCATTTCAACACACCCGCCTCGGTTGCTCCCCTAGATCCAGCAGATCGAACTTGCCTTGGCGCTATGAGACACCTGGAATGGGAGGCAGGCTGCCCAGGCATCCATCCTTAGAACCCTGCTCTGGATAACGTCCTTATGGGATGTCCTGGAGCCATCCAACAGGTCTCGACTGTCCCACAGAAGGAATCATTGCGGTTTGGAGCATCTCACAATTCCCATCGTGGGAAAACCTCCATGTCCTCGTGACACCCTCCCCTTCATGAAGGGGCTGTCATGGACAGAAACTTCGACCTAAGCCAACGTCTGATCCTAGCTCTGTCTTCAGGTATACAGGATCTCGAATCATCTCTGCAGAGGGTGCCTGCCGTCCCCTCACCCCGAAATCTAAGTCTGGCTTGTGTTCTCAGAATTTTTTCATCACACTCCTGGCCCACAAGCCTTCCAGTTTGGGAATTCTGGAGCCACTATGTGGCACTGTGTCTTCCCTCCAGAAGAAAAACGTTGCCCTCTGGGGCTACCCAGTAACCACAAATGAGTACCATCCTGCACGAAACTCGACTGCACCCCAATGATACAGTCTAGCCTGGGCACTAATTCCCTGTCTGCCACAGCCTGAGCCTGCACCTCCCAACCCACACTCAACAGCTGGCCGAACACTGAGCACATCAGCCACACCATGGCCTTAGGTCTTCATCTCTTCCCAACCTCAGTTTTCAGGCTTCAGAACCTAGACCTTAAATCCAATCACAGTCCAGGAGTGAAAGTGTTGCAGAAATTAGAACTCCATCTTCCCCATGGCCAGAAAACTTGTGGTTGCCATATTGTGCAACGTTCCCTGTAGGAGAAACCAGCATGGTACATTAGGCCACGCCCTGACTTGAGGGGCTCCTTGGGCACAAAAACACATTGTGAAACTCAGTGTGAGACCATTCCTCAGGGAAGGCCTCTCAGTGTCTGGACCAAGAGCCCACATATGGGGCTTGCCATGTTCTTAGGTCCCAATGTTAACCAGAGGTCTGGTTGTCCAGTCGCCCCTCCCCAGGACTCTGCTCTGGAATCCCTCTTTTGGTGGTCCACCTTAGGTAAAAAAAATAATAATAATAAAAAAATAAACAAAAAAACAAGAAAGGCCTCCTCCCTTCCCACAGAATGACCCCAAACTCTTGGGATCGGGTCAAATCCCCAGAAAGGGAGCCTCATCGATGGCCCATGAGGACACCCCGACATTCCATGGCAATCGGTGACACATTTCCAGAAAAAAAAAAAAAAAAAAAAAAAGCATGAGCCAGCACCTCACATTCGCCCTTTGTTCATATCCCGAAGAGTTCTCCTCACGGTCTATAGATCGGGCCGGCCATACCTACATCCCCCAACCTAAGTGGAGTTTGTGTTTTCAGACTTTTGTCCAAATAGCCCTGGACCACACACGCTCCACACTTGGGTCCCTGGAGCCACACCTCAGGACTGTGCTTCCCTTTCAAGGGAATTCTTCCCATTCCATTGGCCACAACCTTGCAAATGAGGAAAAACCTCCAAAGTCACCGAGGCCATCCCATTAGTGTAGGCCGCCCAGGACAAACAGGGGTGATCTCAAACCAGCTGAGCAACTACCTCCACTCAGACAACAGATGTCCCCAGAGACGAATATTGAACCGGACAGGCCCCTAGGCCCTAATCAGATCCATTGCTTTGGTTTTTAGGCATCTCTCCTCAGAGGCCTCGTTTCCAATACCAGCATATGGTGGTTTCCTGAGGCACCAATAAGAACAAATCTCGTCTCCCCATGGAAAACTTGCTCATTGGAGCTTTGTCATAACCTCTGGTTAGGAGAATCCTTCAGGGCCCTGGTGCCACTGCCCCATACCAAGGTCTCCATGGACTCAAACCAACATTAAGACCATCCTCAGGAAAGTCCATTTCAACTCAGCCCCCTCTGTTGCTACCCCAAGCCAGCAGATCAAACGTTTCTTGTTGCTAGGAGACAATTGGATTGTGAGGCTGACTGCCCAGGCATCCATACTTAGAACCCTGTTCTGGAAAAATACCTTATAAGACGTCCTGGAGCCATCCAACAAATCTTAATTGTCCCACAGAAGGAATCCTTGCGGTTTGGAGCATCTCACAACTCCAATAGTGGGAAAACCCCCATGGGCTCATAATGTCCCCCCTTCATGAAGGGGCCAACATGGACAGAAACTCAAACCTGAGCCAAAGTCTGATCCTCGACCTGACTTCAGACACATGAGATCTCAATTCAGCTCTGCAGAGTGTGGCTGCCATGTCCTTGCCCCGAAACCTAAGCCTAGCTTGTGTTCTCAGACTTCCGTCCTCACTCTCCTGGCCCACAAGCCCTCCAGTTTGGGAATTCCGAAGCCACAATGCAGCACTCTGCCTGCCCTCCAGAAGAAAAACTTTGCCCTATGCTTCTAATAAGAAACCCCAAATGATTTTCTAATGCATGCCACTCGATTGTAAAGCAATTATACAGCCCACCCTGTATTCTAATGCCCTGTCTGGCACAGCCTGAGACAAGACATCCCAAACGACACCCAGACCGCTGGCCCCAACCTGGACACATAGGACCCGCTATGGCTGTAGGTCGTCATCTCTTCCCAACCTCGGTTTTCAGGCTTCAGAACCTAGACCTTATCTCCAATCACTGCCCAGGGTGAACGTGATGCAGAAATTAGAATTCCTCCTTCCCCATGGCCAGAAACCTTGTGGTTGGCATGTTGTCCAACGTTCAATGTGGGAAAACCTGCATTGTCCGAAAGGCCACGCCAGGGCTTGAGGGCCGCCTAGGGCACAGACATGCATTGTGACCTGCAGCGTGAGTCCCGTATTAAAGTAACGCCTCTCAGTGGCTGGACCAAGATCCTGCATATGGGGCTTGTCATATCCATAGGCCCCCAGGCTTAACCCGAGGGCGAGTATTCCAGTTGTCAGTACCCACTGCTATGCTCTAGAATCCCTCTACTGGGGGGACATATGAGGCAAAAAACAGGACACTTCCCTTCCCACAGAATGACCCCAAACACTTGGGGGCTGGACAAACTACCAGAGAGGGAGACTTCTACGACCCATGAGGCAACTCCTACATTAAACGGCCATTGTGGACAAAACATGCAGAGACAAAAGCCTGAGCGACTGCCTCCCTCTCACCCTTCTTTCATATCCAGAGGAGCTCCCCTCATGGACTGTAGATCAGGCCTGCCGTAACCTCGGCCCCAAACCTGAGCTGAGTTAGGGTTTTTGGATGTCTGTCTGCACAGCCATGGCCCACACAGCCTCCAGGCTGGGGTCTCTGGAGCCACACCACAGAACTGTGCCTGCTCTCTCCTAAGAAACTGCCCATTCCATTGGCCACAACTCTACAAAATAGTAGAAACCTCAAGGTCCCCAAGGACATCCCACTACCGCAAGCCGCACTGGACAAATAGGGGCATTATGACACAAGCTGAGCAACTACTACCTCCATGCAGACACACAGACAGATATCCGCAGAGACAGAAGATTGAACCAGACAGGCCCCTAGGCCCTATTATGAACTCTTGCTTTGGTGTCCAGGTATCACTCCTCAGAGGCCTGGGTTCGAAGACCAGCATACGGGGCTTTCCTGAGGCACCAGACAAAAGACCTCTCATCTCCACATGGGAAGCTTCCTTGTTGGAGTTGTGTCAAGCCCTTCGGGTTGGAGAATCCTGCAGAGTCCCTTAGCTACTGCCACATTCCAAGGTCTCCATGGCCACCAACCCACATTATGACTCATCCTCAGGAGAGTCCATTTAAACTCAGCCTTCTGGGTAGCTCACCCAAGAGCCCGCAGATTGAGCGTGCCTTGTCTCCACCAGGCAATGGGAAGGTGAGTTGGCGTTTCTCGGCATCCATGCTTAGGCCCCTGCTCTCGAGTCTTTCTGTATGGGGCATCCTGGAACCATACAATAGTACTCGACTGTCCTGAAGAAGGAAACTTTGAAGTTGGGAGCAGCTCACAACTCCCAGCGTAGGGAAACCTCCCTGGCCTCATGACGCCCCCACCCCCTTCAGGAAGGGGCCGTCATGGACACAAACTCCAGCTTGAGGCAACATCTGATACTCGCCCTGACCTCACCTGCAGGAGATCTCGATTCAGCCTCTTCAGAGTGGGCCTGCCATGCTCTTGGCCCCAAAACTCATGCTAGCTTGTGTTTTCAGACTTCCTTCCTCACAATCCTGGCCACACCCCTCCAGTTTGGCAATTCTGGAGACACAATGCAGCACTCTGCCTGCCCTCCAGAAGAAAAATGTTGCCCTATAGGGCTAACCGGAAACGCCAAATGAGTAACAACCTGCATGCCACTCGACCACACCCCAATTATACAGTCTAGCCTGTGCACTAAAGCCCTGTCTGACACAGCCTGAGGGCAGACCTCCAGTCCAACACCCAGACAGCTGGCCGTACACAGAGCATATCACACCCACAATGGCTTTAGGCCATCATCTCTACCCAACCTCAGTTTTCACCTTCAGAACCTAGACCTTATCTCCACTCACTGCTCAGGAGTGAACGTGATGCAAGAATCAGAACTTCTCCTTCGCCTTGGCAAGAAACCTAGTGGTTGGCATGTTGTCCAATGTTCATTGTAGGAGAAAGCAGCATGGACTATGAGGCCCCACCTATCCCTGAGGGCCACAATGTGCACAAACACACATTGTGACCCTCAGCGTGAGCCCTATCCTCATGTAAAGCCTCTTAGTCACTGGAACAACAGCCCACATATGGGGCTTGCCAAGCCCCTAGTCCCCCAATCTCAACCAGAGTTCGAGATGTCTAGTCACACCTACTCAGGGCTCTACTCTGGAATCCCTCTTTGGTGGGAGAACTGAGGTAAAAAAAATACATAAAGGACTCTTCCCATCCACAGAATGATCCCAACCACTTGGGATCAGGCCAAATCACCAGAGAAAGAATTGTCCATGGCCCTTGAGGACACTCCGACATTCCACGGCCACCGTTGACACAAAATCCAGAGACAAAAGCCTGAGCAAGCGCCACATACTCGCCCTTTGTTCATAGCCCGGAAAATTCTCACGGTCTGTAGATCGAGCCTTCATACATACATCCCCAAAACTAAGCTGAGTTTGTGTTTTCAGACTTCTGTCCCCACAGGCCTGGCCAACACACCATCCAAGCTGGGGCCCCTGGAGCCACACCTCAGGACTGTGGCTTTCCTCTCCAGGGGAATTCTGCTATTTCCATTGGCCACAACCCAATAGATTAGGAGAATCCGCCAAACTCCCCCAGGCCATCCGAATAATGTTGGCTGCCCAGGACACACAGGGATGATCTCTCACAAGTTAGGAAACTACCTCCACTCAGACCCAGAGACAGATATCCCCATAGAATAAGATTGAACTGGACAGGCACTTAGGCCCTAATCAGATCCATTGCTTTTGATTCCAGTCATCTCTCCTCAGAGGCCTGTTTTCCAATACCAGCATATGGGAGATTCCTTAGGCACTCATCAAAACAATTCTCTTCTCTACATAGGAAACATACTCTTTAGAGCTCCATCAAAACCTCCGGTTATGAACATCCCTCAAGGCCCCGGTTCAAGCACCCCATTCCAAGGTCTACATGGACACAAATGCACATTATGACCCATCCTCAACTCACCCATTTCAACACACCCGCCTCAGTTGCTCCCCTAGATCCAGCAGATCGAACTTGCCTTGGCGCTATGAGACACCTGGAATGGGAGGCAGGCTGCCCAGGCATCCATCCTTAGAACCCTGCTCTGGATAACGTCCTTATGGGATGTCCTGGAGCCATCCAACAGGTCTCGACTGTCCCACAGAAGGAATCATTGCGGTTTGGAGCATCTCACAATTCCCATCGTGGGAAAACCTCCATGTCCTCGTGACACCCTCCCCTTCATGAAGGGGCTGTCATGGACAGAAACTTCGACCTAAGCCAACGTCTGATCCTAGCTCTGTCTTCAGGTATACAGGATCTCGAATCATCTCTGCAGAGGGTGCCTGCCGTCCCCTCACCCCGAAATCTAAGTCTGGCTTGTGTTCTCAGAATTTTTTCATCACACTCCTGGCCCACAAGCCTTCCAGTTTGGGAATTCTGGAGCCACTATGTGGCACTGTGTCTTCCCTCCAGAAGAAAAACGTTGCCCTCTGGGGCTACCCAGTAACCACAAATGAGTACCATCCTGCACGAAACTCGACTGCACCCCAATGATACAGTCTAGCCTGGGCACTAATTCCCTGTCTGCCACAGCCTGAGCCTGCACCTCCCAACCCACACTCAACAGCTGGCCGAACACTGAGCACATCAGCCACACCATGGCCTTAGGTCTTCATCTCTTCCCAACCTCAGTTTTCAGGCTTCAGAACCTAGACCTTAAATCCAATCACAGTCCAGGAGTGAAAGTGTTGCAGAAATTAGAACTCCATCTTCCCCATGGCCAGAAAACTTGTGGTTGCCATATTGTGCAACGTTCCCTGTAGGAGAAACCAGCATGGTACATTAGGCCACGCCCTGACTTGAGGGGCTCCTTGGGCACAAAAACACATTGTGAAACTCAGTGTGAGACCATTCCTCAGGGAAGGCCTCTCAGTGTCTGGACCAAGAGCCCACATATGGGGCTTGCCATGTTCTTAGGTCCCAATGTTAACCAGAGGTCTGGTTGTCCAGTCGCCCCTCCCCAGGACTCTGCTCTGGAATCCCTCTTTTGGTGGTCCACCTTAGGTAAAAAAAATAATAATAATAAAAAAATAAACAAAAAAACAAGAAAGGCCTCCTCCCTTCCCACAGAATGACCCCAAACTCTTGGGATCGGGTCAAATCCCCAGAAAGGGAGCCTCATCGATGGCCCATGAGGACACCCCGACATTCCATGGCAATCAGTGACACATTTCCAGAAAAAAAAAAAAAAAAAAAAAAGCATGAGCCAGCACCTCACATTCGCCCTTTGTTCATATCCCGAAGAGTTCTCCTCACGGTCTATAGATCGGGCCGGCCATACCTACATCCCCCAACCTAAGTGGAGTTTGTGTTTTCAGACTTTTGTCCAAATAGCCCTGGACCACACACGCTCCACACTTGGGTCCCTGGAGCCACACCTCAGGACTGTGCTTCCCTTTCAAGGGAATTCTTCCCATTCCATTGGCCACAACCTTGCAAATGAGGAAAAACCTCCAAAGTCACCGAGGCCATCCCATTAGTGTAGGCCGCCCAGGACAAACAGGGGTGATCTCAAACCAGCTGAGCAACTACCTCCACTCAGACAACAGATGTCCCCAGAGAAGAATATTGAACCGGACAGGCCCCTAGGCCCTAATCAGATCCATTGCTTTGGTTTTTAGGCATCTCTCCTCAGAGGCCTCGTTTCCAATACCAGCATATGGTGGTTTCCTGAGGCACCAATAAGAACAAATCTCGTCTCCCCATGGAAAACTTGCTCATTGGAGCTTTGTCATAACCTCTGGTTAGGAGAATCCTTCAGGGCCCTGGTGCCACTGCCCCATACCAAGGTCTCCATGGACTCAAACCAACATTAAGACCATCCTCAGGAAAGTCCATTTCAACTCAGCCCCCTCTGTTGCTACCCCAAGCCAGCAGATCAAACGTTTCTTGTTGCTAGGAGACAATTGGATTGTGAGGCTGACTGCCCAGGCATCCATACTTAGAACCCTGTTCTGGAAAAATACCTTATAAGACGTCCTGGAGCCATCCAACAAATCTTAATTGTCCCACAGAAGGAATCCTTGCGGTTTGGAGCATCTCACAACTCCAATAGTGGGAAAACCCCCATGGGCTCATAATGTCCCCCCTTCATGAAGGGGCCAACATGGACAGAAACTCAAACCTGAGCCAAAGTCTGATCCTCGACCTGACTTCAGACACATGAGATCTCAATTCAGCTCTGCAGAGTGTGGCTGCCATGTCCTTGCCCCGAAACCTAAGCCTAGCTTGTGTTCTCAGACTTCCGTCCTCACTCTCCTGGCCCACAAGCCCTCCAGTTTGGGAATTCCGAAGCCACAATGCAGCACTCTGCCTGCCCTCCAGAAGAAAAACTTTGCCCTATGCTTCTAATAAGAAACCCCAAATGATTTTCTAATGCATGCCACTCGATTGTAAAGCAATTATACAGCCCACCCTGTATTCTAATGCCCTGTCTGGCACAGCCTGAGACAAGACATCCCAAACGACACCCAGACCGCTGGCCCCAACCTGGACACATAGGACCCGCTATGGCTGTAGGTCGTCATCTCTTCCCAACCTCGGTTTTCAGGCTTCAGAACCTAGACCTTATCTCCAATCACTGCCCAGGGTGAACGTGATGCAGAAATTAGAATTCCTCCTTCCCCATGGCCAGAAACCTTGTGGTTGGCATGTTGTCCAACGTTCAATGTGGGAAAACCTGCATTGTCCGAAAGGCCACGCCAGGGCTTGAGGGCCGCCTAGGGCACAGACATGCATTGTGACCTGCAGCGTGAGTCCCGTATTAAAGTAACGCCTCTCAGTGGCTGGACCAAGATCCTGCATATGGGGCTTGTCATATCCATAGGCCCCCAGGCTTAACCCGAGGGCGAGTATTCCAGTTGTCAGTACCCACTGCTATGCTCTAGAATCCCTCTACTGGGGGGACATATGAGGCAAAAAACAGGACACTTCCCTTCCCACAGAATGACCCCAAACACTTGGGGGCTGGACAAACTACCAGAGAGGGAGACTTCTACGACCCATGAGGCAACTCCTACATTAAACGGCCATTGTGGACAAAACATCCAGAGACAAAAGCCTGAGCGACTGCCTCCCTCTCACCCTTCTTTCATATCCAGAGGAGCTCCCCTCATGGACTGTAGATCAGGCCTGCCGTAACCTCGGCCCCAAACCTGAGCTGAGTTAGGGTTTTTGGATGTCTGTCTGCACAGCCATGGCCCACACAGCCTCCAGGCTGGGGTCTCTGGAGCCACACCACAGAACTGTGCCTGCTCTCTCCTAAGAAACTGCCCATTCCATTGGCCACAACTCTACAAAATAGTAGAAACCTCAAGGTCCCCAAGGACATCCCACTACCGCAAGCCGCACTGGACAAATAGGGGCATTATGACACAAGCTGAGCAACTACTACCTCCATGCAGACACACAGACAGATATCCGCAGAGACAGAAGATTGAACCAGACAGGCCCCTAGGCCCTATTATGAACTCTTGCTTTGGTGTCCAGGTATCACTCCTCAGAGGCCTGGGTTCGAAGACCAGCATACGGGGCTTTCCTGAGGCACCAGACAAAAGACCTCTCATCTCCACATGGGAAGCTTCCTTGTTGGAGTTGTGTCAAGCCCTTCGGGTTGGAGAATCCTGCAGAGTCCCTTAGCTACTGCCACATTCCAAGGTCTCCATGGCCACCAACCCACATTATGACTCATCCTCAGGAGAGTCCATTTAAACTCAGCCTTCTGGGTAGCTCACCCAAGAGCCCGCAGATTGAGCGTGCCTTGTCTCCACCAGGCAATGGGAAGGTGAGTTGGCGTTTCTCGGCATCCATGCTTAGGCCCCTGCTCTCGAGTCTTTCTGTATGGGGCATCCTGGAACCATACAATAGTACTCGACTGTCCTGAAGAAGGAAACTTTGAAGTTGGGAGCAGCTCACAACTCCCAGCGTAGGGAAACCTCCCTGGCCTCATGACGCCCCCACCCCCTTCAGGAAGGGGCCGTCATGGACACAAACTCCAGCTTGAGGCAACATCTGATACTCGCCCTGACCTCACCTGCAGGAGATCTCGATTCAGCCTCTTCAGAGTGGGCCTGCCATGCTCTTGGCCCCAAAACTCATGCTAGCTTGTGTTTTCAGACTTCCTTCCTCACAATCCTGGCCACACCCCTCCAGTTTGGCAATTCTGGAGACACAATGCAGCACTCTGCCTGCCCTCCAGAAGAAAAATGTTGCCCTATAGGGCTAACCGGAAACGCCAAATGAGTAACAACCTGCATGCCACTCGACCACACCCCAATTATACAGTCTAGCCTGTGCACTAAAGCCCTGTCTGACACAGCCTGAGGGCAGACCTCCAGTCCAACACCCAGACAGCTGGCCGTACACAGAGCATATCACACCCACAATGGCTTTAGGCCATCATCTCTACCCAACCTCAGTTTTCACCTTCAGAACCTAGACCTTATCTCCACTCACTGCTCAGGAGTGAATGTGATGCAAGAATCAGAACTTCTCCTTCGCCTTGGCAAGAAACCTAGTGGTTGGCATGTTGTCCAATGTTCATTGTAGGAGAAAGCAGCATGGACTATGAGGCCCCACCTATCCCTGAGGGCCACAATGTGCACAAACACACATTGTGACCCTCAGCGTGAGCCCTATCCTCATGTAAAGCCTCTTAGTGACTGGAACAACAGCCCCCATATGGGGCTTGCCAAGCCCCTAGTCCCCCAATCTCAACCAGAGTTCGAGATGTCTAGTCACCCCTACTCAGGGCTCTACTCTGGAATCCCTCTTTGGTGGGAGAACTGAGGTAAAAAAAATACATAAAGGACTCTTCCCATCCACAGAATGATCCCAACCACTTGGGATCAGGCCAAATCACCAGAGAAAGAATTGTCCATGGCCCTTGAGGACACTCCGACATTCCACGGCCACCGTTGACACAAAATCCAGAGACAAAAGCCTGAGCAAGCGCCACATACTCGCCCTTTGTTCATAGCCCGGAAAATTCTCACGGTCTGTAGATCGAGCCTTCATACATACATCCCCAAAACTAAGCTGAGTTTGTGTTTTCAGACTTCTGTCCCCACAGGCCTGGCCAACACACCATCCAAGCTGGGGCCCCTGGAGCCACACCTCAGGACTGTGGCTTTCCTCTCCAGGGGAATTCTGCTATTTCCATTGGCCACAACCCAATAGATTAGGAGAATCCGCCAAACTCCCCCAGGCCATCCGAATAATGTTGGCTGCCCAGGACACACAGGGATGATCTCTCACAAGTTAGGAAACTACCTCCACTCAGACCCAGAGACAGATATCCCCATAGAATAAGATTGAACTGGACAGGCACTTAGGCCCTAATCAGATCCATTGCTTTTGATTCCAGTCATCTCTCCTCAGAGGCCTGTTTTCCAATACCAGCATATGGGAGATTCCTTAGGCACTCATCAAAACAATTCTCTTCTCTACATAGGAAACATACTCTTTAGAGCTCCATCAAAACCTCCGGTTATGAACATCCCTCAAGGCCCCGGTTCAAGCACCCCATTCCAAGGTCTACATGGACACAAATGCACATTATGACCCATCCTCAACTCACCCATTTCAACACACCCGCCTCGGTTGCTCCCCTAGATCCAGCAGATCGAACTTGCCTTGGCGCTATGAGACACCTGGAATGGGAGGCAGGCTGCCCAGGCATCCATCCTTAGAACCCTGCTCTGGATAACGTCCTTATGGGATGTCCTGGAGCCATCCAACAGGTCTCGACTGTCCCACAGAAGGAATCATTGCGGTTTGGAGCATCTCACAATTCCCATCGTGGGAAAACCTCCATGTCCTCGTGACACCCTCCCCTTCATGAAGGGGCTGTCATGGACAGAAACTTCGACCTAAGCCAACGTCTGATCCTAGCTCTGTCTTCAGGTATACAGGATCTCGAATCATCTCTGCAGAGGGTGCCTGCCGTCCCCTCACCCCGAAATCTAAGTCTGGCTTGTGTTCTCAGAATTTTTTCATCACACTCCTGGCCCACAAGCCTTCCAGTTTGGGAATTCTGGAGCCACTATGTGGCACTGTGTCTTCCCTCCAGAAGAAAAACGTTGCCCTCTGGGGCTACCCAGTAACCACAAATGAGTACCATCCTGCACGAAACTCGACTGCACCCCAATGATACAGTCTAGCCTGGGCACTAATTCCCTGTCTGCCACAGCCTGAGCCTGCACCTCCCAACCCACACTCAACAGCTGGCCGAACACTGAGCACATCAGCCACACCATGGCCTTAGGTCTTCATCTCTTCCCAACCTCAGTTTTCAGGCTTCAGAACCTAGACCTTAAATCCAATCACAGTCCAGGAGTGAAAGTGTTGCAGAAATTAGAACTCCATCTTCCCCATGGCCAGAAAACTTGTGGTTGCCATATTGTGCAACGTTCCCTGTAGGAGAAACCAGCATGGTACATTAGGCCACGCCCTGACTTGAGGGGCTCCTTGGGCACAAAAACACATTGTGAAACTCAGTGTGAGACCATTCCTCAGGGAAGGCCTCTCAGTGTCTGGACCAAGAGCCCACATATGGGGCTTGCCATGTTCTTAGGTCCCAATGTTAACCAGAGGTCTGGTTGTCCAGTCGCCCCTCCCCAGGACTCTGCTCTGGAATCCCTCTTTTGGTGGTCCACCTTAGGTAAAAAAAATAATAATAATAAAAAAATAAACAAAAAAACAAGAAAGGCCTCCTCCCTTCCCACAGAATGACCCCAAACTCTTGGGATCGGGTCAAATCCCCAGAAAGGGAGCCTCATCGATGGCCCATGAGGACACCCCGACATTCCATGGCAATCGGTGACACATTTCCAGAAAAAAAAAAAAAAAAAAAAAAAAGCATGAGCCAGCACCTCACATTCGCCCTTTGTTCATATCCCGAAGAGTTCTCCTCACGGTCTATAGATCGGGCCGGCCATACCTACATCCCCCAACCTAAGTGGAGTTTGTGTTTTCAGACTTTTGTCCAAATAGCCCTGGACCACACACGCTCCACACTTGGGTCCCTGGAGCCACACCTCAGGACTGTGCTTCCCTTTCAAGGGAATTCTTCCCATTCCATTGGCCACAACCTTGCAAATGAGGAAAAACCTCCAAAGTCACCGAGGCCATCCCATTAGTGTAGGCCGCCCAGGACAAACAGGGGTGATCTCAAACCAGCTGAGCAACTACCTCCACTCAGACAACAGATGTCCCCAGAGAAGAATATTGAACCGGACAGGCCCCTAGGCCCTAATCAGATCCATTGCTTTGGTTTTTAGGCATCTCTCCTCAGAGGCCTCGTTTCCAATACCAGCATATGGTGGTTTCCTGAGGCACCAATAAGAACAAATCTCGTCTCCCCATGGAAAACTTGCTCATTGGAGCTTTGTCATAACCTCTGGTTAGGAGAATCCTTCAGGGCCCTGGTGCCACTGCCCCATACCAAGGTCTCCATGGACTCAAACCAACATTAAGACCATCCTCAGGAAAGTCCATTTCAACTCAGCCCCCTCTGTTGCTACCCCAAGCCAGCAGATCAAACGTTTCTTGTTGCTAGGAGACAATTGGATTGTGAGGCTGACTGCCCAGGCATCCATACTTAGAACCCTGTTCTGGAAAAATACCTTATAAGACGTCCTGGAGCCATCCAACAAATCTTAATTGTCCCACAGAAGGAATCCTTGCGGTTTGGAGCATCTCACAACTCCAATAGTGGGAAAACCCCCATGGGCTCATAATGTCCCCCCTTCATGAAGGGGCCAACATGGACAGAAACTCAAACCTGAGCCAAAGTCTGATCCTCGACCTGACTTCAGACACATGAGATCTCAATTCAGCTCTGCAGAGTGTGGCTGCCATGTCCTTGCCCTGAAACCTAAGCCTAGCTTGTGTTCTCAGACTTCCGTCCTCACTCTCCTGGCCCACAAGCCCTCCAGTTTGGGAATTCCGAAGCCACAATGCAGCACTCTGCCTGCCCTCCAGAAGAAAAACTTTGCCCTATGCTTCTAATAAGAAACCCCAAATGATTTTCTAATGCATGCCACTCGATTGTAAAGCAATTATACAGCCCACCCTGTATTCTAATGCCCTGTCTGGCACAGCCTGAGACAAGACATCCCAAACGACACCCAGACAGCTGGCCCCAACCTGGACACATAGGACCCGCTATGGCTGTAGGTCGTCATCTCTTCCCAACCTCGGTTTTCAGGCTTCAGAACCTAGACCTTATCTCCAATCACTGCCCAGGGTGAACGTGATGCAGAAATTAGAATTCCTCCTTCCCCATGGCCAGAAACCTTGTGGTTGGCATGTTGTCCAACGTTCAATGTGGGAAAACCTGCATTGTCCGAAAGGCCACGCCAGGGCTTGAGGGCCGCCTAGGGCACAGACATGCATTGTGACCTGCAGCGTGAGTCCCGTATTAAAGTAACGCCTCTCAGTGGCTGGACCAAGATCCTGCATATGGGGCTTGTCATATCCATAGGCCCCCAGGCTTAACCCGAGGGCGAGTATTCCAGTTGTCAGTACCCACTGCTATGCTCTAGAATCCCTCTACTGGGGGGACATATGAGGCAAAAAACAGGACACTTCCCTTCCCACAGAATGACCCCAAACACTTGGGGGCTGGACAAACTACCAGAGAGGGAGACTTCTACGA
This sequence comes from Mustela nivalis, assembly GCF_964662115.1. Classification (NCBI taxonomy): domain Eukaryota; kingdom Metazoa; phylum Chordata; class Mammalia; order Carnivora; family Mustelidae; genus Mustela; species Mustela nivalis. The sequence continues at coordinate 7,375 of NW_028136451.1, read as the reverse complement.
CCCATGAGGCAACTCCTACATTAAACGGCCATTGTGGACAAAACATGCAGAGACAAAAGCCTGAGCGACTGCCTCCCTCTCACCCTTCTTTCATATCCAGAGGAGCTCCCCTCATGGACTGTAGATCAGGCCTGCCGTAACCTCGGCCCCAAACCTGAGCTGAGTTAGGGTTTTTGGATGTCTGTCTGCACAGCCATGGCCCACACAGCCTCCAGGCTGGGGTCTCTGGAGCCACACCACAGAACTGTGCCTGCTCTCTCCTAAGAAACTGCCCATTCCATTGGCCACAACTCTACAAAATAGTAGAAACCTCAAGGTCCCCAAGGACATCCCACTACCGCAAGCCGCACTGGACAAATAGGGGCATTATGACACAAGCTGAGCAACTACTACCTCCATGCAGACACACAGACAGATATCCGCAGAGACAGAAGATTGAACCAGACAGGCCCCTAGGCCCTATTATGAACTCTTGCTTTGGTGTCCAGGTATCACTCCTCAGAGGCCTGGGTTCGAAGACCAGCATACGGGGCTTTCCTGAGGCACCAGACAAAAGACCTCTCATCTCCACATGGGAAGCTTCCTTGTTGGAGTTGTGTCAAGCCCTTCGGGTTGGAGAATCCTGCAGAGTCCCTTAGCTACTGCCACATTCCAAGGTCTCCATGGCCACCAACCCACATTATGACTCATCCTCAGGAGAGTCCATTTAAACTCAGCCTTCTGGGTAGCTCACCCAAGAGCCCGCAGATTGAGCGTGCCTTGTCTCCACCAGGCAATGGGAAGGTGAGTTGGCGTTTCTCGGCATCCATGCTTAGGCCCCTGCTCTCGAGTCTTTCTGTATGGGGCATCCTGGAACCATACAATAGTACTCGACTGTCCTGAAGAAGGAAACTTTGAAGTTGGGAGCAGCTCACAACTCCCAGCGTAGGGAAACCTCCCTGGCCTCATGAAGCCCCCACCCCCTTCAGGAAGGGGCCGTCATGGACACAAACTCCAGCTTGAGGCAACATCTGATACTCGCCCTGACCTCACCTGCAGGAGATCTCGATTCAGCCTCTTCAGAGTGGGCCTGCCATGCTCTTGGCCCCAAAACTCATGCTAGCTTGTGTTTTCAGACTTCCTTCCTCACAATCCTGGCCACACCCCTCCAGTTTGGCAATTCTGGAGACACAATGCAGCACTCTGCCTGCCCTCCAGAAGAAAAATGTTGCCCTATAGGGCTAACCGGAAACGCCAAATGAGTAACAACATGCATGCCACTCGACCACACCCCAATTATACAGTCTAGCCTGTGCACTAAAGCCCTGTCTGACACAGCCTGAGGGCAGACCTCCAGTCCAACACCCAGACAGCTGGCCGTACACAGAGCATATCACACCCACAATGGCTTTAGGCCATCATCTCTACCCAACCTCAGTTTTCACCTTCAGAACCTAGACCTTATCTCCACTCACTGCTCAGGAGTGAACGTGATGCAAGAATCAGAACTTCTCCTTCGCCTTGGCAAGAAACCTAGTGGTTGGCATGTTGTCCAATGTTCATTGTAGGAGAAAGCAGCATGGACTATGAGGCCCCACCTATCCCTGAGGGCCACAATGTGCACAAACACACATTGTGACCCTCAGCGTGAGCCCTATCCTCATGTATAGCCTCTTAGTCACTGGAACAACAGCCCACATATGGGGCTTGCCAAGCCCCTAGTCCCCCAATCTCAACCAGAGTTCGAGATGTCTAGTCACACCTACTCAGGGCTCTACTCTGGAATCCCTCTTTGGTTGGAGAACTGAGGTAAAAAAAATACATAAAGGACTCTTCCCATCCACAGAATGATCCCAACCACTTGGGATCAGGCCAAATCACCAGAGAAAGAATTGTCCATGGCCCTTGAGGACACTCCGACATTCCACGGCCACCGTTGACACAAAATCCAGAGACAAAAGCCTGAGCAAGCGCCACATACTCGCCCTTTGTTCATAGCCCGGAAAATTCTCACGGTCTGTAGATCGAGCCTTCATACATACATCCCCAAAACTAAGCTGAGTTTGTGTTTTCAGACTTCTGTCCCCACAGGCCTGGCCAACACACCATCCAAGCTGGGGCCCCTGGAGCCACACCTCAGGACTGTGGCTTCCCTCTCCAGGGGAATTCTGCTATTTCCATTGGCCACAACCCAATAGATTAGGAGAATCCGCCAAACTCCCCCAGGCCATCCGAATAATGTTGGCTGCCCAGGACACACAGGGATGATCTCTCACAAGTTAGGAAACTACCTCCACTCAGACCCAGAGACAGATATCCCCATAGAATAAGATTGAACTGGACAGGCACTTAGGCCCTAATCAGATCCATTGCTTTTGATTCCAGTCATCTCTCCTCAGAGGCCTGTTTTCCAATACCAGCATATGGGAGATTCCTTAGGCACTCATCAAAACAATTCTCTTCTCTACATAGGAAACATACTCTTTAGAGCTCCATCAAAACCTCCGGTTATGAACATCCCTCAAGGCCCCGGTTCAAGCACCCCATTCCAAGGTCTACATGGACACAAATGCACATTATGACCCATCCTCAACTCACCCATTTCAACACACCCGCCTCGGTTGCTCCCCTAGATCCAGCAGATCGAACTTGCCTTGGCGCTATGAGACACCTGGAATGGGAGGCAGGCTGCCCAGGCATCCATCCTTAGAACCCTGCTCTGGATAACGTCCTTATGGGATGTCCTGGAGCCATCCAACAGGTCTCGACTGTCCCACAGAAGGAATCATTGCGGTTTGGAGCATCTCACAATTCCCATCGTGGGAAAACCTCCATGTCCTCGTGACACCCTCCCCTTCATGAAGGGGCTGTCATGGACAGAAACTTCGACCTAAGCCAACGTCTGATCCTAGCTCTGTCTTCAGGTATACAGGATCTCGAATCATCTCTGCAGAGGGTGCCTGCCGTCCCCTCACCCCGAAATCTAAGTCTGGCTTGTGTTCTCAGAATTTGTTTCTCACACTCCTGGCCCACAAGCCTTCCAGTTTGGGAATTCTGGAGCCACTATGTGGCACTGTGTCTTCCCTCCAGAAGAAAAACGTTGCCCTCTGGGGCTACCCAGTAACCACAAATGAGTACCATCCTGCACGAAACTCGACTGCACCCCAATGATACAGTCTAGCCTGGGCACTAATTCCCTGTCTGCCACAGCCTGAGCCTGCACCTCCCAATCCACACTCAACAGCTGGCCGAACACTGAGCACATCAGCCACACCCTGGCCTTAGGTCTTCATCTCTTCCCAACCTCAGTTTTCAGGCTTCAGAACCTAGACCTTAAATCCAATCACAGTCCAGGAGTGAAAGTGTTGCAGAAATTAGAACTCCATCTTCCCCATGGCCAGAAAACTTGTGGTTGCCATATTGTCCAACGTTCCGTGTAGGAAAAACCAGCATGGTACATTAGGCCACGCCCTGACTTGAGGGGCTCCTTGGGCACAAAAAAACATTGTGAAACTCATTGTGAGACCTATCCTCAAGGAAGGCCTCTCAGTGACTGGACCAAGAGCCCACATATGGGGCTTGCCATGTTCTTAGGTCCCAATGTTAACCAGAGGTCTGGTTGTCCAGTCGCCCCTCCCCAGGTCTCTGCTCTGGAATCCCTCTTTTGGTGGTCTACCTTAGGTAAAAAAATAATAATAATAATAAAAAAGTAAACAAAAAAACAAGAAAGGCCTCCTCCCTTCCCACAGAAAATACCCCAAACTCTTGGGATCAGGTCAAATCCCCAGAAAAGGAGCCTCATCGATGGCCCATGAGGACACCCCAACATTCCATGGCAATCGGTGACAGATTTCCAGAAAAAAAAAAAAAAAGCATGAGCCAGCACCTCACATTCGCCCTTTGTTCATATCCCGATGAGTTCTCCTCACGGTCTATAGATCGGCCCGGCCATACCTATCCCTCAACCTAAGTGGAGTTTGTGTTTTCAGACTTTCGTCCAAATAGCCCTGGACCACACACGCTCCACACTTGGGTCCCTGGAGCCACACCTCAGGACTGTGCTTCCCTTTCAAGGGAATTCTTCCCATTCCATTGGCCACAACCTTGCAAATGAGGAAAAACCTCCAAAGTCACCGAGGCCATCCCAATAGTGTAGGCCGCCCAGGACAAACAGGGGTGATCTCAAATCAGCTGAGCAACTACCTCCACTCAGACAACAGATGTCCCCAGAGAAGAATATTGAACCGGACAGGCCCCTAGGCCCTAGTCAGATCCATTGCTTTGGTTTTTAGGCATCTCTCCTCAGAGGCCTCGTTTCCAATACCAGCATATGGTGGTTTCCTGAGGCACCAATAAGAACAAATCTCGTCTCCCCATGGAAAACTTGCTCATTGGAGCTTTGTCATAACCTCTGGTTAGGAGAATCCTTTAGGGCCCTGGTGCCACTGCCCCATTCCAAGGTCTCCATGGACTCAAACCAACATTAAGACCATCCTCAGGAAAGTCCATTTCAACTCAGCCCCCTCTGTTGCTACCCCAAGCCAGCAGATCAAACGTTTCTTGTTGCTAGGAGACAATTGGAATGTGAGTCTGGCTGCCCAGGCATCCATACTTAGAACCCTGTTCTGGAAAAATACCTTATAAGACGTCCTGGAGCCATCCAACAAATCTTAATTGTCCCACAGAAGGAATCCTTGCGGTTTGGAGCATCTCACAACTCCAATAGAGGGAAAACCCCCATGGGCTCATAATGTCCCCCCTTCATGAAGGGGCCAACATGGACAGAAACTCAAACCTGAGCCAAAGTCTGATCCTCGACCTGACTTCAGACGCATGAGATGTCAATTCAGCTCTGCAGAGTGTGCCTGCCATGTCCTTGCCCCGAAACCTAAACCTAGCTTGTGTTCTCAGACTTCCGTCCTCACTCTCCTGGCCCACAAGCCCTCCAGTTTGGGAATTCCGAAGCCACAATGCAGCACTCTGCCTGCCCTCCAGAAGAAAAACTTTGCCCTATGCTGCTAATAAGAAACCCCAAATGATTTTCTAATGCATGCCACTCGATTGTAAAGCAATTATACAGCCTACCCTGTATATTAATGCCCTGTCTGGCACAGCCTGAGACAAGACATCCCAAACGATACCCAGACAGCTGGCCCCAACATGGTCACATAGGACCCGCTATGGCTGTAGGTCGTCATCTCTTCCCAACCTCGGTTTTCAGGCTTCAGAACCTAGACCTTATCTCCAATCACTGCCCAGGGGTGAACGTGATGCAGAAATTAGAATTCCTCCTTCCCCATGGCCAGAAACCTTGTGGTTGGCATGTTGTCCAACGTTCAATGTGGGAAATTCTGCATTGTCCGAAAGGCCATGCCAGTGCTTGAGGGCCGCCTAGGGCACAGACATGCATTGTGACCTGCAGCGTGAGTCCCGTATTAAAGTAACGCCTCTCAGTGGCTGGACCAAGATCTTGCATATGGGCTTGTCATATCCATAGGCCCCCAGGCTTAACCAGAGGGCGAGTATTCCAGTTGTCAGTACCCACTGCTATGCTCTAGATTCCCTCTACAGGGGGGACACATGAAGCAGAAAACAGGACACTTCCCTTCCCACAGAATGACCCCAAACTCTTGGGGGCTGGACAAACTACCAGAGAGGGAGACTTCTACGACCCATGAGGCAACTCCTACATTAAACGGCCATTGTGGACAAAACATCCAGAGACAAAAGCCTGAGCGACTGCCTCCCTCTCACCCTTCTTTCATATCCAGAGGAGCTCCCCTCATGGACTGTAGATCAGGCCTGCCGTAACCTCGGCCCCAAACCTGAGCTGAGTTAGGGATTTTGGATGTCTGTCTGCACAGCCATGGCCCACACGGCCTCCAGGCTGGGGTCTCTGGAGCCACACCACAGAACTGTGCCTGCTCTCTCTTAAGAAACTGCCCATTCCATTGGCCACAACTCTACAAAATAGTAGAAACCTCAAGGTCCCCAAGGACATCCCACTACCGCAAGCCGCACTGGACAAATAGGGGCATTATGACACAAGCTGAGCAACTACTACCTCCATGCAGACACACAGACAGATATCCGCAGAGAAAGAAGATTGAACCAGACAGGCCCCTAGGCCCTATTATGAACTCTTGCTTTGGTGTCCACGTATCACTCCTCAGAGGCCTGGGTTCGAAGACCAGCATACGGGGCTTTCCTGAGGCACCAGACAGAAGATCTCTCATCTCCACCTGGGAAGCTTCCTTGTTGGAGTTGTGTCAAGCCCTTCGGGTTGGAAAATCCTGCAGAGTCCCTTAGCTACTGCCACATTCCAAGGTCTCCATGGCCACTAAACCACATTATGACTCATCCTCAGGAGAGTCCATTTAAACTCAGCCTTCTGGGTATCTCACCCAGGAGCCCGCAGATTGAGCGTGCCTTGTCTCGACCAGGCAATGGGAAGGTGAGTTGGCGTTTCTCGGCATCCATGCTTAGGCCCCTGCTCTCGAGTCTTTCTGTATGGGGCATCAAGGGACCATCCAATAGTACTCAACTGTCCTGAAGAAGGAAACTTTGAAGTTTGGAGCAGCTCACAACTCCCAGTGTAGGGAAACCTCCCTGGCCTCATGACGCCCCCACCCTTTTCATGTAAGGGCCGTCATAGACACAAACTCCAGCTTGAAGCAATATCTGATACTCGCCCTGACCTCACTGCAGGAGATCTCGATTCAGCCTCTGCAGAGTGGACCTGCCATGCTCTTGATCCCAAAACTCGTGCTAGCTTGTGTTTTCAGACTTCCTTCCTCACAATCCTGGCCACACCCCTCCAGTTTGGCAATTCTGGAGACACAATGCAGCACTCTGCCTGCCCCCAGAAGAAAAATGTTGCCCTATAGGGCTAACCGGAAACGCCAAATGAGTAACAACCTGCATGCCACTCGACCATACCCCAATTATACAGCCTAGCCTGTGCGCTAAAGCCCTGTCTGACACAGCCTGAGGGCAGACCTCCAGTCCAACACCCAGACAGCTGGCCGTACACAGAGCATATCACACCCACAATGGCTTTAGGCCATCATCTCTACCCAACCTCAGTTTTCACCTTCAGAACCTAGACATTATCTCCACTCACTGCTCAGGAGTGAACGTGATGCAAGAATCAGAACTTCTCCTTCGCCTTGGCAAGAAACCTAGTGGTTGGCATGTTGTCCAATGTTCATTGTAGGAGAAAGCAGCATGGACTATGAGGCCCCACCTATCCCTGAGGGCCACAATTTGCACAAACACACATTGTGACCCTCAGCGTGAACTATATCCTCATGTAAAGCCTCTTAGTGACTGGAACAACAGCCCACATATGGGGCTTGCCAAGCCCCTAGTCCCCCAATCTCAACCAGAGTTCGAG